>NC_053501.1:87142542-87838760 GCF_905171775.1 Rana temporaria | reverse complement strand
TGGAGGACAGGAGACACAGGTCTGGCGGATCTGCCCACCCGGGGTATCTGAGATCCGTCACAGTGGTGGCAGCAGTGGGATGTCTCCTGCAGTCCAGGACATCCAAACGACCACCAGTATTCAAGATCTGGGCAGCCGCCGTGGAGCGATACGAGGACCAGCCAGCATGAAAGCGGAGTTCGGGAGGAGGCTGCAAGGCATGTGGAAGCAACATCGGGGACCAGCGACAGAGCACACCATGCTCAGCTGGGAGGATGTGATCCGCCGGCAACTCTGGCATGAGGCGCTAAGCTACGAGCGGCACCATCAGGGGAAGATCCTTCCCTCCTCCTCAGAGATGTACTGGACGCAGTATTGTGCGCGAGAGGTGTTCCTGAGTGAACGACCGCGAGATGAATGGAAGACGAGCTCGGAAGATTGGTCCAGGAGGAGATGAAGCTGGACGCCAGCTACAGAGCCCTCCAGTGGTTCGCAGCTCAACTTTGGCCAGGTACAGCAGATGGCAGCCCGACAGAAGGCGTTGGCTACGGCGGCGTGGGCATATTCCATCAAAAAATGTACGGAGACCCAGACTTTGGGAGCGATGAGGAGTGGCGGCTGGAAAACATCCTGGACTTCCGAGATGAGGTGCTGGACCTCCCCGAAGAGGCATGTGATCTGGAGGAATTGGAGTTCGAGATTGCCTACAAGCGTCTGTTTGACGGTGATCAGCAGCCTGGCATGGCTCCCGTTGCCTGGGACTGTCCGGGAGAAATAGCTGACAGTCACAAAGATGAGGAGCAAATGGGGCCAGGGGTGACCCTATGTTTTCCCATCCTAACCGCAATGGAAGAAGCAGCAATGATACAGAGGGCACTGCGAGCGCTAGAATGCCGAACATACCCGGGTTCGGTTCGCACCAGAACGTTCGAACAGACCGCGGGTTCGCGCAAACATTTAGAACTCCATTGCAGTCTATGGAACTCGAACGTTCGAATTCAAAAACACTAATTTTAAAGACCAATATTCAATTTAATGTTGGAAAACGTCTTTCAGAACCCGGGTCTTGCCCCAGGGAACATGTACCAATGGAAAAAAAGTTTTAAAAACGGACGTTGTTTCCGGAGCAGCGATTTTAATGATGCTTAAAGTGAAAAAAAAAATGAAAAATTCCTTTCAATATCACACCTGCTGTGTGTCTATAGTAGTGGCACGTGTTTATAAATGTCCCTGCACAACATGAAATTATTATTATTTTAGGGGTGGTGGGGGGCCATTATTTTTTTGTAAAAGCAAAATTGTAGAAAAAAGGGCACCCCTCAAACATACTGTAATTGGAGCGCAACAAAAATTGTTATTAGACGCCCCTGTTACACAGGGGCACAGAAATTAGGCCTTAGGCAACCCCTCCCAATAACTGTAATTGGAGCGCAACAAGGAGCCACATGCTAAAGTATTGCATCAAAAATTGTTATTAGGCGCCTCTGTTAAACAGGTGCAGAAAAATTGTGCCTTAGGCACAACACAACACTGCAACCCCTCCCAATAACTGTAATTGGAGCACAACAAGGAGCCACGTGCAAAGTATTGCATCAAAAATTGTTATTAGGGGGGCGTGGCTTGGCGCACGGCGGAGATGGCAGCTTGCTGAGACGGCTCTCCGGCACACACGGCCCGCTAGCATCCTATACCCGACCGTAAGCTCCCAGATGCCTACCAAAAAGCTCCACTCTACGCCCTCATCCCGCACGAGGCGGACTTCGGGGTCTTCCTCATCCAAAAACATTGCTGAACTCTTCAAACAGACGGGCCGCGGTGCTGCTGCAAACACCAAGATGGCGCCGATCCATCATGAAGAGGACTACAGCGATGACTCACAGTCAGCCCCTGAAGGCACAGCGCACAGTAAGTCTGCCCCTGATCACCCACTGACCCTTGCAGATATGTCAGTGATTGCAGCTGACATTAAAGCTACCTTCTCAGCGGCCCTTACAGACTTAAAAACGAGCATGATTGTGCTCAATGAGAAAATGGCGGCCACAGAGTCGGCGGGGAAACGCAGGGACAGAGCAATTCACAAGATAGAGAAGATTACTATGGTCCATGCCCAGCACCTGATAGATATGAACCGGCAAATAGAGGACCTTGACAATAGAGGACGGAGGTGCAACGTACGTGTAAGGGACATCCCTGAATCAGTAGATCCGGACCAAATCATTACCACGCTGAGAAGTGTTTTTAACAGCCTGCTAGAACGTCAGGAGGACGCTGATATTGGCTTTGTGAGAGCACACAGAGCGCTGCGACCTAAAGGTCCTGATACAGCACCACCGAGAGACATAATATGTTGTTTGGAGAGCTATGTCCTGAAAGAAGACATTATGCGCAAAGCTAGAAGGAGTGATAACATCATCTTTAATGGTTCCACCATCATGTTATTTCAGGATTTGTCTCAGATAACACTGCGCAACAGGAGAGCTCTCCGCCCCCTGCTGGAGAAACTGAGGGAGAAGGAACTCAGGTACACGTGGCGCTTCCCTTTCGCTCTTAATGTTACGTGCAGTGGGCGACAGTTTACACTCCGCACCCCGGCTGATCTCCCCGAGTTCTGCGAAGCTCTCGACCTTGGCCAGATTGAACTGCCCGAATGGTACGCGGAATTCCTGCTCCCGCCGCAGACACGTAGCCCCCCTGATTCGCCACTCTCCACTCCAGACAAACGGCTGGCGAAGCGGCCCAAGCAAGGACGTGGTGGAGGCCCGAGGAACGACACCCCGAACCGCTCTGCTGACGCACTCAGGAACCGAGCTGACGACTAACCGTGAGTTATGACCTCTTCTCCCGTTTGAACCATATCCACCGAAGCGATACCTCATGCAGCAGAGATCCCCCTGCACCTTCCTCTTTTGCCCAGAGCTGACCCCACCATCAGACCTACCATCTCCCTTAGCTATAACCCTGTGTACCTGTCCCCCTCCACTGAACTGCAGTCAGACACGCCAGATACTCCGAGACTCTCATAGACGCCATCGCTATCCGCAGCATATACGCGATGAGAGCTTCAGGCCTAAATATGTACCCCGCCCTGGACGTGGCTCTCTGTTGGGTACGAGACTGTGTCTGCACGACAAATTTCAATCATCACAGGCCCATAAGAAGGGGATTCCACCCGAACAATCTGATACCCCCTATGCAGCAATTAGGGTCTGATAACCTGATCGCTCATTTTCCTTCTTGTCCTTTTAGTTAACAGGATAACCAGTAACTTAAAACGCATTAGTTTATTCTCCAGAGTCAGCTAACACTGACACGCAGGAGGGCGGAGGACCCTTTTTTAGGGCACTACTACTGCCTGCTTGGGGTTAGAGGACTTGAAATAGCTCTCCATAGTTAAATGTTCACACCAACTTACCAGGTTTGTCTACAAGTAGGTTGGGTATTAGTTAAATATATCAATGTTTGATCATTAGATCTAATTTTATAGGGCTGTGTGTGCCGCCCGCTGTTTGACAACATCTGTCTGAGACTTTTTATTTTATTTCCTGTTTTTGATACTGCTCGGATAGTAGATTGTCTGAGGTACTGACGTTACGCCGTCGCTGCCTCCCTAACACCCCACAAGGTGCCCTGACCTCCTGATAAAGAAGCGGGGCACACTGCTCACTATAGGCGGACTCCCCCTGGTGGGACCGATTTCGGCCTCGCGGGGGAGATCTCCTGACAGGTGACCTTCTCCTAACTTTCTCCTCACTCTACCCTTCACTGATCTCTTTTTCTACTCTAACTGCACTAACCCTTGGTCCTTCCCTTACCTACCCCTCCTAACCCGTGCTGACAAGGTGCATTAGTCCACCTATTGTATTGTGATGTTGATAGGCTCTAAGGTATTGTTACTAATCTGTTTACTGCAGCTGTACCATTCCAGATTGTCCTGCCAACCGACTCTGTCATCTGAGGTTCTCAACATGGCCTACTCCTCCCTGGGGATTCGTCCTCTGGTGATCTCACACAACGTCAGGGGTTTAAATGTACCGGAACGTCGTTCCTCCCTACTGACAGAGCTAAGAAAAGGTAGGCCCCACTTTGTTTTCCTCCAAGAAACCCACTTCAGAACCAACCATGTCCCTAGACTCTCCAATGCTCACTTTCCAGGTGCATTTCACGCAACCAACAATGATTCAAAATCGAAAGGCGTGTCGATACTGATCAGTAAAGACGCGCCCTTTCAGGTCACAGACCAACTGAACGACCCTGGGGGTAGATTTCTATTTATCAGGGGCACATACGGAGGATCCCCGATGACCTTGGCGAACGTGTACTTCCCGAACAAGGCCCACGGCACCTTTTGCCGGAGAATTGTTGGGGAACTTGCTGGGTTTGCCAACGGATGCATTATCCTGGGAGGGGACTTTAATGTGCCCCTGAACCCCATCGAGGATACCTCGAACGGAAAGTCGTGTATCACATATAGACTCCTAAAGCGGCTTAAGGTGATGCTACAATCTCTCCACCTGATCGACACCCGGCGCTTCTCGCACCCAGAGGGGCGTGACTTCACTCATTTTTCAATCCCACACGCGAGATACGCTAGGTTAGACTACCTATTTGTCACACAACGCGACCTTTCGAGATTGACGGGCGCACATATAGGCATTCAGACATTCTCAGACCATGCCCCGGTATCACTGTCCATGGCAGCGGTAACCCCCTCCCGACACTCGCCGTCTTGGAGACTTAATGCTTCCCTCCTGACCGATTCGACGACGCTCTCCTCTTTAACCGATTCCCTGAAAGAGTTTTTCACACTCAATGCCATCCCGGGCTCGGATCCGCTCACGGTTTGGGAGGCTCACAAGTGTACAATTAGAGGGATCTTGATTGGTCTTGGTTCCAAACGTAAAAAGGAAAGGGAGGCCTTAATACTTAAGCTGACCACTCAAATCAACAAGCTAGAAGCCCTACACAAACAATCACTTTCCATCGACTCAGCCAAACAATTGCTTGAATTGAGGCGAGAATTACAGCAGCTTCTGGACACAACAGCCAGACGCATGTTGTTCTTCAAAAAACGATTGTACTACGAATCAGGAGACAAGACTGGCAGATTCTTGGCGAGGGCGCTCCGAGAGTGCTCTTCTGCCAATATTATTGCTGGTATAAAGCGAGAAGACTAGACGTAGAGACTGAAAAGATTGCAAACCACTTTCACAGTTTCTACACGAAACTCTATAACCTCCCCCCCCAACATAGACAACCACACATGACAGATGATAGACCACAGCTTATAAGAGAATACCTGGTCAAAAGTGGTATCCCAAAACTCTCAGACCCTGACATTGCTTTATTGGAAAAACCAATCACGGCGGAAGAGATAGGAACAGCGATAGGGCAGCTGAAAACTAATAAAAGTCCGGGACCGGACGGTTACTCAGCTATTTACTACAAGACCTTTGCTGAACGCCTGATAGAGCCCCTTAAAAAAGCTTTGAACTCGCTGTCTACACCCAGAAAGGTGACCCCAGACTTCCTCTCGGCCCACATAGCAGTCATACCAAAACCTGGAAAGGATCCCACTTCGTGCTCGAGCTACCGACCCATCTCACTCCTCAATTTAGACGTGAAGTTATTTGCCAAGATCCTTGCCTCTAGACTCAGCCCATTGCTCCCCGGATTAATTGGTCTCGAGCAGGCGGGCTTCATGCCGAATCGGGAAGCCAAGGACAATGTAACCAAGGCCCTGTTACTGACACACGCGGCGAAGGTGCGGAAGATCGAGGGCCTTCTCCTTTCTACTGACGCGGAGAAGGCCTTCGACCGCGTGGCATGGGATTTTATGACGGCGGTGTGCGACCGTGTGGGCTTTGGCTCGCACATGATGGCGTGGGTCGCGGCGCTCTACCAGAAACCATCGGCCCGCTTGAAGGTCAATGGTAGCCTCTCGGATAGTGTAGGAATCACTAATGGGACAAGACAGGGTTGCCCCCTGTCGCCCTTGCTTTTTATATTGACGCTCGAACCTTTTATCAGAACGGTCAAGTTAAACACGGCTGTGAATGGTTTCCATGTTGGGGACAGCGAGTTCAAAGTTGCGGCCTACGCCGACGACCTCCTTTTCTTCCTATCTGACCCTCACATATCACTTCCCAATTTGATGAAGGAATTTACCCAATACGGCTTCATGTCAAATTTAAAAATCAATTACACGAAATCGGAAGCACTCAATATATCGTTACCGGACAGATTGTTGTCACTAACCAAAGCAAACTCACCCTTCCGTTGGGAAGGAAAGGCCCTCAGATATCTTGGAGTGTGGCTAACCCCTCACCTCCAAGATACTTTTGAACGGAATTTTCCGCCACTCCTTAAGAGTTGTGGAGAGGAACTTAATCATTGGGGCCTACGACACTTCTCTTGGTTCGGACGCGCTGCCATAGTTAAGATGGTTATACTACCTAGATTTCTCTACCTGATACGCACCCTGCCGGTTGCGGTCCCGCGACGTTTTTTCACATCCCTGAACTCCATGCTACTCCGCTTTCTTTGGAGCGGAAAGAAACCTAGAATCAAACTACCTAACCTAACACAACCTAAGGAAAAAGGAGGGTTGAGCTTCCCGGATTTCAAACAATACTACCAAGCAGCACATTTAGCCAGGATCATTGATTGGCACTGCCATGGCCACGCAAAAGACTGGGTGGCGTTAGAGAATGAACTTAGCCCCATTGACCTAAAATACTCACTGTGGACTTCGTGGCCCAAATGCCCCATGCCCCTCCGTAGAAACCCTATCACAGGAACTACCCTGGGTATATTCCACTCACTTTCCAGACTTAAGAAACTTTCCACCTTTCCCAGTCCGCTCACCCCTCTGGCTGACAACCCTGACTTCTCACCTGGTCTGAACACACCGACGTTTAGATCGTCGCGCACCGACGGCCCACTGCTGGTTAGAGATTGCTATAGGGGGAACAAGCTTAAAGATTGGTCCACCCTCAAATTAGATAATGATCTCACTAATCTGAAACAATGGTCATTCTTTCAATTACGCAGCTACCTGAACGGATTCAGGAACTCGTCTGACCTACATAGACCACAGACGGTTCTGGAATCCGCCTGCCACGCGCAGAATCCGGTGACTAGGGCCACCTCGGTGGCTTATTCGTGGCTGACTTCCACAAATGAGGAGGGTCTAGACAAGCAGAGACGGGATTGGGCGGAGGACCTGGACCTCGCCATAACGGACAAACAGTGGCAAAAAGCCTGCATACTGGCACACAAGTGCTCCATCAGCACAAAGCTGCAGGAGACCAGTTACAAATTGTTAACCAGGTGGTACAACACGCCAGCGAGACTCCACAAATGGGACCCCACAAAGCCAGACACCTGCTGGAGGTGTCAGTCTGCAGTGGGTTCGCTGATCCATATTTGGTGGACCTGCCCAATGATCTCTATTTTCTGGAATGTGGTTTGTGATACAATCAAGCGGATCACAGAAACATCCATGGAACTGAATGCTGCATGCTGCCTGCTACACCTGTCCTCTTTCTCGCTCACCCGTTACAAAAACTCCTTAACTAAACACATGCTAAATGCAGCCAAGTCCCTAATTCCCCTCTACTGGAACACCACCAGAGTACCCTCAGCCCAAGAGTGGCTCCGTAGGGTGGCGGAGGTGTGCGAGATGGAGGACACGTTGGCCCAAGATAGAGGGGCAGCTGAGAAATTCCTTGACACCTGGCGACCATGGTCTGCTTTTAGATTTTCACAAGATTACGAGGCTATGATGAATTGAGGCGACACAGGAGACCTCACAGAGCCCTTGTGGCTCCATAACTGCATTACTGTTACATACACCAGCGATTGGCTGATAGATAAAAAGTACAACCGCAAAAAACACTACCGACTCACAATACCCCTCCCATACCCCTCTCCCTTTCTTTTTCATGCTCTCCTACACTTTCTTCTTCTAAGACATCACCATTGATTTCCTTGAACACCTATGGCTCTCCGATCTTTCTGAAGAGTTTCTTCTATGAACTGATACGTTAACTACACGAGTGCTCAGTGACCAACTAGTGCACCTGTTAAGTCACTTATCTCCATCCTACTGCCGACTCCATGATTAGACCAACATTCTTAGCTATACACAGTTTACTATGCCAGTCTGTGGAGTTGTATATCTGTATCTGTATCAGGCATGATCTTCTACACAGTTGCATCTGTGTCGAGCCTACATTTGTAACTGTCTTGTTTCTTTTGACTTTCAATAAATAAACCTTTGAATGAAAAAAAAAAATTGTTATTAGGCGCCCCTGTTAAACAGGGGCACAAAAATTAGGCCTTAGGCACAACACAACACTGCAACCCCTCCCAATAACTGTAATTGGAGCGCAACAAGGAGCCACGTGCAAAGTATTGCATCAAAAATTGTTATTATACGCCCCTGTTAAACAGGGGCAGAAAAATTGTGCCTTAGGCACAACACAACACTGCAACCCCTCCCAATAACTGTAATTGGAGCGCAACAAGGAGCCACGTGCAAAGTATTGCTTTAAAAATTGTTATTAGGTGCCTCTGTTAAACAGGTGCAGAAAAATTGTGCCTTAGGCACAACACAACACTGCAACCCCTCCCAATAACTGTAATTGGAGCGCAACAAGGAGCCACGTGCAAAGTATTGCATCAAAAATTGTTATTAGACGCCCCTGTTACACAGGGGCACAAAAATTAGGCCTTAGGCACAACACAACACTGCAACCCCTCCCAATAACTCAGCTGTGAGAGTCCTGTAGACAGTCAGCTGGCACATGGTCTAGCAGACGGACGTGTGCCTGAGAGCCCCGCTCACCTGACCTCCTGTACTCACCCCCCCGCACAGCACACAGCTAGGCAGGCAGGCAGGTGCTTCTTTTTCCTGCAGGATCAACTACAACGGCTTCCTGCTTCCAGCCTCCAGCTCCCAAGAACAACAGCTTGCTTCCTCCCCCTTGGGCCCTTCTTCTCCACAATCTCCAGGGAGACTAAACAGGTAGGCCCCTGTTTCTCAGGGACATCCACCTCCCCTGAGACGTTTGGCGGCCGTCCTTTTCAGGACAAGCCGCCGGATCGGCAAAAACACTGCGGCTCTCCCCCTCTTGCTCACCCCCACATGGCCAACCACATCCTCGACCTCAATCGAGGCATCCCTCCTTCGCCGTCCCCCCCTCGCCGCTGCTTCCCCGTTTTTTATTTTGATCCGCGCCAGCCGCGCTTGATTTGTGGCAGCCACGCCTTAGGAAAGACCGCGGCGCACCGCAGATACATCTAGAAATATCCCCAGAACTGCCCCCCATACGCCCCCTCACCCCTGGAAGACCCCATCCACCTCCAATCTCAACTTAATCATACCAGCTGCTTCTCTGGTATTAATTCCACCCAGCAGATAGCCCCCCTGCCTGGGTTTTTTACAAGTGTCGGTGGCCATCTCGGTACACCCTCCTTGATACACCCCCCAGCAACAGAGATATCTCTCACCTCCATTCCCTCACAATCAATAGTCACTTGATCCAGGGTTTGTACCGATCGCCTTTAGGGATCAGGAAGGAATTTTTTGCCTTCCTCTGGATCAAGTCGGAAGAGAGGATTCACTGACTCTTTCTTCCACCACCATCCTACCACCGCCACCCCCCCCCCCCCCCCCCGTGACGGTGGACCATGGCGAATCTGCATTATTCGGCAAAAAACATTCGGGATTTGAGGCGATTTGCCACTACACTACCAACCGTCACCAAAAAAGCCCTAAGAATTGAGCAACTTTTGAGAGTCGATCGTCGATCGACTGGCAAAAAATTCAATCACCCACCCCAACCTAAGCACATATCATGTGCTTTGATCAATACAAGATTGGCAGTAAAACACTGATTAGAAATCCACGATTTCATACTACAATACGATTTAGACTGCCTCTTCATTACAGAAAGCTGGCTTACAGCCGACTGTAACACCGTTCTGGGAGAATTGGTGCCAGAAAACTACTGTATTATAACTGAAAACAGAATAGGGCAAAGAAGAGGAGGCCTGGCGGTGATCCACAAGACTCACCTTGCGATCACCAAACCAAACCTTCAAAATCCCCTTCCATTCATGGAAACCCTTACTCTGCAACTGCAAACAAATCCCCAGCAGACCGCTCGCATTCTCCTCTGCTATAGATCACCCGGGCCAAAGTCACAGCTTCTACCATCATTGACGGAGTTCATCTCCACTTACACCCTTAACAGCAAACATCTTTTGCTGCTTGGGGATTTCAATCTCTGGGCCAACTCCTCACAGGATCCCGTGGCCGATGCTTGCATTGACCACCTGGAAAGATTAGGGCTACAGCAACTAGTATGCGGGCCCACGCATGCTTCGGGTCACACGCTTGACCTAATTTTCAGACAAGATCTGGACATAAGCATTTTGGAAAATGAACCATTGCCATGGACAGATCACCATGCAATTAAATTCATAATTTCCAAAACTCCCCCATTTATAAAAACACCTAAGCCTGACAACACACTGGACTAGATCTCAGAAGAAGCTCCACTCGGAACTCTTCAAGTATACCTTAGGAAAAAAAATAAAAACAATACAACCACTCCTAACTGCCTCACTGGAGGCCATAAATACAGCCCTACTACAGTCAGCTGACTTAGTAGCGCCAAAACGCAAAGCCCACATCCGGAAAAATAAATCCAGCTGGTTCAACAACCAGCTGTCGGTGCTGAAGCAAGAACGCAGAAGGGCGGAAGCCGCCTGGAAAAGAAGCGCTACAGAGATGAACCTCATCATCTACAAGGAAATAACAAGAAAATACCATAAAGAAATTTTCAAAGCCAAGAAATATTATTTTTCTAAGGCTATCGACAGCGCCCTAAACCGCCCCCGCGAACTTTTCAAGCTGGTCACTCAGACCATGAATCCAGGGTGTCTTGAAGCCCCCAATTCAGACACCCAAGAATTTTGCAATGAATTGTCGGATTTCTTCATTAATAAAATTGAGAAAATCCGGGAAAGCTATCAGCAAAACAATACCCCCCTCAACCCCCCCCCCTCGATCTTTCACACAGCACCCAAAGAAATGTTCTACAACCAACAAAGTTCACTCTGAACCCCATCTCCATCGATGCCACAAAAAATATCATCGGTGCTTTGCGAAACAGCACAGCACCTAATGATATCATCCCCACTAAACTGCTGAAGGAATGTGCCGACATCCTGGCACCGTCCATCACGCAGCTTATAAACAAGTCATTTAAGGGAGGCATAGTCCCCTCCCAGCTGAAAGAGGGCACAATCCAGCCCATCTTGAAGAAACCTACCCTTGACCCCAAGGACCCAACTCATCGCCATCCCATAACAGCCCTCAACGCTCTCTCCAAGGTAATGGAGAAAGTAGTGGTACAACAGCTGCAACAGCATCTGGATACCTATAATCTACTTGATCCATTTCAATCAGGTTTCCGTCCCGGACACGGGACAGAGACAGCATTGCTCAAAATATGGGACGACGCCCTTGAGGCCACAGACAAGGAGAATCTTGTCTCCTGGTTCTGTTGGACCTTAGTGCAGCCTTCGACACGGTAGACCACAAACTGTTACTGACTCCTCCTTTTTAGAAAACCGATCACAAACAGTGAAATTGGGACCTTTCACTTCTGAAATTTCGCACGGTGTCATGTGGAGTCCCTCAGGGATCCCCCGTCATCGGTGCTTTTCAATATCTATCTTCGCCCTCTCTTTGAAATCATTAGTAGCGAAAAACTACTATATCACTCATATGAAGACGACACGCAATTGTATTTTCGCATCTGCAACAAAAATGATCATCATCCCAGTTGAGAGAAATGTCTCTCTTCAATAGAAAACTGGATGACAAAGAGTTATCTCAAACTCAATAGTTCCAAAACAGAACTTCTTCTGTTTCACGCCAGTCGGAAGAATCAACTAGCAACAACCTGGATACTGAAATAAATATAGCATTATAAACCCCATTGTAATTTCAGGGGGCCGATATCATGGCCTAATGAAAAATTACAATATACATAAATCTCACAAATAGCTGATGTAAGGAAAACTTTTCACCTAGTTTAAGAAATGTATGTCATCTTTTTCACTAAGCTCTGTAATCAATGAACTTTGATTCGGCTCATCTTTGTTTAAGATAAAGTATACTACTATAGTGTTTATGTAAACTCATAAACCAAAGGTTATATTCTATGTGTTAAAATGAACTCAGGTAACAGCTAACAGTAAATTATTAACTGAAATGTATACTTAAAAAACCGCACAGTATGTATTTTAGAATTACAAAGGTTGTTCTGAAATTTGTATAAATATGAAAACATCTTGAACTAAACTTCAGAGAATCACTTGTCACAACACCTGCTTGTTTCCTCTGTGTCAAATGATTTTCTCCGTGCGCCTGTGGCAGACTGAAATCTCCGTTCCATCATTTGAACCTAACAACCTACCTGGGTGGTCTTAGAGAAGAACAATTTCGCTTTACAGGTGGGGGCTCGTCCGGGATAAGCAAATCAACTGAGGTAAGGGTCTTTTTTTTGTCTTTACTTGACTAAAAATATCATCCTTGCCTCAGCTCTGATTAAAGCTTTTTTAGAACCATAAAATTAGTAGGGGATAAGAAACCATGCCAGGAGGTAAATAGTAGGGTTTTTGGTAAACCCACATAAAAGGGTTTTGGGTAAACCCATAGGAGGGTTTTGGTAACCCCACAAAAGATAAGCAGTACTGCATAGACATTCCTTTAGGGAAGGAAAATTAAGTGGTTAATGAGGAAGGAGATTCCAGTAGCCTAAAAATCTTTGCTTTTTTCTTTCTATCGCATAGAATTATAAGTATTATTAAAGTATAAGTATCATTTGTTGTGTGGATCAGAAGACTGTGTGGTAAGTCAGTCATCTCCTACTTTCAATATGGGTCAGAAACAAGGTAAAGAAGGTCCTCCCCCTCCACCCAACCCAGGGGAAATATGTAAGGATTTTGTAGCTAGAATTTGTGGTACTAATTATGAACTTATAGACCCATGGGTTTCAAATTTAGCACGATGGACCACAGCCTTACACAGTGCAGACCCCTTTCCACACACAGGTAGCAATACAGATTTCCACATAGATATGGTCAAAGGATTGTGTTTAGGAGATAAGAGAGCTTTCCCTTGGTACCCCGGGGACCCTCAATGGGATATGGATTATATGGAAAAGGGAGCAGAGAATTGGTTAAAATATGCCCCATATTGGTTCCCAATGAAAAATATAAAACAGAATAAGCCCACCAAATGTTTAAGTAAGGAAGATTATGATCAAAAACATAGAGAAGAAGCTAATAAAAAGAGAGTTGTCCCTGACCCAAGAGCCCCACCCCTGTCAATAGTCAGTCACCCTCCACCCTCATATGTACATGTCTATCCGAGTTTAGCAAAGGAAGATATTGATCTTTTGGCTGGACATTATGCAATCAGACAACAGGCCCCCCCAGTCCTACAACCACAACAACAGGCTCCCCCAGTCCTACAACCACAACAACAGGCTCCCCCAGTCCTACAACCACAACAACAGGCCCCCCCAGTCCTACAACTACAACAGCAGGCCCCCCCAGTCATGCAGCTACAACAGCAGGCCCCCCCCCAGCTCTACAACTACAACAGCAGGCCCCGCCAGCTCTACAACCACAACAACTGCCCCCCCCCCATTCTCCCTCACGTTTCACAACAAGATAGACAGCATCTACAGAGGCACAGACAGGAAGTCAGAATCAAGGTAGCTGAACCAGAAGAAGATCAGGGAGCAATAGGAGGGGTAGTTTCACCACCTGGCCAAGAGCAGGAGGAAGAACAGGAAGGCACTGAAACAAGTAAAACATTTTGCCCCCCTAAAACAAAGAGTGGAACGGTATATAGTAACATTGACCTTTCATAGAAAATGGAAAGGTTTCCCCCGTTTTTTGTGGGGCTTTTAGGCAGCAATGTCAAAACAGTAAAATACTGGTAGCTATATAAGAATAGTATTTATTAAATGGAAAGAAGATTTGGATATCACAACATATAGGGGTTACAGCATAAGAACAGTTGTAGTGGTAAGTTATCGCATTCCATGGTACTTTAGACATAATCATTACACATGATATAGTATTTCATATTGTAGTATATTGTTGATCAACAATATACTACAATATGAAATACTATATCATGTGTAATGATTATGTCTAAAGTACCATGGAATGCGATAACTTACCACTACAACTGTTCTTATGCTGTAACCCCTATATGTTGTGATATCCAAATCTTCTTTCCATTTAATAAATACTATTCTTATATAGCTACCAGTATTTTACTGTTTTGACATTGCTGCCTAAAAGCCCCACAAAAAACGGGGGAAACCTTTCCATTTTCTATCATTTCCGGGGCGAGCAGCTCTACCATCTCTATAGCATGTGTCATTTTTTCTTTTCTTTTCACATTGACCTTTCATTGCCTTTCATGACGATTGGAAATGAAATTTTAAAAAAAGTAATTGACATTGAAGACATTGATAGGATAGTGAAACATTGCCCCAAACCCACCGCCTCTGCAGGAGGTACTTTAACTTACTTAAAAAAGGCATGTAAGGGGAGAAATTACACACAGGAAGACATGCGCCTCATCATTGATGGCATTATAGGACACACCAGTTCCTGGAGCTGGGCAAATGTTCCAAGCATAAACACTATTGACACTGGAAATGCGGGAGCATATGGGTTAAACACAGTAGCAGGTATCAATACCATGTGGACAGAATTAGAGGCTGAAATGATGAATGTATTTAAAAATAAAAGTTTCCTTCCTACTGCCATAGCATGCAAACAAAAGTCAGAAGAAACTGTAGTTGAGTTCTGGAAAAGATTTCATGACAATTGGACAACAGAAGCTGGATTAGCTAAAACGGCTGATGTGGGAGCTTTGTTTATTCAAACCTATATGAATAATCTAAGGCCCCAGTTCGCCTTGTTGGTCAAACAGATGATATCTGAATGGACCACAAAGACGATTGACCAATTTCAGGAAACTTTAATGCAGAAAGAAGCAGCAGGATGTTTTGATTTAATAAGAGAGAAAGCAGTGAGTACCCATTATCAAGGTGGAGTGCAAACCCAGCCTCCCCAAAATAATGGAGGACAATGGGGAAGTGGAAATAGAGGCAGAGGAAGAATAAGAGGGAGAGGGCGTGATTTTTCTAGACCACCCCAGCAGTCCCGCACATGTTGTTTTAACTGTGGCTTGGAGGGGCACTGGCGAAATCAATGTCCCTATGAATGTAACAACTCAAATAATCAAGATCAAGATCAAATGCATACACAGGGACCCCAAAATAGGCAACAAAATCAAGTTGCCCCAAAGCAACAGGGTCCCCGATTCCCTATACAATGGAATCAACAACAACCGAAATGAAGCTGCCCGGAAGGCAGTATCCCAGCATTTCCCTTGATCTCACACTCTTACAATGATCAACCAATTGTGACCCTATATGTTAAATATAAGCCGGTTCCCTTCCTGCCTGATAGTGGGGCAACCCGAAGTACCATCAGTGAGGACTACTACAGAGGTGAGACTAAAATTGCTGAACCTTCTATGGGAATTAATGGGATACTTACCAAAACATACAAAACACCGCCTTTACCAGTAAGTGATGTTGAAAGGGGAGGTGCAACAGTCTTGCATCATTGTTTCAGGATTATACCAAACTGTCCTGTGAATCTCTTGGGTAGAGATTTGATGGGAAAGTTGGGTATAACACTGAAAATGACCACTGACGGAGGGGTTTTCATACACTAAAAGTAATACCAATATATTACATTGAGGATAGTGATCTCCCTCCACCAGATGATCCGGTATGGTCCAAAAGCTCCTTGGATGTAGGTCTTATTTCCTGTACCCCATACAAGGCAGCTATGAAATCATGGGCACAGCCGGTTTATCACAAACAATACCCCATTTCAAAAGAAAAAGAGGAAGGAATTGCTCCAATGGTAGAGAGGTTCCTGCAACAAGGAATTCTTAAAGAGACACTGTCACCCTACAACACCCCCATCAACCCAATAAAAAAGCCAGACGGCTCTTACAGGTTTGTACAAGACCTCAGAGCTATAAACAACCTGGTGGTGCCCATTGCACCCATAGTGCCTGATGTGCCATCACTCCTAACCTCAATACAATCCGATGCAGAGTACTTTTCGGTCATTGACCTTTGTAATGCATTCTTTAGCGTTTCTGTTGATGAGGAGACACAGCCTATTTTTGCATTTAATTTAAAAAATCGCCAAATGACCTGGTGTAGAATGCCCCAGGGTTATGTAGACTCCCCTGTAGTATACACAGTGGCCCTCCAAGCAACCCTGCGGTCTTGGACACCCCGCCATGGTTCCGTCCTGCTCCAATATGTTGATGACTTATTACTGTCCAGTCCGAACCAGGAAGCATGTAAAAATGATGGTTTAGATCTGTTACATTGGTTAGCAGACAATGGTCACAAGGTTTCTAAGAAAAAGCTACAATGGTGTCAGGAAACTGTTGAATACCTTGGTTTTGTACTCTCCAAAGGAGAAAGGAAAATCAGTCACAAGAGAGCTGCGGCTCTCATGGGTCTGCCCCGCCCACTCACTAAGAAGGACATGCTATCCTTTCTTGGTATGATTGGTTACTGCCGCCAATGGATTCCTGATTGTTCCTACCATGATAATCTCCTGAGGCAAGCCACAGGTACTGACATGCCACATTGTGTAAAATGGAATGATGAAATGTACAATGCTTTTGTGTATCTTAAAACTGCAATGGTCACGGCTCCTGGACTTGGGTTACCTGAATATGGAAAAATGTTTCACTTGTTTGCAAGGGACAACTGTAAAACTATGGCGGGGGTCCTGGCACAGGAGCATGGGGGCAAACTGCACCCTATTGCATTTTTTTCAAAAGTTGTGCCTATGCCAGTACAGGGCATGCCGGCGTGTCTCAGAGCTCTAGCATCCTGTGCGATGGTGGTGGAAATGGCTACATCATTCACTATGGGTCATCCCACCACCCTGCATACTACACATAATGTATCAATTTTACTAAAGAATATCCATACCCAACACATGTCAGCCCAACGGCTGAGTGGGTATGAGGTCATTCTTTTGTCCAACCCACAGCTTGAAATAAAGTACACCTCTCCTACTTCTGGCCCCGCCCCAATTCTGAACGCTTTGTTAGGGTTAAAAGGAGAACAGGATGAGGTTGTCCCACAGCATAAATGTATAGATCTCATACATCAGGATACATCCCCAAGGCCAGACATGTCTTCTGTGGCTCTTCCAGATGCACAGAATGTCTTTGTGGATGGTTCCTGTTCCAGGCCAAATGACAACACATACCATGCTGGGTATGCTGTTGTGCAATTACCTGATAAAATCCTAGAAGCAAATCCAGTTCCTTTCCAGTCAGCCCAGGCTGCTGAATTAATTGCGCTTACCAGAGCTTGTCAGCTTTTTGAAGGGCAAGATGTAAACATTTACACTGACTCAAAATACGCACATGGCGTGACGCACGATTTTGGGGTCATATGGGAAAGGAGGGGCTACATAGCAGCGGATGGTAAATCAATTTCACATTCCACACTTGTCACAAATCTATTAGAAGCCATACAGTTGCCAAGGTCCATAGCTGTACTACACTGTAAGGCACATACAGGGCAACAAAATGACATAGCTAAAGGCAATGCCTTAGCTGACAAAGCAGCTAGAGAAGCAGCATCCACACAGCCAGCAGACATCCAAATGCCATTGCTCTCACCTGAAATCCCACTCCTAGATCAAACATTGCATGACCTCCAAGCATATGCCACAGACCAAGACATCCAGCAATGGAACAAAATAGGTGTGCAGACAAGCCCAGAAACTGGCCTTGTCTGCCAAGAGGGGAGACCATGTATCCCTGTAGCCAGCGCACCCATTTTTATTTCACAATACCATGGCATAGGTCAGAGAGGTTGGAAAGTCACATGTGAACTTTTGGATAGGGATTTTTACATTCCAGGTCTTCCCTCTCTCGTTAAGGCATATGTTTCCAGATGCATCATATGCATTCGGAATAATCCCAGGAACCCTCACAAGGCAAAACATGAACATCTGATATATCCATCCACACCATTCACTCATTTACAAATTGATTTTACACACATGCCCAAACTAGGTAAAAGACAGGAATATTTGCTAGTAATAGTGGACATGTTCTCAAGATGGATAGAAGTGTTTGTAACAACAAAGGAAGATGCACAAACAGTAGTAAAAATTCTCACACAGGAAATCATTCCCAGATGGGGATGTCCACTTCAGATCAACTCAGACAATGGTCCTGCATTTGTGGCCAAAGTTTGTCAAGACCTAGTAAAGACACTGAAAATAGAATGGAAGTTTCATATTCCGTACCATCCCCAGAGCTCAGGTATAGTTGAGAGAATGAACAGAACCCTTAAAGATAAGATCAGGAAGGCCACTGGAGGTACATATGCAAATTGGAAGAAGGTCCTACCAGCTGTACTAGCCGAGGTAAGAATGACACCCTCTAAAAAGACAGGATACTCTCCTTTTGAAGTCTTAATGGGTAGACCATTCCCCACCCCATGGGCCAGACAGCCACTTATGTTAGAAAGAGGGGACCTAGATCTTATTCAGGAAGAATATGTAAAAAAACTTATTGAAACTTTAGATCAAGTTGAAAGGAATGTTGCTCGCACCTCTCCTTTTTCTTCACAGAAACCAACTCATAACTTTCAAGTAGGAGATGTCGTAGTGGTCCAGCAACTGAAGCCTACCAAGAAGGAAGAGTATCCATTTGGACCTCCGACTACAGTGATCGCGGTTACCCGAACAGCTATTCTGGTAGAGGGACAACAGGCTTGGATCCATGCCAGTCGTGTGAAGAAGGTGAACCAAACACCTAAGAAGCAAGCCAAAGATAAAGGAGGTGAAGAAGGTGATACAAATCCTCGAACAGTGAGTGAAGCAGGTGGAAAAAAGTCTCTGAAGAAGATGACGTCTCGCTTATTTCACCACAGACTTCTGGGAAAGCCTTGTGCCTTTTATGCGGGGCTGCCCTGATCGTGTTCCTGCCAATTTGGCTGACAACTAACTGTATTTATCATCCTGAAGATTTGGGACACATAAAGAGCATTTGTGGAGCTTCTAACAGTCCACAACAGAATAATATGAATAATATACATGACAGACACAAGAGAAATGAAAACTCAGAAAGTTTTACAGATAAAATGTTATTATTGAAGTTTAAATATGCTTATGCACAGAAATCAGGATATGAAAAATGTTGGATATGTAGTAAATTACACCCCTCCACCATTAGTATTCCTCTCATGGCAGTACCTCTAAACTTCACCCCCCTCCTTAATAACACACCTCCTCTCGTCCTTACAAATGTCACAAGAATGCTTTCAAATAATACCCTTACTTTTCAAATTATTAGTAGAAGTTATTTCCCAGACTGGTGTTTTAGGTTGGGGAACTCCACAAAAGGAGCTGAAGTTTGCCAACAAGCTAAAATTAACTTTTCAATGACTTCAATTGAGAGCCCTGTATTTCACACTTCAGAACCTGCCCTAAACACCACTCTAATGGACTTCCTTAACTCCAGTTCCACTTCTGCAGTAGGACAATTATTGTCAAGTTTAACCTTTTCCAGTCTTTCTGATGAAATGATGACAATATTTAACAAACGACCCCTAGCTTTAGGAAACAGTATTTATATCTGTTGTGGGAAAACATGTCATCCATGGATTCCCATGGACCCTCAGGGATGGTGTTACCTTGCATCACTGATCCCTATAATGGGTGTGTTGGGGGATGATAAGGGAAGACACCTACTAGAGGCCAGTATACATCCCAGATACCCCCTTAAGTATCGTTGAAGACGGGATTTATTCCAAGAAAAGGATATGGCATGGGCATGGTTTCCCTCATGGAGTGGGTGGGGAATAGACTTAATGAAAAGGGTAAATAATTATACTGGAATTATTGATGAAATAATGGAAAAGAATTCTGATGATATTACTAAATTAAATATAGAAACTAGAGCAATTAGAAAACAATTAGAACTACATGAGTTAGCCATAGAAAGCATAAGTGCTGCTTTAACTGGTTTATGTGAAAATACAGAAGATTATGAGTGTTGTACCTGGTTCCATAACACAAGTATTGAGGTACCAGATTATTATGATATAATTGCACAACATCGAAAAGAAGTAAGCACATTACAAGATGAAGCTAGAAATATTGCCAAAACATGGGATCCTTTTGCAAACTTAAATTCTGGAGTAGGAATTCTGGCATGGTTAAAAAGTGCTGCCATAACCATCATTATGATTATTCTTTTTGTTTTGTTTCTATATGAGTGTTATAAGCTTATAATGTGCATAATTGCCAAGGCATCCCGAACCCCTGATCCTGCTGCGGCAAATAGGATTTATCTAAGTATGTATTATGATAAAAGAAATATTATCTAATTGTGAGACATATTGTCTCAAAGAGGGGAAATTAAATAAATATAGCATTATAAACCCCATTGTAATTTCAGGGGGCCGATATCATGGCATAATGAAAAATTACAATATACATAAATCTCACAAATAGCTGATGTAAGGAAAACTTTTCACCTAGTTTAAGAAATGTATGTCATCTTTTTCACTAAGCTCTGTAATCAATGAACTTTGATTCGGCTCATCTTTGTTTAAGATAAAGTATACTACTATAGTGCTTATGTAAACTCATAAACCAAAGGTTATATTCTATGTGTTAAAATGAACTCAGGTAACAGCTAACAGTAAATTATTAACTGAAATGTATACTTGAAAAACCGCACAGTATGTATTTTAGAATTACAAAGGTTGTTCTGAAATTTGTATAAATATGAAAACATCTTGAACTAAACTTCAGAGAATCACTTGTCACAACACCTGCTTGTTTCCTCTGTGTCAAATGATTTTCTCCGGGCGCCTGTGGCAGACTGAAATCTCCGTTCCATCATTTGAACCTAACAACCTACCTGGGTGGTCTTAGAGAAGAACAATTTCGCTTTACAGATACCGCCACCCATTCTGGGCAAATCCATCACCCCTAGCTCCAAAGTCAAAAGTCTCAGTGTCATCTTCGACTCCTACATGACAATGGACGCACAAATAGGGTCAGTAGTCAGCAGATCTCACCATCTGCTGCGCCTACTACGCAGACTTATCCCATGTATTCCTAAAGAAGACATTCGTGGTGGGAACAATTGTGAACTCCAGACTGGACTATGCAAATGCCCTTTACCTCAGGCTCCCAAAGTACCAGATCGCTCGTCTGCAGGTCGTTCAAAATATGACCGCCAGGGGGGCGCATGCGCGGCGCGAAAGGAGATGGACTCCTGTTAGACCTGCTCCTGGCGCAGCGGGACTAAATTATCCTCTCGGGGGCTATATTCCGCCTGCTTATCCATCAGACTAACACCCCCCGGCCCCGGTGACCACGGTGCATGTCGGCGACGAAGAAAAAGAACAAGGGAGCAGCCCAAACCTCTCTCACCCACTCTCTCCTCCGTACGTGGGAGCAGTACGGTATGGCCCAAGATGGCGCTGTGGCTCCGGCCTTGCCTCCTGAGCTGAGTTCTTCCCCACGGCCCAAGAACTGTGAGTATCCAGCTATGCTATCTAAAGCTGATTTGGATGCAAGCCTGGAGGCCATGTACACCCAACTGGCCTCAAAGTTCCAATCGGAACTAAATAAGACCTCACACACTCTATCTCAGGAGATCTCTTCTTTTGGTTCCCGCACGGACCTGCTCGAGACAAAGCACGATGAGTTCGCCCTGGCATACAGTGATCTGAGCAGGGAACATGAGGGCCTGGCTGCGGCGTTTGCTCATTTGCAATCACAAGTCGAGGATCTCGACAATCGCAATCGCCGCCATAATCTTCATCTGAGAGGGATCCCAGAAACAGTTATGGATCTGATCCCTGCGGTGATTAGACTTTTTAAGTCCCCTTCTTCCAGACAGGGAGGCCGCAGCTTTTACGTGCGATAGGATCCATAGGGCTCTAAGACCTAAGCCCCCAGATGATAAGCCTCCTAGAGACATCGTCCTTTGCCTTAAAGACTTTCTTGTTAAAGAGGAAATTCTGAGAGCGGCCAGGAATACCCAGAGGATCACCCTGGATGAATTCACAGTGCAAATCTTCCCAGACCTATCCCCCGCCACTCTGGATAGACGGCGGGGGATGAAGGAAGTCACGGCTGTCCTACAGGCTGCTTGGATCCGCTACAGATGGAGGTTCCCATTTAAGTTATCAATCCCCCACAATGGGACCACATACATTGCCACCTCCGTGTTTGAGGGGAAGGAGATCCTAGTCAAGCTAGGCCTGCTGGATGCGGAAGAGATTCGCCGTCCCCCCTTGACACCTCGTCCTTCTCAAATTTGGCATGCACCACTATCGAGACGTGACAGAAGGAGGATTCGATATGGTGACAGATTCCCACGGAACTGACCACTCCAGGTCCTTACTGGATTATAATTTTCACAGCAGGACCCCTGTTTTTCTTGGTGTATTTCTTCAGGACCTGATGATTTTGTTCGTTTCTCATCGTTTGATGGCTGTGACACTGCAAAAATTGTTTTGTTCTGGATTTTCTTTTTCTTAATATTTACACTCCGCCCATGCTTCTCTGGTACTGGATGACTTTGCAATATAGATATTCTTCCCAGAGTGCCAATGCATGTCATTCCCCCCCCCCCAGCGACCCCACAGACTGCTACTAGAATTGTTGGACCTTTTTTTCATTATTTTTTTTCTGGTAGTCGGTCTTGGATTGGCTGGTGGCGAGACGTGGAAGTCTCTGGATTCCTGGTTCTTTTTGTCAGGATTTGCTATTTTCCTGATCCATTTTCTTTGACTTTGTTTCTTTCTTTGCAATTTTTCTTTTTTTTTTAATATGTTGTTATGTTTTTGTGGCTAAGCAGTCTCATTATTTTATTTTTTTTCGTTTTATGTCATTTTTATAGCCATTTGGATTTGCTCTATGACCTTGATTTTGGAGTTCTCATACGGATTGCGGAAGTTCCTGCACTTATTACTGTGTTGTTGATGCAACTTACTACACTATGCTCTAGATGTTTTGCTCACGGAAGGGGGGCTGGAGTGGTTGGGATGCCTGCCTGGAGGGGTTTCTATGTGATGCTTATTTGTCCCGATTACCTTTTTGCCATCTCAGTTGCTCATTTAGCTGTTAGTTATCATGGCTATTAAATGTGTTTCACATACCGTTAAATGATTTAATTCCCCTCTGAAGCGTAGAAAGGCCTTCTCCCAATACAAACAAATCGGTGCTAAAATTATTCTGGTACAGGAGACCCACTTCTCGCAGGCTTCCCACCCAAAATATTTTAATAGGAGTTTCCCCCAAGCTTATTACTCCCTTGATTCTACTAAGAGTAAGGGGGCTGCTATATTTTTACACTCTTCTCTCCATTTTGATGTTCAGCACATTTATAGAGATAAGGAGAGTAGATTTGTTATTATTAAGGTATCCTTCACAATAGGGAATGTACAATTGCTTGTGTTTACGCCCCTAATGACGCAGCAGCAGCCTTTTTTTCCTCTTTTTTTACTGTCCTGGAAAAGTTTTTGTCTCCACATATGATTATTGGAGGGGACTTTAACTTAGTCTCCACCCCCTCCCTGGACAGAAGTCATGCCTCTCACCTCTCTAGGGCCTTCCCCAAGTCTCTATCTTGCAAACTGACTGATCTACAGCTGATTGACCCATGGCGGGCCCTGAATGTTGGTGCAAGGGAATATACTTTTTTTTTCACATCCCCACCGTAGTTACGCTAGACTGGACTATATCTTCACTACCCCAGTTATTCTCACCAATTCTAGCTCGGCTAGTATACATAATTGTGTGTGGTCGGACCATCATATCACTTCCTTCTCCACGGAATTTATCAGGCTCCCCCCCTCGACGTTCACATGGCGGCTGAATGAAGCCCTTCTCTCAGACCCTTTAGTTAAATCGGAAATTTCCAAATCAATAGAATCCTATTTTTCCATCAATTTTTCCGATTTCGTCGGTCTGGGTCGCGCATAAGGCAGTGCACAGGGGGGTGTTTATTAAATTGGCTTCGGCTCGGAATTCCTCTAACAAGCTCCAGATTGTTCAGCTTTCTTCTGAGCTGGACAAGCTATATAGAGACCCTACTTCCCTACTTTCAGAGTCAACTAGAACTCTGATTGAGCAGAAGAGGTTGGAATTGGATGCTTTGCTGTCAGCTAAAACTGAAAAGGCACTACGTTGGGCTAAAGCCAAATTTTTGCTGCACAGTAATGCAGCCTCTACTATGTTTGCGAGAAAATTGAACCAGTCTTTCAGGCCTCCTCATACTTATAAATTGGCCTCCACCTCGGGGGGTACGATTTCCCATCCTCAAGAGGTCCTGAAGATCTTCCAGGATTTCTATTCTACCTTTTTAGGTCCTTAAAATTCACCCCCGGCGGAGGCCTCCATGTCTTGGTTTGGAGATCTTCCTTTGCCCTCCCTTACCAACTCTCAGCTAAAGAAGCTTAACGACCCGATTTCAGTTGCTGAAGTTCATACGGTAATTAGCTCCCTTAAAAATACCTCCTCCCCCGGTCCTGATGGGTTCTCCGCCCCTTATTATAAGAAATGTTCTACTCTCCTCTCCCCGAGATTAGCATGGCTATTTAATTCGGTGTTGCAGGGGGGGGTCCTTCCCTGACGAAATGCTCTTAGCAAATATGTCTTTGATTCCCAAACCCAATAGAGACCATACTTTACCCCAAAATTATAGGCCATGAATAATGATGTTAAAATCTTCAGTAGAATTATGGCGGATAGATTGGGCACTATGATTTCTTCCCTAATCTCTCCCTATCAGTCAGGCTTTATCCCTCACCGTTTTATCACTGACAATATCCGATTAACCACAAATATTATCCAGGATGCTGGCCTCTATTCTAGGAAACTATTTATGTTGAGTTTAGATATAAATAAGGCCTTTGACACTGTTTCATGGAACTATGTTTCCCTCCTACTGCAGAGATTTGGATTTCGGGGGGAATTTCTTAATGGATTTCGGGCCCTGTACTCAAATCCCTGCACTAGGATAAAGATTCCAGGATGTAATTCTGCATTCTTCCCACTTGGCAGGGGGACTAGGCAGGGGTGCCCACTTTCCCCTTTAATTTTTGCCCTGGCAATTGAGCCTTTAGCTATAGCTATATTAAGACACCCTCTTATTTCTGCATACAACAAAGCAGGAGCGGAATATAAACTTTGTATGTATGCAGATGATGTACTGCTTTATTTGACCAACCCTTTAGTTACTTTACCTAACCTTCTGGAAACCTTGTCCGTTTTTGCTGACGTCTCAGGCCTAACGGTTAATATATCTAAATCTCTGGCCCTTCCGGTTGGTTTCTCCCCTGAGGAACTGATTCCTATTAAACAAACATTCCCTTTCTCTTGGGCTAAAACTTCCCTTCCCTACCTTGGAATTAAGCTTTCTGGGGGTTATAATGATTTATTTAATCTTACCTTCCCCCCTCTAATTGCCTCCTTGAAGAAGCTTCTGAAGTCCTGGTCCCTCTATAATATCTCTTTTATGGGGAGAATTACTGCGGTCAAGATGACCATTCTCCCCAAGTTGTTATATTTTTTCCTTGCTCTTCCCCTTCTGGTCCCTAAGGCATATCTCCTTAAGTTTCAGTCCTGCATTAACAAATTTATCTGGCGAGATAAACCCGCTAGATTCTCTAGGGAGGTTCTCTATAGATCTAGTAAACTGGGAGGTTTGGGGGTCCCCCAAGTATGGCTTTACTATTTGGCTGGAAGGTTCTACCAACTGGCACAATGGTCCATTAAGAATCCCAAGGTCCCATGGGTTAGGTTTGAATATGATTCCATCTATCCCCTCTACTTACCAGGCCTTTTGTGATTTTCAGGACCACGTCCTCCGGAGTTGTCTGATCACAACCTTCTGGTGGCTCAGAGTTTGAGATTGTGGAGACGTTATTGCTCGTCCCTTTCCTTGGCCTCTGTGACTCCCCCTGGTTCTTCGTTTCTGGGGGACCCTAGACTGCCCTCTGCCTTTTCTGACCCCGATACGTTTGGTTGGTGGATCTCCTCTGGTCTGACGACTCTGGAGGATTTTCAATATAATGACAAATTTATATCCTTCACTCAATTACAATCTGTTAAGGGAACCCCGGTGAGCGAATTTTATAGATTTATGCAGATCAGACATTTTTTTTGACGCATTATTCACAGACCCCTTCTCCCTCTTACTCATCCTTTGAGTCTATATGCAGATCTGGGCCCAGACAGAGAGGTCTAATTTCTCTATTGTACAATGCAATGTCCAGTGATCGGGATCGGGATAAATTGAAGTATATGAGGAAGTGGGAGTCTGAGTTAGGCCTAGATTACGAACTAGAGGATTGGGAGAGGAATTGGATGAATATTCGTCAATGTACAGTCTCGCTGTCCTTCAGGGAGACAGCTCTTAAATTATTTACTCGTTGGTACTATACTCCTCAGCGCATACACCAGATCTT
Organism: Rana temporaria; assembly: GCF_905171775.1. Lineage (NCBI taxonomy): Eukaryota > Metazoa > Chordata > Amphibia > Anura > Ranidae > Rana > Rana temporaria. Next base: position 87,812,112 of record NC_053501.1, on the reverse strand, counting down.
TCCCCAGGCCTCACCTGATTGTTTTAGGGGATGTCCTACTTCGGGCACCTTTTTCCATATTTTTTGGGATTGTGAGCAGATCTCATCAGTCTGGAGGAAGGTCTTCGACCTTATTGGCAAACTAGGGGGTGGTCCGGGTGACTTATCCTATAGACATTGTCTACTTTTTGAAAAAATCCATGACACTCCTAGACCCCTTAGACGCCTGATATACACACTCTGCACTGCCGTTCTCTGGGTGGTGGCGTTCAATTGGAAATCTCCTGTGGTCCTCTTCCCTCAGGTTCTTTCTAGGATGGATCAGATTATGCTCTCTGAGCAAATTTTTCATAAACTTCATGATTCAGTGCCAATTTACGATGCTAAGTGGAATCCGTGGTGGTTACTCCGTATCCAATCATAATAATTGAATCACATATTTAGTTTTGTAGAGATGATGCTGAGCTTATCTTTTCTCATTTTCTTTTGGTTTCTCCTCTTACCCATGCTGAGCCCTTATTTCGTATTTTTTTCACTTATGTTTCACCCTCTTTTCTACTTCTTTGGGCTCTTATACCTTGGGCTATATATTTATGTTCCTGTTTTGGTCTGGTATTCAAGGCCTCTTTAACATTAGCTATTTTGCTATTTTGCGGGCCATGTCTGATACTATGGCCTGTGTTAGAGTTATATTTTGTTTACCCTGCATGTATTAGGCCTTGGATGGTTAATTCAAGACAACTTGATGTGTTTGCCCTTTTTGTACATGTCTACGTATTGTTCCTTTTTTTTTCTTGTTGTTTCAATAATGTAACTCATTGTTTTCTACCTTTATGCTAATAAAAAATTCCCGGGGAGACCAGTCGTGCTGTCTGTGGACCATGGGGTGTGCTTGCCTGCAAGGGTCTTGACAAGTGGCTTCCGAAGGAGCCAATATAGCATGTTGGAGAGAACCAGTGCGATCTCCCATGACAACAAGAATGGAAGTTGTGCCTGGAGAGAGGAGCTGCAGGAGAGATTTGCCTCAACGTCCCCACAAAGAGCCCTGTGCGTTCTTGCCAGCTGGGAATCGTCAGGAGAGAAACGCACTGGAGAAAAGTCGTCCTGTTCCATGTCTGGAATGTGGCCAGCTGGGGCACGAAATATTGTCTTGCCCTAGATTCTGGGGTGCACCTGGAGGTAATGATGCTGAGCCAGTTTCCTGTGAAAATATATTTGCCATCACCCCTGGCAACAAGGAAGAGTTTTCTGTTGTGTCTGCAGGGGGTGCGATTTCATCCCGTGGCCACCAGGGGGAGTTGGCCAGTAAATGTGCGGCTGAGGACTGTTTAAGACAACGTACTCAAATGAAGATGGGGACCCCAACTACTGCGGTGGGTAAGACTGTCTTTAATGAAATGATGTCTGGGACTGCTGATTGCATGTATAAAAGAACTGGTTACGAGACTGTCCATGATGATGTGAGAGTGACCCCAGTTAGGGGGGCCACTAAATGTGTGCTTGAAGATTACTTCTCCCTACAGAGTGGGAATGCAGGGGTTAAAGTCCAAACAGAACCTGTATTGATGACTAAAAGTGTTGTGTCTAACGTCTGCCAGTCTCAAGTAGGCAGTGGGCTAGGACAGCCTGCAAAAACTAAAAATGCTATAAGTGTTATGGTTAATGAAAAGTTTGCTGCTGTTGGGAAAACCCCAGGTTCTTTCAGAGCAAAAGCTGTTGTCACAAATGGGCCGTTGCCTGTAGCAACTGAAGGTAAGACTGCACAGTTGTCCCCAGAAATCTCCAGGGAACTTCATGTATTGAAGTCGGAGGTTGCCATGGACAACTGGTATGTCACTCTGGTGGGACATAGTGGAACTGTACCGTGTAATGGTAATGTGTTAGTGCAAGCTGCTAGTACTAAGGATGTGCAGTTAAATGATGGGTTAAAACAACATGTGAAAAATTCAAAGGTGTGTGAGGCTTATGAAGCGCCACCCGAGCAAGGTGGTGGTGGTTGTGGTGTATTGCAACCTGTGGTGCTAGAACATGTGTTACCGAAGTCTGCCATGATTTGTAATTTGGGTAACGAATCTGCAACTAAACCCATCTGTTCTAATGTGTGTCCTTGGGCGGATGGATCAGGGCTAAGGAGCGCCGATGAATGGAGCACAGCTACAACAGATTGGGATAGTTGGGGTAAAAATCTAATGTCCCTGATAGATGAGGCTTTCATGCATAAAAGTAAGGTGGACAAAGTTTCTGCTGTGCCAGCAGGAGGGATGGCAGAACAGCTTATACCAGAGGGCGCGGTGGCTGCTACAGGGGTTAACCCTCGTGAGAAATATGGACAATATAAGGGCGAGCACACAGCAGACACTTTGTCCGCAACCTACAAAAATGATGCTGACGTAGCGTGTCAAAGTGATGTTGTCAATGGTAATGTGAAGCAGTTCATTGGTGCTGAACCTGAGAAGTTGAGTGTGAGTCAAGCACCTGGCAGCGCTCTGGTAGAACACCAGGCTGTGGTCGTCTCCAGCTGGGAGAAGGTTTCATTAAACCTTGCAACCTCTCGCGTCTCAGCAAGTGAGTCTGTCTGCATTCCCATTGTCAGGAAAGTCCCCAGGGAGGACTTCAATCCGAAGCCAAGGGTAGGCTTTCTAACAAAAGTGTTAAAGGAGATGCTTACACTTTGGGATGTACAGCCAGTCTATACTGGGGTGTCTCCACCACAGTCAGACAGTCTGGTACTGCGGAGTACCATTAGGTGGACCCCTGAGTGGCAGGTGGTACAGCACAAAGGAAGACAAGACAAAAATGGTTTATTTATGACTGTATTACTAGTGTTAAAAGTCGCCTCTAGGTATGCTGATGGGTTTCTTCCTGTACAAGAGGTTTATGGGAGAGGCTTTGGCGAAAAGAAAGTGTCTGAGGTTTCACCACCTAACAGCCAGGTAGAAGGCATTTCTGCTGCTATGGTTCAAGATGGTACTGGTCAGTTGTTGGTGAAGGGCGTGTATGCTGTACCAGTGGTACTATCACATGAGATGGAAGGGCCAAATGTGGACCAGAAAGCAGCAGAAATCCTAACTGGGGCCCAACCGAAGATGGTTAAAAAGACTGGGGTCCCCAGTCCAATGTTTGGTTTAGGTGACAAACAGATAAGTGCAGTAAAAATTGCATGTGGATCAGAAGAGAACTTGTCTCTTCAGGTGGATAAAAATACAGATGGCATCAGAACAGGTCAAGTGGTAGGACAGCTGCCTGCAGAGAGGGTGAACCCCGGGGAAGTGATGTCCTCTGAGGTTCCCGTGGGTGATGGCAACCCTCTGGTATGTGTGCCCTCTGCAGACTCTGCCCTAGCAAATACTGAAAAAAAAGGCATTGGTGACTTTTGCAACATTGAGAGGTGTAAAGTTGGTTTGAATATGTATATCAATGTTGAACCAAATAATTTGTTAAAGGTACATGACAGTGTGGTGTCCAAAGGTATTGGGAAACCTGGGAACCTAAAGCATGGAGGCAGAAGGGTTGGTAGAAAGACCAGGGGTGACCTGTTTAAATTTCAAAAGAGGAAGTGCTTATGGAACCCCAAAAGAAGAGGGAGAAGGCTGAGTGTCGGGAAATATAGCTGGTTAAGATCCAGGGTGGGACGTACCTGGAAGCGCACCCGGAAAAAAGGTTGGGCCTATGTGGCTGGCAGCCAGCACAGAGGTGTCCCAACCATGATGATGGGTGCTGGTGTTCCTCCCTCTGGATCGAAACAAAGGGGGGGGGGTATGTGATAGTCCAGTTCCCTGTCCTGGTAATGGTCGCCCAGGACTCTCAAATAGGCAGGAATCTCCAATCCTGGGACCGGGTTTTGGAAACAGCCAGGAGTCTGGCTGGTTGATTGAGCAGGTGGGTCCTGGGCTTATAGTAGAATCAAGACCAGTGTTCTGAACTCCACACTCCCGAGGAGTCCAGGCAAGCAAGGGAGAAGCATGCAGGTCTGCATGGTATAGAGACAGAGGACCCAAAGCTGTGGGCTGTGCAGCACGGAAGCTGAGAGAAGGTACAGTGATTTGTACAAGTACTTTGGTACGTGGCCAAGAGGGCTGAAGTGTAAGCCTAGGGGGCTGTATTTCTGAAGAAAGCCAGGTGGCTTGGCATTTTCGTTTGACCATTTCTTTATTGCTGTAGAAACTTGAAACCCCCTGCGTGGGAAAGTCTGGATGGACGTTTTTCTTTCTTTTAATAAAAGTGGGTCAACAAACCCTTAAAAAGCACAACTGGCGTGGACTCTGCTGCTCACTGGTATGCTCTACCCAGATGCTAAATCACCCCAACATTACAGTGCTATTAAACAGCAAACGTGCAGTGACACCAACTGCATTTAGGTGCTATGTAACAGCAAACGTGAATTGACACCAACTGCGTTCAGGTGCTATGTAACAGCAAACGTGCAGTGACACCAACTGCGTTTAGGTGCTATTAAACAGCAAACGTGCAGTGACACCAACTGCATTCAGGTGCTATGTAACAGCAAATGTGAAGTGACACCAACTGCGTTCAGGTGCTATTAAACAGCAAACGTGCAGTGACACCAACTGCATTTAGGTGCTATGTAACAGCAAACGTGAATTGACACCAACTGCGTTCAGGTGCTATGTAACAGCAAACGTGCAGTGACACCAACTGCGTTTAGGTGCTATTAAACAGCAAACGTGCAGTGACACCAACTGCATTCAGGTACTATGTAACAGCAAATGTGAAGTGACACCAACTGCGTTCAGGTGCTATTAAACAGCAAACGTGCAGTGACACCAACTGCGTTCAGGTGCTATGTAACAGCAAACGTGAAGTGACACCAACTGCGTTCGGGTGCTATGTAACAGCAAACGTGCAGTGACACCAACTACGTTTGGGTGCTATTAAACAGCAAACGTGCAGTGACACCAACTGTGTTTGGGTGCTATTAAACAGCAAACGTGCAGTGACACCAACTGCGTTCAGGTGCTATGTAACAGCAAACGTGCAGTGACACCAACTGCGTTCAGGTGCTATGTAACAGCAAACGTGCAGTGACACCAATTGCGTTCAGGTGCTATTAAACAGCAAACGTGCAGTGACACCAACTGCGTTCAGGTGCTATGTAACAGCAAACGTGCAGTGACACCAACTGCGTTTAGGTGCTATTAAACAGCAAACGTGCAGTGACACCAACTGCGTTCAGGTGCTATGTAACAGCAAACATGCAGTGACACCAACTGCATTTAGGTGCTATTAAACAGCAAACGTGCAGTGACACCAACTGCGTTTAGGTGCTATGTAACAGCAAACGTGCAGTGACACAACTGCTTTTAGGTGCTATTAAACAGCAAACGTGCAGTGACACCAACTGCATTCAGGTGCTATGTAACAGCAAACGTGAAGTGACACCAACTGCGTTCAGGTGCTATGTAACAGCAAACGTGCAGTGACACCAACTGCGTACAGGTGCTATTAAACAGCAAACGTGCAGTGACACCAACTGCATTCAGGTGCTATGTAACAGCAAATGTGAAGTGACACCAACTGCGTTCAGGTGCTATTAAACAGCAAACGTGCAGTGACACCAACTGCGTTCAGGTGCTATGTAACAGCAAACGTGAAGTGACACCAACTGCGTTCAGGTGCTATGTAACAGCAAACGTGAAGTGACACCAACTGCGTTCAGGTGCTATGTAACAGCAAACGTGCAGTGACACCAACTGGGTTCAGGTGCTATGTAACAACAAACGTGCAGTGACACCAACTGCGTTTGGGTGCTATTAAACAGCAAACGTGCAGTGACACCAACTGCGTTTGGGTGCTATTAAACAGCAAACGTGCAGTGACACCAACTGCGTTCAGGTGCTATGTAACAGCAAACATGCAGTGACACCAACTGCGTTCAGGTGCTATGTAACAGCAAACGTGCAGTGACACCAACTGCGTTCAGGTGCTATGTAACAGCAAACGTGCAGTGACACCAACTGCGTTCAGGTGCTATTAAACAGCAAACGTGCAGTGACACCAACTGCGTTCAGGTGCTATGTAACAGCAAACGTGCAGTGACACCAACTGCGTTTAGGTGCTATTAAACAGCAAACGTGCAGTGACACCAACTGCGTTCAGGTGCTATGTAACAGCAAACATGCAGTGACACCAACTGCGTTCAGGTGCTATTAAACAGCAAACATGCAGTGACACCAACTGCGTTCAGGTGCTATGTAACAGCAAACGTGAAGTGACACCAACTGCGTTCAGGTGCTATGTAACAGCAAACGTGCAGTGACACCAACTGCGTTTAGGTGCTATTAAACAGCAAACGTGCAGTGACACCAACTGCGTTCAGGTGCTATTAAACAGCAAACGTGCAGTGACACCAACTGCATTTAGGTGCTATGTAACAGCAAACGTGAATTGACACCAACTGCGTTCAGGTGCTATGTAACAGCAAACATGCAGTGACACCAACTGCGTTTAGGTGCTATTAAACAGCAAACGTGCAGTGACACCAACTGCATTCAGGTGCTATGTAACAGCAAATGTGAAGTGACACCAACTGCGTTCAGGTGCTATTAAACAGCAAACGTGCAGTGACACCAACTGCGTTCAGGTGCTATGTAACAGCAAACGTGAAGTGACACCAACTGCGTTCGGGTGCTATGTAACAGCAAACGTGCAGTGACACCAACTACGTTTGGGTGCTATTAAACAGCAAACGTGCAGTGACACCAACTGCGTTTGGGTGCTATTAAACAGCAAACGTGCAGTGACACCAACTGCTTTCAGGTGCTATGTAACAGCAAACGTGCAGTGACACCAACTGCGTTCAGGTGCTATGTAACAGCAAATGTGCAGTGACACCAACTGCGTTCAGGTAATATTAAACAGCAAACGTGCAGTGACACCAACTGCGTTCAGGTGCTATGTAACAGCAAACGTGCAGTGACACCAACTGCGTTTAGGTGCTATTAAACAGCAAACGTGCAGTGACACCAACTGCGTTCAGGTGCTATGTAACAGCAAACATGCAGTGACACCAACTGCGTTTAGGTGCTATTAAACAGCAAACGTGCAGTGACACCAACTGCGTTTAGGTGCTATGTAACAGCAAACGTGCAGTGACACAACTGCTTTTAGGTGCTATTAAACAGCAAACATGCAGTGACACCAACTGCATTCAGGTGCTATGTAACAGCAAACGTGAAGTGACACCAACTGCGTTCAGGTGCTATGTAACAGCAAACGTGCAGTGACACCAACTGCGTACAGGTGCTATTAAACAGCAAACGTGCAGTGACACCAACTGCATTCAGGTGCTATGTAACAGCAAATGTGAAGCGACACCAACTGCGTTCAGGTGCTATTAAACAGCAAACGTGCAGTGACACCAACTGCGTTGAGGTGCTATGTAACAGCAAACGTGAAGTGACACCAACTGCGTTCAGGTGCTATGTAACAGCAAACGTGCAGTGACACCAACTGCGTTTAGGTGCTATTAAACAGCAAACGTGCAGTGACACCAACTGCGTTCAGGTGCTATGTAACAGCAAACGTGCAGTGACACCAACTGAGTTCAGGTGCTATGTAACAACAAACGTGCAATGACACCAACTGCGTTTGGGTGCTATTAAACAGCAAACGTGCAGTGACACCAACTGCGTTTGGGTGCTATTAAACAGCAAACGTGCAGTGACACCAACTGCGTTCAGGTGCTATGTAACAGCAAACGTGCAGTGACACCAACTGCGTTCAGGTGCTATGTAACAGCAAACGTGCAGTGACACCAACTGCGTTTAGGTGCTATTAAACAGCAAACGTGCAGTGACACCAACTGCGTTTAGGTGCTATGTAACAGCAAACGTGCAGTGACACAACTGCTTTTAGGTGCTATTAAACAGCAAACGTGCAGTGACACCAACTGCATTCAGGTGCTATGTAACAGCAAACGTGCAGTGACACCAACTGCGTTTAGGTGCTATTAAACAGCAAACGTGCAGTGACACCAACTGCGTTTAGGTGCTATTAAACAGCAAACGTGCAGTGACACCAACTGCGTTCAGGTGCTATGTAACAGCAAACGTGCAGTGACACCAACTGAGTTCAGGTGCTATGTAACAACAAACGTGAAGTGACACCAACTGCGTTTAGGTGCTATTAAACAGCAAACGTGCAGTGACACCAACTGCATTCAGGTGCTATGTAACAGCAAACGTGCAGTGACACCAACTGAGTTCAGGTGCTATGTAACAACAAACGTGCAATGACACCAACTGCGTTTGGGTGCTATTAAACAGCAAACGTGCAGTGACACCAACTGCGTTTGGGTGCTATTAAACAGCAAACGTGCAGTGACACCAACTGCGTTCAGGTGCTATGTAACAGCAAACGTGCAGTGACACCAACTGCGTTCAGGTGCTATGTAACAGCAAACGTGCAGTGACACCAACTGCGTTCAGGTGCTATGTAACAGCAAACGTGCAGTGACACCAACTGCGTTTAGGTGCTATTAAACAGCAAACGTGCAGTGACACCAACTGCGTTTAGGTGCTATGTAACAGCAAACGTGCAGTGACACAACTGCTTTTAGGTGCTATTAAACAGCAAACGTGCAGTGACACCAACTGCATTCAGGTGCTATGTAACAGCAAACGTGCAGTGACACCAACTGCGTTTAGGTGCTATTAAACAGCAAACGTGCAGTGACACCAACTGCGTTTAGGTGCTATTAAACAGCAAACGTGCAGTGACACCAACTGCGTTCAGGTGCTATGTAACAGCAAACGTGCAGTGACACCAACTGAGTTCAGGTGCTATGTAACAACAAACGTGAAGTGACACCAACTGCGTTTAGGTGCTATTAAACAGCAAACGTGCAGTGACACCAACTGCGTTCAGGTGCTATGTAACAGCAAACGTGCAGTGACACCAACTGCGTTCAGGTGCTATGTAACAGCAAACATGCAGTGACACCAACTGCGTTCAGGTGCTATGTAACAGCAAACGTGCAGTGACACCAACTGCGTTCAGGTGCTATGTAACAGCAAACGTGCAGTGACACCAACTGCGTTCAGGTGCTATTAAACAGCAAACGTGCAGTGACACCAACTGCGTTCAGGTGCTATGTAACAGCAAACGTGCAGTGACACCAACTGCGTTCAGGTGCTATGTAACAGCAAACGTGCAGTGACACCAACTGCGTTCAGGTGCTATGTAACAGCAAACATGCAGTGACACCAACTGCGTTTAGGTGCTATTAAACAGCAAACGTGCAGTGACACCAACTGCGTTTAGGTGCTATGTAACAGCAAACGTGTAGTGACACAACTGCTTTTAGGTGCTATTAAACAGCAAACGTGCAGTGACACCAACTGCATTCAGGTGCTATGTAACAGCAAACGTGAAGTGACACCAACTGCGTTCAGGTGCTATGTAACAGCAAACGTGCAGTGACACCAACTGCGTTTAGGTGCTATTAAACAGCAAACGTGCAGTGACACCAACTGCGTTTAGGTGCTATTAAACAGCAAACGTGCAGTGACACCAACTGCGTTCAGGTGCTATGTAACAGCAAACGTGCAGTGACACCAACTGAGTTCAGGTGCTATGTAACAGCAAACGTGCAGTGACACCAACTGCGTTTAGGTGCTATTAAACAGCAAACGTGCAGTGACACCAACTGCGTTCAGGTGCTATGTAACAGCAAACATGCAGTGACACCAACTGCATTTAGGTGCTATTAAACAGCAAACGTGCAGTGACACCAACTGCGTTTAGGTGCTATGTAACAGCAAACGTGCAGTGACACAACTGCTTTTAGGTGCTATTAAACAGCAAACGTGCAGTGACACCAACTGCGTTCAGGTGCTATGTAACAGCAAACGTGAAGTGACACCAACTGCGTTCAGGTGCTATGTAACAGCAAACGTGAAGTGACACCAACTGCGTTCAGGTGCTATGTAACAGCAAACGTGCAGTGACACCAACTGAGTTCAGGTGCTATGTAACAACAAACGTGCAGTGACACCAACTGCGTTTGGGTGCTATTAAACAGCAAACGTGCAGTGACACCAACTGCGTTTGGGTGCTATTAAACAGCAAACGTGCAGTGACACCAACTGCGTTCAGGTGCTATGTAACAGCAAACATGCAGTGACACCAACTGCGTTCAGGTGCTATGTAACAGCAAACGTGCAGTGACACCAACTGCGTTCAGGTGCTATGTAACAGCAAACGTGCAGTGACACCAACTGCGTTCAGGTGCTATTAAACAACAAACGTGCAGTGACACCAACTGCGTTCAGGTGCTATGTAACAGCAAACGTGCAGTGACACCAACTGCGTTTAGGTGCTATTAAACAGCAAACGTGCAGTGACACCAACTGCGTTCAGGTGCTATGTAACAGCAAACATGCAGTGACACCAACTGCGTTCAGGTGCTATTAAACAGCAAACGTGCAGTGACACCAACTGCGTTCAGGTGCTATGTAACAGCAAACGTGAAGTGACACCAACTGCGTTCAGGTGCTATGTAACAGCAAACATGCAGTGACACCAACTGCGTTTAGGTGCTATTAAACAGCAAACGTGCAGTGACACCAACTGCGTTCAGGTGCTATTAAACAGCAAACGTGCAGTGACACCAACTGCATTTAGGTGCTATGTAACAGCAAACGTGAATTGACACCAACTGCGTTCAGGTGCTATGTAACAGCAAACATGCAGTGACACCAACTGCGTTTAGGTGCTATTAAACAGCAAACGTGCAGTGACACCAACTGCATTCAGGTGCTATGTAACAGCAAATGTGAAGTGACACCAACTGCGTTCAGGTGCTATTAAACAGCAAACGTGCAGTGACACCAACTGCGTTCAGGTGCTATGTAACAGCAAACGTGAAGTGACACCAACTGCGTTCGGGTGCTATGTAACAGCAAACGTGCAGTGACACCAACTACGTTTGGGTGCTATTAAACAGCAAACGTGCAGTGACACCAACTGCGTTTGGGTGCTATTAAACAGCAAACGTGCAGTGACACCAACTGCTTTCAGGTGCTATGTAACAGCAAACGTGCAGTGACACCAACTGCGTTCAGGTGCTATGTAACAGCAAATGTGCAGTGACACCAACTGCGTTCAGGTAATATTAAACAGCAAACGTGCAGTGACACCAACTGCGTTCAGGTGCTATGTAACAGCAAACGTGCAGTGACACCAACTGCGTTTAGGTGCTATTAAACAGCAAACGTGCAGTGACACCAACTGCGTTCAGGTGCTATGTAACAGCAAACATGCAGTGACACCAACTGCGTTTAGGTGCTATTAAACAGCAAACGTGCAGTGACACCAACTGCGTTTAGGTGCTATGTAACAGCAAACGTGCAGTGACACAACTGCTTTTAGGTGCTATTAAACAGCAAACGTGCAGTGACACCAACTGCATTCAGGTGCTATGTAACAGCAAACGTGAAGTGACACCAACTGCGTTCAGGTGCTATGTAACAGCAAACGTGCAGTGACACCAACTGCGTACAGGTGCTATTAAACAGCAAACGTGCAGTGACACCAACTGCATTCAGGTGCTATGTAACAGCAAATGTGAAGCGACACCAACTGCGTTCAGGTGCTATTAAACAGCAAACGTGCAGTGACACCAACTGCGTTGAGGTGCTATGTAACAGCAAACGTGAAGTGACACCAACTGCGTTCAGGTGCTATGTAACAGCAAACGTGCAGTGACACCAACTGCGTTTAGGTGCTATTAAACAGCAAACGTGCAGTGACACCAACTGCGTTCAGGTGCTATGTAACAGCAAACGTGCAGTGACACCAACTGAGTTCAGGTGCTATGTAACAACAAACGTGCAATGACACCAACTGCGTTTGGGTGCTATTAAACAGCAAACGTGCAGTGACACCAACTGCGTTTGGGTGCTATTAAACAGCAAACGTGCAGTGACACCAACTGCGTTCAGGTGCTATGTAACAGCAAACGTGCAGTGGCACCAACTGCGTTCAGGTGCTATGTAACAGCAAACGTGCAGTGACACCAACTGCGTTCAGGTGCTATGTAACAGCAAACGTGCAGTGACACCAACTGCGTTTAGGTGCTATTAAACAGCAAACGTGCAGTGACACCAACTGCGTTCAGGTGCTATGTAACAGCAAACATGCAGTGACACCAACTGCGTTTAGGTGCTATTAAACAGCAAACGTGCAGTGACACCAACTGCGTTTAGGTGCTATGTAACAGCAAACGTGCAGTGACACAACTGCTTTTAGGTGCTATTAAACAGCAAACGTGCAGTGACACCAACTGCATTCAGGTGCTATGTAACAGCAAACGTGCAGTGACACCAACTGCGTTTAGGTGCTATTAAACAGCAAACGTGCAGTGACACCAACTGCGTTTAGGTGCTATTAAACAGCAAACGTGCAGTGACACCAACTGCGTTCAGGTGCTATGTAACAGCAAACGTGCAGTGACACCAACTGAGTTCAGGTGCTATGTAACAACAAACGTGAAGTGACACCAACTGCGTTTAGGTGCTATTAAACAGCAAACGTGCAGTGACACCAACTGCGTTTAGGTGCTATGTAACAGCAAACGTGCAGTGACACAACTGCTTTTAGGTGCTATTAAACAGCAAACGTGCAGTGACACCAACTGCGTTCAGGTGCTATGTAACAGCAAACGTGCAGTGACACCAACTGCATTCAGGTGCTATGTAACAGCAAACATGCAGTGACACCAACTGCGTTCAGGTGCTATGTAACAGCAAACGTGCAGTGACACCAACTGCGTTCAGGTGCTATGTAACAGCAAACGTGCAGTGACACCAACTGCGTTCAGGTGCTATTAAACAGCAAACGTGCAGTGACACCAACTGCGTTCAGGTGCTATGTAACAGCAAACGTGCAGTGACACCAACTGCGTTCAGGTGCTATGTAACAGCAAACGTGCAGTGACACCAACTGCGTTCAGGTGCTATGTAACAGCAAACATGCAGTGACACCAACTGCGTTTAGGTGCTATTAAACAGCAAACGTGCAGTGACACCAACTGCGTTTAGGTGCTATGTAACAGCAAACGTGTAGTGACACAACTGCTTTTAGGTGCTATTAAACAGCAAACGTGCAGTGACACCAACTGCATTCAGGTGCTATGTAACAGCAAACGTGAAGTGACACCAACTGCGTTCAGGTGCTATGTAACAGCAAACGTGCAGTGACACCAACTGCGTTTAGGTGCTATTAAACAGCAAACGTGCAGTGACACCAACTGCGTTTAGGTGCTATTAAACAGCAAACGTGCAGTGACACCAACTGCGTTCAGGTGCTATGTAACAGCAAACGTGCAGTAACACCAACTGAGTTCAGGTGCTATGTAACAGCAAACGTGCAGTGACACCAACTGCGTTTAGGTGCTATTAAACAGCAGACGTGCAGTGACACCAACTGCGTTCAGGTGCTATGTAACAGCAAACATGCAGTGACACCAACTGCATTTAGGTGCTATTAAACAGCAAACGTGCAGTGACACCAACTGCGTTTAGGTGCTATGTAACAGCAAACGTGCAGTGACACAACTGCTTTTAGGTGCTATTAAACAGCAAACGTGCAGTGACACCAACTGCATTCAGGTGCTATGTAACAGCAAACGTGAAGTGACACCAACTGCGTTCAGGTGCTATGTAACAGCAAACGTGCAGTGACACCAACTGCGTACAGGTGCTATTAAACAGCAAACGTGCAGTGACACCAACTGCATTCAGGTGCTATGTAACAGCAAATGTGAAGTGACACCAACTGCGTTCAGGTGCTATTAAACAGCAAACGTGCAGTGACACCAACTGCGTTCAGGTGCTATGTAACAGCAAACGTGAAGTGACACCAACTGCGTTCAGGTGCTATGTAACAGCAAACGTGAAGTGACACCAACTGCGTTCAGGTGCTATGTAACAGCAAACGTGCAGTGACACCAACTGAGTTCAGGTGCTATGTAACAACAAACGTGCAGTGACACCAACTGCGTTTGGGTGCTATTAAACAGCAAACGTGCAGTGACACCAACTGCGTTTGGGTGCTATTAAACAGCAAACGTGCAGTGACACCAACTGCGTTCAGGTGCTATGTAACAGCAAACATGCAGTGACACCAACTGCGTTCAGGTGCTATGTAACAGCAAACGTGCAGTGACACCAACTGCGTTCAGGTGCTATGTAACAGCAAACGTGCAGTGACACCAACTGCGTTCAGGTGCTATTAAACAGCAAACGTGCAGTGACACCAACTGCGTTCAGGTGCTATGTAACAGAAAACGTGCAGTGACACCAACTGCGTTTAGGTGCTATTAAACAGCAAACGTGCAGTGACACCAACTGCGTTCAGGTGCTATGTAACAGCAAACATGCAGTGACACCAACTGCGTTCAGGTGCTATTAAACAGCAAACGTGCAGTGACACCAACTGCGTTCAGGTGCTATGTAACAGCAAACGTGAAGTGACACCAACTGCGTTCAGGTGCTATGTAACAGCAAACGTGCAGTGACACCAACTGCGTTTAGGTGCTATTAAACAGCAAACGTGCAGTGACACCAACTGCGTTCAGGTGCTATTAAACAGCAAACGTGCAGTGACACCAACTGCATTTAGGTGCTATGTAACAGCAAACGTGAATTGACACCAACTGCGTTCAGGTGCTATGTAACAGCAAACATGCAGTGACACCAACTGCGTTTAGGTGCTATTAAACAGCAAACGTGCAGTGACACCAACTGCCTTCAGGTGCTATGTAACAGCAAATGTGAAGTGACACCAACTGCGTTCAGGTGCTATTAAACAGCAAACGTGCAGTGACACCAACTGCGTTCAGGTGCTATGTAACAGCAAACGTGAAGTGACACCAACTGCGTTCGGGTGCTATGTAACAGCAAACGTGCAGTGACACCAACTACGTTTGGGTGCTATTAAACAGCAAACGTGCAGTGACACCAACTGCGTTTGGGTGCTATTAAACAGCAAACGTGCAGTGACACCAACTGCTTTCAGGTGCTATGTAACAGCAAACGTGCAGTGACACCAACTGCGTTCAGGTGCTATGTAACAGCAAATGTGCAGTGACACCAACTGCGTTCAGGTAATATTAAACAGCAAACGTGCAGTGACACCAACTGCGTTCAGGTGCTATGTAACAGCAAACGTGCAGTGACACCAACTGCGTTTAGGTGCTATTAAACAGCAAACGTGCAGTGACACCAACTGCGTTCAGGTGCTATGTAACAGCAAACATGCAGTGACACCAACTGCGTTTAGGTGCTATTAAACAGCAAACGTGCAGTGACACCAACTGCGTTTAGGTGCTATGTAACAGCAAACGTGCAGTGACACAACTGCTTTTAGGTGCTATTAAACAGCAAACGTGCAGTGACACCAACTGCATTCAGGTGCTATGTAACAGCAAACGTGAAGTGACACCAACTGCGTTCAGGTGCTATGTAACAGCAAACGTGCAGTGACACCAACTGCGTTCAGGTGCTATTAAACAGCAAACGTGCAGTGACACCAACTGCATTCAGGTGCTATGTAACAGCAAATGTGAAGCGACACCAACTGCGTTCAGGTGCTATTAAACAGCAAACGTGCAGTGACACCAACTGCGTTGAGGTGCTATGTAACAGCAAACGTGAAGTGACACCAACTGCGTTCAGGTGCTATGTAACAGCAAACGTGCAGTGACACCAACTGCGTTTAGGTGCTATTAAACAGCAAACGTGCAGTGACACCAACTGAGTTCAGGTGCTATGTAACAACAAACGTGCAATGACACCAACTGCGTTTGGGTGCTATTAAACAGCAAACGTGCAGTGACACCAACTGCGTTTGGGTGCTATTAAACAGCAAACGTGCAGTGACACCAACTGCGTTCAGGTGCTATGTAACAGCAAACGTGCAGTGACACCAACTGCGTTCAGGTGCTATGTAACAGCAAACGTGCAGTGACACCAACTGCGTTCAGGTGCTATGTAACAGCAAACGTGCAGTGACACCAACTGCGTTTAGGTGCTATTAAACAGCAAACGTGCAGTGACACCAACTGCGTTCAGGTGCTATGTAACAGCAAACATGCAGTGACACCAACTGCGTTTAGGTGCTATTAAACAGCAAACGTGCAGTGACACCAACTGCGTTTAGGTGCTATGTAACAGCAAACGTGCAGTGACACAACTGCTTTTAGGTGCTATTAAACAGCAAACGTGCAGTGACACCAACTGCATTCAGGTGCTATGTAACAGCAAACGTGCAGTGACACCAACTGCGTTTAGGTGCTATTAAACAGCAAACGTGCAGTGACACCAACTGCGTTTAGGTGCTATTAAACAGCAAACGTGCAGTGACACCAACTGCGTTCAGGTGCTATGTAACAGCAAACGTGCAGTGACACCAACTGAGTTCAGGTGCTATGTAACAACAAACGTGAAGTGACACCAACTGCGTTTAGGTGCTATTAAACAGCAAACATGCAGTGACACCAACTGCGTTTAGGTGCTATGTAACAGCAAACGTGCAGTGACACAACTGCTTTTAGGTGCTATTAAACAGCAAACGTGCAGTGACACCAACTGCGTTCAGGTGCTATGTAACAGCAAACGTGCAGTGACACCAACTGCGTTCAGGTGCTATGTAACAGCAAACATGCAGTGACACCAACTGCGTTCAGGTGCTATGTAACAGCAAACGTGCAGTGACACCAACTGCGTTCAGGTGCTATATAACAGCAAACGTGCAGTGACACCAACTGCGTTCAGGTGCTATTAAACAGCAAACGTGCAGTGACACCAACTGCGTTCAGGTGCTATGTAACAGCAAACGTGCAGTGACACCAACTGCGTTCAGGTGCTATGTAACAGCAAACGTGCAGTGACACCAACTGCGTTCAGGTGCTATGTAACAGCAAACATGCAGTGACACCAACTGCGTTTAGGTGCTATTAAACAGCAAACGTGCAGTGACACCAACTGCGTTTAGGTGCTATGTAACAGCAAACGTGTAGTGACACAACTGCTTTTAGGTGCTATTAAACAGCAAACGTGCAGTGACACCAACTGCATTCAGGTGCTATGTAACAGCAAACGTGAAGTGACACCAACTGCGTTCAGGTGCTATGTAACAGCAAACGTGCAGTGACACCAACTGCGTTTAGGTGCTATTAAACAGCAAACGTGCAGTGACACCAACTGCGTTTAGGTGCTATTAAACAGCAAACGTGCAGTGACACCAACTGCGTTCAGGTGCTATGTAACAGCAAACGTGCAGTGACACCAACTGAGTTCAGGTGCTATGTAACAACAAACGTGAAGTGACACCAACTGCGTTCAGGTGCTATGTAACAGCAAACGTGCAGTGACACCAACTGCGTTCAGGTGCTATTAAACAGCAAACGTGCAGTGACACCCACTGCGTTTAGGTGCTATTAAACAGCACACGCGCAGTGACACCAACTGCGTTTAGGTGCTATTAAACAGCACACGCGCAGTTACAGCAAATGTGTTAGGTGCTATTAAACAGCACACGCGCAGTTACAGCAAATGCGTTAGGTGCTAATAAACAGCACACGCACAGTTACAGCAAATCTATCTATCTATCTATCTATCTAGTAGAAAAGACACTGGGGCTGATTTACCAAGCCTTTACTCCATGGCTCATGGAGTAAAAGCAGTAGTAGCAGCCGTTTTGACATTTACTAAAGAAATACGCTGCTAGTGCAGTGTATTTCCCTAGTTACTAATGTGCTCAGTGTGCCCAGGAGAGGGCACATGGTGCACCTGATAGACCTGGCGCACGGCACATTGAAATGTAAATTGCGGGGATTCGGGCGGGAGATTATTAGGGGGAAATGAAGTGACATGTGTTTGAAAGTGTTTGGCGGGCCGAATTGAAAGTGAAAGTGTTTTTTGAATACAGATCCCGTACGCTTACACAGTGCGCCTGAACCTCGGGGAGGTTCATTTGCATACTGGGCATGCGTACAGGGAAATGTCAGGGATTCCCGTGCGCCTTGTCAGTACGCCGAGAAAATCTTGGTAAATACCAAGCGGCGTACCCGTGATTGCGCTGCGTGACGCGACGCACGGGAATCTCCAACCTGTTTTCAGCCATGAAGGGGAACTCCGCGCCAAATTTAAAACTTGAAACCGGCGCGGGTCCCCCTCCAGGTGTACATTAGGCTCTTAGGCTTGGTCCGGAACATGAGGGGTTCCCCCCCAGATCCAAACCAAACCCTCATGCCAAGCACGCAGTCTGGCACGGACAGGAATGGGGGTGGGGACGAGCGAGCACCCCTCCCCCTCCTGAGCCGTACCAGACCGCATGCCCTCAACGTGGGGGAGTGTGTGCTGTGGCGGAGGGGGGCACTGCCCCCCCACTCCACAGCACTCTTGTCCCCATGTCGATAGGGACAAGAGCCTCTTCCCGACAACCCTTGCCATTGGTTGTCGGGGTATGCGGGCGGGGGCTAATCGGAATCTGCAAGCCCCCTTTAATAAGGGGGCCCCCAGATGCCGGCCCCCCACCCTATGTGAATGAGTATGGGGTACATCGTACCCCTACCCATTCACCTGGGGAAAAGTGTAAAGTAAAATAAAAACACCACACAGAATAAAATATTTTATTAATCAGCTCCGGAGCCCCCCCTTTCTTCTTTAGCTCTTTCACAAGGGGGGTTTCTTCTTTCCCGATCTTCCGCCGGGACCCTGGGCTTCGGTGATTTCTGCCGGGGGAGGGCGCCATCCCTCGGTCCTCTCCGGAGCCTTCCGCCGGGGGCCCCCACCCCATTTAAGCTCTTTTACATTAGGGGGGGCATCCGGACTTTGGCGAGTTCTGCCGGGGTATGGCGCCTATCCCCCGGTCTTTCCGGTGCCTTCCGCCAGGGTTCCGGTCTTCCTGGTCTTCTGCCGGGGGTGCGCCAACTCCCCGGTCTTTTCTCTGCTCCCTCTTCTGCCTGGCTCCCCCGCGGAGCCAGGGCTTCCTTTCCGCTTCTTTCTTCTCTGTTCCTTCTTCTGCCTGTCTCCTCCGAGAGCTCAGGGCTTTCTTTCCGCTGTCTTCTCCCTTCTCTTCCATTGGATGTTGACACGACGAGGTTTCCGCGCTGACATGCCATGTGAGCGGCGGGCATCGACTTATATAGGGCAATGCCACCATGTGACCTCAACCCATGTGACATCACATTCCCTGGGCATGATGGGAATGTGATGTCACATGGGTTGAGGTCACATGGTGGCATTGCCCTATATAAAGTCAATGCCCACTGCTCACACGGCATTGCAGCGCCGGACCTCGTCGTGTCAACATCCAATGGAAGAGAAGGGAGAAGACAAGCCCTGGGCTCCCGGAGGAGCCAGGCAGAAGCGGAAGGCACCGCAGAAGCCCAGAGGGTGGCGCCCTCCGGCGGGAAGAAAGCCCTGTGCTCCGCAGAGGAGCCAGGCAGAAGCGGAAGGCACCGCAGAAGCCCGCGGGTGTCGCCCCCCGGCGGAAAACATCGTAGAAGCCCGGGACCCTCCCCCATAGGCAGGAAGCCTCATGGTGAAGGGGGTCCCGGTGAAATACGGCGCTGAAGACGGGGGGGGCAGGTGCACCCCCCGCAGAAAGCGACGAAGCCCGGGACCCTCCCCCATAGGCAACAAGGAGCCTCATTGTGAATGGTGTCCCGGTGAAATACGGCGCTGAAGACGGGGGGGGGCAGGTGCACCCCCCGCAGAAAGCGACGAAGCCCGGGACCCTCCCCCATAGGCAACAAGGAGCCTCATGGTGAAGGGGGTCCCGGCGAAATACGGCGCAGAAGACGGGGGGTAGGTGAACCCCCCTCAGACAGCGACGAAGCCCGGAGCCCTCCCCCATAGGCAACAAGGAGCCTCATGGTGAAGGGGGTCCCGGCGAAATACGGCGCAGAAGACGGGGGGTAGGTGAACCCCCCCGCAGAAAGCGACGTAGCCCAAAGCCCTCCCCCATAGGCAGGAGCCTCATGGTGAAGGGGGCTCCGGCAGAAAACAGCCCGGGGGGGGCTACAGCACACCCCCCCTGGCAGAAATCGACGAAGCCCGGAGCCCTCCCCCATAGGCAGGAGCCTCATGGTGAAGGGGGTCCCGGCAGAAGACGGCGAAGCCCGGGGCCTAATGGGGTGGTGGTGGGGGGCCCCGGCAGAAGACCCCCGGCTGACTAATAAATTAATTTATTAATGTGTGGTGTTTTATTTATTTACATTTTTTTCCCCCAGGTGAATGGGTAGGGGTACAATGTACCCCATACTCATTCACATAGGGTGGGGGGCCGGAATCTGGGGGCCACCTTATTAAAGGGGGCTTGCAGATTCTGATAAGCCCCCCGCCCGCATACCCCGACAACCAACGGCCAGGGTTGTCGGGAAGAGGCTCTTGTCCCTATCGACATGGGGAGAAGAGTGCTTTGGGGTGGGGGGGCTGTGCCCCACAGCACACACTCCCCCATGTTGAGGGCATGTGGTCTGGTACGGCTCAGGAGGGGGGGGGGCGCTCGCTCGTCCCCACCCCCATTCCTGTCCGGCCAGACCGTGCCTGGGATAAGAGCTTGGTTTGGATCTTGGGGGGGACCCCACGCTGGTTTTCGGCGCGGGTTTAACCCCTTATGTTCCAGACCAAGTCTAAGAGCCTGGTATGCACCTGGAGGGGAACACCCCTTTTTTTTGGTCTGGAGTTCCCCTTCATGAACAGCGATCTGTCATTTACACATGTCAGTCCCACCCCCCCTTCAGTTAGAACACACCCAGGGAACATATTTAACCCCTCCCTCGCACCTAGTGTTAACCCCTTCCCTGCCAGTGGCATTTTTATAGTAAGCAATGCATTTTTATAGCACTGATCGCTAGAAAAATGACAATGGTTCCAAAAAAGTGTCCGATGTGTCCGCCATAATGTCGCAGTACCGATAAAAATCGCTGATCGCCGCAATAACTAGTTAAAAAAATAAATAACCAAAATGCCATTTTTTGCTGACGATATAACTTTTGCCAAAACCAATCAATGAACGCTATTTGTGATTTTTTGGAACCAAAAAGATGTAGAATATGTATCGGCCTAAACTGAGGGATTTTTTTATTTTTTAGAATATATATTTTTGGGGATATTTATTATAGCAAAAAGTCACATTTATTCTTTTTTTTTAAAAATTGTCGCTCTATTTTTGGTTATAGCTCTAAAAAATAAAAACCCGCAGAGGTGATCAAATACCACCAAAATAAAGCTCTCTTTGTGGGAAAAAAAAGGCTGCCAATTTTGTTTGGGAGCCACGTCGCACGACTGCGCAATTGTCAGTTAAAGCGACACCGTGCCGAATCACAAAAACTGGCCCGGTCATTGACCAGCAATATGGTCCGGGGCTCAAGTGGTTACAAATTAACAAAACACTAAAGTTAGCCCAATTTTTGGTGATAATGTGAAAGATGATGTTACACCGAGTAAATAGATACCTTACATGTCACGCTTTACTATTGCAAACACGCCTGAAATAGGGGCCAAAATTCAGTACTTGAAAATCCCCATAGGCGACTTTTTTTTTTTCAGGTTACCAGTTTATAGCTACAGAGAAAGTCTAGTGCTAAAAGTATTACTCTCGCTCTAACGCACGCGTCAATACCTCACATGTGTGGTTTGAACGGTGTTTACATATGTATTGGCTTACAGATGGCCACCAAGCAAGGAGGCAGTGCAGAGGCAGGGCAGCTAAAATCTTGGGATATTCACATTAAAAGCATGTCAGTTTCGGACATATCAGGGACAGATCTAAAAAAAACACAGATTTTTACATACTGTCCCTGGTTTTACTGAGCCTGGCAACCCTGATGGGGCCCCCTAGTGGCATGGGGCCCTCGGGCAGTGCCTGAGTGACTCAATGGTCAGTCCGCCCCTGACTAGAACTATAATCAACACTTTTTATTTTCTTTAATTTTGGATAGAGTGAGGGAGGGTTATAGGCCCTGTCAGTTTATTTTGTATTATCTGTGTCCAATTGGGGAGATTTGCCTTCACTTCCTGCCCCATAGCCAAACAGGAAGTGAGAGAAAAACTATGCAAATTAAGGGAGTCCAGTAACCCCCTCCCCCCCCCCAGAACTAGTGTGTGTGTGTGCCCTGAAAATTCCTGGGCGGGTGATACAAAAACAGGGTGTGGCTTTGACAGGAAGGGGTGGGTAATTTTTCTATTAGGAGGTGCAGAAATGTAGTCAGGCCTAGGGCAGCACAAAACCTAAATATACTACTGCACATTAGGGCTTATTTAGACCGGATCCGATTTACAGCATGTTTTTATAGTGTGGGAGGAAACCCACGCAGGCACAGGGAGAACATGCAAACTCCATGCAGATGGTGTCACAGGCGGGATTCGAACCAGCGACCCTTTTGCTGCTAGGTCAAAGTGCTATACACTACACCACTGTGCTGAACGAACATGATTGCAGCTGAAAGCATGAGATCTTTTTTTTATTTCCAATAGCATGCTTTCCAGCCTTATTGACCCCGCCTCTCTCCATAAAGAGGACCTGTCACACACTAGTCCTATTACAAGGGATGTTTACATTCCTTGTAATAGAAAGAAAAGTGATCCGAAATCAAAAAAGTGTCAAAAAAGTGCAAGAAGAAAAATATGAGCTAAAAATCCCCCCCTAAAAAAAAACGCCCCTGTCCCTAGAAGCTCGCACTCAGAAGCGAATATGCATGTAAGTCCCCACATATGTAAACACCATTCAAACCACACATGTGAGGTATTGACGCATGCGTTAGAGTGAAAGCAATAATTCTAGCCCTAGACCTCCTCTGTAACTCTGAACTGGTCACCTGTATAAAAAAAAACAAGCATCGCCTATGGATATTTTTATGTCCCGAAGTTTGGCGCCATTCCATGAGTGTGTGACAAGTTGGTATCTATTTACTCGGTGTAACATCATCTTTCACATTATCCATAAAAATTGGGCTAACTTTACTGTTTTGTTATTTTTAAATTCATGGACCGTGTTTTTTTTTGGGGCCAAAAAAAAAAGGCGTTAGAAAAATGATTGCGCAAATACCGTTGGAAATCAAATAAAAAATGACCGCCACTTTATTCCCTAGGGTGTCTGCTAAAAAATTATATATAATGTTTGGGGGTCCTGAGTAATTTCCCAGGAACAAAATATAATGTTTACATGAAGGAGAGAAGTGCCAGAATAGGCGCGGTATGGAAGTGGTTAAAGTGAAATAATAAAAGTGAAATATTCCTTTAAATTTCATACAGGGGGGAGGGGGTTTACACGCATGTTTCCCATGCTTAGAACTGTCCCTGTACAAGATGTCATTTCTGAAGTGAAAAACAAAAAGTAATTTTACAGTACTCATGGCTATAAAGAATACAGGCATTGCTCATTAAAACTAAAAAAAAAAAAAAATGTATGGGGGTCCCCACAAATTAAATTACCAGGCCCTTCAGGTCTGGAATGGATATTAAGGGGAACCCCGCTGTAAAAAAAAAAAAAATGGCGTGGGGTCCCCCCAAATATCCATACCAGGCCCTTCAGGTCTGGTGTGGATTTTAAGGGAAACTCCACCCCAAATTTAAAAAAAAATGGCGTGGAGTCCCCCTAAAAATCCACACCAGACCCTTATCCGAGCACGTTAACCTGGCCGGCCACAGAAAAGAATCTGGAAGACCCCTTTAACAAAGGGGACCCCCAGATCCCGCCCCCCCCCTGTGTGAAATGGTAATGGGGTACATTGTACCCCTACCAGTTTACCAAAAAAAAGTGACAAAAGTGTGAAAAATGACAGTAGCCGATTTTTGACAATTCTTTTAATAAAATCTTCTTTCCGCTGGTCCTTCTTCTTCTTTCATTCGGGTTTCTTCCTCTGCTTCTTTCTTGGGTCTCCTCGTCCACATCTTGCCGTCTTCTCCCATCTTCTTCTCTGTCCGTCGACCTTCTCGTCCACATCTTCTTGATCTTCTGGGTGCTGCGCTTGAAATTGAAGATCCCACCGTGTTCCCGCTCCTGGGACCCGCCCCCCTCTGACGCCACAGGTTAACTCATATGAAAGTCCGCGTGTGGCATATGTGCGTCAGAGGGGGGCGGGGTCACATGAGTGTGACACGGCGGGAAGTTCAATTGGAAGCTGCGGCGGGTTTTTCTTCTCCGGACGTCGTGCTTGAAATTGAATTCCCCCGCCGTGTGACGCTTTGTGACCCCGCCCCCCTCTGACGCACATGACCTTCTAAGGAGTTTACTTGTGGCGTCAGAGGGGGGCGGGTCCCAGGAGCAGCTAATTCAATTTCAAGCGCTGCGTCCGGGGAAGAAAAAGAGGTGGACGAGAAGGCTGGCGGACCGAGAAGAAGACAGGAGAAGACACAGGGCAAGATGCGGACGAGGAGGCTGAAGGACGGAGAAGACAGGAGAAGACACCGGGCAAGATGTGGACGAGAAGGCTGAAGGACGGACGGAGAAGATAGAAGAAGATGTCGGGCAAGATGTGGACGAGAAGACCCAAGAAAGAAGCAGCGGAAGAAACCCGAATGAAAGAAGAAAAGAAGATTTTATTAAAAGATTTGTCAAAAACCGGCTACTGTCATTTTTAACACTTTGACATTTTTTTTGGGGTGAAATGGTAGAGGTACAATGTACCCCATTACCATTTCACATAGGGGGGGGCAGGATCTGGGGGTCCCCTTTGTTAAAGGGGTCTTCCAGATTCTGATAAGCCCCCCACCCGCAGACCCCCACAACCACCGGGCAAGGGTTGTGGGGATGAGGCCCTTGTCCCCATCAACATGGGGACATCCTCCCCATGTTGAGGGCATGTGGCCTGGTGCGGTTCAGGAGAGGGGGGGCCGCACTCTGTCCCCCCCTCTTTTCTGCGGCCGGCCAGGTTAACGTGCTCGGATAAGGGTCTGGTGTGGATTTTTAGGGGGACTCCACGCCATTTTTATTTTTATTTGGGGTGGAGTTCCCCTTAAAATCCACACCAGACCTGAAGGGCCTGGTATGGATATTTGAGGGAAACCCACGCCATTTTTTTTATTTATTTTTTACGGCGGGGTTCCCCTTAATATCCATTCCAGACCTGAAGGGCCTGGTAATTTAATTTGAGGGAACCCCTACACATTTTTTTTTCCTTTATGAATGAATCCCTTTAGAATTGCCGGGAGCCGACAATTCATTATAGCCGCGTGTGAATTTTAAATGGCTTTTTTCCTTCAGAATGTCATTTTTTGCAGAGACAGTTCTAAGTGCGGGAAAAATGCGCTATTTCACATGCTGACATTACACCCCCCCCCCCCCAGGTACGAAATTTAAAGGAATATTTCACTTTTATTGTTTCACTTTAAGCATTATTAATTTCACTGCTCCCGAAAAAAAAGCATTGATACATGTTCCCTGGGGCAGGACTGAGGTCCCCAAACACTTTTTAGGACAAAACTTGCAGATTAGCCTTTAAAATTAACACTTTTGATTTCTCCCATAGACTTCTATACGGAGTTCGGCGCGGCTTTACATATTACTTGCAATGCGCCGGCTGCTACGCTGGTTCATGCGCCTAATTAAGGCTTCACCCGGCGCACTAATTAAGGCATGAACCAGCGCATCGCACAGAGGATAGTAAATCAGCCCCACTGTGTCTCTATCTATCTCTCTCTCTCTAACTGTCTGACTAACTTCGCTGTAACACACTGCCTTTTATAGTGTGGGGCGTGTACTAAACCCCCTAAGCCATAATTGGCCAAAGCCAGCCTGGCTTTGGCCAATTATTGTTCCTCGTTTTTTGTGCTTTGTGATTGGCCAAGCATGCAGGGTCATGGTGCATGCTTGACCAATCATCAGCGCGCATCGCCGCAGTGAATTATGGGCCGTTTCGCGTCACTCGAATTTAGCGCGAACGACCTGTTTTGTTCGAATTTCGTCAAACGATCGAATGACCGATGTTCGAGTCGAACATACGTTCGTATCGAACGCAAAGCTCATCCCTAGGCGGAACGCACCGGAGGTCCCCCAGGCAGCGAGACAAGCCAATAGCATGAAGGTCTCAGAAAGAGGAGTTGAGACAGGCACTGGAAGGCTGGGAAATGGTGATCAGCAGCAAGTCCAGAGTATCTCATCTGGTGCCCCAGCAGAAGCGCTGGCTACAGGGCAGAGTGCCCCTGGCATCTGCCCAGCATCAGAAAAAGAGTTGGATCCGGAGAGTCTGAGAGAGGATCTGCGTGAGCTGTTGCCCCAACAGCAGATATCCCCACCGGGAGTAGAGGAAGCAATTCTCCCTCCCCAGCAATTGGACACTACCCAATGTTCATCCCCCCAGCAGAAGCGCTGGCTACGGGGCAGAGTGCGCTGGCCTCTGCCCACCCTCAGAGTTAGATCCAGGGAGTCCGAGGGATGATCTCAGTGAGCTGTTTCCCCAGCACTTGGACACTACCCCAGTGTTTATCCCCCCAATTTCACGCCAGTGTGTGTCACTACTGGCTGCCTCCTAATTTTAAGTTCCTGTGTCCCCCACGCTCCAGCCACCATGTTCAGTGTCCGTGCCCTGTGACTGGGCTTATGGGGGTCATGTGAGGCGTAGGGCTGGCCTTTTCATGATCGCGGTTGCTCCTGAAGTCCCGCCTCTGCACAAGATCCCCATACGCCCAATCACAGTGCACTGGACACTGAACATGGCAGCCAGAACGCGGGGGAGACAAACAATCAGCGGTCGCTGTATTTTCCTTCTCTCCTTCTATCCTCCGGACTGAAGCAGGCCAGGACAAGAAGGTGAGTGAGAGTCGTGTTACTAGCCCCGGGGGGGATGAGAAAGAGAGAGAGAGAGAGATAGGGCCTGATTTACTAAGCTATGTGCGCTGCGCTGGTTCATGCATTAATTAGTACTCCGGGTGGAGGCTTAATCAGGCGCATGAACCAGCGTAGCAGCCGGCGCATTGAAACTAATATGTAAAGCCGCGCCGAACTCCCTATAGAAGTCTATGGGAGAAATCAAAAGTGTTCATTTTAAAGGCTAATCTGCAAGTTTTGTCCTAAAAAGTGTTTGGGGACCTCAGTCCTGCCCCAGGGAACATGTATCAATGCTTTTTTTATTTTTTAAAACGGCCGTTTTTTCGGGAGCAGTGAAATTAATAATTCTTAAAGTGAAACAATAAAAGTGAAATATTCCTTTAAATTTCGTACCTAGGGGGGGTGTAATGTCAGCATGTGAAATAGCGCATTTTTCCCGCACTTAGAACTCCCCCTGCACAAAGTGACATTCTGAAGGAAAAAAGTCATTTAAAAATTCACACGCGGCTATAATGAATTGTCGGCTCTGACAATTCTAAAGGGATTCATTCATAAAACAAACAAAAAAATGTGTAGGGGTTCCCCCAAATTAAATTACCAGGCCCTTCAGGTCTGGAATGGATATTAAGGGGAACCCCGCCGTAAAAACCAAAAAAAAAAAAGACGTGCGGTTCCCGGCAAATATCCATTCCAGACCCTTCAGGTCTGGTGTGGATTTTAAGGGGAACTCCACCCCAAATTGAAAAAAAAAATGGCGTGGAGTCCCCCTAAAAATCCACACCAGACCCTTATCCGAGCACGTTGACCTGGCCGGCCGCAGAAAAGAGGGGGGGACAGAGTGCGGCCCCCCCCCTCTCCTGAACCGCACCAGGCCACATGCCCTCAACATGGGGAGGATGTCCCCATGTTGATGGGGACAAGGGTCTCATCCCCACAACCCTTGCCCGGTGGTTGTGGGGGTATGCGGGCGGGAGGTTTATCAGAATCTGGAAGACCCCTTTAACAAAGGGGACCCCCAGATCCTGACCCCCCCCCTGTGTGAAATGGTAATGGGGTACATTGTACCTCTACCATTTCACCCCAAAAAAAATGTCAAAGTGATAAAAATGACAGTAGCCGGTTTTTGACAAATCTTTTAATAAAGTCTTCTTTTCTTCTTTCCTTCGGGGTTCTTCCGCTGCTTCTTTCTTCTCGTCCACATCTTGCCCGACGTCTTCTTCTATCTTCTCCGTCCGTCCTTCCGCCTTCTGGTCCCGCATCTTGCCCGTTGTCTTCTCCGTCCGCCTCCTCGTCCGCATCTTGGGTCTTCTGCGGTCTTCTTCTCGGTCCGCCGCCTTCTCGTCCCCTGCGTTTGAATTGTAATTGGCCGCCGTTTTCCCGCTCCTGGGACCCGCCCCCCTCTGACGCCACAAGTAAACTCCTTAGAAGGTCATGTGCGTCAGAGGGGGGCGGGGTCGCAGAGCGTCACACAGCGGGGGAATTCAATTTCAATCGCGCCGCCCGGAGAAGAAGTTCCCGCCGTGTCAGACTCATGTGACCCCGCCCCCCTCTGACGCCACAAGTAAACTCCTTAGAAGGTCATGTGCGTCAGAGGGGGGCGGGGTCACATGAGTGTGACACGGCGGGAACTTCTTCTCCGGGCGGCGCGATTGAAATTGAATTCCCCCGCTGTGTGACGCTCTGCGACCCCGCCCCCCTCTGACGCACATGACCTTCTAAGGAGTTTACTTGTGGCGTCAGAGGGGGGCGGGTCCCAGGAGCGGGAAAATGGCGGCCAATTACAATTCAAACGCAGGGGACGAGAAGGCGGCGGACCGAGAAGAAGACCGCAGAAGACCCAAGATGCGGACGAGGAGGCGGACGGAGAAGACAACGGGCAAGATGCGGGACCAGAAGGCGGAAGGACGGACGGAGAAGATAGAAGAAGACGTCGGGCAAGATGTGGACGAGAAGAAAGAAGCAGCGGAAGAACCCCGAAGGAAAGAAGAAAAGAAGACTTTATTAAAAGATTTG
The DNA here is from genome assembly GCF_905171775.1 of Rana temporaria. Lineage (NCBI taxonomy): Eukaryota > Metazoa > Chordata > Amphibia > Anura > Ranidae > Rana > Rana temporaria. The sequence goes on along the minus strand of NC_053501.1, from coordinate 87,783,321 downwards.
TCAAAAACCGGCTACTGTCATTTTTATCACTTTGACATTTTTTTTGGGGTGAAATGGTAGAGGTACAATGTACCCCATTACCATTTCACACAGGGGGGGGGTCAGGATCTGGGGGTCCCCTTTGTTAAAGGGGTCTTCCAGATTCTGATAAACCTCCCGCCCGCATACCCCCACAACCACCGGGCAAGGGTTGTGGGGATGAGACCCTTGTCCCCATCAACATGGGGACATCCTCCCCATGTTGAGGGCATGTGGCCTGGTGCGGTTCAGGAGAGGGGGGGGGCCGCACTCTGTCCCCCCCTCTTTTCTGCGGCCGGCCAGGTCAACGTGCTCGGATAAGGGTCTGGTGTGGATTTTTAGGGGGACTCCACGCCATTTTTTTTTTCAATTTGGGGTGGAGTTCCCCTTAAAATCCACACCAGACCTGAAGGGTCTGGAATGGATATTTGCCGGGAACCGCACGTCTTTTTTTTTTGGGGTTTTTACGGCGGGGTTCCCCTTAATATCCATTCCAGACCTGAAGGGCCTGGTAATTTAATTTGGAGGGACCCCCTTTTTTTTTTTTTTTTTTTAATGAGCAATGACTCTATTCTTTATAGCCATGAGTACTTTAACCACTTGCCCACCGGGTTAATTCTGGCACTTCTCTCCTTCATGTGAAAATCACAATTTTGTGGCTAGAAAATTAATCAGAACCCCCAAACATTATATATTTTTTTTTAGCAGACATCCTAGGGAATAAAATGGCAGTCATTGCAATACTTTTTGTCACACCGTATTTGCGCAGCGGTCTTACAAGCGCACTTTTTTTGGATAAAAATCACTTTTTTGAATTAAAAAATAAGACAACAATACATTTTGCCCAATTTTTTTCTATATTGTGAAAGATAATGTTACGCCGAGTAAAATGATACCCAACATGTCACGCTTAAAAATTGCGCCCGCTCGTGGCATGGCGTCAAACTTTTACCCTTTAAAAAACTCGATAGGCGACGTTTAAAAAACTCTACAGGTTGCATTTTTTGAGTTGCAGAGTAGGTCTAGGGCTAGAATTATTGCTCTCACTCTAACGATCGCGGCGATACCTCACTTGTGTGGTTTGAATACTGTTTTCATATGCGGGCGCTACTCGCGTATGCGTTTGCTTCTGTGCGCGAGCTCGTCGCGCCGGGGCGCTTTAAAATTTATTTTTGGGGTTTTCTTATTTATTTTTATTTAGTTTTATAATGTTTTACACTGAAATAAAAAAATAAAAAAAAAATGATCAGTTTTCTTCCTATTACAAGGAATGTAAACATCCCTTGTAATAGGACTAGTGTGTGACAGGTCCTCTTTATGGAGAGAGGCGGGGTCAATAAGGCTGGAAAGCATGGTATTGAAAAAAAAAAAAAAAGATCTCATGCTTTCAGCTGCAATCATGTTCGTTCACCACAGTGGTGTAGTGTATAGCACTTTGACCTAGCAGCAAAAGAGTCGTTGGTTCGAATCCCGCCCGTGACAGCATCTGCATGGAGTTTGCATGTTCTCCCTGTGCCTGCGTGGGTTTCCTCCCACAATATAAAAACACGCTGTAAATCGGTTCCGGTCTAAATAAGCCCTAATATGCAGTAGTATATTAAGGTTTGGTTCTGCCCTAGGCCTGACTACATATCTGCACCTCCTAATAGAAAAATGACCCACCCCTTCCTGTCAAGGTCACACCCTGTTTTTGTATAACCCCGCCCAGGAATTTTCAGGGCACACACACACTAGTTCTGGGGGGGGGGGAGGGGGTAACTGGACTCCCTTAATTTGCATAGTTTTTCTCTCACTTCCTGTTTGGCTATGGGGCAGGAAGTGAAGGCAAATCTCGCCAATTGGACACAGATAATACAAAATAAACTGACAGGGCCTATAACCCTCCCTCACTCTATCCAAAATGAAAGAAAATAAAACTTGTTGATTATAGTTCTTGTCAGGGGCGGACTGACCATTGAGTCACTCGGGCACTGCCCGAGGGCCCCATGCCACTAGGGGGCCCCATCCGGGTTGCCAGGCTCAGTAAAACCAGGGACAGTATGTAAAAATCTGTGTTTTTTTTAGATCTGTCCCTGATATGTCCGAAAATGACATGCTTTTAATGTGAATATCCCAAGATTTTAGCTGCCCGCCTCTGCACTACCTCCTGGCGTGGTGGTCATCTGTAAGCCAGAGGGGCCCCATAATCTTCTATTGCCCGGGGGCCCCATGAGTTGTCAGTCCGCCCCTGGTTCTAGTTTAAGCACAAATTTCATAGAGTTTTATTGAGAGCCCTAAGAAAATATAACCATGCCAATAGGCCAGGATAGAGCGTTGCTAATATGTAGGAATGTGTGTGTTAGAGCACCCCACCCAATGTTAACTAAAAAATTATTAATTTGCAAATAAGTATTATCTGCTCATTTTTTTGGGGATGTCTGCACCCCTGATAGTGACAACATTTGTGAGGTGTATTCACCCTTTCTAATTCATTCACTTCCTGTCACATAGCCAAACAGGAAGTGAGGGTAAAACCTTACTAATATATTTTCTTGTGGACACAGAGATCAATCTAAATAGTTTCCCATTATGTAAATTGCACTCTAGCATTTTGCTGTGTACACCCCAAATTATTAGGGATCTTGGACTTTGGGGTCCATTTCCTAAAGGCAAATCCACTCCTACAAGTGCAAAGCAAGGAAGAAAACAAAACAACTTTGCTTCTACAGGATTGGATGTTAAAACCATCAGTGCTTCCTCTCTGATTTTCTGCAACTATGCTTGTACTGCAGAGTGGCTTTGCCTTTACTAAACCCCAAACTAAATAATCATTTGGGGCAGGGATCCTCAAACTACGGCCCTCCAGCTGTTGTAGAACTACACATCCCATGAGGCCTTGTAATGCACTGACATTCACAGACATGACTAGGCATGATGGGAATTGTAGTTCCTGAACAACTGGAGGGCCGTAGTTTGAAGACCCATGATTTGGGGTGTACACAGCAGTGCTGGAGTGCAATTTGCTTAATGGGGACACTAGTTAGATTGACCGGTGTCCCCAAGAAATGACACTGGTAGGGTTTTAACCTCACTTCCTGTTCAGCTGTGTGACAGGAAGTGAAGCCAATTTTAAGAAAAGGGACACAAAGCTCAACACAAAAATAAAAAAACACAAAGCAGGGGTTCTAACACTCACTTGGCTTCCCTCAAACACCCACAATTTGAATAGGATTGCCTTGCGCTAGATTTAAGCACAGTGCTGTAAATCAGCACGTCAAGCCTGTCCACCAATAGCAAACCCCCCCCCCCACAGGCCATGTTTGCAGGTTTTCCTTCATCTTGCACATGTGCTTTAAAATAGTCTGGACAGCAATTCTTGATAAGAGAAATCCCCAAAACATGTCCTGTCGGGGGTACTTGAGGGCTGAGGACCACTGCAGAATAAATAAAATACTTACCAGTTTTTGTCTTTAAAGTCAGGGAGAATAAACATGGCAAACATTTCATGATTACACACCAGGAAAGAAGCTTAGACAAAAATCACACATAATTTGTTAGGCCCAAACCTAGTTCAGCTGCAGCTGTCAACATATGTAGCATGAAAAAGTAACAAAAGACAAACTTAACAATTTTAAAGTAATTTTTATTGGTCAACAAAACAAGGAAAGCAAAAAAAGACAAACAAAAATACATTTCAAAATTCTAATTAACCATAGCTTTACACATTTTTCATAAAATAAGGCCACATAGACAAATACATCAAAGTGAACATTATTTAAAAATAAACCAAAACCATTGGCAAAATAAAACAAAACCCATGCAACAAACCACATTTGTGTTTAGCAACAGCATTTCTGCCAGCCTGCCCCTTCTGAGGGCAGCTGAGGACTGATCGATCCAAGCTTTTTATAACAGTGCTAGTAATGAAGCAATTGAAATCACATGAACAAATTGCAGTCTCTAGTTTGGGTGAGCTTGTAATTGGGCACACCTGCAATTAACCCAAACCACGCTCTATGAGCATCCAATGAGTGTTTTTCACCTTTTAAAAAGAAAGGATATTTTTTTTCTAAGTGTTTGAGCATGCTCAGTTCATCACACATGTAGGAACCAAGCTGCAATGGAATGAGAGCTTTTTTTTTTTGTTTCCCCTGATCTGATGCTTTCCAGCCTGAAGGGGAGGTGTTAAAGACAGAAGTAAACACGCACATTTAATAATCTATTTGTGTGAAAAAAAAGGTTGCCAATTTTGTTTGGGAGCCACGTCGCACGACTGCGCAATTGTCAGTTAAAGCGACGCCGCGCCGAATCACAAAAACTTGCCCGGTCATTGACCAGAAATATGGTCCGGGCTCAAGTGGTTAAAAATTAACAAAACACAAAAGTGAGCCCAATTTTTGGGGATAATGTGAAAGATGATGTTACACTGAGTAAATAGATACCTTACATGTCACGCTTTACTATTGGAAACACTCCTGCAATGGTGCCAAAATGAATTCCGTGAATATCCCCATAGGCGACCTTTTATTTTTTTTTCCAGGTTACCAGTTTATAGTTACAAAGAAAGTCTAGTGGTAAAAGTATTGCTCTCGCTCTAACGCACGCGTCAATACCTCACATGTGTGGTTTGAACGATGTTTATATATGTGGGCGGGACTTGCGTAAGTCCCGCCCACATATGTAAAAATTATTTTTACTTTTTGCTATAATAAATATCCCCAAAAATATATATTCAAAAAACTAAAAAACCCCTCAGTTTAGGCCGATTCTACATCTTTTTGGTTCCAAAAAATCGCAAATAGCGTTTAGTGTTTGGTTTTTGCAAAAGGTATAGCGTCTACAAATTTTTTTTTTTTGTTTTAACTAGTTATTGGGGCGATCAGCGATTTTTATCGGTACTGCGACATTATGGCGGACACATCGAACACTTTTTTGGAACCATTGGCATTTTTCTAGCGATCAGTGCTGTAAAAAATGCATTGCTTACTCAAAAAATGCCACTGGCAGGGAAGGGGTTAACACTAGGTGCGAGGGAGGGGTTAAATATGTTCCCTGGGTGTGTTCTAACTGTAGGGGGGGGGATGGGACTGACATGTGTAAATGACAGATCGCTGTTCATGAAGGGGAACTCCAGACCCCCCCAAAAAAAATAAGGTGGGTTCCCTCCAGGTGCATACCAGGCTCTTAGGCTTGGTCTGGAACATAAGGGGTTAAACCGGGGCCCAAAAAAATAGCGTGGGCCCCCCCCCCCCAAGATCCAAACCAAGCCCTTATCCCAGGCACGCAGTCTGGTCAGACAGGAATGGGGGTGGGGACGAGCGAGCGCCCCCCTCCCTCCTGAGCCATACCAGACCACATGCCCTCAACATGGGGGAGTGTGTGCTGTGGGGGAGGGGGGCACTGCCCCCCCACCCCAAAGCACTCTTGCCCCCATGTCGATAGGGACAAGAGCCTCTTCCCGACAACCCTGGCCGTTGGTTGTCGGGGTATGCGGGCGGAGAGCTTATCAGAATCTGAGAGACCCCTTTAATAAAGGGGTCCCCAGATTCCGGCCCCCCACCCTATGTGAATGAGTATGGGGTACATCGTACCTCTACCCATTCACATGGGGGAAATGTAAAGTAAAAAAAAACACACCACACAGAATAAAATATTTTATTAATCTGCTCCGGAGCCCCCCCTTTCTTCTTTAGCTCTCTTAGAAGGGGGGGTTTCTTCTCTCCCGATCTTCCGCCGGGACCCTGGGCTTCGGTGATTTCTGCCGGGGGAGGGCGCCATCCCTCGGTCCTCTCCGGAGCCTTCCGCCGGATGCCCCCACCCCATTTAAGCTCTTTTTCATTAGGGAGGGGCATCCGGACTTCGGGGTCTTCTGCCGGGGGATGGCGCCTATCCCCCGGTCTTTCCGGTGCCTTCCGCCAGGGTTCCGGTCTTCCTGGTCTTCTGCCGGGGGTGCGCCAACTCCCCGGTCTTTTCTCTTCTGTCTTCTCTGCTCCCTCTTCTGCCTGGCTCCCCCGCGGAGCCAGGGCTTTCTTCCGTCTTCTTTCTTCTCTCTTCCTTCTTCTGCCTGTCTCCTCCGGGAGCCCAGGGCTTGTCTCCGCTGTCTTCTTCCTTCTCTTCCATTCGATGTTGACACGACGAGGTTCCGCGCTGACATGCCGTGTCAGCGGCGGGCATGGACTTATATAGGGTAATGCCACCATGTGACCTCAACCCATGTGACATCACATTCCCTGGGCATGATGGGAATGTGATGTCACATGGGTTGAGGTCACATGGTGGCATTGCCCTATATAAGTCCATGCCCACTGCTCAGACGGCATTCCAGCGCCGGACCTCGTCGTGTCAACATCCAATGGAAGAGAAGGGAGAAGACAGCGGAGACAAGCCCTGTGCTCCGCGGAGGAGACAGGCAGAAGAAGGAAGGGAGAATAAAGAAGACGGAAGAAAGCCCTGGCTCCGCGGGGGAGCCAGGCAGAAGAGGGAGCAGAGAAGACAGAAGAGAAAAGACCGGGGAGTTGGCGCACCCCCGGCAGAAGACCAGGAAGACCGGAACCCTGGCGGAAGGCACCGGAAAGACCGGGGGATAGGCGCCATCCCCCGGCAGAAGACCCCGAAGTCCGGATGCCCCTCCCTAATGAAAAAGAGCTTAAATGGGGTGGGGGCATCCGGCGGAAGGCTCCGGAGAGGACCGAGGGATGGCGCCCTCCCCCGGCAGAAATCACCGAAGCCCAGGGTCCCGGCGGAAGATCGGGAGAGAAGAAACCCCCCCTTCTAAGAGAGCTAAAGAAGAAAGGGGGGGCTCCGGAGCAGATTAATAAAATATTTTATTCTGTGTGGTGTTTTTTTTTTACTTTACATTTCCCCCATGTGAATGGGTAGAGGTACGATGTACCCCATACTCATTCACATAGGGTGGGGGGCCGGCATCTGGGGGCCCCCTTATTAAAGGGAGCTCACAGATTCCGATTAGCCCCGCCCGCATACCCCGACAACCAATGGCAAGGGTTGTCGGGAAGAGGCTCTTGTCCCTATCGACATGGGGGCAAGAGTGCTGTGGGGTGGGGGGGCAGTGCCCCCCTCCCCCACAGCACACACTCCCCCATGTTGAGGGCATGCGGTCTGGTACGGCTCAGGAGGGGGGGGGGCCGCTCGCTCGTCCCCTCCCCCATTCCTGTCCGGGCCAGACTGCATGCTTGGGATGAGGGCTTGGTTTGGATCTGGGGGGGACCCCCGCGCCGAATCGGCGCGGGTTTAACCCCTCACGTTCCGGACCAAGCCTAAGAGCCTAATGTAGCCCTGAAGGGGGACCCGCGCCGATTTCAAGTTTGAAATTTGGCGCCGAGTTCCCCTTCAGGGCTGAAAACAGCTCGGAGATTCCCGTGCGCCGCGTCACGCAGCGCATTCACGGGTACGCCGCTTGGTATTTACCAAGATTTTCACGGCGTACTGACAGGGCGCACGGGAATCCCTGACTTTTCTCTCTGCGCATGCCCAGTATGCAAATGAACCTCCCGAGGTTCAGGCGCACTGTGCAAGCGTACGGGGATCTGTTTTCAAAAAACACTTTCCCTTTCAATTCGGCCCGCCAAACACTTCAAAACACATGTCACTTCACTTCCCCTGCATCCCCCCACCTCCCCCCTTAATAAACTCCCGCCCAAACCCCCGCAATTTATAGTTTAATGTGCCGTGCGCCAGGTCTGTACTGGTGCACAATGCACCCTCTCCTGGGCGCACGGAGCACATTAGTAACTAGGGAAATACACTGCACTAGCAGCGTATTTCTTTAGTAAATGGCCAAACGGCTGCTACTCCTGCTTTTACTCCATGAGTCATGGAGTAAAGGCTTGGTAAATCAGGCCCATAGTGTCAGTGTAGGAATACTCTAGGCAGGACAGTATAGTTGTCAGTGTAGTGTAGTATAGTGGACAGTATAGTATAGTGGTCAGTGTAGTGTACAGTATAGTGGTCAGTGCAGTGCAGTGGACAGTATAGTGGACAGTGTAGTGGTCAGTGTAGTGAACAGTATAGTGGTCAGTGCAGTATAGTGGACAGTATAGTGGTCAGTGTAGTATAGTGTAGTGGTCACTGTAGTGGACAGTATAGTATTTAGTGTAGTGGAGAGTACAGTGGACAGTATATTGGTTAGTGTATTGTACAGTACAGTGGTCAGTGTAGTGGACAGTATAGTGGTCAGTGTAGTGGACAGTATAGTGGTCAGTGTAGTTCTCAGTATAGTGGTCAGTGTAGTATAGTGGTCAGTGTAGTATAGTGAACAGTATAGCATAGTGGTCAGTGTAGTGTACAGTATAGTGGTTAGTGTAGTTCTCAGTGTAGTGAACAGTATAGTGGTTAGTATAGTGGTCAGTGTAGTGGAGTGAACAGTATAGTGGTCAGTGTAGTGTACAGTATAGTGGTCAATGTAGTGGAGTGTATATTATAGTGGACAGTACAGTGGTCAGTGTAGTGGGCAGTACAGTGTAGTATAGTGGTCAGTGTAGTGTAGGGGACAGTATAGTGGTCTGTGTAGTGTAGTTCTCGGTGTAGTGGACAGTATAGAATAGTGGTCAGTGTAGTGGACAGTATAGTGGTCAGTGTAGTGTACAGTATAGTGGTTAGTATAGTTCTCAGTGTAGTGGACAGTATTGTGTAGTGGACAGTATAGTATAGTATAGTGGAGTGGTCAGGGTAGTGGACAGTATAGTGGTCAGTGTAGTGTAGTGGTCAGTGTAGTGTACAGTATAGTTCTCAGTGTAGTGGACAGTATAATAAAATGAACAGTATAGTGGTCAGTGTAGTGGATAGTGTAGTGTAGAGCAGGGTTCGACAAATTTGCTTAGAATCTAGGACCCAACTGAAAAAGTTAGAAGCCAGTTTTTTAAATCAGCTGCCCAGCTCTCCCCCCCCCATGCTGCTCTGGTCCCCTCCACTCCTCTGTTCTCCCCCCCCCATGCTGCTCTGGTCCGCTCCTCTGTTCTCCCCCCAATGCTGCTCTTGTCCGCTCCTCTGGTCTGCTCCTCTGTTCTCCCCCCATGCTGCTCTGGTCCCCTCTGCTCCTCTGTTCCCTCCCCATGCTGCTCTGGTCCCCTCCTCTGTTCCCCCCCCCCACATTCTGCTCTGGTCCCCTCCTCTGTTCCCCCCCCCATGCTGCTCTGGTCCCCTCCACCCCTCTGTTCCCCCCCCCCATGCTGCTCTGGTCCCCTCCACTCCTCAGTTCTCCCCCCATGCTGCTCTGGTCCCCTCCGCTCCTCTATCCCCCCCTCCATGCTCTTCTGGTCCCCCCCAGCGCTCTCCTCTCTCGGGCTTAGTTAAGCAGCGCGACTGAATGACATGTTCCTCGGGAGTCAGCACTGTGAAGCTCGTACGATCCGGAAGGAGGGCTCATGGCAGCCGCACACAGCTGTGATATAAGCTTCCTCGTCACCTGTTCTACTGCTATTTCCTTCCTCCGCTCTCTGTCTAGACTCTCCGCGGCAGCAGACAGGATGGAGAGCAGGGGAAGGAAATAGCAATAGAACGGGTGACGAGGAAGCTTATATCACAGCTGTGTGCGGCTGCCGTGAGCCCTCCTTTCGGATCGTACAAGCTTCTCAGTGCCGACTCCCGAGGAACATGTCATTCAGTCGCGCTGCTTAACTAAGCCCGAGAGAGGTGAGTGCTGGGGGGGAACAGAGGAGGGGACCAGAGAAGCATGGAGGGGGGGTCGCGCTGCTAAACTAAGCCAGGGAGAGGTGAGTGCTGGGGGGAGAACAGAGGAGCGGAGGGGACCAGGGCAGCATGGGGGGGGGGCAGTACATGCCTGCCCAGCTGTCAAACTGGGAAGATGATGTCGGAAGTTGGCAGGCAGCCAGAGCAAGCTGCGATCGTCACAGCACAGTCTACCAGAGGGCGCCGATTCGTAAAAAGTGACGGCATCAATTTTGGCTAGCCCAGGCTGAAGTCCAAATACCTACAGCTGCTGCAGTGTAGCCCAGGCGCCAGGACTCAATTTCCAGTCGCCATTGCGACCTGGCACCTGGGTTTTGTCAAGCCCTGGTGTAGAGGACAGTATAGTGGACAGTATAGTTGTCAGTGTAGTGTAGTATAGTAGACAGTGTAGTCAAGGGCGCTAATAAAAAACATGGGGCCCCATACAGCCTACTTGACAGAGCCCCCTTCAGCCCCACCCCTGGCCCCTCCTTCAGCCCCCACCCATGGCCCCTCCTTCACTGCTGAGCTCTGATGAAGAGGCCCTTGACGCCTCAAAACGCGTAAGCCGGCAGTGACACACCTACACACACCCCCCCTATTTTGGAGTGTGGTTCGAGGGGTATCCATCACAACGTTGCTGATAAGCCTACTATGTCAGTTCTCTTGTAAGTAGTTTTCTACTATCATTTTATTTGATTAAACCCGTCAACGGTAACACACTAGGCTGGTGCGCCTCTCTTTCTTTGCATTTGTCGTTTTCTACTAGGACATTCCCTGGCCATGAAGGGCAGCAAGGCCTTTGTTACCGGCTTTTGACACTGTTGGTGTGTTCCCTGTGGAATATTGAATAACTTCGGACAATTCACCCGTGCGCAGGAGTTTGTTTTAGTTTTGGGCCCCTCCTTCAGCCCCACCCCTGGCCCCGTCCCTATACAGAGAGGCTAGGGTATACATAAAGGATAAATTGTGGGCCTGGCTAACTTAAAAATATGCACTACACGGAGCTGAAAAAAGGTATGGTTTAAATTACACTTAATTATTGGGCATAGTATAAAGGAGTGTGGTTAGAGTCTAAGGGCCAGATTCTCAGAAGAGTTACGACAGTGTATCTCAGGAAACACCGTCATATCTCTGCTTTTTGGCCCGGGTATCTATGCGAGTGATTCCTAGAATCATTTTCGCATAGATACGGCCAAGATCCGACAGGTGTAAGTGACTTACACTGTCGGATCTTAAATGTAATTCTCCGCTGGCCGCTAGGTGGCGTTTACGTTCAGGTTATGTTTATGATTACAGTTGCCCTAGGGTGGTAATCAAACACCCACTAGTAAATAACTGCCACATCCTTAAATGTATAGGTGTGTAGAAAAAGACAGTTTGTTTTGAACTAGGAGAGATTGGACTTTGTAGGCACAAATTGATAAAATTATTAATATTTTAATTAGATAAATACAAAACTACACAAAACATAGCAAATGCACTTGATACAAAAAAATAAATAAATAACCAATAAAGTTAACAATAGAACTCAAGTCCTATCACTCTCTAAAAAGCACCGCTTTATAGCCACAGGGCTGGATGTATTTAATACACTGGAAGCGCTGGGTGGTGTTGTAACTTCAAAGGATGATACTGGGTGAGTTCTTTTTTTAAAAATGGGGTTCAGCTCGACATGTTTCGCGACGTCGTCGCTTCTTCGGGAGCTTCTGAATGTTAAAAGACAATATAGTGTTGCCATTAGATATGCATATATACAAAATACAGAAATATTATTAAACAAAATGCCTATACACATAGGCCTCCAAGTGACTAGTAATGCATGTATCTATGACTATAGTACTCACCGATAAACGGTGCTCAATAGGTTTGCAGAAAGAAAATGATACCCAAATGCGTCCAAAATGCAAGCGTAATCAGACAACCCACCTTGTGGGGTGGGGTCTGATACTAGAGGCCTGAACCACAATCACCATACACCATCGGGCAATATAACTAGTTGGGGTATCTATAAAAAGTAGGGGAAACAGGAAATTAATCAAAACTGATTAAACAGTGGAATGATTGAAAATAAGAATATATATGTATATAACTAACAATAGCCATAAAGATGGCTATATTCTATATATACATTATTTTCTACTTATTATTATATTATTCACTATGTCTTTTATCAGCAACGTTAACAAAATTTGTTATATTAGTGAATGAGGGTGAAGAATTGAGTTGAATACCTTGTAAGGAATGTAACACAGCCTGGACGGACACAGCGCAGCTCAAATAGCCGAAAGCATACGTATGGAAAACAAGAAAAAAAGGGTAGAGAAGTGTCCAAACCGGATCCCCTCTTGTATGTAGAGGCAAAAAAGTGCTACAATCTATAACATAAAAAAATAATAAATAAATATGTATATAGATATATTGCAGTAGAGAAAACTTAAAAAGGTTGACCCTAAGAATGGCAATGTCAATTCATTATAGAAAAGTCCATGTCACAAAAATTTAGACACTGAAAAACTTTTTACCTTGATTGGTGTTTGTCAATTAGAAGCTAGAATTATTGATGTAGAGGTCAACTCAAAAAAGGCCACTAGATGGTGCTATAGGGGCAATGAAGATTGCACTGGTGGAAAACAAACAGAAAAACACCAAAGGAACGGTCAGCCATTGGGGAGACAGAAGCTCACTCGAGGTGAGCAGACAATACAACTGCATTGCAGCTTAGGGGCTTACATGGGAGACATTGCGGCATACCTGGATCATTCCTCAATAGCAAAAACGAGATGGCTAAACGGCATACGGCCACGCTGAACGTCCGTCCTGACAGCATCCAACAGAGACACCTGCATGAAGGCAGACTCTGTTGGATTTAAATACCCCGCTCGGATGACGTCAAATTGATTGACAGTCATCCGGCTGGCCGGGATACACGCACCGCGCATGCGCGAGTTTCGCGCATGCGCCGAAGGAGCCGCGAACGGCTTCCCTGAGGCGATGGAATATTGCTGGGGTGTAATGAATGGTGTTGCCCAGGTGGAACAATGAAAAAGGGGAAACACCATTACTGATTGCCACCACTGAGTCCATAGCCTGGATGCAATTAGAATCTGACCAGACGCAGTGATGGCTTACCTGGCCACTAGTAAGCTTGCTCAATGGTGCATGGTGATGTGGTGACCCGGGTGTATTACAGAGTCGTGTGGTATTGCATTTGGATGCATAATGAGCAAAATATATAACATAAAATGACAGACATTTTATGTACAATCGCATGTAGATACATGCATAGCAATTAGGTCCATCACATAATGGGCAAGTAAACTAATAGATATAAATGTTACATGATAATGCTGTTTCTGCTCATGGTAAATTAGAGAAAAAAACAGCTACAAAAAATTCAAACATAAGAGAAAGAAAAAGAGAAAAAGAGAAACAGCCCGTTGTGGGCAATTGCATCACTAAGGGACACAAATGGCCCCAAGTTGAAAAACTCAACAGGAAAAGACATATTTTTAATACGTCGAACCAAACATGATGTTTTTCAAGGATATTACAGGACACAGCGAAATCAAAAATCGCAGCAAAAAATAAACAATTAGAATGAGAAACAACCAAAATAAATTACTATGAACTTATTTTGGACTGGGACTGACTGATTGGCGTTCTATGACCAAAACATTTCCTTGATATAAAGCCCAAATGTGTCCAAGCTAGGAAACAAAAAACTGTACCTAGGCATAGACATACAGACAAAAACAGATTAGCCTTTGATGGATAATATTGGGTGATCAGTCATGATAATAGTGCAATGATAAATTACATTCAACATGATTGAAATTCTTGTAAACTGTAACGAGAAAGTCCCGGGATCTGTGGGCCACCATGCAGGTCCCTCAGAGGAAGGGCCTGTATGATAGCACCTCGTTAATCCCGGGTGACTTGGTAGCATTTAAACGCTCTATCCAGAGAGTTTCCCTTTGAAGAATGAGCTTGTCCCAATTCCCCCCTCGGGGGTCACGTGGGACAACCTCTAGTACTAGGAATTGTATCATTGTAGTGTCAAATCTATGAAATAACCCCAGATGGCGGCTGATGGGTGTGAGCATCTTAGCATACTGTGAGTAATAAATGTGGTCATAAATCCTTTTCCTCAACTTGCGAAACGTCTTGCCCACATAGAAAGCCCCGCATTTGCAAGTCATTAAATATATTACCCCCTCAGTATCACAGCTGGCCTGAAAGCGAGGTTTGAAAATTTCCCCATTGGGTAGGCAGAACTTTCTGCCGATTTGTACCCATGGGCAATAAGTACATTGGCCACATTTAGAAATGCCTGGAGCTGAATCATGGGTAGATGTATTAGTTTTAATTTGATAATGACTGGTTGTTAATTTGTTGCCGATGGAAGAGTTTTTTCTAAAGACTATTTCTGGGGTTTGTTTGACATATTTGCCTATTGTGGCATCTTCACTCAAAAGATACCAGTGTTTTTGTAGGCAACTGCGTAATTGATGATGTTGGGTTGTATATTTCGTGATGAATCTAGTAATTTGTTGGTCATTGTTTTCCCTTTTTCGAGAATGTATAAGGGAAGATCTATCTCTGTTTAGAGCTTTGTTAAATGCTTTTCTCAACAGCGATTTGCTATACCCTCGTAGAAGAAGGCGAGAACGCAATTCATTGGCCTGAAGTCTAAAATCTGTTTCGTGGGTGCAGTTTCTCCTAAGACGGATATACTGGGCATATGGTATACTGTGAACAAGGTGTAATGGATGGCTGCTTTGGGCATGTAACACAGTGTTACCCGCTGTCTGCTTGCGATATAATTTAGTCGCGATGTTATTAGAGGCATCCCTATTTATTAACAAATCCAAAAAGGATAGAGCATCCTTATGAAATTCAAATGTGAATTTCAAATTAAAAGTATTGTTGTTAAGCTGACCTATGAACTCTTGTAAGGAATGTATTGTGCCTGTCCAAATCAAAAAAATATCATTGATGTATCTATACCAACATAACGTCTGGGTCATAAATTCATCATAGGCCTCATTTGAGGCTATTTCCCTCTCCCACCCCCCCAGGTACAGGTTCGCGTATGCCGGTGCGCAACAAGTGCCCATGGCAACGCCCTGTACCTGGAGGTAGTGGGAGTCTAGGAAAGAAAAACTGTTATGGTGGAGAATAAAAGATAACAATTTCAAAATGAATGATTGAAATTTCCATGTACGGTGATCCTCCTTCATCAGAAAAGTCTTGATGATCTCCAGACCCAGATCATGTGGTATACTAGAGCAGGGCTCAAAATTTCAAGTCCTGAGCCACTAGCCAGGCCTTAAGAGTTACTCGCCACCAGTTGCCCCACCCAACACCTCCCCTGCCCTACCCCTAAGTCCACCCCTAAACACGACCTTGTAAATTATCTCATGAAATTACACTGTTAAATATTTTAAGCAGAATTACGTTCCAAAAATAAATATTTAACAATAGTAACACACAGCATATCAGTACCCATCTGTGCCCGTGAGGGGGGGGGATCAGGAGAGTATACACTGGAAGGGAGGGATCAGGAGAGTATACACTGAGGGGAGGGGGGGATCAGGAGAGTATACACTGAGGGGAGGGGGGGATCAGGAGAGTATACACTGAAGGGAGGGGGGATCAGGAGAGTATACACTGGAAGGGAGGGAACAGGAGAGTATACACTGGAAGGGAGGGAACAGGAGAATATACACTGAAGGGAGGGGGGGATCAGGAGAGTATACACTGGAAGGGAGAAAACAGGAGAGTATACACTGAAGGGAGGGGGGGGGATCAGGAGAGTATACACTGGAAGGGAGAAAACAGGAGAGTATACACTGAAGGGAGGGGGGGTCAGGAGAGTATACACTGGAAGGGAGAAAACAGGAGAGTATACACTGAAGGGAGGGGGGGATCAGGAGAGTATACACTGGAAGGGAGGGAACAGGAGAGTATACACTGGAAGGGAGGGATCAGGAGAGTATACACTGAAGGGAGGGGGGGATCAGGAGAGTATACACTGGAAGGGAGGGATCAGGAGAGTATACACTGAGGGGAGGGGGGGATCAGGAGAGTATACACTGGAAGGGAGGGATCAGGAGAGTATACACTGAGGGGAGGGGGGGATCAGGAGAGTATACACTGGAAGGGAGGGGGGGATCAGGAGAGTATACACTGAAGGGAGGGGGGGATCAGGAGAGTATACACTGAAGGGAGGGGGGGATCAGGAGAGTATACACTGGAAGGGAGGGATCAGGAGAGTATACACTGAGGGGAGGGGGGATCAGGAGAGTATACACTGGAAGGGAGGGATCAGGAGAGTATACACTGAGGGGAGGGGGGGATCAGGAGAGTATACACTGGAAGGGAGGGAACAGGAGAGTATACACTGAGGGGAGGGGGGATCAGGAGAGTATACACTGAGGGAAGGGGGGATCAGGAGAGTATACACTGGAGGGGAGGGAACAGGAGAGTATACACTGAGGGGAGGGGGGATCAGGAGAGTATACACTGGAAGGGAGGGAACAGGAGAGTATACACTGAGGGGAGGGGGGATCAGGAGAGTATACACTGGAGGGGAGGGAACAGGAGAGTATACACTGGAAGGGAGAAAACAGGAGAATATACACTGAAGGGAGGGGGGGATCAGGAGAGTATACACTGGAAGGGAGAAAACAGGAGAGTATACACTGAAAGGAGGGGGGGGATCAGGAGAGTATACACTGGAAGGGAGAAAACAGGAGAGTATACACTGAAGGGAGGGATCAGGAGAGTATACACTGGAAGGGAGAAAACAGGAGAGTATACACTGAAGGGAGGGGGGGATCAGGAGAGTATACACTGGAAGGGAGGGAACAGGAGAGTATACACTGGAAGGGAGGGATCAGGAGAGTATACACTGAAGGGAGGGGGGGATCAGGAGAGTATACACTGGAAGGGAGGGATCAGGAGAGTATACACTGAGGGGAGATCAGGAGAGTATACACTGAGGGGAGGGGGGATCAGGAGAGTATACACTGGAAGGGAGGGATCAGGAGAGTATACACTGAGGGGAGATCAGGAGAGTATACACTGAGGGGAGGGGGGATCAGGAGAGTATACACTGGAAGGGAGGGGGGATCAGGAGAGTATACACTGGAAGGGAGGGGGGGATCAGGAGAGTATACACTGGAAGGGAGGGATCAGGAGAGTATACACTGGGGGGGCAGTCATAATCCTTTAATTGAGTTACATTTCTCACTTCTCATGAATGAAGATCTGTTTTGTCAGCTAACAGCACCTCTATGCTAGGTTGCAGTAACTCAGCATAGTGGTGCCTGTAAACAAATCCACACTGTAGTGCAAGCAGCAGAGCTCACCTGCAGGAACTTTCACATGGCTTCCCTCTGCTCAGCTCAGCTGCAAAGTGCACGCATCTTCCTCTTTCAGACGAGCGTCTTCTCTGGGAGAAAGGCACATCCCCATCCCGCCCACTCAAGCAGCAGCCTGCAGGAGAGAGGCTGAAATGCTGCTGGGGGAGGTACAGGGGGGCGGAGAGTGCAGTCCCGAGGTTTCTGAGCAGTCATTCATGCTTAGAATGGCTGCGAGTTGTCCTGACCGCTGCTCTGGTTTCCCGGGTGCCTCAGAGACTTTAATGTTTTCTCAGACACAGACCCAGCTCCATGACACACAGCGGACGCGCTGTGTGTCTGTGATATGAGAGGAGGAGAATGAGAGAGCTGCATCCACGGCTCAAAGCAGCGCCAGGGCAGTCCAGCCCTGCCGCTCGCTGTGTCATTCGGCTGACAGTTTCCTGGCTGATCGCTTCAGCTGGGAAACTGTCAGCCTGATTCACCCCCGCTCCTCACTCGCCCTGGACTAAATTCTACTCGCATTTTGCGAGCAAAGAGTGCAATTTTTGAGGGCTGTACTAGAGTACAACGCTTCAACGTCAATACTGACGAATATAGCGTCCGATGGTATTGCTACACCATCAAGATGTCGTAATAAGTCTGAGGTGTCCTTGACATATGATGGGAGGCTGAGTACGTACGGCATTAAGAAGAAATCTACCGGCATTTTCGGTAATTGACCCTATCCCCGAAATGATCGGTCTACCCGGCGGTTTGGATTTGTTTTTATGGATTTTAGGAATGGCATAGAATATAGCCTCCCGTGGAAAAGCTGTATTCAGATAATCATATGTTTGTTGGTCAATTAGGGCTTCGGAAAAGGCAGAATAAAGTAATAGTTTAAATTCTAAATGAAATTGGGTAATGATGTCTTTGGAGATTGGTCTATACCACTCATTGTTGTTTAGAACATCAAAACACATTTGTTCATATCGGTCACAAGTTAGCAGGACTTATCCGAAGCCCTTATCCGAAGCCTTAATGACTGTATCTTGTCAGGCCTGTAGAGATTTGAGTGCTTTTTGATGTTCTATACTTAAATTATATGATATAGGTGACCAGTGGCGGCTGGTGCTCAAAATTTTTGGGGGGGCGCAAACGGAAAAAAAAAATTGCAGCCTCACTGTGCCCATCACATGCAGCCACTGTGCCATCAAACGCAGCCACTGTGCCATGCCACCAAATGCAGCCACTGTGCCATCAATTGTCACCACTGTGCCATGCCATCAAACAGCAACTGTGCCATCAATTGTCACCACTGTGCCATGGCATCAAACGCAGCCACTGTGCCATCAATTGTCACCACTGTGCCATGCCATCAAACGCAGCCACTGTGCCATCAATTGTCACCACTGTGCCATGCCATCAAACGCAGCCACTGTGCCATCAATTGTCACCACTGTGCCATGCCATCAAACGCAACCACTGTGCCATCAATTTTCACCACTGTGCCATGCCATCAAACGCAGCCACTGTGCCATCAATTGTCACCACTGTGCCATACCATCAAACGCAGTCACTTTGCCATCAATTGTCACCACTGTGCCATGCCATCAAACGCAGCCACTGTGCCCCTCAACTGTTGCCACTGTGCCAATTGTCACCACTGTGCCCTTTAATTGTCACCACTGTGCCCCATGATGCCACTGTGCCCATTGTCACCACTGTGCCCCATGATGCCACTGTGTCCATTGTCACCACTGTGCCCCATGATGCCACTGTGCCCATTGTCACCTCTGTGCCCTTTGTCACCACTGTGCCCCATGATGCCACTGTGCCAATTGTCACCTCTGTGCCCTTTGTCACCACTGTGCCCCTTTCCCTGTCAATGCAGGATCAGTTGGACCTTCATTCTCCTCAAGCAATAACATTAGGTCCTTTAAAGCTCGAAATTCTTTCATTGTATATTTTTTTATTTGTTCAGAGAGTTCTCTCTCTGCCTTTATCCATTGTTTTTCTGGGTCAAAGATATGCTTATAGGTGAGTTTTCTGGCAAACAGAACTTTGCGGTTGAAGTTGTTTGACCGCTTTGGCTGCTATAGGTCCCATATAGGAAAAGTGGGATAAGCCTAGATTTTGTGGTAACCCTTCACCCCTATTGGAGACACCTTGTGAGTGACCCTGCGTGGGATTAAACCCAGCCACATTAGTGGGTTTCTTTTTAGTATTGGGTGTGATTGGATGCCCACCACCTTGGTATTCCCTCTTACGTGACCGAGAAGTCGCTCGTGCTGCCGACGGTCTTTGTTGTACCTGTGAAAGAGAAGAAGAGGACAGAGATGAATCTGATTCGAGATCTTCTTCAGAAAGCCCTGAATTCCCAAAACCAGATGGTGGGTGTTTACGAGTGCCTCTACCACGTCCTCTAGTTGGGAAATCCCATCTATAAGCATACCCCTCAACAAACGCCATACGATCCTTTGCCATTTTGGCTTGTTTTTTTGAGATTATGCTCTTAGTGAGTCTATCAAGAAAAACCTTTAGTTCTTGATGTTTTTCAGCATAAAGGGAGTGAGTTTTAACATGCTCATATTGAGTGATGAGAAGTGCTAAATCACGATCTAATGTATTAGTGTCTGATTGGTATTGTATCAGTAAGAGTTGCATACACTCCTTACTACACTTGTTTAAAACTCCCTCCCAGGAGTTTTTTTAGGTCTTGCGACGCATTTTTGATAGTAGGAAACATTTGGATTCTTAGGCCCATCGGCAAATGAGCCTGATACTCCGATTCCCGAATGAATTTGCGGCGCGTACTCGTCGCTTGCGTCGTTTCCGTAGGCGTAAGGTTACCCCTGCTACATGAGGGGTAACCTTACGCCAGTCCGCCGTATGCCATGTTAAGTATGGCGTCGGGTCCGCGTCGTCTTTTCCCGTCGGGTACGTCGTTTTCCTAAGTCGTTCTTGAATACGACTTTACGTCAATGACGCACACGTCGGCGTCATTGACATTTTCCGTCGTGAGCTGGAGCATGCGCACTGGGCTATTTTTCAGCCCGGTGCATGCGCAGTTCAATCGACGCGGGGGCGCGCTTAATTTAAATACAAGCCGCCCCCTTTGAATTACGTGGGGATACGCCAGGCCATTTACACTACGCCGCCGCAAACTACGGAGCAAGTAAGTTGCGGTGGCGTAGTGTAAATGACTTACACTACGCCATCGCCATATCTACGAGGATCTGGCCCTAAGATGACTGGGGTGGATTCAGTAAGCAATTGCGTCTGCGTAACCATAGTTACGCAGCGCAATTGCTTAGTTGCGCCGGCGTAACAACTTTTCTGTATTCAGAAAGCTTGTTACGCCGACTGCAGCCTAAGATATGACTGGCATAAGGCTCTTATGCCGTCGTATCTTAGGCTGCATTCTTACGATGGCTGCTAGGTGGCGTTCCCGTAGTGGTCAGCGTAGAGTATGCAAATTGCATACTAACACCGATTCACAACCGTACGCACGCCCTACGTACGCATTTTACGTCGTTTACGTTCGTCGGGTTCCGCGTAAGGCTGCTCCTGCTATTAGCAGGGGCAGCCAATGCTAAGTATACCCGTCGTTCCCGCGTCGCGATATTTGAAAATTACGTAGTTTGCGTAAGTGAATCGTGAATGGCGCTGGACGCCATTTACGTTCACGTTGAAGCAAATGACGTCCTTGCGACGTCATTTGCCGCAATGCACGTCGGGAAAGTTTCCCGACGGAGCATGCGTACTACGTTCGGCACAGGAACGCGCCTAATTTAAATGATCCACACCCCCTACGGGATCATTTAAATTACGCGCCCTTACGCCGGGTAGTTTTAAGGAGTGCCCGCGCAAATTACGTAGCTACTGCTTCATGAATGAAGCGTAGCGCAGGTAATTTACGGAGGCGCAGCGTTAAAACGTAACGCTGCGCCTCCGTAAGAGGGCGCAATTCGTACCTGAATCCACCCCACTGTGTGTAGGATGCAGATGATACTGTGCTGCGTTCAAAACTGCACTGTCCAATTTCTCACAGTCAAACAGTTCTACATGGAAAAGGAAGATGCCAATTATGTCAGCTAAGCCCACTTTAAAAAAAAAATTCTAAACTTTTAATGAGAAGTAATATTATGTACACACGACCGTTTTTAATGTCATGGAAAAAACAAAGTTTTTCTCGAAGTGATTCTTGGCAAGCCTGCCTTGCATACACACGATCGTAAAAAAAATGCTTGAGAAAAGCGTGGTGACGTACAACACGTACAACGGCACTATAAAGGGGAAGTTCCATTCGGATGGCACCACCCTTTGGGCTGCTTTTGCTGATTTTGTGTTAGTAAAAGTTTGGTGAGAGACGATTCGCGCTTTTCAGTCTTCGTGCTTTTCAGTCTGTTACAGCGTGACAATTGTGCTATCTCCATTACAAAAATGCTAGTTTTACCAGAATGAGTGCTCCCGTCTCATAACTTGCTTCTGAGCATGCCCTTTTTTTTCCGGCGTTTAAAGCCTACACACGACCGTTTTTTACTGTTGAAAAACAATGAGAAAAATTAGAGCATGTTCTAAATTTTTAATGCCCATTTTTCACATTGAGAAAAATGCTCTGGAGCCTACACACGGTGGTTTTTAATGACCAATTAAAAAAATTGCCATTTTATAGTCATGAAAAACGGTCATGTGTACGCGGCATAAGGGATGGTTCACGCCATGCCTGCATCTGAATTGCGAAGGAATGTGCTGTGGATTCCTGTACAATTCAACCTGCATGCAAAACGCCCTGCTTTTGAGATCTGCAGCAGGTGTCAATAAAAAGTTTATGACACCTCAAACGCAGGTCGCAAACGTAGTGCGTTTGCCCTGCACCTGCCAGCCCTGGATCACCATGTGATTTGGTTGCAGTGCGCGTTAAAAAGTAGTGCATAACCCTCCTTTGGTGCATTGCAATTTTAGCCCATTCAAAATGAATGAGCTTGAAATTGCACTGCATAGACCCACATGTGAATTGCACAGGAACGCACAGGCATGATATGAACCAGACTGATCGGGAAATTTAGATAGAAGTAATAAAAAGTGGGGTTTGCTGATATTGAGGGTATCATCTCCCTCTTCATGTAGCACTGTGAGAAATTTAAAACCAATTTTTTCACAGGACAGCTGTGCTACATGAAAAAGCAGACATTAGACTTTATATTGCAGTTAAAGCGGTAGTTCACCCTCAATAACAACATTCTAGCATTAAATTAAGCATAGTAGCGCGAGCTACAGTATGCCTTTATTTATTTTTTTGCCCTGTACTCACTGTTTAATCGTATAGTGAAGATTCCGACTGCCCGCGGGGAATGGGCGTTCCTATCCAGAGGTAAGATGATTGACGGCTGGCTCTGGCACGTCACGCTCCCCGAAGATAGCCGGACTAGGTCTCGGCTCTTCACGGCGCTATACCGCGCCTGCGCACAGACTATGAGCAGGCGCCATGAAGAGCCAAGTCCTATTTCGGCTATTTCCGGAGAAGCATGACGCGCCAGAGCCGGCCGTCAATCATCTTCCCTCTGGATAGGAACGCCCATTCCCCGCGGGGAGTCGGAATCTTCACTATAGGATTAAACAGTGAGTATGGGGCAAAAAAAAAAAAAAAAAGGCATACTGTAGCTCGCGCTACTATGCTTAATTTAATGCTAGAAAAAAAAATGTTTATAGGGTGAACCCCCTCTTTAATGTGACTGTGCTAACCTGCAGTCCCCCGAGAATCCTGAACCACTGCTACCATGTGTGCACACCATAAGAACCTGGGAGCGATCATCCTCAAAGCCAGCCACACCCCTTCCTGTTAACTCAAACTACATGATCTCACAGTCAGGCTCCACCTCTCTGGCTCTGAGATGTTTAACCCAAAGTGAGTGCTCATTAAGAGCGGCTGAACAGCTGCTGAGGGAGGAGAGGGAGTTGGAGAAAGACTTTTTTTTTTTCTGCAATCTATTCAGATTGCCCCCCCCGCCCCGTGTCCGGTACACCTGAGTGTAGTGGTCAGTGTAGTATGGTGGACAGTGTAGTGGTCAGTGTAGCGTAGTGTAGTGGACAGTATAGTGGTCAGTGTAGTGTACAGTATAGTGATTAATATAGTTCTCAGTGTAGTGGACAGTATAGTATAGTGGACAGTGTAGTGGTCAGTGTTGTGTAGTGTAGTGGACAGTGTAGTGGTCAGTGTAGTGGTCAGTGTAGTGGACAGTATAGTGGTCAGTGTAGTATACAGTATAGCAGGCATGTCCAAAGTCTGGCCCGCGGGCTGGCTTGTGAGCGGCCCGCCTGGTTCTTAGGTGTGCCGCGCTATCAGGGGAGATAAGGGCTATCAGATGAGCCCAATCTCCCGATCCCCTGCCGAACTATACATCGTCACTGTAAGAAGCTCCGTCAGCCTCAAAAGTGAAAGTAAAATGCAGGGTAGTGTGCTGTGCTCTCTGCTCCCCCCTAGAGTGCAGTACCCGGCTGAATGAGGAAACTGGAAAGGTACTTAGAAGCTAGATTTGTTTTAAAAGGGCTTTATACATGTGAGTGTCTGTCTGTATCTTTTTTTGTGTGTGCATGTGTCGGTCTGTGTGTGTGTGTGCATGTGTCTGTGTGTATGTTACTTTTAATCCAGACCCCCCCCTATTCCTGAAATCAGAACTGCTGTTGTAAGGCTTGTTTGTGATAGCAGCCAGGACTGCTGCTCCTCTAAAAAGCAATCCATGCACAGAATGCTTTTCAGATGCATTTGACAGGCAGTAAAGTCTATACCGCAACAGTGCAGTGCACACAGGTGCGGGTAGTTGCAGTGCAGCACCATTGAGCCTGGGTATACCTCCAGCTGCAGCTACAGCATGTGTACACCCCCAGCTGCTGCCTCTGCAGCTAAAGGGGGAGAAGTAAAGGGGGTGGTAAAAAACGCTCAACTATGTGGTTTTACTGCCCCTCCAACCTGACATGTGAACAAGCCCTTGGTTCACATCTGTGTGGCTGTGCGTTGCGTGTAGAGCAGCCTATTCATTTCAATGGGCTTCCCTACCCACAAAAATGCAGGGGAAGAAGTCCCAACCTTTTTTTTTTTTTTTTTATTACACTGCACCAAAAGCACCTCTTGTTTTCCAATGTGTGGGGTACCATTAAGAATTAACGGTACCCCTAAAGAGCAGAGCATTCGTCTGTGTGTCGGGAACGAGCGCGACAAAGGCAAGAAAATTTTTGTTGGGCCAAGTATTAGTTGCTTGAATGAACACACTTAGACCAAATTTTAATGGTTCAAAGAATGTCCGGCAAAATGGTCGGCCCTCACGCATATTCACTTCATGAAATCGGGCCCTCTTTGAAAAAAGTTTGGACACCCCTGCAGTATAGTGTGGATAATTAGTGCAGCGCTAATATATAGCAAAGGTGCACACTGAAATGCAATCATAAATAATAAACAAATATGTGAACATATACAGTAACTCAGGGCTCAAAATTTCAAGTCCTGAGCCACTAGCCAGGCCTTAAGAGTTACTCGCCACCAGTTGCCCCACCCAACACCTCCCCTGCCCTACCCCTAAGTCCACCCCTAAACACGACCTTGTAAATTATCTCATGAAATTACACTGTTAAATATTTTAAGCAGAATTACGTTCCAAAAATAAATATTTAACAATAGTAACACACAGCATATCAGTACCCATCTGTGCCCGTGAGGGGGGGGGATCAGGAGAGTATACACTGGAAGGGAGGGATCAGGAGAGTATACACTGAGGGGAGGGGGGGATCAGGAGAGTATACACTGAGGGGAGGGGGGGATCAGGAGAGTATACACTGAAGGGAGGGGGGATCAGGAGAGTATACACTGGAAGGGAGGGAACAGGAGAGTATACACTGGAAGGGAGGGAACAGGAGAATATACACTGAAGGGAGGGGGGGATCAGGAGAGTATACACTGGAAGGGAGAAAACAGGAGAGTATACACTGAAGGGAGGGGGGGGGATCAGGAGAGTATACACTGGAAGGGAGAAAACAGGAGAGTATACACTGAAGGGAGGGGGGATCAGGAGAGTATACACTGGAAGGGAGAAAACAGGAGAGTATACACTGAAGGGAGGGGGGGATCAGGAGAGTATACACTGGAAGGGAGGGAACAGGAGAGTATACACTGGAAGGGAGGGATCAGGAGAGTATACACTGAAGGGAGGGGGGGATCAGGAGAGTATACACTGGAAGGGAGGGATCAGGAGAGTATACACTGAGGGGAGGGGGGGATCAGGAGAGTATACACTGGAAGGGAGGGATCAGGAGAGTATACACTGAGGGGAGGGGGGGATCAGGAGAGTATACACTGGAAGGGAGGGGGGGATCAGGAGAGTATACACTGAAGGGAGGGGGGGATCAGGAGAGTATACACTGAAGGGAGGGGGGGATCAGGAGAGTATACACTGGAAGGGAGGGATCAGGAGAGTATACACTGAGGGGAGGGGGGATCAGGAGAGTATACACTGGAAGGGAGGGATCAGGAGAGTATACACTGAGGGGAGGGGGGGATCAGGAGAGTATACACTGGAAGGGAGGGAACAGGAGAGTATACACTGAGGGGAGGGGGGATCAGGAGAGTATACACTGAGGGAAGGGGGGATCAGGAGAGTATACACTGGAGGGGAGGGAACAGGAGAGTATACACTGAGGGGAGGGGGGATCAGGAGAGTATACACTGGAAGGGAGGGAACAGGAGAGTATACACTGAGGGGAGGGGGGATCAGGAGAGTATACACTGGAGGGGAGGGAACAGGAGAGTATACACTGGAAGGGAGAAAACAGGAGAATATACACTGAAGGGAGGGGGGGATCAGGAGAGTATACACTGGAAGGGAGAAAACAGGAGAGTATACACTGAAAGGAGGGGGGGGATCAGGAGAGTATACACTGGAAGGGAGAAAACAGGAGAGTATACACTGAAGGGAGGGGGGATCAGGAGAGTATACACTGGAAGGGAGAAAACAGGAGAGTATACACTGAAGGGAGGGGGGGATCAGGAGAGTATACACTGGAAGGGAGGGAACAGAAGAGTATACACTGGAAGGGAGGGATCAGGAGAGTATACACTGAAGGGAGGGGGGGATCAGGAGAGTATACACTGGAAGGGAGGGATCAGGAGAGTATACACTGAGGGGAGATCAGGAGAGTATACACTGAGGGGAGGGGGGATCAGGAGAGTATACACTGGAAGGGAGGGATCAGGAGAGTATACACTGAGGGGAGATCAGGAGAGTATACACTGAGGGGAGGGGGGATCAGGAGAGTATACACTGGAAGGGAGGGGGGATCAGGAGAGTATACACTGGAAGGGAGGGGGGGATCAGGAGAGTATACACTGGAAGGGAGGGATCAGGAGAGTATACACTGGGGGGGCAGTCATAATCCTTTAATTGAGTTACATTTCTCACTTCTCATGAATGAAGATCTGTTTTGTCAGCTAACAGCACCTCTATGCTAGGTTGCAGTAACTCAGCATAGTGGTGCCTGTAAACAAATCCACACTGTAGTGCAAGCAGCAGAGCTCACCTGCAGGAACTTTCACATGGCTTCCCTCTGCTCAGCTGCAAAGTGCACGCATCTTCCTCTTTCAGACGAGCGTCTTCTCTGGGAGAAAGGCACATCCCCATCCCGCCCACTCAAGCAGCAGCCTGCAGGAGAGAGGCTGAAATGCTGCTGGGGGAGGTACAGGGGGGCGGAGAGTGCAGTCCCGAGGTTTCTGAGCAGTCATTCATGCTTAGAATGGCTGCGAGTTGTCCTGACCGCTGCTCTGGTTTCCCGGGTGCCTCAGAGACTTTAATGTTTTCTCAGACACAGACCCAGCTCCATGACACACAGCGGACGCGCTGTGTGTCTGTGATATGAGAGGAGGAGAATGAGAGAGCTGCATCCACGGCTCAAAGCAGCGCCAGGGCAGTCCAGCCCTGCCGCTCGCTGTGTCATTCGGCTGACAGTTTCCTGGCTGATCGCTTCAGCTGGGAAACTGTCAGCCTGATTCACCCCCGCTCCTCACTCGCCCTGGACTAAATTCTACTCGCATTTTGCGAGCAAAGAGTGCAATTTTTGAGGGCTGCAGTAACTCCTTGTGAAAATAGTTCAGAGAATCTCAAAGGCTTCAAGATGAGAAAATAGTCTGTGTGAAGACTAAACAAACTGAAGAAATTCTTCCCATAGGACAACTCAGGTGAGAAAACCACTTGTCTGCAGTTAATCTCCAAACTCTTCAAACATAAATAGGTAAAATACCCATACCAAATAGGGTGGACTCATCTGTTGTACAACAGTAGGTTATGTAGGCTTGTGATCCCAATGGGCCTGAATCAGGGTGAGGATGGTCCCAGAGGGTCTCGGAAATCCAGATAAATCCTGGATAGGAACAATGGTCTAATCAGCTGGAATGTGGACCTGACTCTGTTCAATCAGCAGATGGATAACATTGTGTTTCCGTACAGGCTCCAATGGAGGGAAAAAATAGAAATACAGGCTCCAAATGGTGCAGATCAAACCAGGTATGGTTTATTTAAAAAAGGGCATACAAAAATATAAAAGTGATCACAATAAAAACATGTAAAAGCAATGTGGGGTGCAGTAATGCTCGCCCTACGTGTTTCGACTCGAATGGTCTTCAACTGGGCATATCCCACCTTGAGTTTGTTAACCTTTAAAAACTATATTTGAGATTTTATATCTCAAAGATATGATAGGGGTTAAATGAGAGTTCTTTTGACCAGAAGTGACAGGGTTAACATAATAACATTTTTAAGAGTATCGTTACAAAGTCTATCTAATACACAGAAAATATCTATAGTCTTAAACAAGAAGGAAATAGTAGGTTAAAATACAATATTTACATGGAGGAATCTAGAGCAGTGTTTCTCAACCTTTTTCCAGTCGGGGCGCCCTTGAAAAATATTTTCAGTCTTGAGGCACCCCTGTTCAAGACTTGGTTCACGTCGTTGTGTGTTGCGGAACACGCGCAAAATCGTGCTCGTTCTTGACACACAGACAAATGCTCTGCTCTTTAGGGGTGCCATTAATTCTTAATGGTGCCCCATCCATTGGCAAACTTGGGTTGCTTTTGTTGTGGCACAATTTAAAAAAAGGTCGGGGACTTCTTTCCTCGCATTACTGCGGGTAGGGAAATGAATGGGCTGCCCTACACGCAGCACGCATCCACACAGAACCAAGAGCTTGTTCAAATGTCAGGCTGGAGGGGCAGTAAAACCACATGGTTGAGCTGTTTTTACCACCCCCAATTTTTGCCCCTTTAGCTGCAGAGGCAACAGCTGGGGGTGTAAACATGCTGTGGCTGCAGCTGGAGGTATACCCAGGGTGATTGGGGCAGTGTGTGTGTTTGTACGTGTGTCTGTTTGTGTGTGTGCGCATCTGTCTGTATGTATGTTACTTTTAATCCTGACCCCCCCCCTATTCCTGTACCATCAGAACTACTTTTGTCACACACACACTAACAGACATGTGTACACATGCACATATACACTGAAAGAAGAACTGTCAGAGCTGCACAACAACCAATCAGATCCAGAGTGCTGTAGCCATGAATGGAGGATGTGGAGTGTCGGTGACTGTGACAGCTGGTTATTCATAGCAGAGCCCCCCCCTCACCACCTTACCCTTGGCCTCACAGTCAGCGCAGTACTTGTTGTCCTCCTCCCTCAGCATACGAGACAGGATGGCCTGCTGCTGCTCATTCAGCTTCAGGGCCTTCTCCCTCTCTGAGCGGGTGGCAATGTCTGCGGGCAGGGGAGCAGTGTTGGTCACGGTGGCTCTACTCTTTCTCCTTCCCCCTCAAGGAAAAGCGCGCCAGGCAGAGTTCAGGATGGTACCCGCGGCTCTCATGTCACAGAAGCAGTGCGTGCGTCCGACCCTCCCATAGCAACCGATGACGTATTCGGTTGACAAGACGCGGTCGGGAGGCCCGCACAGCCAGCACAGCTTCCCGAGTGCCGGGAAGTGAGTTTTACACAGCGGACCGGCACCGCTGTAAAGACAAATGCCCAGCAGTAGTGTTACAATATTTGCGGTAATTTTGCCGCGGCACACCTGGGAACTCTTCACGACACACCAATGTGCCGCGGCACACTGGTTGAGAAACGTTGATCTAGAGCATATTCCTCTAAAACATTAATGTACAAACATGTCCAGTTACCATTAATACAGACCTTTTCCCATAAATACCCTTTAGTTCCATCCTCCTCGCTGCTGTTCCATAAAGAGAGCTTCCTCTCTTATCTACTCTGAGTATATCCCTCCATGCTGATGCCCCAAAGGCTGGCCTAGCGTGGATCATGATTGGAGGGCTTACTACATAAGTCAGCCCCCTTTATTGCACATCCTGGTGACTATTCTGGGCAGAAGATTTAATTGAATTTCCCCAGGAAGTTAGGTATCAATTACGGGTTGGCTTCTCTCCATTGCATATCCCAGCATGGGATCCTTTGAAGGGAGTAGGTGTAAAACAATGGAATTGTCTCTCCATGGTTTGTATATACAAGCTTGGGCTCCGCTCTACCAGGCACTTCTGTGACGCCATATTGCCCGCCTTCCATAGATGCAAGCTAAATGAAATATATTCATAATTACAATATTTCACAGCTATTAATGGATATTTCACATAAACCCATAAGGCAACAGATGGCCCCCATGTGGCCAGTTGAGAATATGAGACTCTGTCACACCTAGAATAATGGTTTATGTGCAATCTCCTTTAATATTTGTAACTTTTGGCTTTGCCCTCTGAAATGAAATAAAACTCTTTGAGAAGAAAAAACGTTTAAACTCTCCATCTCTACAGTTCACATTTCTGGATCCCAGTATCGGTAGTCATCACTTGTTCCATAATAAAAATCATAAGATACAAAACACACGAAAGAAGGGGAAAAAAACAAAAAAAAACATGAGGATCCTTGTTCTCAACCGTCCAATAATAGTGCGAAAGTCAATAATGTCAATCTGGTCATGTTGCCCTTGCTTCTGGGACAGCCTTCCATGGTGATTCCAATTGGAAACAGCATACAGTAATGGCCTTTTGGACTAGCTTTCCTGGCTTTCTGAGATTATACTTTATTAATGTGGGCAAAGTAACAGAAAGAAAAACACGAGTAGTTTTAAGATATATGCATTCAAATGAATGCTTATCTTGTCATTCTGAGTATTAAGGACCCTTGATTAGAATTGTTATAGATATACTGCAACATAATAATGAGACCCTTTCCCACTGACACGTGTAGCAATTTAAATGGTTATGCCCCAAGACGGTTCTCGCCTACCCGACACTGTGTTAATTTTGTTATTGACAATAATGTTTTTTTTACTTTTCTTGTGCCTCTGTTCTAGCATGTGTATGGTACTAGTATCCATGCGATGATGTTCTGTATATTTTCATGTATGCTGACTATGATTGAGCGAACCCGAACTGTAAAGTTCGGGTTCGGTACGGACTTTGGGTTTTTTCCGAACCCTGACCCGAACCCGAATAGTTGGAAAAAGTCCGGGTTCAGGTTCGGAGTTCGGGTATGTTTTGGCGTGCTGCACGGCAGCCAATCGCCATTCGTGTTACTACTGTGACTGGGAACTGATCACAGCCATGCCTACTTATGGCATGGCTGTGATTGGCCAGTGCAGCATGTGACCCATCATGTGACGTGCCTCTATATTAGATAGAGGCACACAGCACAGATCGTCACTCTGCTTCACTCTAGATAGGGAAAGGCTGCTGGAATCTGCTGCTTAGGGAAAGTCTTAGGTGTATCTGGCTCGTTTTCACTGTATTTCACTTATGTGAGGGAAAGGTTGCTGAATCTGCTCAGGGAAAGTGTTAGGTCTATGCTGTTATACTGCTCCAGAAATATCAAGAAGCACACTTTATTTCTTTGATATCTGCATCATCTTATGGCATCTGGCTCGTTGTCACTGCTTCACTTATGTGAGGGAAAGGTTGCTGAATCATAGGGACAGTTTTAGGTGTATGTTGCTCCAGAAATATCAACAAGCACTCTATTCCTGTGACATCTGCTGTGCTTCATATAGTTTAGGAATTTTGTTCAACTATAGGGGCAGTTTGCAATCTATAGGTGACTCTGAATATTTCAACAGCAGTACACCTGCCACACCACCTGTGCACCTGTGATATACTGTGTTTCTGTCAAGTACATAGTCAGGGAGAGTTTGCTGACATATTTTTTCTATGGTGGCAGTCAGCACTCTATAGGTGACTGAGTATTTCAACATCACTACACCTGCCACACCACCTGTGCACCTGTGATATACTGTGTTTCTGTCAAGTACATAGTCAGGGAGAGTTTGCTGAAATATTTTTTCTATGGTGGCAGTCAGCACTCTATAGGTGACTGAGTATTTCAACAGCACTACACCTGCCACACCACCTGTGCACCTGTGATATACTGTGTTTCTGTCAAGTACATAGTCAGGGAGAGTTTGCTGAAATATTTTTTCTATGGTGGTGACTGAGTATTTCTTTTTTTTTTGTTTACAAAAGTTTATTTGTATATAAATGTGGATAAGCAAACACATATTAAGAACATATGGACAGTACATATTTCAGCATAGTTTCACTGGAATTCAAAACATACAACAATATGACTTAGTTAAGTAGTGCCTATGTGACATAAAAATAAATACTTGTTACCTCATAAAGCACAAGGCTAATTATTTAAGAGATATCGGAAATGTAGGGGGTAAAAGTTATGGGAGAAGGGGTGGTAACCGAGTGTAAATTTATTGACCAGAGGGCCAACTGGACCATTTAGAGTCAAATATTTGTAGACTATCATTGAGGGTATGGAAAATTCTCTCTGTAAGTTTTAGAACCTCCATCCTATCTAACACCTGTTGCCAAGAGGTGTTGTTGGATCTCCAGTTCAGTGCAATTATCCACTGCACCGAACTACATAGGGAGTGTAGTAGTCTAAGATGTGGGGTGGGGATGTCAGGGACCTCAGCATATAGAATGCAGATTTGGGGGGTGAGGGAGATTTTATGACCACTCGTCTCCTCAAATTTCTCTGCAGTGGCTCTCCAAATTTGTTTAAGGAGTGGACAGCTCCAAAATGTGTGTAGCATAGTGCCCTGTTCAGAGCAGCCCCTGGAACAATTCGGGGAGACAGATGGATAGAAGGAGTGCAGTTTATAGGGTGTGAGGTACCACCTAGAAAATATTTTAATCTGTGTTTCCCTAAAGGAGACAGCCTTATTGCATTTCCGTAAGTTTTCTGCCATGGTGTACCACGTTTCTGGGGGGAAAGTGACTCCCAGGTCCGACTCCCAATGTAGCATTTGTAGAGATTGTATCTCCATTCTAAGGTTATTAATATAACTGTATATCAGAGAAATCATCCCTTTGTCCCGAGATGAGGATAGACATATT
The DNA here is from genome assembly GCF_905171775.1 of Rana temporaria. NCBI lineage: Eukaryota > Metazoa > Chordata > Amphibia > Anura > Ranidae > Rana > Rana temporaria. The sequence goes on along the minus strand of NC_053501.1, from coordinate 87,750,843 downwards.
CTCTCAAATAACGTTTTGGTAGGGAGGGTGGATAGTGAGAAATGGTCTGCATAGAAAGTTTTTATGAGTTCGTAGTTTTCTATTTCCGAGTGGGGGAGACCATGGTCCCTTTGAATCATCTCAAAGGTTTTAAACTTCCACTTAGATTGTAGTGAGGCTAGGGTAATTAGGTTTTTATCCAACCATAGTGAAAAGTGCCTTCTGTTAGTGAATGCCAAGTTGAGTCTAACGTCACCTAAAAAGGAAGTAAGAGGGGATACAGGGGAGGAGAGCAGGAAGGAGATCTTAATTTTTACCCATAGTTGGAATAGGTGTGCCACTACTAGGTTCAGTTTGGAGAGTTTCTTATAAAGGACGTTGTTTGACCACAGGATGCCTTGAAGGTGATATGGGAGGACAGAGGTGGTTTCGAACCTCATCCAGGGTATGCCCTGTTTAGGGGAGAACCATTGTGACAGTTGGGAGATTTTTGTGGCCAGATAATAGTGCCAGAGGTTGGGAAGGCCTATACCGCCCTTTGATTGAGGTCTGTGTAGAAGTGCGTAACTATATCTGGGTTTTTTACCCTCCCATATAAATTTATTGATTGATCTCTGAATGCCTTCAATTTTAGTTTTGGGTACCAGTATGGGAAGGGAACGAAAATAGTATAAAAGTTTAGGAATTATGCTCATTTTGATAGCACAAACTCTACCCAGGAAAGAGATGTGATGGGAGGACCAGGAGTTCATAAGGTGATTGATACGTGCAATGATAGGGGGGTAATTTGCCTTGTATAGTTGTGAGTATAAGGAGGTGATATTAACTCCCAAATATTTTAATGAGTGGGGGTTCCAAATAAACGGGAAATTATTGCCCAATCTGGTCAATAAGTCAGGGGGTAGGTTTAGTGAAAGAGCTGAGCACTTATTTGGATTAACTTTTAGACCAGAGACTTCGTGGAAAGTTTTCAAGGTATTTAACAATACTGGGATAGAGAGGAGGGGTTCGGTGAGGAACACCAGCGCATCGTCTGCATATAAACTAATCTTGAACTCTGAGTCCTTTATAGGGTATCCACGTATGTCGCTATTGTGTCTGATCGCATGTGCTAGGGGTTCAATGGCTAAGGCGAAGAGAAGAGGGGATAGGGGACATCCCTGCCTGGTTCCTCTGCTCAAAGGGAATAATTCTGAGTTGTGGCCCGGAATTTTGATGCGTGTCTGTGGGGCATGGTAAAGGGCATTGAAACCCTGTAAGAATTTGCCTGTGATACCAACTTTGGGAAGAAGTTTATTTAAGTAGGACCAGCTGACGCTATCAAAGGCCTTGTGAATATCCAAACTCAAGAGGCAAGCCTGTTTCGAGTTTAGATTAGCATCTTGTACTATGTTAGTCACTAGCCTTATATTGTCTACTATCTGCCTACCCGGGATGAAGCCTGATTGATCCTGGTGTATTAATGGGGAGATAACATAGGCAAGTCTGTCGGCAAGAATTCTACCCAAAATCTTGAGATCATTGTTTAATACTGAGATGGGGTGGAAATTTTGTGGGAGAGTGTGGTCCTTATCAGGTTTGGGAATTAGGGAGAGGTTTGCCAATAGCATCTCGTCTGGGAATTGATTACCTTCTAGGACATAATTAAAGAGTTTCATAAGGCCGGGTGCTAGCTGGGTGGCAAATTTCTTATAATAAGAGGTTGTAAAACCGTCTGGGCCTGGGGCCGTTGAAGTCTTGAGGGATTTGATTACATTGGCGATCTCCTCTGTAGTACAAGGTTTGTTCAAGGATTCGGTCTGGTTGGGATCAAGTGAGGGGAGTTTAATGTCATTTAGCCACGAGTCAGCAAGTGTATTTGGATTTGTACCTGGGTCTGACAGCAGTTTTTGGTAGAAGTCTGTGAATATACTAAGTACTCCTTTGGGGTGTGTCACCATGTTACCCTGGGTGTCTCGCAATTTGTAAATATGGGTAGGATTGGTGTCTTGGGTTAATTTTCTGGCAAACATTGCCGAGGGAGAGTTACTGTGAAACAGAAATTTAGCTCTCGAGAATCTCAAGGACCTTTCTGTGTTGGTTGACAATATGCTATCCAGGGCCTTACGTTTGGATTGGATCTGTTGTGTGATCTCAGGTGAAACAGAATGTTGTAATTTGTGATATAGTTGATTTAGGTCATTTGTCAGTTGTCTTATAGTCGCCAGTCTTTCCTTGTTTTTTGTAGCAGCTATCTGAATGATTTGTCCCCTAAGGACTGCCTTATGAGCTACCCAAACGGAGGAAGGGGGTGTGATTTCATTATTGTTGTCTTCAAAGTAGTTGTCTATATGGGATGCGATCAAATCTCTATTCGTCAAGTCTGTTAGTAGGGCATCATTGAGTCTCCAGGTGTATGTCGAGGGGGCGAGGCCTATGTGCGAAGTATCAAAGGATATAATGTCGTGGTCTGACCATGGGCATGGGTGCATATGAGCATGTGAAGAGTTGGCCAACAAAACAGGGGTTCAGTAGATGTAGTCTATTCTGGCATAGCACTCATGCGGGTAGGAATAATGGGAGAAGGCCTTAATTCCTACATTGTGGGCCCTCCAAGCGTCAATTAGCTGATTATTATTGAGCAGCCTATTAATAGTTTTCGAAAATGATTTTGAAGAGGGTGAGATTTTGCTTCTATCTAATACTGAGTGTGCTGTTAGGTTAAAATCACCACCCAGGATCATATGTGGTGAGTGGTATCTATCCAGAATATTGAAAAAATTTGAAAAAAACGTCGTTTGGGATTCGTTTGGGGCGTAGATAGAAGCTATTGTTATCCCTTTGTTATTAATGGTGCCTTTTAGGATTATAAATCGGCTATCTGGGTCTTTGTAAATTTGTTGAACGTCAAAAATGATTGAGTTTCGAATAAAGATTGCGACCCCGCGTGTTTTGTTAGAGTGGGTGGTGTAATAGTGCTGACCAAATGTTCTATTGAAGAATGTGTGGTGGTTAGCCGTGGCAAAATGAGTTTCTTGGAGTAGGATAACGTCTGCTCCAATTCTCTTGTAATGTTGGAATGCTTTTTTCCGTTTGTGGGGTGAATTAAATCCTTGCGTGTTGTGGGAAACAATTTTAAGGACCATGAGACCATAATAGGAGGACTATCAGCTGGGCGTATCCTATTAGGGCAGCATACCACAGAATAATGTTGTATATCAATTTTGTTACATCACTTTGACAATTACCATTAAGGAAAGAAGTATGTTTATAGGGAAAGGGTGAGTCGAGATCTTTTGAATTATGTGTAGCTGAGAAGTCACAAGAGGCACGATGTGTGAGCAAGAAACTAGCGTAAAAAAGGTATTTAGATGACTGTCTCTGAATAAGCTTATCTAAAACAAGTAAGGCCCTAGTGGCCAACAATATGCATAATATAGTTATCACATTAGTAAGATACATTTTGGGGACAGGAGATGACCTGTCAAACATTTTACAACAGATAGTTGTATGAGGTGGGACCGAAACGTCCCTGGACCACAAACTGCTCGGGTGATGTCCCATCTGGGGATGGAGCAGCAATCGAGAACAGCTGTGGAAGTGGGGTCAATCTAGCGACGACGGATGTTCTAGGCATCTTGAAATAGATGTATATAAAAAGAAAAAATTACAAGAGGAAAAAACGATGGTGCATTATTAAAATACAGAATTAACATATGACTGGAAGAAGCGGTCAAGAAAGGAAAAAAATATAACATGAGAAAATGAAAAAAAAAAGAAAAAAGAAAAGAAAATGTTTCCCCCCCTTTCAAAAAAAAAAAAAGGTTGTGTAGCCCACCATTATGTGCTGTTGAGCGGAATGTTCCATCCAGGACTAGTAATGTGGGAACATATGGGGTAGGGGAGTGCGTGAAGTCCCAAAGGGGCAACCTGATCACCGCAGACTCACTGTAGATTGCGATGGAGAGAAAAAAAAAAAAAATTATATATATTTGCCCGCAAAATAAGTGGGTAAAAAAAAAGGAAAAATCCTATTATTGTAAGGACTTAGTTACTAGTCAGCAATTCGCAGTGGTCCAGAGTTCCTTGAGCACGTTGAACATCCGCAGCAGCGGAACGGTATACTGTTCTGCGCTTTTGTTCCTCTCTGGATAGAGGGGACTATGTGGATGTGGGCAAAGAAGACCGGCATTAAAATTAGTGACAAAAAGGATGATGTATCACAGCGTCGGATGTGGAGGGTCATCTGGGTTCAGAATGTGTCAAGCTTGAAAGGAATGGATCAGTCTCCTCTGGTCCCTCTGGTTACGTCTGGTAGATGGGGTCGACCAAATGGGAGAAGGCCTGGGTGCTGCAGGTGGACGGGCAGGGGTGTTTTGGGTAATCAGGCCCAGCTTTACCAGGAGACCGTGTATGTCGATCCGTTATGTGGGATCCATTAAAGGGAAAACCCCAACGGTATCTGATTCTAGCAGCCTGCAACACAGTGGTAACTTCTTTCATCCTGCGCCTCCTGTCCAGGGTTGCAGGTGATATATCTGGGTAAATCTGAACTCTCTTGCCATCCATATGTAGGTTATGGGAATTTCTGGCAATGCGCATGATGTCCTCTTTAACCACTTCCCGACCTCCTCATGTACATATACGTCAGCAGAATGGCACGGACAGGCACATGTACGTACCTGTACGTCCTCTGCTAGACGTGGGTGGGGGGTCCGATCGGGACCCCCCCCCCGGTACATGCAGAGGTCGGGTCCGCTTGGGGAGCGATCCGGGACGACGGCGCGGCTATTTGTTTTTAGCCACTCCGTCGCGATCGCTCCCCGGAGCTGAAGAACGGGGAGAGCCGTGTGTAAACACGGCTTCCCCGTGCTTCACTGTGGCGGCGCATCGATCGGGTGATTCCCTTTATAGGGAAGACCCGATCGATGATGTCATTCCTACAGCCACACCCCCCTACACTAGTAAACACACACAAAGTGAACACTAAATGTTACAGCGCCCCCTGTGGTTAACTCCCAAACTGCAACTGTCATTTTCACAATGAAGAATGCAATTTAAAGCGGGAGTTCACCCATTTCTAAAATTTTTTTTTTTCTTCCCCTAGATTCCTGCTCGTTCGGTCTAGGGGAATCGGCTATTTGTATTAAAATAGGTGCAGTACTTACCCGTTTTCGAGCTGCTTCTTCTTCCGTCGCTTCCGGGTATGGTCTTCGGGAGCGGGCGTTCCTTCTTGATTGACATTCTTCCGAGAGGCTTCCGACGGTCGCATCCATCGCGTCACTCGTAGCCGAAAGAAGCCGAACGTCGGTGCGGCTCTATACTGCGCCTGCGCACCGACGTTCGGCTTCTTTCGGAAAATCGTGACGCGATGGATGCGACCGTCGGAAGCCTCTCGGAAACCTGTCAATCAAGAAGGAACGCCCATTCCCGCAGCCCATACCCGGAAGCGACGGAGAGGATGCGTCTCGTAAACGGGTAAGTACTGCACATATTTTAAAATAAATAGCCGATTCCCCTAGTAATAACGAGCAGGAATCTAAGGGGGAAAAGTGCCCTCTAAGGGTGAACCCCCGCTTTAAATGCATTTTTTGCTGTGAAAATGACAATGGTCCCAAAAATGTGTCAAAATTGTCCGAAGTGTCCGCCACCATAATGTCGCAGTCACGAAAAAAATCGCTGATCGCCGCCATTAGTAGTAAAAAAAAATAAAAAAAATAAAAATGCAAAAAAACTATCCCCTATTTTGTAAACGCTATAAATTTTGCGCAAACCAACCGATAAACGATTATTGCGATTTTTTTTACCAAAAATAGGTAGAAGAATACGTATCGGCCTAAACTGAGGAAAAAAAAAAATTATATATGTTTTTGGGGGATATTTATTACAGCAAAAAGTAAAAAATATTGCATTTTTTTCAAAATTGTCGCTCTATTTTTGTTTATAGCGCAAAAAATAAAAACCGCAGAGGTGATCAAATACCACCAAAAGAAAGCTCTATTTGTGGGAAAAAAAGGACGCCGATTTTGTTTGGGAGCCACGTCGCACAACCGCGCAATTGTCTGTTAAAGCGACGCAGTCCCGAACTGTAAAAACCCCTTGGGTCTTTAGGCAGCAATATGGTCCGGGGCTTAAGTGGTTAATTAGAAAGTCCCTCATACACATCACTATGTCCCTGGGGGGGCCCTCCGGGGGAGGTTTAGGGCGCAGTGCTCTGTGAATTCTGTCACAAATAAAGGCTGAGGGGGGTTTATCCGGTAGCAGTTCTTGAAAAAATTTTGAGACTGCAGGCATCAGGTCTGTGACTGTCTCAGGGACCCCACGCAGCCTAATATTATGGCGGCGATTTCTATTATCAAGGTCCTCGACCTGTGCCTGCATAAAGGCAAAATTGTCTGCTAAGTTCTCAAAGTCCCTCCTGAGATCGTTATGAGCAAGCGAGAGCTCATCATGCTTTGTCTCTAGCATGTCTGTACGGCTGCCTATGCTAGCAATTTCCTGAGATAGGGCCGCTGTGGATTTGTGAACTTCTTGTTCAATTTTATCCACCAGTTTATTAGAAACCGCAGTCAAGCTATCATCCAGGTCCGCCTTGGACAACGGTGGATTGTACTCACTGTCACGGGGGCGAGCAGAGGTTGCCTTGGTTGGATGGTCCTCTGTGCAGGGCTGCGTCCACATGTGCTGGTCGGCGCCATCTTGGGACGTCTGCTTGTTTCTCTGCTCCATGGTGAGGAGAAAGTTTGTTAGAGTATGCCCGGAGCTCCGATTCCGCTTCTTCCTAGCGGATGGCATGCACTGGATGTTCCCACAGGGGTGCTGGGTGTATTCGCTGCTGAAAGGGCTAAATTGCCCTGGGGAATCCGCCTAGAATGCCCGGGTCTCTCGGAGCACGGCTCAGGTCAGTCCGGTCAGCATCGCGCCGCGCATGCGCCCCCAGTGACTGAGTATTTCAACAGCACTACACCTGCCACACCACCTGTGCACCTGTGATATACTGTGTTTCTGTCAAGTACATAGTCAGGGAGAGTTTCCTGAAATATTTTTTCTATGGTGGCAGTCAGCACTCTATAGGTGACTGAGTATTTCAACAGCACTACACCTGCCACACCACCTGTGCACCTGTGATATTCTGTGTTTCTGTCAAGTATATAGTCAGGGAGAGTTTGCTGAAATATTTTTTATATAGGGGCAGTCAGCACTCTATAGGTGACTGAGTATTTCAACAGCACTACACCTGCCACACCACCTGTGCACCTGTGATATACTGTGTTTCTGTCAAGTATATAGTAAGGGAGAGTTTGCTGAAATATATTTTCTATAGGGGCAGTCAGCACTCTATAGGTGACTGAGTATTTCAACAGCAGTACACCTGCCACACCACCTGTGCACCTGTGATATACTGTGTTTCTGTCAAGTACATAGTCAGGGAGAGTTTCCTGAAATATTTTTTCTATGGGGGCAGTCAGCACTCTATAGGTGACTGAGTATTTCAACAGCACTACACCTGCCACACCACCTGTGATATACTGTGTTTCTGTCAAGTATATAGTCAGGGAGAGTTTGCTGAAATATTTTTTCTATAGGGGCAGTCAGCACTCTATAGGTGACTGAGTATTTCAACAGCACTACACCTGCCACACCACCTGTGCACCTGTGATATACTGTGTTTCTGTCAAGTACATAGTCAGGGAGAGTTTCCTGAAATATTTTTTCTATAGGGGCAGTCAGCACTCTATGGGTGACTGAGTATTTCAACAGCACTACACCTGCCACACCACCTGTGCACCTGTGATATACTGGGCCTGATTTACCAAGCCTTTACTCCATGACTCATGGAGTAAAAGCAGGAGTAGCAGCCGTTTGGCCATTTACTAAAGAAATATGCTGCTAGTGCAGTGTATTTCCCTAGTTACTAATGTGCTCCGTGCGCCCAGGAGAGGGTGCATTGTGCACCAGTACAGACCTGGCGCACGGCACATTAAACTGTAAATTGCGGGGGTTTGGGCGGGAGTTTATTAGGGGGGGAGGTGGGGGGATGCAGGGGAAGTGAAGTGACATGTGTTTTAAAGTGTTTGGCGGGCCGAATTGAAAGGGAAAGTGTTTTTTTGAAAACAGATCCCCGTACGCTTGCACAGTGCGCCTGAACCTCGGGAGGTTCATTTGCATACTGGGCATGCGCAGAGAGAAAAGTCAGGGATTCCCGTGCGCCTTGTCAGTACGCCGTGAAAATCTTGGTAAATACCAAGCGGCGTACCCGTGATTGCGCTGCGTGACGCGGCGCACGGGAATCTCCGAGCTGTTTTCAGCCCTGAAGGGGAACTCGGCGCCAAATTTCAAACTTGAAATCGGCGCGGGTCCCCCTTCAGGGCTACATTAGGCTCTTAGGCTTGGTCCGGAACGTGAGGGGTTAAACCGATTCGGCGTGGGGGTCCCCCCCAGATCCAAACCAAGCCCTCATCCCAAGCATGCAGTCTGGCCCGGACAGGAATGGGGGAGGGGACGAGCGAGCGGCCCCCCCCCCTCCTGAGCCGTACCAGACCGCATGCCCTCAACATGGGGGAGTGTGTGCTGTGGGGGAGGGGGGCACTGCCCCCCCACCCCACAGCACTCTTGCCCCCATGTCGATAGGGACAAGAGCCTCTTCCCGACAACCCTTTCCATTGGTTGTCGGGGTATGCGGGCGGGGCTAATCGGAATCTGCGAGCTCCCTTTAATAAGGGGGCCCCCAGATGCCGGCCCCCCACCCTATGTGAATGAGTATGGGGTACATCGTACCTCTACCCATTCACATGGGGGAAATGTAAAGTAAAAAAAACACACCACACAGAATAAAATATTTTATTAATCTGCTCCGGAGCCCCCCCTTTCTTCTTTAGCTCTCTTAGAAGGGGGGGGTTTCTTCTCTCCCGATCTTCCGCCGGGACCCTGGGCTTCGGTGATTTCTGCCGGGGGAGGGCGCCATCCCTCGGTCCTCTCCGGAGCCTTCCGCCGGATGCCCCCACCCCATTTAAGCTCTTTTTCATTAGGGAGGGGCATCCGGACTTCGGGGTCTTCTGCCGGGGGATGGCGCCTATCCCCCGGTCTTTCCGGTGCCTTCCGCCAGGGTTCCGGTCTTCCTGGTCTTCTGCCGGGGGTGCGCCAACTCCCAGGTCTTTTCTCTTCTGTCTTCTCTGCTCCCTCTTCTGCCTGGCTCCCCCGTGGAGCCAGGGCTTTCTTCCGTCTTCTTTCTTCTCTCTTCCTTCTTCTGCCTGTCTCCTCCGCGGAGCACAGGGCTTGTCTCCGCTGTCTTCTTCCTTCTCTTCCATTCGATGTTGACACGACGAGGTTCCGCGCTGACATGCCGTGTCAGCGGCGGGCATGGACTTATATAGGGTAATGCCACCATGTGACCTCAACCCATGTGACATCACATTCCCATCATGCCCAGGGAATGTGATGTCACATGGGTTGAGGTCACATGGTGGCATTACCCTATATAAGTCCATGCCCGCCGCTGACACGGCATGTCAGCGCAGAACCTCGTCGTGTCAACATCGAATGGAAGAGAAGGAAGAAGACAGCGGAGACAAGCCCTGTGCTCCGCGGAGGAGACGGGCAGAAGAAGGAAGAGAGAAGAAAGAAGACGGAAGAAAGCCCTGGCTCCGCGGGGGAGCCAGGCAGAAGAGGGAGCAGAGAAGACAGAAGAGAAAAGACCGGGGAGTTGGCGCACCCCCGGCAGAAGACCAGGAAGACCGGAACCCTGGCGGAAGGCACCGGAAAGACCGGGGGATAGGCGCCATCCCCCGGCAGAAGACCCCGAAGTCCGGATGCCCCTCCCTAATGAAAAAGAGCTTAAATGGGGTGGGGGCATCCGGCGGAAGGCTCCGGAGAGGACCGAGGGATGGCGCCCTCCCCCGGCAGAAATCACCGAAGCCCAGGGTCCCGGCGGAAGATCGGGAGAGAAGAAACCCCCCCTTCTAAGAGAGCTAAAGAAGAAAGGGGGGGGCTCCGGAGCAGATTAATAAAATATTTTATTCTGTGTGGTGTGTTTTTTTTACTTTACATTTCCCCCATGTGAATGGGTAGAGGTACGATGTACCCCATACTCATTCACATAGGGTGGGGGGCCGGAATCTGGGGACCCCTTTATTAAAGGGGTCTCTCAGATTCTGATAAGCTCTCCGCCCGCATACCCCGACAACCAACGGCCAGGGTTGTCGGGAAGAGGCTCTTGTCCCTATCGACATGGGGGCAAGAGTGCTTTGGGGTGGGGGGGCAGTGCCCCCCTCCCCCACAGCACACACTCCCCCATGTTGAGGGCATGTGGTCTGGTATGGCTCAGGAGGGAGGGGGGCGCTCGCTCGTCCCCACCCCCATTCCTGTCTGACCAGACTGCGTGCCTGGGATAAGGGCTTGGTTTGGATCTTGGGGGGGACCCCACGCTATTTTTTTTTGGCGCGGGTTTAACCCCTTATGTTCCAGACCAAGCCTAAGAGCCTGGTATGCACCTGGAGGGAACCCACCTTATTTTTTTTTGGGGGGTCTGGAGTTCCCCTTCATGAACAGCGATCTGTCATTTACACATGTCAGTCCCCCCCCCTACAGTTAGAACACACCCAGGGAACATATTTAACCCCTCCCTCGCACCTAGTGTTAACCCCTTCCCTGCCAGTGGCATTTTTTGAGTAAGCAATGCATTTTTTACAGCACTGATCGCTAGAAAAATGCCAATGGTTCCAAAAAAGTGTTCGATGTGTCCGCCATAATGTCGCAGTACCGATAAAAATCGCTGCTCGCCCCAATAACTAGTTAAAACAACAAAAAAAAAAATTTGTAGACGCTATAACTTTTGCAAAAACCAAACACTAAACGCTATTTGCGATTTTTTGGAACCAAAAAGATGTAGAATACGTATCGGCCTAAACTGAGGGGTTTTTTCGTTTTTTGAATATATATTTTTGGGGATATTTATTATAGCAAAAAGTAAAAATAATTTTTACATATGTGGGCGGGACTTACGCAAGTCCCGCCCACATATATAAACATCGTTCAAACCACACATGTGAGGTATTGACGCGTGCGTTAGAGCGAGAGCAATACTTTTACCACTAGACCTTCTTTGTAACTATAAACTGGTAACCTGGAAAAAAAAGAAAAAGGTCGCCTATGGGGATATTCACGGAATTCATTTTGGCCCCATTGCAGGAGTGTTTCCAATAGTAAAGCGTGACATGTAAGGTATCTATTTACTCAGTGTAACATCATCTTTCACATTATCCCCAAAAATTGGGCTCACTTTTGTGTTTTGTTAATTTTTAACCACTTGAGCCCGGACCATATTTCTGGTCAATGACCGGGCAAGTTTTTGTGATTCGGCGCGGCGTCGCTTTAACTGACAATTGCGCAGTCGTGCGACGTGGCTCCCAAACAAAATTGGCAACCTTTTTTTTCACACAAATAGATTATTAAATGTGCGTGTTTACTTCTGTCTTTAACACCTCCCCTTCAGGCTGGAAAGCATCAGATCAGGGGAAACAAAAAAAAAAAAGCTCTCATTCCATTGCAGCTTGGTTCCTACATGTGTGATGAACTGAGCATGCTCAAACACTTAGAAAAAAAATATCCTTTCTTTTTAAAAGGTGAAAAACACTCATTGGATGCTCATAGAGCGTGGTTTGGATTAATTGCAGGTGTGCCCAATTACAAGCTCACCCAAACTAGAGACTGCAATTTGTTCATGTGATTTCAATTGCTTCATTACTAGCACTGTTATAAAAAGCTTGGATCGATCAGTCCTCAGCTGCCCTCAGAAGGGGCAGGCTGGCAGAAATGCTGTTGCTAAACACAAATGTGGTTTGTTGCATGGGTTTTGTTTTATTTTGCCAATGGTTTTGGTTTATTTTTAAATGATGTTCACTTTGATGTATTTGTCTATGTGGCCTTATTTTATGAAAAATGTGTGAAGCTATGGTTATTTAGAATTTTGAAATGTATTTTTGTTTGTTTGTCTTTTTTTGCTTTCCTTGTTTTGTTGACCAATAAAAATTACTTTAAAATTGTTAAGTTTGTCTTTTGTTACTTTTTCATGCTACATATGTTGACAGCTGCAGCTGAACTAGGTTTGGGCCTAACAAATTATGTGTGATTTTTGTCTAAGCTTCTTTCCTGGTGTGTAATCATGAAATGTTTGCCATGTTTATTCTCCATGACTTTAAAGACAAAAACTGGTAAGTATTTTATTTATTCTGCAGTGGTCCTCAGCCCTCAAGTACCCCCGACAGGACATGTTTTGGGGATTTCTCTTATCAAGAATTGCTGTCCAGACTGTATTTTAAAGCACATGTGCAAGATGAAGGAAAACCTGCAAACATGGCCTGTGGGGGGGGTTTGCTATTGGTGGACAGGCTTGACGTGCTGATTTACAGCACTGTGCTTAAATCTAGCGCAAGGCAATCCTATTCAAATTGTGGGTGTTTGAGGGAAGCCAAGTGAGTGTTAGAACCCCTGCTTTGTGTTTTTTTATTTTTGTGTTGAGCTTTGTGTCCCTTTTCTTAAAATTGGCTTCACTTCCTGTCACACAGCTGAACAGGAAGTGAGGTTAAAACCCTACCAGTGTCATTAAGCAAATTGCACTCCAGCACTGCTGTGTACACCCCAAATCATGGGTCTTCAAACTACGGCCCTCCAGTTGTTCAGGAACTACAATTCCCATCATGCCTAGTCATGTCTGTGAATGTCAGTGCATTACAAGGCCTCATGGGATGTGTAGTTCTACAACAGCTGGAGGGCCGTAGTTTGAGGATCCCTGCCCCAAATGATTATTTAGTTTGGGGTTTAGTAAAGGCAAAGCCACTCTGCAGTACAAGCATAGTTGCTGAAAATCAGAGAGGAAGCACTGATGGTTTTAACATCCAATCCTGTAGAAGCAAAGTTGTTTTGTTTTCTTTCTTCCTTGCTTTGCACTTGTAGTGCAAAGTGGATTTGCCTTTAGTCAATGGACCCCAAAGTCCAAGATCCCTAATAATTTGGGGTGTACACAGCAAAATGCTAGAGTGCAATTTACATAATGGGAAACTATTTAGATTGATCTCTGTGTCCCCAAGAAAAGATATTAGTAAGGTTTTACCCTCACTTCCTGTTTGGCTATGTGACAGGAAGTGAATGAATTAGAAAGGGTGAAGACACCTCACAAATGTTGTCACTATCAGGGGTGCAGACATCCCCAAAAAAATGAGCAGATAATACTTATTTGCAAATTAATAATTTTTTAGTTAACATTGGGTGGGGTGCTCTAACACACACATTCCTACATATTAGCAACGCTCTATCCTGGCCTATTGGCATGGTTATATTTTCTTAGGGCTCTCAATAAAACTCTATGAAATTTGTGCTTAAACTAGAACCAGGGGCGGACTGACAACTCATGGGGCCCCTGGGCAATAGAAGATTATGGGGCCCCTCTGGCTTACAGATGACCACCACGCCAGGAGGTAGTGCAGAGGCGGGCAGCTAAAATCTTGGGATATTCACATTAAAAGCATGTCATTTTCGGACATATCAGGGACAGATCTAAAAAAAACACAGATTTTTACATACTGTCCCTGGTTTTACTGAGCCTGGCAACCCGGATGGGGCCCCCTAGTGGCATGGGGCCCTCGGGCAGTGCCCGAGTGACTCAATGGTCAGTCCGCCCCTGACAAGAACTATAATCAACAAGTTTTATTTTCTTTAATTTTGGATAGAGTGAGGGAGGGTTATAGGCCCTGTCAGTTTATTTTGTATTATCTGTGTCCAATTGGGGAGATTTGCCTTCACTTCCTGCCCCATAGCCAAACAGGAAGTGAGAGAAAAACTATGCAAATTAACCACTTCCCGCCCAGCCTATGGCCGATTTACGTCCGGGAAGTGGTTACACAATCCTGACAGGACGTCCTGCAGGATTTCATGCCGCACGCGCCTGTGGGGGCACGCAGCGCGGCGATCGGTGATGCGGGGTGTCAGTCTGACACCCTGCATCTCCGATCTCGGTAAAGAGTCTCTCACGGAGACGGAGACTCTTTACCACGTGATCAGCCGTGTCCAATCACGGCTGATCACGATGTAAACAGGAAGAGCCATCGATGGCTCTTCCTCACTCGCGTCTGACAGACGCGAGTATAGGAGAGCCGATCGGCGGCTCTCCTGACAGGGGGCGTTCGCGCTGATTGTTTATCAGCGCAGCCCCCCCTCGGATCACCACACTGGACCACCAGGGATGCCCACCCTGGACCACCAGGGTGTGCAAAAACAAAAAAAATATAGAACAAAAAAACAAAAAGCAATAAAAAATAAGAAAAAAGATGCCAATCAGTGCCCACAAATGGGCACTGACTGGGAAAATCAGTGCCACCCCACAGTGTCCATCAGTGCCACCCCACAGTGCCCATCCATGCACAGTGCCCACCTATCAGTGCCCACCTGTGCCACCCATAAGTATCCATCAGTGCCACCCATAAGTGCCGCCCATCTGTGCCGCCCATGAGTGCCCATCAGTGCCGCCTATGAGTGCCCATCAGTGCCGCATAGCAGCGCCGCCAATCAATGCCACCTCATCTGTGCCCGTCAGTACTACCTCATCGATTTCCATCAGTGCCATCTCATCGGTGCCCATCAGTGCCGCCATATCAGTGCCCGTAATTGAAAGAGAAAAACTTATTTACAAAAAAATTAACCTAAAAAAATAAAAACGTTTTTTTGTTTCAAAATTTGCAGTCTTTTTTTAGTTGTTGCGCAAAAAAAAAAAACGCAGAGGTGATCAAATAACAACAAAAGAAAGCTCTATTTGTGGGGAAAAAAGGACGCCAATTTTGTTTGGGTACAGTGTTGTATGACCGCGCAATTGCCATTCAAAGTGCGACAGTGTTGAAAGCTGAAAATTGGCTTGGGCGGGAAGGTGCGTAAGTGCCTGGTATGGAAGTGGTTAAGGGAATCCAGTGCCCCCCCAGAACTAGTGTGTGGGTCCCCTGAAAATTACTGGGCGGGGTTATACAAAAACAGGGTGTGACCTTGACAGGAAGGGGTGGGTCATTTTTCTATTAGGAGGTGCAGATATGTAGTCAGGCCTAGGGCAGAACCAAACCTAAATATACTACTGCATATTTGGGCTTATTTAGACCGGAACCGATTTACAGCGTGTTTTTATATTGTGGGAGGAAACCCACGCAGGCACAGGGAGAACATGCAAACTCCATGCAGATGCTGTCACGGGCGGGATTCGAACCAACGACTCTTTTGCTGCTAGGTCAAAGTGCTATACACTACACCACTGTGGTGAACGAACATGATTGCAGCTGAAAGCATGAGATCTTTTATTTTATTTTTCAATACCATGCTTTCCAGCCTTATTGACCCCGCCTCTCTCCATAAAGAGGACCTGTCACACACTAGTCCTATTACAAGGGATGTTTACATTCCTTGTAATAGGAAGAAAACTGATAATTTTTTTTTTTTTTATTTCAGTGTAAAAAATTATAAAACTAAATAAAAATAAATAAGAAAACCCCAAAAAAAATGTTTAAAGCGCCCCGTCCCGACGAGCTCGCGCACAGAAGCAAACGCATACGCGAGTAGCGCCCGCATATGAAAACGGTATTCAAACCACACAAGTGAGGTATCGCCGCGATCGTTAGAGTGAGAGCAATAATTCTAGCCCTAGACCTACTCTGCAACTCAAAAAATGCAACCTGTAGAATTTTTTAAACGTCGCCTATCGAGATTTTTAAAGGGTAAAAGTTTGACGCCATGCCACGAGCGGGCGCAATTTTTAAGCGTGACATGTTGGGTATCATTTTACTCGGCGTAACATTATCTTTCACAATATATAAAAAAAATTGGGCAAAATGTATTGTTGTCTTATTTTTTAATTCAAAAAAGTGATTTTTATCCAAAAAAAGTGCGCTTGTAAGACCGCTGCGCAAATACGGTGTGACAAAAAGTATTGCAATGACTGCCATTTTATTCCCTAGGATGTCTGCTAAAAAAAAATATATAATGTTTGGGGGTTCTGATTAATTTTCTAGCCAAAAAATTTGGATTTTCACATGAAGGAGAGAAGTGCCAGAATTAACCCGGTGGGCAAGTGGTTAAAGTACTCATGGCTATAAAGAATAGAGTCATTGCTCATTAAAAAAAAAAAAAAAAGGGGGTCCCTCCAAATTAAATTACCAGGCCCTTCAGGTCTGGAATGGATATTAAGGGGAACCCCGCCGTAAAAAAAACCCCAAAAAATGGCGTGGGGTCCCCCCAAATATCCATACCAGACCCTTCAGGTCTGGTGTGGATTTTAAGGGGAACTCCACCCCAAATTGAAAAAAAAAATGGCGTGGAGTCCCCCTAAAAATCCACACCAGACCCTTATCCGAGCACGTTGACCTGGCCGGCCGCAGAAAAGAGGGGGGGACAGAGTGCGGCCCCCCCCCTCTCCTGAACCGCACCAGGCCACATGCCCTCAACATGGGGAGGATGTCCCCATGTTGATGGGGACAAGGGTCTCATCCCCACAACCCTTGCCCGGTGGTTGTGGGGGTATGCGGGCGGGGGCTTATCAGAATCTGGAAGACCCCTTTAACAAAGGGGACCCCCAGATCCTGGCCCCCCCCCTATGTGAAATGGTAATGGGGTACATTGTACCTCTACCATTTCACCCCCAAAAAAATGTCAAAGTGTTAAAAATTACAGTAGCCGGTTTTTGACAAATCTTTTAATAAAATCTTCTTTTCTTCTTTCCTTCGGGTTTCTTCCGCTGCTTCTTTCTCGGGTCTTCTCGTCCACATCTTGCCCGACGTGTTCTTCTATCTTCTCCGTCCGTCCTTCAGCCTTCTGGTCACGCATCTTGCCCGTTGTCTTGTCCTGTCTTCTTCTCCGTCCTTCCGCCAGCCTCCTCGCATCTTGTGTCTTCTCCGGTCTTCTTCTCGGTCCGCCAGCCTTCTCGTCCCCGGACCAAGCGTTTGAATTTGATTTGGCCGCCGTGTTCCCGCTCCTGGGACCCGCCCCCCTCTGACGCCACAAGTAAACTCCTTAGAAGGTCATGTGCGTCAGAGGGGGGCGGGGTCACAGAGCGTCACACAGCGGGGGAATTCAATTTCAATCGCGCCGCCCGGAGAAGAAGTTCCCGCCGTGTCACACTCATGTGACGCCGCCCCCCTCTGACGCACATGACCTTCTAAGGAGTTTACTTGTGGCGTCAGAGGGGGGCGGGTCCCAGGAGCGGGAACACGGCGGCCCAATTCAAATTCAAACGCTGGGTCCGGGGACGAGAAGGCTGGCGGACCGAGAAGATGACCGGAGAAGACACAAGATGCGAGGAGGCTGGCGGAAGGACGGAGAAGAAGACAGGACAAGACAACGGGCAAGATGCGTGACCAGAAGGCTGAAGGACGGACGGAGAAGATAGAAGAACACGTCGGGCAAGATGTGGACGAGAAGAAAGAAGCAGCGGAAGAAACCCGAAGGAAAGAAGAAAAGAAGATTTTATTAAAAGATTTGTCAAAAACCGGCTACTGTAATTTTTAACACTTTGACATTTTTTTTGGGGTGAAATGGTAGAGGTACAATTTACCCCATTACCATTTCACACAGGGGGGGGGTCAGGATCTGGGGGTCCCCTTTGTTAAAGGGGTCTTCCAGATTCTGATAAACCTCCCGCCCGCATACCCCCACAACCACCGGGCAAGGGTTGTGGGGATGAGACCCTTGTCCCCATCAACATGGGGACATCCTCCCCATGTTGAGGGCATGTGGCCTGGTGCGGTTCAGGAGAGGGGGGGGGCCGCACTCTGTCCCCCCCTCTTTTCTGCGGCCGGCCAGGTCAACGTGCTCGGATAAGGGTCTGGTGTGGATTTTTAGGGGGACTCCACGCCATTTTTTTTTTCAATTTGGGGTGGAGTTCCCCTTAAAATCCACACCAGACCTGAAGGGCCTGGAATGGATATTTGCCGGGAACCGCACGTCTTTTTTTTTTTTGGTTTTTACGGCGGGGTTCCCCTTAATATCCATTCCAGACCTGAAGGGCCTGGTAATTTAATTTGGGGGAACCCCTACACATTTTTGTGTTTGTTTTATGAATGAATCCCTTTAGAATTGTCAGAGCCGACAATTCATTATAGCCGCGTGAGAATTTTAAATGACTTTTTTCCTTCTGAATGTCACTTTGTGCAGGGGGAGTTCTAAGTGCGGGAAAAATGCGCTATTTCACATGCTGACATTACACCCCCCCTAGGTACGAAATTTAAAGGAATATTTCACTTTTATTGTTTCACTTTAAGAATTATTAATTTCACTGCTCCCGAAAAAACGGCCGTTTTAAAAAATAAAAAAAGCATTGATACATGTTCCCTGGGACAGGACTGAGGTCCCCAAACACTTTTTAGGACAAAACTTGCAGATTAGCCTTTAAAATGAACACTTTTGATTTCTCCCATAGACTTCTATAGGGAGTTTGGCGCGGCTTTACATATTAGTTTCAATGCGCCGGCTGCTACGCTGGTTCATGCGCCCAATTAAGCCTCCACCCGGAGTACTAATTAACGCATGAACCAGCGCAGCGCACATAGCATAGTAAATCAGGCCCACTGTGTTTCTGTCAAGTACATAGTCAGGGAGAGTTTCCTGAAATATTTTTCCTATAGGGGCAGGCAGCAATCTATAGGTGACTCTGTATATTTCAACAGCACTGCACCTGTCCCCTGATATACTGTCTGTGCAGTACATTGTTTAGGGCTGGGTTCCTGCTTCTTGCTATAGGTGGAGAAATATATAGGTGAATCTCTGCCTATTTCACCAGCTTACACTTTTTTGTATTTAAAATTTTTCAAAATTAGGGCAAGACCCTAAATTTGAGAAATATATAGGTGAATCTCTGCCCATTTCACCAGCACTCCACCTTTCCCCTGTGATATACTGTCTGTGCAGTACATTGTTTAGTGCTGGCTTCCTGCTTATTGCTATAGCTAGAGAAATATATAGGTGAATCTCTGCCTATTTCACCAGCTTACACTTTTTTGTATTTAAAATTTAACAAAATTAGGGCAAAACCCTAAATTTGAGAAATATATAGGTGAATCTCTGCCCATTTCACCAGCACTCCACCTTTCCCCTGTGATATACTGTCTGTGCAGTACATTGTTTAGTGCTGGCTTCCTGCTTATTGCTATAGCTAGAGAAATATATAGGTGAATCTCTGCCTATTTCACCAGCTTACACTTTTTTGTATTTAAAAATTTCTCAAAATTAGGGCAAGACCCTAAATTTGAGAAATATGAGGAAAACGTTAAATAAGGGACGTGGCCGCGGTCGTGGTGCTGCTGGTGGAGCTCCTGTTACAGGGAGAGGACGTGGTCTATCTGTGCCAGCTACAAGCACAAGTGAAACACCTTTCTCAGGTGCGAGTAGCCGACAGAGCCTGTAGCGGTATTTGGTCGGGCCTAATCCAGCTCTACGAATGTTGAGGCCAGGAGCAGAACAGGCGGTAGTAGATTGGGTTGCTGACAGTGCCTCCAGTTCCTTCACATTGTTTTCCAACCAGTCTTGTGCTGAAAGCTCAGAGTTGGCGCCTGCAGCCGATGTCCACCATCAGTCTTTCACCTCACCCCCTTGCAAATCAGCCAAGCAGTCTATGCCCCAAAGCATGCAGCAGTCTCTTCTTCTTTTTAATGAGTCTGTTAGCATGTGTTCCCAGGGCCATCCACCTAGCCCAGCCCCAGAAGGGGAAGAGATTGAGTGCACCGATGCCCAACCACTTATATTTCAGGATGAGTTCATGGGGGGACCATCACAGCACGTCTTGCATGATGATGATGATGAAACACAGTTGCCAACTGCTGGTGCTTTTGCAATTGTGCAGACCGACAAGGAGGGCAGTGGTGAAGACTGGGTGGAAGATGATGTGGAGGACGATGAGGTCCTCGACCCGACATGGAATCAACCTCATGCAGGTGACCCATGTAGTTCGGAGGAAGAGGCGGTGGTCGCACAGAGCCACCAGCACAGCAGAAGAGGGAGCAGGGTGCCAAAGCAGAGCGTCCATCCCCTATACAGTACGCCTGCTACTGCCCAACGCAGCAAGGGACCGAGCACACCAAAGCCAGGTCCAAGGAGTTCCCTAGCGTGGCAGTTCTTCACACAATGTGCTGATGACAAGACACGCGTGGTTTGCACGTTGTGCAATCAGAGCCTGAAGCGAGGCATAAACGTTCTCAACCTGAGCACAACCTGCATGACCAGGCATCTAAGTGCAAAGCACAAGCTGCAGTGGAGTAGACACCTCAAAAACCAAGAAAGGTCTCTGGCTCCTCCTGCTTCCTCTTCTGCATCAGTCTCGGGCCTCTCTGCCTCTTCATCCACCTCCGTAGTGACAGTGCCACCTGCCACCCCTCAATTGGAGGACCGGCAAGCAACACTACCACCTGGGTCACCAAACATCTCCACAATGTCCCATGGAAGCATTCAGCTCTCCATCTCCCAAACACTGGAGCGTAAGAGGAAGTAGAGATTGTATAGAAACCTGTGCTGGGATACCTGAGGTTGAAGGCTGCTGCCTCCCTAGAGACTGTCCCCTAAGGGACAGGGTAAATGGTAAGTGTGAAGGTAGTGATGTTGGCAGGTAGTGGACACCTGCCTCTGAGGTACCCTATAGGTAATCTGCCTGGGACAGTGACAGGTATCAGGTAGCTCCAATGTAGGAGCTATAAACTCTGTTAGGCTTAGTGGGGCCTAGATGTTGTGTGTGAAGGTGGGACGATAGCACTGCCTCACTGGGCTCCGATACACTGATGTTCCTATGAATGGTCGGCCCTATGAAAATAGGGGGCAGTGATGTATATGGCCCAATGTGAATAATACAATCCCTAGATGGGAAAGCAAAGTGTGCAGGCTGCACAGTGTGGCAGGTGTAAATGCCAAAATGTGTATAACACTGGCAAACGAGCCACTAAGTGTTAATTGGCTACAGCCTCCTAGGTGGCCGTGCTATAGTACCTTGTTCACGTCAATAGCCACTCTGTGAGGTGGTATGACGCCAATGGTTCCCAAATCCAGGGATGTATAACTACTGCTGCCCTAGTATGTATATAGAGTGCCTGGATGAAAACAAGCTCTATACAGTTCAAGTAAAACACAACTAAATCCCACAGATAAAAGTAGGTACTTGGGCTGATGCCCCCTGTGGAGAAAGTTATGTATACAAAGCAATATATGTCCAACGCCAGTTGGCTATTCCTGTAAAAACAATAATGTATCCATATAATGGCATAAATACAGTCCCCAGTACAATGTGCATATATGGGCTGCTGCCCCCTGAAAGAAAAGGGAAATAGCAGTCGTTCTACTTCTTATGCAGGCAGCAAACTTGTAGATAAAAATAAATTACATGTACAAATGCTAGTAATGCCTGATTTTTTGAAAAAATAGTTCATCCAGAGCCACTGAGTCACAGTTTATGCAGGCAGAGATCACATCGAAAGTGGTTGGAGTCCAGCAAGGAGGGTGGGTGTGGAGGAAGTGGTCCTATAGCATAACACGGCGTGATTCCGGTGCTCCCCTCAAGGTTCCCCACTCACCAGATAGAAGCCCCCTCTTGGGGTAACAGGCGTATCTCAGGAACTCCTTG
Organism: Rana temporaria; assembly: GCF_905171775.1. Taxonomy (NCBI): domain Eukaryota; kingdom Metazoa; phylum Chordata; class Amphibia; order Anura; family Ranidae; genus Rana; species Rana temporaria. The sequence goes on along the minus strand of NC_053501.1, from coordinate 87,729,260 downwards.
GGTTGCTGCTCCACTCCACTGCTCCCACTTTCCTCAGATTGGGGGGTCAGCTCCTTGTGCAATCCTATGCAGTCCAGTTTCTTTCGTGCCTCGGTAAAAATAAAAGGAAGGGGGGGCTCCGATAGTGTAATAAATATGACACAACTGTGACATATAAAAATATGTATTTATTAAAAAATTATTTAGAAAAGGGGATATTGTGGGTGAACCCTGCATATACAGCGATAACCCAATGCGGGGTGACTAAGGTGACTGATGCACCACACTAGCTCCCTAGAGCTTACAGCCAAAAGTAAAAAACCATAAACAAAAAACAATTGTAAAATAATAAAATATAAAAGGTCCGTAGGTGCTAGTACCAGCGTGTATGTCACTAACTGGCTAAGCTAGAGCACAGGCGTGTGTTGCTGGTGGTGGCGTGCGTTCAAGCCAAACCACCTGACGTACCTGGAAGTGACGTCACACGTTCAGCCTGACATACGTTTCGAAATCTAGTTCGTCTTCTGAGGCTTGTCAGTGTCACGTTAGCTGCTATTATTTATGGGAGTCGCCGGGCCGCATCGATCCACCCACCCCCTAGGGTGTTAGCCAATGGTTGTCCCTTGCTGCCAGGCGTTAGCCAATGGGAGGTTATAGTGGTGGAAACAGTTACAGCCTGGAATTGCTTGGTCCGCGGCACGGCGTGACACCCATAATAATGCTGATGTCTAAATACTTGTGAAAAGGGCTTTTCTAAAAATATTCAAGTAAACTGGGATATACTAGAAGGTAATGGGCCAGCGGGACCTATGCTGTATATATATATGTGATGACTAGGAGAATTTAGAAACGGGCCAGTAAAAGTAAAGCAGGGCTCCGCCCCATGGGGCCATAAAATCATCACATAGATGGGTGTAGGAGATCGAAACCTAAATCATTAGTAGGGAGTTAATACTGTGAGCAGAGTGGGGACAGAAAATACATATTTGTCCAATGTACGCCTCCCTCTGGATTATTAGGGTGTAGCTAATAGTAGTAGTAATGATTTGTAAAGGAAAAAGCACACACAAGGAAAAAAGGACTGTCTATAGGCTCAGCTGGTGCGCTGTTAATACCACTGGCTGTAAACATAGATATATCTGGGAATCAACTTGTATACATGACAATATATAGAAGGAGAAAATAATATAAATAATATAAATGTGTCCCCGTACATATATGTCCCCATGCTTCGGGGATATAATACATGCTGAACAGAAGAACAGATGCATTCAGTGAGCTGCAAGTGCTAATAGATGTGTGGTAGGTGTAGACATGAGTGAGCCTGTCACTAATAGTGCTGGTAATTAACAGTGTATAACACTGAATATTCAGCTAGGTGTAGAATCTAGTCTATGATAAGGCCAAATGAGGCCCATCAGACCTAGGTACAGACATGAAGTAGATTGTGTGTATCAAACATATATAAAAAATATATAAAATATAAAAATAAAGAATCCATAGACCTCTGAGGGTGGGTTATATGGTCCCAATAAGGGAAAGGTGAAGTGGAGCCTAATAGGCATGTGTCACGTGTCGTGCTAAAGGTGCAATGAGATAATATCTGTTGTGGAAAAGTACAGAAAAGTGTCAGCAAAAATACTAAAAAGGTGGCATGGGTCATACTATCCCAAGGATCCATAGTGTGCCACTGTTAGGGGTTAGCCAGAAAACAGTTGAGGTCTATATCGACATTGAGACCATGTGGCACTAATAAGAAGTACCCCTCTACCCACCCGCGATCCCTGGCCCTGAATGCCAGCATTTCAAAATTACTGGCCTTTGAAATGCTGTCATTCCGTCTGGTGGAGACGCAGAGTTTTAAAAGCCTGATGGCATTTTCTGTCCCACAGTACGTCGTGCCCAGCCGCCACTACTTTTCCAGGCGAGCCATCCCTTCCCTGCACAACCAAGTGGGGGACAAAATCAGGTGTGCACTGCGCAACGCCATCTGTGCCAAGGTCCACCTAACTACGGATACGTGGACCAGTAAGCACGGTCAGGGACGTTATATCTCCCTAACAGCGCACTGGGTAAATGCAGTGGCGGCTGGGCCTGAGGCGGTTAGCAGTTTGGCGCATGTCCTTCCACCACCGAGGATTGCAGGGCGCTTCAGTTTGCCTCCTGTTCCTAACTCCTTCTACTCCGCTTCCTCATCCTCTACCGCCTCCTCATCCAGTCAGCGTAACAAATTCACCACCAACTTCAGCACAGCCATGGGTAAACGCCAGCAGGCAGTTTTAAAACTTTCCTGTTTGGGGGAAAAACCACACACCGCGCAGGAGTTGTGGAGGGACATGGAACAACAGACCGATGAGTGGTTGGCGTCAGTGAGCCTCAAGCCGGGCCTGGTGGTGTGCGATAACGGGCGAAATCTCGTAGCAGCTCTGGGCCTAGCCGGTTTGACGCACATTCCTTGCCTGGCACATGTGCTGAATTTGGTGGTGCAGAGTTTCCTGAGAACTTACCCCAATATGCCACAGCTGCTGCAGAAAGTTCGGGCCGTCTGTGCGCACTTTCGGCGTTCTCACCCTGCTGCTGCTCGCCTGGCAGCGCTGCAGCGTAACTTCGGCCTTCCCGCTCACCGCCTCATATGTGATGTGTCTACAAGGTGGAACTCCACCTTGCACATGCTGGCCAGACTGTGCGAGCAGCAGCAGGCCATAGTGGAGTTCCAGCTGCAGCACGCACGCGTGAGTCACTCTGCGAAACAGAACCACTTTACCACCAATAACTGGGCCTCCATGCGAGACCTGTGTGCCTTGTTGCGCTGTTTTGAGTACTCCACCAACATGGCCAGTGCCAATGACGCCGCTCTCAGCGTGACTATCCCACTTCTATGCCTCCTTAAAAAACGCTAGGAGGAAAAAAAACGAGGATGTGGCACAGGAGGAAGCGGAGGAGGAATCGGGATAATTTGCAAGGCTTTCAGGGCAGTCATTCACAAGTGGCTCCGAGGGTGGGTTCGTGCACCAACAAAGGCCAGGTACACAATTGTCTAGCAAGGGCACAGTTCTGGAGGATGACGCGGTGGAGGATGAGGAGGAGGAAGACATGGAGGAGGAGGAGGAACCATGTTCACAGCAGGATGGCATTCAGACCAGCTCATGGCCATTACTGGTGCGTGGCTGGGGGGATACAGAGGACACAGATGATAAACCTCCCACAGAGGACAGCTTTTCGTTGCCTCTGGGCAGCCTGGCGCACAAGAGCAATTACATGCTGCAGTGGCTCCGCAACGACCGGCGTGTTTCGCACATTATGACAGGTGCTGATTACTGGGTGGCCACGCTGCTGGATCCCTGTTACAAGGACAATGTACCGTCCTTAATCCCCTCACTGGAGCGTGAACGCAAGATGCGCGAGTACAAGCGCACGCTGTTTGACGCGCTGCTGGTGCAATTCCCACCTGGCAGCGGGGGCCACAGTGGAAGCCGAAGGCGAAGGCAGAGGAGGAGGAAGAGGTCGCCAACGCAGCAGGGGCACCGCCAGCACCTCAGAAGGCAGGGTTAGCATGGCCGAAATGTGGAAAAGCTTTGTCAGCACGCCACAACAAACAGCACCACCAGCTGATATGGAACGTTTTAGCAGGAGGCAGCATTTCAGCAACATGGTGGAGCAGTATGTGAGCACACCCCTACACGTACTGAATGACGGCTATGCCACCTTAAACTTCTGGGTCTCCAAATTGGGCACATGGCCTGAGCTTGCCCTTTACGCCTTGGAGGTGCTGGCCTGCCCTGCGGCCAGTATATTGCCTGAACGTGTATTTAGCACGGTAGGGGGCGTTATCACAGACAAGCGCAGCCGCCTGTCCAGATCCAATGTGGACAAGCTCACGTTCATTAAAATGAACCAGGCATGGATCCCACAGGAGTTGTCCGTACCTTGTGCAGAATAGACACTGGGCCGGCCTTACCCAGCCATTGTTTTTTTCTGAGCTTTCTAGGGTTGCCATATCATCCCTTTCAAAGCAAACACATATTAATTACACAGGTTCTCTGGCTGATTAAGGTGCTGCTAATTAAACTCACTTGGTGCCTTATCGACATCAAATTAGCCCCAGAACCTGTGTAACTCTGTGTTCAGGTTTAAAGGGATGAGGTAGCAACCCTAGATCTGTCTCACTATTTTGGGGTTTACCCTAATTTAAAAAATAAATCAATTAAAAACCAAAACCTGCTGTGTTGGCTACCTCCTCCTCCTCCTCCTCCACCGCCGCTTCCACCTTCAGTCACATTCTTAGGCTTGCGCACTGCAACTGCTTTCTTTAAGTCCCACCAGAGGTTCTCAATCGGATTTAAGTCTGGTGACTGCCATGGCCACTCCAAAATGTTCCAGCCTTTAATCTGCATCCATGCTCTAGTGGAGTTGGAGGTATGCTTGGGATCATTGTCCTGTTGAAAGGTCCAACGTCTCCCAAGCCTCAGGTTTGTGACGGACTGCATCACATTGTCATCCAATATCTCCTGGTACTGAAGAGAATTCATGGTACCTTGCACACGCTGAAGCTTCCCTGTACCTGCAGAAGCAAAACAGCCCCAAAGCATGATTGACCCCCCGCCATGCTTCACAGTAGGCAAGGTGTTCTTTTCATCATAGGCCTTGTTCTTCCTCCTCCAAACATAGCGTTGATCCATGGGCCCAAACAGTTGTAATTTTGTTTCATCAGTCCACAGAACACAATCCCAAAACGTGTGTGGTTTTCCCACATGACTTTCGGCATACTGCAGTCGACTCTTATTCTTTGGAGACAGCAAGGGGGTGCGCCTGGGAGTTCTGGCATGGAGGCCTTCATTACGCAGTGTGCGCCGTATTGTCTGAGCAGAAACTTCAGTACCCACATCTGACAAATATTTTCTCAGTTCCTCAGCAGTCACACGGGGACTTTTCTCCACTCTACGCTTCAGGTAGCGCACAGCAGTCAAAGTCAGCATCTTCTTTCTGCCACGACCAGGTAGCGTTTCAACAGTGCCCATTGCCTTGAATTTTGCATTTACTACTGTATTACAAAACCAATTGATGTCATATTAGTTGCATATGGTTCTTTATGAAGTCCTTGTAGGATTTCATTCTGAATACAATTACAAATGTACACTAAATTCCCTAAAACCCTTTACAGCATTGGGGGGTTCAATAATTTTGAACAAAACTGTATGGACCTCGTCCTCAAAGGTCAAAAATCATTATATTTTTTTTATGTTATTTTAAGTTATTTCCCTATCCACATTTATTTCCAGAGTACTTGCCATGCTCTACCCGACATTTTGCTGCCATTTGCAGCCCTCCAGCCCTTTCCCTTAGTTTTTTAGAGACATTTTTGTAGTCAAAAGTCCGGGTCCCCATTGACTTCATGGCAACTCCCCACAAACTCGTTTTACTGAAGCTGTGTTCAGTTATACCAACCCTGATGGGTTAAAGCCTTGGCTGGTGCCAAACATTTATGAATATAGCTCTGTCCTTGGCTATAATGTGTAGCTACTGTATGAGTCGTGCCTTTAGCAGGCTAGGGAAGAGGTGATAACTTTAAGAGGTCTCCGTGCAGATTTAAGCAGTGTCACCTAAGCAGTAGGGATGAGCCGAACACCCCTCTGTTCGGTTCGCACCAGAACCTGCGAACAGACTAAATGTTCGTGTGAACTTTAGAACCCCGTTAAAGTCTATGGGACTCGAACGTTTGAAATCTAAAGTGCTAATTTTAAAGGCTAGTATGCAAGTTATTGTCCTAAAAAGTGTTTGGGGACCTGGGTCCTGCCCCAGGGGACATGTATCAATGCAAAAAAAGTTTTAAAAACGACCGTTTTTTCGGGAGCAGTGAATTTAATAATGCTTAAAGTGAAACAATAAAAGTGAAATATTCCTTTAAATTTCGTACCTGGGGGGGGGGGGTGTAAAGTAAGCATGTGAAATAGTGCATGTTTCCCATACTTAGAACTGTCTCTGCACAAAGTATAATTTCTGAAGGAAAAAAAGTAATTTAAAACTGACTTGCGGCTATAATGAATTGTCGTCTCCCGTCAATTCAGAGATAATTCATTCATAAAAAAAAGCGTGGGGGTCCCCCCAAATACAATTACCAGGCCCTTAACCTCTTCCCCACCGCGCCATAGACAAAAGACGTCTACAGCGCGGTGGAGTTATTCTGGGAGGACGTCCCTGGGACGTCCTCCCAGAATCCTTCACTCGCGCGCCCCCTGGGGCGCGCTCCCGGAATCATCTGTGAGCGCCGGGTCTAGAAGACCCGGCGCATCACAGATCGTGGTAAATCGCCGCTGATAGTGGCGGTTTACCACGTGATCGCTCCGTCAAATGACGGAGCAATCACTTGTAAACAAACCGGCGTCATGTAATGACGCCAGTTCCTCCCTCTCCTCTCTGTACCGATCGGTACAGTGTGAGAGGAGAGGGGGGAGAGCGGAGGCAGCAGCAGCTGCTGTGGCTGGATCTGTGATAAATGCAGTCACAGATCCAGCCATCCTTCCCTGCGCAATACTGTGAAATAAAATCAATACTGTGAAATAAAATCAATACTCTGAAATAACCCCCCCATACTCTGCAATACCCCATACCCCCATACTCTGCAATAGCCCCCCCATACTCTGCAATAGCCCCCCCATACTCGGCAATAACCCCCCCATACACTGCAATAACCCCCCCATACTCTGCAATAACCCCCCCATACTCTGCAATAACACCCAATACTCCGCAATACCCGCTAATATGACAGAAACAATATATATTTTTTTTTTTTTTACAGAATTGTCAGTGTTTTTTCTTTTTTAGCGCAAAAAATAAAAAACCCAGAGGCGATAAAATACCACCAAAAGAAAGCTCTATTTGTGGGGAAAAAAGGACAAAAATTTCAGATGGGCACAATGTTGTATGACTGAGTAATTGTCATTCAAATTGTGAGACCCCCGAAAGCTGAAAATTGGTCTGGTTAGGAAGGGGGTTTAAGTGCCCGGTGGTCAAGAGGTTAAGGTCTGGTATGGATATTAATAGGAACCCCACCGTCAATAAAAAAAAATGACTTGGGGTTTCCCCCAAATATCCATTCCAGACCCTTCAGGTCTGGTGTGGATTTTAAGGGGAACTCCACCCCAAATTTAAAAACAAAATGGCGTGGAGTTCCACCAAAAATCCACACCAGACCCCTTATCCGAGCATGTAACCTGGCCGGCCACAGAAAAGAGGGGGGACCAGAGAGCGCCCCCCCCCTTCTGAACCGTACCAGGCCACATGCCCTCAACATGGGGAGGATGTCCCCATGTTGATGGGGACAAGGGCCTCATCCCCACAACCCTTGCCCGGTGGTTGTGGGGGTCTGCGGGCGGGGGGGCTTATCAGAATCTGGAAGACCCCTTTAACAAAGGGGACCCCCAGATCCTGGCCCCCCCTATGTGAATTGGTAATGGGGTACCCCTACCATTTCATGAAGGAAGTGTAAATAGTTGTAAAAACACACACCCACGTGGAAAAAAGTCCTTTATTAAAAGAAAATAAAAAATCCAGCGGTGGTAATCCACTCTGGTCCCGGCTCCCCGCTGCAACATTGTCGTTATCCAGCGACGGGTGATCTCTTCTCCGGTCCAGCGATTAGAAGATCATCCGGGATCCAGAGCGCAGCATCGCCGGCCTCCTGTCTCCACCTGTCGAATGACGCTGCTGAAGCTAGTGACATTTCGTATATTGGTGAGGCGGGTGCAGCCGGTTTAATAAACTGAGAACTTTAGTTCTCTAAGGGAGAACAGAGGAGAAGTGATTCTTCTAAAAACGGCTGAGATCTGTGTAAAAGTGGGAGGGCTGCCTGTAATTTTGTATGTATATATACAGTGTCTGTGTATACAGTATATATATATACATATATATATATATATATATATATATATATATATATATATACACACACATATATATACAGTATTATTTATGTATACATACACAAATATATATTCATGTGTTTGTGTATATATATACACATATAAATACTGTATATGTGTGGGTGTATATATATATATATATATACACACACACACACACACGTGTGTGTGTATATAGATACTGTGGGCCAGATCCACGTACATCGGCGCATATATAGGCCGGCGTAGCGCATGTCATTTCCGCTACGCCGACTCAACTCAGAGAGGCAAGCACCGTATCCTCAGAGCATTTTCGTCCAACTTTGCGCCAGAGCAACGTAAATTCACAGGCGTAAGCCGGCGTAATTCAAAGTAGGAAGGAAGTGGGTGTGTTCCATTTAAATGAACCGTGACCCCATGCAAATGAAGGGCCGAACGAACGGCGCATGTGACGTGACGAGGACGTCTGTCCCGCTCCCCTCTGCGCATGCTCACAACTTGGCCCGGCGTAGCCCCTGAGATACGCCCAGGGCATAAATAGGCCCAGACATGTGCCCGTCCAGTGCAAAAGTACACCCGCTTGTTTCCCCCCCTGAAGCAAGGTACTTTTGCTGGTTTCTTTGCTGCTGTTTTTTTTTTGAGCCATGTCTGCTCCAGCTGCTGAGAAGAGGAGGAAGTTGAATTATTCCCCACAGGAGAAGGCGGTGATTATCAGGGCCATGGCCCAGTTTGATATCTTTCTCCATGGTGCAGGGAGTGCCAACACCACCAAGGCCAGGATGATGGAGATCCTGTCGCAGATTGCGGCTGATGTGAATGCTTTGGGTAACGAGGTCAGGACCCCAAATTACATTCTTAAAAAAATCAATGATTTGCGCTGCCTGGTGAAAGGTAAGCTGGCCAAGATGAGGACTCATGCCAGGGGCACTGGAGGGGGACCAGCAACTACCATGACGTTGACTCCTGAGGAGCAGGTGGTTGCCCAGTGCCTCCACAGGCATCAAGTGGAGGGAGTTGAGGGCTTTGACTCCGTTAAGGATGCCTTGAGGACAAGTAAGTGTGTTTTATCTCCTGAACACATGGAGAGAAAGGAATTAAAGCAGCAAAGCCGTGGAAACATTGGAAGTCTATAATCCATTTGAAGGAAGGGGGAAAGATTGGAGCAGAGGAACGTTTATAAGACCCGGCAATACGCGCATACTACCCCAAGAGGGGACCTCTATCTGGTGAGTGGGGAACTTTAAGGGGAGCACCGGGTGCACGTCGGAGTGTGATATAGGAGCACCTCTTCTTCACAAGCCAGACCCCTTTGCTGGACTCCCACTGCCTTATCAAGAGCTCTATAGCTTCACATTATCTCCCTTTGGAAATGTATAGTTACTATATACAACTGTTTCCCACAGGCTGCCAGCTATTTGCATCTTTCCAAAAAACATTTTCCTGTGTGGATCACAGGGTGGACTAGTGTTGCTGATATACTATGCATCATCATTGTATATGATATCCATTCTACTGTGTTTTTTTGGCTACCATTTATTTTGGTTTATCTATTTGGTTATTGTATTCCATTTTTATATACAACCCTTGCTGGATCAACATTGGAACCACCATCGGGTTCACACTATTAATTTCCTATCAGCACCTGTTGCAATCTGCGAGTGTTTATATATTGATGTCTGTACACTGTGTTAGCCGTCAATCATATCAGTCCAGGCACCCTACTGTCTAGCAGCACACTTATAGTACATTCTTGTTGGTTTCCAATATTTAGTAACACCTACTTTATAGCATTTAAGTGTAGCTGACGGCCCTTGAGCTCATGCTCCGCCAGCCCTTTGGCATTGTGGGATTCTTACCAGCATAGATCCCAGTTAGCCTAGTGTGAAATTTACCCAGTTGGGTACTCATATTCACATTGGTCTAGGTAGACCCACATCAGGATTACTAAGGTGTAGAAATACACTTAGGCAGCGCCCTTTATTCCTATTCACTACACAATTTTCCATTTAGCCTGTCCTCTAGGGGGCAGTTTTCTAGGAAGGCAGCAGCCTCTAACCTCTGATATCCCAGCGCAGGTTTCTTTACATTTATGTGTTTTATCTCCTATCTGGTGTGTAGCATGTGTGGGGGTGAAAGGGAACATGTGACAAGTGTGTGGATCCTCCAACATGTGAATGTTTTGTGTCATCCACAGATGTGCGGGAGGGTGCTGGGCCATCTGATGCTGGTGGCCAGTCCAAGCCTGGAGTCATCAGTGGAGGGGAGTGGCCACACCTCTCCTCAGGAGGAGGTTGAGGAGGAGGTGGTGACCAGTAGGAACTAGGTCAGGCTCAATTTGGAGGCTTCTCCCCCTGTGGCTGGGACCAGTCAGCCCTCCATCAGGGGTAGCCCCTCCCGGTCCTCCCCCCAACAGGGCTTCCTCAAGGGTCTCCCCTTCTCCACAGCCCCAAGCCTCTTCTGGCCACAGGAAGGTGTCCAGGAAGACTAGGGGGGTCTCTGATGTTCTCCCGGAACGCCTCAGGAGGGACCAGGCCCGCCAGACCCGCCATCTGGGTGAGCTTGCCATGCATGTGGAACGCATGGCAGACAGCATGGCCTCCTTTCCCACTATGTCAGAAGCTGTCCAGGATGTTGGCGCAAATACGGCTGCTGTGGTCACCTGCCTGGGGGATCTGCAGGCCACCACAGCAGGCCTTGTGGATGAGGTCCACACCCTGTCAGATCTGTGGAATTTCTGATCAGAAGTGGGATTTTTGAATACAAGTGATGAGTTAAAAACCAGGAGTTGCTGTTAGCTGCTTTTAACTGTTTGTGCTTGAAAGTGTTGAATTGTTTGTCTCATTTCTCTGACACTTTTTAAACAGCTTTCTTTTTTTTCTTTCTGCTAATTAAGGGGAGTGTTTAATTGGTAACAGGTGAGTATATAAGTGTCTGTAAAAACTCCATAAGAGCTGGCTCCTTGCTAAGAGTAGATCTGTGGAATTTCTGATCAGAAGTGGGATTTTTGAATACAAGTGATGAGTTAAAAACCAGGAGTTGCTGTTAGCTGCTTTTAACTGTTTGTGCTTGAAAGTGTTGAATTGTTTGTCTCATTTCTCTGACACTTTTTAAACAGCTTTCTTTTTTTTCTTTCTGCTAATTAAGGGGAGTGTTTAATTGGTAACAGGTGAGTATATAAGTGTCTGTAAAAACTCCATAAGAGCTGGCTCCTTGCTAAGAGTAGATCTGTGGAATTTCTGATCAGAAGTGGGATTTTTGAATACAAGTGATGAGTTAAAAACCAGGAGTTTAAAACAAGAGTTAAGACAGGAGTCTTCTAAAACTGTAAGTAACTTCTTAAACTTCCTACAAGTAATTGTATTGTAACTGGGAAATGAGTGCTAGCAGGGTTGAAGGGTTTGCTCAGTGCACAGTGTGTCACATGTATGCAAAATTGGTGCAACAGCTCCAAGATGGATACCGCTGTGACAGATGTGAGCAGGTTGCCCTTCTGGAAGCTCGTATTAGAGATCTGGAGGAGCAAGTTGCAACACTGGGTAGAAATGACAACCTTGAAAGGGGTTCTCTGCTCGCTGAGCAGGTGGTCAGTAAGGTTGATGTGGAGGGTGGAGGAGCAAGTCAGGATTATCAGATAGGGAGATGGGTTAATGTAGCTAGAGGGAGTGGAAGGGGCGTGCAGAAAGGGAAGGCCAGTCCTGTATTTGTGCATCAAAACAAATTTGCCAATTTGGGTGATGATGTGGAGGTGGCAAACACAGAGGTGGCAGCCCTAGATGTTACTGCTACCCCTAACAGCCGGGAGAGCAACCCATCTAGTAGAGGTGGGGAGGGGAGTGCAGGTAGGCCTAGACAGTTGGTGGTAATAGGGGATTCTATAATCAGAAGGACTGATAGAATAATTTGTCGCCAGGATCGCTTCAACCGAATGGTTTGCTGTCTCCCTGGTGCCAGGGTTCGGCATGTGGTGGACCGGGTGGATAAATTACTGGGAGGGGCTGGGCATGACCCAGCTGTCTTGGTCCACGTTGGAACCAATGACAGTATACATGGAAGGTGGAGGCTCCTTAAGAATCAATTTAAAGAACTAGGCTGCAAGATGAAGGGAAGGACCTCCAAGGTGATATTCTCTGAAATATTGCCTGTGCCATGCGCAACACAGGAAAGGCAGGGGGAGATTAGAGAGCTGAATGCATGGCTAAAGACCTGGTGTAGGAAGGAGGGATTTGGGTTTCTAGAGCACTGGGATGACTTTTCATTGGGGTGCAACCTATATGCTAAGGACGGTTTGCACTTGAATGGAAGGGGGTCTGCTGTGCTGGGGGAGAGGTTTATGGGAATGCTGGAGGAGTATTTAAACTAGGATTGAGGGGGGAGGGTGAACTAGAATTACATCGGGTACACAGGTCAGCTAGGGGTCAGACATTAATGGAGAGTGGAATGGGGATAGATGGGGGAGGGTCATGGCAGGTGACAAGAAAGTTCCCATGTTGCAAACAGCCATAGGAAATAATAGTGCCATTTGTACTACTATAAATTATATGAAAAACACTAGAGAAAAATGTAACAATACATTTAAGTATTTGTTCACCAATGCCAGAAGTCTGCCAAGCAAAACAGGTGAGTTGGAAGCTCTGGTGCATGAGGAGAGCTATGATGTAATCGGTATTGCTGAAACTTGGCTTCAATCCTCACATGACTGGGCTATTAATATTCCTGGCTATGCTCTCTTTCGGAAAGACAGGGTAAAAAGGAAAGGTGGAGGGGTCTGTCTCTATGTGAGAAGTGACCTCAAAGCAAGCGTGAAAGAGAACCTGGTTGATGGAGAGTGTGGTGAGGCTGAAGCATTATGGGTGGAACTGCATACAGATGTGCGTAGTTCAAAATTAATCATTGGAGTTTGTTATAAACCACCCAATGTTAATGAGGAGGTGGAGACTCAGCTTCTTGCACAGATGGAAAGGGCTGCAAGGGCTGGGACGGTGATAATAATGGGGGATTTTAACTACCCAGAAATTGACTGGATTAATGGCACTTCTGGGACAGTTAAAGGACAAAAATTTAAAAACCTATTGCAGGACAATTTTATGGTGCAGTTTATTGAGGCCCCAACTAGGAATGATGCTCTGTTGGACCTGATAATCTCAAACCATGCAGAGCTTATTACTAATGTTCAGATAAAGGAACACCTGGGTAGCAGTGATCATAACATGATTTCATTTAATGTTAACTATAAGCATGAAATACATACAGGAAATATTAAAACACTAAATTTTAAGAGAGCAAATTTTCCAAGGATGAGGGCTGCTCTCCAGGACTTGGACTGGGAGGGACTATTGACACAGATGAACACAGAACAGAAATGGGAATTTTTCAAAAAGACTGTGTGGAACCTCACTGCAAAGTATGTTCCCATGGGCAATAAGTTTAAAAGGCTAAAAATAAAACCTATGTGGCTCACGGGCAAAGTTAAAAAAGCTATAAACAATAAGAAAGTAGCTTTTAAAAAATATAAAAATGAAGGAACACTAGTGTTGTTTAAATGTTACAAAGAATATAACAGGATATGTAAAAAGGAAATCAAGGATGCAAAAATTCAAAATGAACGACAGATTGCAAAAGATAGTAGGACAAACCCCAAAAAATTCTTTAAATATATTAATAGTAAAAAGGTGAAGTCTGAGCATGTAGGCCCCTTACAAAATAATCTAGAGTGGGTGACTGGGGACAAAGAGAAGGCAAATTTATTAAATGCTTTCTTCAGCTCTGTGTATACAATGGAGCATGGGGGAGCTCATGTCCAAAATGGGGGTGGGAGTGACACAGCCCCAAATCCACAATGGCTCAAAAGTGATATGGTCCAGAAATATTTAGACAGAATAAATGTCTAATGGTGGATAAAGCACCTGGACCAGATGGCATCCACCCACGGATCCTAGGTGAGTTGAGCTCTGTCATTTCAAAGCCACTGTATCTAATATTTAGGGACTCATTAATGACAGGAATAGTACCACTGGATTGGCGTAGAGCCAATGTGGTGCCTATATTTAAAAAGGGAACAAAGTCTTTACCAAGTAACTATAGACCTGTTAGTTTAACTTCTATAGTTGGGAAGATACTGGAACGTTTAATAAAAGACCACATGGATGAGTTCTTGCAGGAAAAAAACTATTTAAGCAGCAGACAACATGGATTCATGAAAGACAGAAGTTGTCAGACAAACCTGATTTCCTTTTATGAAGAGGTAAGTAAAACCCTGGACAGAGGCGTGGCTGTGGACGTGATATATTTGGATTTTGCAAAAGCGTTCGATACAGTTCCGCACACACGGCTCATGTGTAAGGTAAGGTCTACAGGATTGGATATATCAGTTTGTAAATGGATAGAAAATTGGCTGAAAGCCAGAATTCAGAGAGTCGTGGTTAATGATTCTTACTCTGAATGGTCCAATGTTATCAGTGGTGTACCCCAAGGTTCAGTGCTGGGACCCTTACTTTTCAATATATTTATAAATGATATTGGATCTGGGATCAAAAGTAACATTTCTGTCTTTGCAGATGACACCAAGCTATGCAGTGGAATAAAGTCCTTGCAGGATGTTTCCAATTTACAAGCCGACCTCAATGCTCTGTCTAATTGGGCGACTGAGTGGCAGATGAGGTTTAATGTTGATAAATGTAAAGTTATGCACTTGGGGGCTAAGAATATGCATGCATCATACATACTAGGGGGAGTAAAACTGGGGGGATCTGTAGTGGAGAAGGATCTGGGGGTTTTAGTTGATCATAAGCTCAATAATGGCATGCAATGCCAAGCTGCGGTTTCCAAAGCGAGCAAAGTCCTTTCTTGTATTAAGAGAGGTATGGACTCCAGAGACAGAGATATCATTTTGCCCCTGTACAAATCATTAGTAAGACCTCATCTGGAATATGCAGTTCAGTTTTGGGCACCAGTTCTCAAAAAGGATATCGGAGAACTGGAGAAAGTGCAGAGAAGAGCAACCAAACTGATAAGAGGCATGGAGGAGCTCAGCTATGAGGAAAGATTAGAAGAACTAAATCTATTCACTCTTGAGAAGAGGAGAATTAGGGGGGATATGATCAACATGTACAAATATATAAGAGGTCCATACAGTGTACTTGGTGTTGAGTTATTCACTTTACGGTCAACACTGAGGACAAGGGGGCACTCTTTACGTCTAGAGGAAAAGAGATTTCACCTCCAAATACGGAAAGGTTTTTTCACAGTAAGAGCTGTGAAAATGTGGAACAGACTCCCTCCAGAGGTGGTTCTGGCCAGCTCAGTAGATTGCTTTAAGAAAGGCCTGGATTCTTTCCTAAATGTGCATAAAATAACTGAGTACTAAGATTTGTAGGTAAAGTTGATCCAGGGTAAATCCGATTGCCTCTCGGGGGATCAGGAAGGAATTTTTTCCCCTGCTGTAGCAAATTGGATCTCATGCTCTGCTGGGGTTTTTTGCCTTCCTCTGGATCAACTGTGGGTATGGAGTTGGGTGTATTTGATTGTATTGTGTTTTTTATTTTGTTTGTTTATTTTTTTGAGGTTGAACTGGATGGACTTGTGTCTTTTTTCAACCTGACTAACTATGTAACTATGTAACCCTGGCAGAGGCTGTCAGGGACAACACTGCAGCCATCCAGGACACAAATGCGGTCCTTACCCGCATCGCCCTGGCGTTGGAGGGCAGGCCGCCAGCCGTGGAGAGACCAGGGGATGCTCCTCCTCCTCCTGATTCCCCCCCCATGAGTCTCCCATGAGGATCCGGGGCCGGGGCAGGTGTGGGCCACGTCAGCGCCGTTGATTTTTTTGGTGTGTCTTTTTTTATGTTTATATTTTTCTAATCAGGTTATGAGTTTTTTATGTTTTATAGCCCAAGCACACGGTCAGAAGTGCAGGCTACAGTGTGACTGGTGTTTGAATGTGGGGGTGACATTCCTGCCGGAAAAGGGGTGTCACCCTCGGTCGTCGGGCAGAAGTGATCCCCAGGACCAGGGAGAAGTGATCCCCAGGACCGTGTGAATGTGGTATGAATGGACAGCAACATAATTGGAGCCTTGATGGGGTGTTGCTGCTCCCAAGTCCTGCATTGTGGACTTGGGCTAATCCAATGTGATGAGGATGTGGGGTGTGTGTGCTAGGGACCACAGTGGTGTGCATGCATGCATTCTCCTTGTGCCCTGATGAATGTGTGTGTTTAACGTGCAAAGATGCCTACTGTGAGGCATCTCCTGACTGCTGCTCCCTCAGCAGACGGGGTAGCCTCCGTTAGGGGGGGAATATCTGGTTCGGGGGTCAGGTCATTACGTATGTCAATCTCCAGGCCCTTTCTCACGGCAAAGTTGTGCAGCATGCAACATGCACGGATGATCTGGCACACAAAGTTTGGGGAATACAACAGGGTACCCCCGACTTATCCAGGCATCGGAAACGGGACTTCAGGAGGCCAAAGGTGCGTTCCACCACTGCACGGGTACGTGTGTGTGCATCATTGTATCTTCTCTCTCCTGTGGTTTCAGGATTCCGGAATGGAGTCATGAGATGGGGCCCAAATGCATATGCAGAGTCACCTGGAAGGGAAAAGACAGGAGGATGTTAGTCGTGCATGTGCCCCTCGTGATGTCTGCATCATGGGGTCGGACAGTCATGCCTGACACCCATGTCACTCACCAACCAGCCAGCTGTTCCCATACACGTTCTGTTTGAATTCTGGTGGGATGCTCGGGGGGCGTGGCCTGGAGCAGCATGTGAGCGGACGTCTTTCCTAGCAGCTCCGAGATCCCTCTGAACAATCCTGCGCCATCCTGTGATCCTGCCCTTCTAATCCGGCTATAAACTTTGCTATTCCCTTGGGGAAGCCCCTGGGATACTTCTGGGAGGAATCTGGTGGATGGGAAGGCGAAAGAAACAGCCCGCGGTCAGGATGAATGTCACCACTCATTCCGGCCATGATGGCCGCCGCAGCGTCGCGCCACTCTCCTCCTTGGCATCTACGCCGGAGCTCTTTGCTGAGGACCCTGAGACATCTCCCCCACCTTCTCCTGGGACCTCCACTACACCAGCGCTGCCTGCTCCTGGGTCGCCCAGCGAGGACGGCCTGGAGGAAGGCCCGGAACCGGAGCCCACGCTGCTGGCGGTCCTCAAACTAATGAAGGTAAACCATTCTGATACTATGGGGAAGATGGAGGAGCTTAAGCTGGACATTACTATAATGCGCCAGGACATGCACAAAATGCGGGACCGGGTCACGGAGACGGAGCGCCGCATCAGTGATCTGGAGGACACTGTAGGCCCAATCC
Organism: Rana temporaria; assembly: GCF_905171775.1. Classification (NCBI taxonomy): domain Eukaryota; kingdom Metazoa; phylum Chordata; class Amphibia; order Anura; family Ranidae; genus Rana; species Rana temporaria. Next base: position 87,712,069 of record NC_053501.1, on the reverse strand, counting down.
ATCCTACTGTGAAGGCCCAGGGCACAAAAATTCGATCACTGGAAGATAAAATGGACGATTTGGAGAACCGCTTGCGCAGGAACAACCTGCGCCTGGTGGGCCTTCCTGAACGGGTTAAGGGATCTGACCCGGTGGCTTTCCTGGAGAGCTGGTTCGTCCAGGAGTTTGGAGGGGACTGCCTATCCCCCTGCTTTGTCCTGGAGCGGGCCCATAGGGTGCCTGGCAGGCCGCTGCCTGCTGGAGGCCCCCCTCGCACTATGATAATGCGCCTCCTTAACTACAGGGACCGGGACTCTATCCTGCGTGCTGCCCGAATTAAGGGGAGCCTGAAGATTAACAACGCCTCTGTGTCCCTCTTCCCTGACTACTCCCCTGCTGTCCGCGCCTCGAGAGCCAAGTACCAGCATGTCAAGCAGAAACTGAGGGAGAAGACCATCCAGTATTCTATGCTGTTTCCTGCGACGCTGAGGGTGGTGCATCAGGGCCAGGTGCATTTTTTCCAAACCCCTGCTAATGCTTTGTCCTGGTTTGAATCCCTGCACCAGCCTGGCCGTGGATCTGACAGGGCGTCCGACGCTTGATTCTTCTATTTTGTTCATTTTTGTTTTTCATTTATTCCTGCATCCGGTTTCTTTTTCAGTTGAAGTGCTTCTGGGGCAGGAGGTTCTAGCTAATTGCTGTGGCAAGAGGACATAGGTCTCTATAGGAAGAATGTGCTGCTATAATTTTGCCAATAACTATTTTTTCTTCTTCACTTCATTTCCATTAGTTTAATGGACGTTGACTGTTCCAATTTTGCCTGCTGGCTTGCTAGCGGTGGGCCGTGTACCTAGCAAATACATGTAGTTCAGGGTCAAAGCCAGCCCCTCGTTTTTGGGGTCTGGCAGGGGTTAAAGGTACTGGGCTGTTGCCTAGACTGTGTGTGTTTTGGGGTCTGATTGTTTGCTTGTATGCGGTGATGAGTGTGGTGTGCCTGTGTGTGTGTCTGTGTGTGTGTGTTCGTGGCCCTCTCTCTGCCCCCACTTATGCCCTGTCTGAGATGCTGCTAAACGACTTGCTTTGTGTTTCAGTATGTTTAAAGCTTTAACATGTCTGTGGTAAAGTGTATCTCCTGGAATGTCAGGGGGTTAAACTCCAAATTTAAGAGAGCTTTATTATTTAACTTCCTCAAAGTACACAATCCCCATTTATTATGTCTGCAGGAAATGCATCTTTTGGGGTCAAAGGTAATGGCACTAAAGAAGTGTTGGGTTATGTATGGTTACCATTCCACCTATTCTAGCTATGCAAGGGGGGTGTCCGTGTTGGTGCGGAAAGGTCTCCCTTTTTCTTGTGAGCGGGTGGTGTTGGACCCTAAGGGTCGGTATGTGTTTCTCCAATGCACGGTGCACGCCACGCCACTGTTGTTGGTGGTGGTATATGCCCCCCCCCCCCTGTCACGGCGGACATTTTCACGGATTTAAGTGTGCAATTTGCCACTTTCCCTGTGATGGCCACCCTTATAGTGGGGGACTTCAACTCGGTGCTCGACCCTGCTTTGGACCGATTGAGGCCCATCCAGTATGAATCTAGGTTGTTTAGTCAGTGGTGTACCTCCTTTGGCTATGTAGATCTCTGGAGGCTTAGCCATTCTGGGACTCGGGACTATACATGCCAGTCAAGGACGTACCGTACTCTTTCCAGGTTGGACTATGCTTTGGGGACTCCAGATTTGGTCCCCATTATACAGTCAGTTTCCCACATACCTCAGACACTATCTGATCATTCTGCCCTGGCGGTGGACATGGTGGTAGGACACAGGCGCTCCTTTCGGGTGTGGCGGCTCAGTCATTTCTGGGTCTCCACTCCTGAATTCCAGGAGCCGGTCCGGCAGGCTATGTCCCACTATTGGGGGGACAATGCTGGCTCGGCCTCATTTGGCCCCACTTGGGATGCCTTTAAGGCGTCAGTGCGGGGCTCGTATATTTCTAATATAGCTCAGCACAGGAGATCCTCCCGGGCTGCTCTTTTGGCCTTGGAATCCTCCCTGGAGAACGCCAGGGCCTGATACTCTGCGCTCCCCACCCCGGACTCTCATGGGGCCCTGGTGGGGGCGCACAGGGCCTTGGACCTTCACAGGGTGGATGCAACGCGGAAACAGCAGTTGTCTCTGTCAGCCAGGTTGCTTGAACATAGTGGAAAGAATGGTAAGATGTTGGCATTTCTGTCACGCACGGAGTATGTGGATCGGACGATACCCCACATTCGGCTGCTGGACGGCTCTGTCACGTCGGACCCCTTAGCCATAAATCATGCCTTTAGAACCTTTTATGAGAACCTATACACTGCCCCATCCCCCCCCCGGACGAGGTGGAGACATTGGGATTCCTTGAATCCCTTCAGTTTCCAGTCCTGGAAGAATCGCATACTACACTCCTAGACAAACCCCTTACGGTAGAAGAGGTCACTGAGGCTGTTTATTCACTTCCTCCCAATAAGGCCCCTGGGTTAGATGGCTTGCCCGCCGAATGGTACAAAAACTATGCGGAAGAGCTGGCACAGAGGTTACACTCCTTGTTCGGGCGGGCTCTGCAGGAGGGTGAGCTTCCCTCCTCCATGAGCGAGGCCCTTATTGTGGTGCTCCCTAAGCCCGACAAGGATAAGTTGTTGTGCGGGTCGTACCGCCCCATATCTCTATTAAATAGTGACGTAAAAGTGCTCGCCAAAATTCTGGCCCTAAGACTACAGAAGGTTATTCTGCACCTCATTCATAGGGACCAGGCGGGGTTCATGCCCGGAAGGAGTACGTACGACAACATCCGGCGACTATACTTGCACATCCATAGGGCGGAGGCCTTCAAACGGGGTGGCCTGGTGCTGTCTCTGGACGTGTTAAAAGCCTTTGACACAGTCAATTGGTCATTTTTATGGGAGGTCATGCATCGCATGGGCTTCAGCACTCAATTTATTAAGTGGGTCCGCTTGCTTTATACCAGCCCTAGGGCCAGGGTTAGCACTAATAAAGATGTTTCTGATGTTTTTGCTTTGCAGAGGGGTACCAGGCAGGGCTGCCCGCTCTCGCCGCTCCTGTTCGCGTTGGCCATTGAGCCCTTGGCTCTGGCGGTGCGACAGATGGCGGAGGTGGGTGGCATCTGTTTTGGTTCTCTTTCTGAAAAGATTTCTTTATATGCAGATGACGCCCTAATTTACCTGGATGGCACTGAGCGGTCCTTTGTCTCTCTGATGGGAGTGGTGGAGGAGTTCGGGAGGGTCTCTGGGTTGAGGGTGGGCTGGGAAAAGTCGGTGGCATTCCCTATAGGTCCTGCACTTGATTATTCATACCTCTCTAGGTCTAAATTGTCCATTCATCCTACTTTCAAGTATTTGGGGATATATATTAACGCAGACCTGTCTTCTTTTGAAGCTCTCAATATTGCCCCTATTGTGACACATATGGAGACCAGGCTTAAAACCTGGGCTTCTCTACCGCTAAATCTCATAGGCCGTGTAAATATTTTTAAGATGATCTACCTACCCAAATTTTTATACGTATTCCGGGCATCCCCAATTTTTTTGTTAAAGAAGCTTTTTAAGAAAATTAATTCGATTCTGTTTGGCTTTCTTTGGCAGGGGTCGAGCCCACGTATTGCTAGGGCCTCTCTCCAGGCTGCGAAGTTGGATGGGGGTCTGGCATGCCCTAACTTGAGACAGTACTTTATAGCGTCTCAGCTTACGTATGTCTATAATTGGTTCTTGGAGGCCTCCCCGTCCTGTTCCACCGCTCTACTGACCGCTCAGGTGGGCTCCAGGGACATGTTGGTTGATGACCTACTCAGGTCAAAGGCCGGTAAATGCTCCCGTAGCTCCCCGATAGAGGTTAGCTGGTCGGCTTGGCACGAGGGTAACGGGGTGCTTACAGATTTGGGCGGGGTGTCCCCCAGGGCCCCCCTGTGGCAAAATGCTAATTTCCCTGAGCTCCTGGGTCATCCGGACTCGGGGTGGTGGACACGGATGGGTGTCACGCGTGTATCCCACATTTTTGTTCATGGCCAGTTTATTTCTTTTGAGGAACTAAGGGCACGTAATGGTGTACTACAGCAGAGCTGTCTGTTCAGATATATGTCTCTCCGCCACGCGGTACGGACTCAATTTGGGGGTCTGACCCAGGAGCTCACGGAATCGCCTCTAGAGGCGCTCATGTCATACTCAGATATCGAGAAATTGGTTACGACGTTTTACACTCGCCTCCAGGCGGCGGGGGTTAAACCCTTTCAGATCGCTAGACGGAAGTGGGAGGTGGACATTCTGGGGCTGTCTGAGGAGGGGTGGGAGGAGGCCTCGGAGGTGTGCTTCCTTGATCTTGTGGGGTCGAATGATCAGTACGTACAATTCAAATTTATCCATCAGCTTCACTATACTCCTGCCAGATTGGCCCGCATGGGTCTGATGTCTAGTGCTTCCTGTCCCAGGTGTGACTCCACTGAGGCTGATTACTTACACATGTTTTGGTCATGCCCTGCTGTTGTACCGTACTGGAGGGACTTGTTCTCTTTTTTTAAGGACAATCTACATGTATCGGTTCCTCTTACTCCGGAGACTGGATTGCTGGGGGTGCTTAATGACTCTGTACCTACAACTCATGCTCGAATTCTGATACAAATTGTTTTGTTCTATGCCAGGAAGTTGATATTGTTGCATTGGAAGAGCACTTCTGCACCGGATATCCAAATGTTATACCGTATGGTTAATAAGGTTTTACCCATGTTTAAGTGTGTATATAAGGGCAGGGCTTGTCACAAAAAGTTCAGCAAGATCTGGCAACCCTGGCTGGATATAGCGGACTCCTTCTGGAAGGACACCCCGCTATCCCAGCCATAAATGGCTGGGGTGGCTCTGGTGGTCGCAGGGTGGTGGGAGAGGGGCAGTGTGTGGTCTGGATGTGGGGGGAGGGGGGGTGGGTAGGGAGGTCTGTATGGGGCGAGGTTGTGAGTGGGTGTGTGTGGATGTGTGTGATTGGTGGGGTACGCTCGGTTGGGTTTCTAACCGTTATTTCCAATGTTTGTCGTTTTCTTACGACCAAGGGCCAAATTTGGCCCTATTAGGGTGCCCCGTAGAGTATTGTCCCTCCGTTGAGGGGATGGGGTGCTTAATCTCAGGGAGGGGTAAAGGTTTATTGTTTAGGACTGTTTGACCTGTGTGTCATTCTATGGCGATACTGTAACAACAATTGTGCATTATTATCTGTTGATTGTGCCTGCAGAAAATCAATAAAACATTTAAAAAAAAAAAAAGAATTCTGTTGGGATGGTGCTTTGACGGTATATGTAGCTGTCGTGGCTGGACCCTGGGTGTTTGGCACAGACGTGCCATATGAGGCATTGGTCATCGGCTATCACCTGTACATTGATGGAATGCCAATGCTTCCGATTGCGGTATATGTGCTCTGTGTCACAGGGGGGCCGTAGTGCCACATGTGTGCAATCAATGGCCCCCACGGTGCGTGGGAATCCTGCAATTCTGACAAAATCATGCATTGCCTTCTGCCACAGATGCTCCTGGGTGGGTCTGATGATGTGGTGGGACATGCTTCTGAGGATTGCGGGGACAACCTGGTGCACACATCTGCTCATGGAGGATTGTGCCATCCCAGCCACAACTCCACTTGTACGCTGGAACGAGCAACTGGCAAGGAAATGGAGTGTTGCCAGTACCTTGACCAGTGGCTGCACTGCATGTGAGCGGTGTGTCTGGCTGGTGATGTCATCTTTCAGGGTTGTGGCTATTTCCAGGATGGCAGCAGGGCTGAATCTGAAGATGCGATACACCTCCAACAGTGTTGTTCATCTTCCTTTAAAAAAGTAACTAGTTACAATTACAAGTTACTTGTCCGAAAAAGAAAGTGAATTAGTGACTTTATTGGCAAAGTAACTAGTTACTCGGAAAAGTAACTGAGATTTTTTTTTTATATTCTACAATGCAATTACGTTCTATAATATCTTTAATATCAAAGATGTTTATATTAACTGATTGAAGATTAAAAACACTATATACAGTATTTTAGAACATTTCGTACTTATTTGAACCCAATTCAATAGATTGCAGCAGCGCAGCCTGCCATAGATCATATGAATGATATGCACAGAAACATAAAAAATATTTAAACTAAAATTCAAGTGCAAAATTAAGACACACCCATGTAAACATGGGTAAAAAGAAACAAAGGAAAATCTGGCCTTTAATTAGTGCAATTATCTGTATAATAGTGTTAAAAGAAACAAAGGAAAAACCTGGCCATTAGTGCAAATCTCTGTAACTGAATATTAAGCCTACTAGTGCACAATGAACAGAAGTTTTGTTACTGTACTGAATAGTTAAGAGTTGGAGAACACTATCCAACTCTTAACTATTCAATCAGTACATTAACAAAACTTCTGTATTGTGCACTAGTAGGCTGAATATACAGTTACAGATTTGCACTAATGGCCAGATTTTCCTTTGTTTCTTTTTAAACAATTATACAGATACAGATAATTAATTGCATTAATTAAAGGCCAGATTTTCCTTAGTTTCTTATACTAATAAGAAACAAAGGAAACTCTTGCCTTTAATTAGTGCAATTATCTGTATCTGTATAATACTGCAGTGCACAATAAACAGAACACTATGCAACTCTCCATATAGATTAACATGTTGTTTGTTGTCTGAAAACAAACAATACATTAATCTGTACTGAAATACTCCTCTTATCATCTAACAACAAAATCAGTGGTTGTAACGTAGGAGGAGAAGCTTTTCAAATTTGTGGTCTGACAGTCTGTTCCTCTTTGGAGAGAAGACAAGCTTGCCCAGGCTGAACAGTCTCTCAACAGGTGTACTAGATGGAGTAGCAGCATTGTAACGTAGCAACATTTTCTTGATGAGAGAAAATCCACACAGAGTCAACATTTTCTGCTGAAGATCTTATATAGTCTGCCACCTGGTTTTCTGCTAAAGAGGTTGTTTCCTCCTCATCCTCCTCAAAGGAAAATAAATCGTTCTCTTTGGCTAAATCTGTGTGGTGTTGTTGTGTAGATGTGCTGTTACCTTGTTGTGGTTCTTCAAGGACAATTCTTCGGCACTCTGCCAGCAAACTTGCCTTATGCTGCATACACACCATCACTTTATGTAATGAAAAAAAACGACGTTTTAAAAAACGTCAATTAAAATGACCGTGTGTGGGGGAAAACGTTGTTTTATGTCTTGTGAAAAACGACAAAAAAAAATTGAAGCATGCTTTAATTTTATGTGTCGTTTTTCAAAACATCATTTTTTGTTTCACAGAAATTGACCGTGTGTAGCAAAAAACAACGTTTAAAACGACGTTTTTAAACCCGCGCATGCCCAGAAGCTAGTTATGAAGCAAGCTTCAATGGAAAAAAGTGGTGAACGTAACCTCGCTTTGCTAGAGCATTGTGAAAAAACGATGGTGTGTAGGCAACGTCGTTTTTGAAAATTGAAGTTTCAAAAACGTCGTTTTTTTACTTCACAGAAAATGTTGTTTTTTTCATCACATAAAGTGATGGTGTGTGCGCGGCATTAGCCTTATCCTTTAACTCCTGTGACCGCAGCCAGCGAAGCTTGAATTTTGGAAGAGTTACGGCAGCAAGTATAGCCTCTTCATCTCCCAGGACATCAGCAAATCTGGTTTTGATAGCCTGAAATAATAATCATAACTAGTAGCAGTTATATTTAGTATTATGAGTACTACAGCAATGTTCACTTAATAAATGATAAAATATGAAATTCAAGTTCTTACTGTGACTATGGCCAGGAAGGTCCCTCAGTATTTGCAGGCCACTTTGAAGGGCTTCTGTCTTCAACATTAATGTCTCAATTGTTGGTAGGAGTGTACCATGAAAACAATTCTCTTCACCCTGAAGTATATCCAAGGCAACTGTAAGGGGCTTCATCGCAATACAGTACTCCTTTAAAAACTGTTGTTCCCTGGGGGCGTGGCTACCGGGCTTTCTGCATGGACGTGTAGGCAGAGAGCTCCGCGCCAATCGTAGGGAAATCAACTTACCGAGGCTCCGTCTACGGCTCTATCCCCTCCAGATCGCTCCACCGGATCGCCCAGCATCCCGAGATGGCTCGCAAGAGGAAAACGGCTCCGCAGGTACAGAAGCTGTCCCACTTCTTCTCCCCGGCGTCCCGCGGCCTAGTCCAAGATGGCGCCGGCGGCGCCGTCCTCCTCCAGCGGCTCCGGTTCGGCCCCAACGAGTCCTAACCTACTTCCAGGTGAAGCACATAGGTCCCCCGAGGTCTCCTCACCCCTGGTGCGCAGCCCAGCGAAATCCAAGCCGCGGCTTTCCCCTGAATGCTCCGGTGGGAGGGTGGACATACTGCAGGACTCATTGAATGACACCAGGGAGCTGGCGGCACCCATTAACTCTTTCCCCACTGCTGACAAGCCGCTCTCAGACACCATGTTGAAAGACATGCTGGTGTCCCTCCGCAGCTCCCTCCATGCGGACATGATGGAGTGCATGAGGGGTTTTAAAGCTGATGTGCAGGAGTTGGGGGGCAGAGTGGACCATGTGGAACAGAAGATGGGGGAATTTGCCTCATCTTTCAACTCACTGGTGGATGCCCATAACGACCAGGAGGATGAACTGGCTTGGCTCAAAACAAAGGTCTCGGACCTGGAGGACAGATCCAGGAGGAACAATGTTAAGATCCGTGGTGTCCCTGAATCTGTCCTCCCCCACCAACTGCAACAATATGCACAGGACCTTATGAAGTTGCTGGTCCCCGACCTGTCAGATGCTGATCTGGCTATTGACAGAATACACCGCTTGCCTAAGCCGTCCTACCTCCCCGAGAACATACTCAGAGACGTCTTAATGCGGGTACATTTTTTCCAAATAAAGGAGCGCTTCATGATGTCCTTCAGGAAGAACAAAAACCCGCTTCCCCAATATGATTCTGTTCAATTGTTCGCCGACCTCTCACAATACACAATGCAAAGACGCAGGGCTCTTCTTCCGGTCACAAAAGCTCTACGCAACCATGACATCGTCTACAGATGGGGCTATCCGGCCAAACTCACCGTCACGAGAGACAACCACTCATCCGTGGTCAACAACCTCACAGAGGGCTTGGCCCTCCTACGCTCTTGGGATATTGTGCCGGCGCAGATTTATGGAGACCAGCCCTCTGCCTCAAAGGTTTCTACCCAGGACTCATGGCACAAGGTGACCCACAAGAAGAAGAACAAGAAACGCCTCTCTTAAGTGCCTCGGTTACTTCAACGGTTTGATACTACATGCTACCCTACTAACTTTGTTATTTTCCCCCCCGTGTTAAATGAGCAGACCCCCTGCTCTCAGATTCTCAAAAGAATCTCCCTTTTTACCGTTCGACTTGGTTCTGATCGAACTTCTTTGCTGTTTAAAGACCACTAACCCATGTGGCATTGTTTTGTTTCTCTTTTCTTTTTTCTTTTTTGTTCTTCCCCACCCCCTACCTAGAGATGGACTTCACCCCATGGACCAGGACTTGTCGAGATCCTCGCCTCCGAAAACAACACCTTGGCTTTCATCCCTGCTACACCAGCTTCTTCAACCTGAGGTACTGTTACATCTTCACCCCACGTTGCTATGGTTCTTAACGTAATATCCTTTAATGTGCATGGGCTGAACCACCCTGCTAAAAGAACTGCTCTGTGGAAAGAGGCTCAGAAATTACAGGCGGACATCTTGTGCATACAGGAATCCCACTTTTTATCCTCTAACCCCCCTTGCCTCAAACACAAAAACTTTCCCCATGTGTTTTGCGCCTCAGCCCCCAATAAGAAGCATAGAGGAGTCGTCACGGCCATAAGAGACTCTGTTTCGTTTAAACTAGAAGAGGTGGTCTCCGACCCAGCGGGCCAGTTTGTGATTCTTGTGGGGGAGTTTAACAACCACATGTACACTATTGCTAACCTTTACGCCCCCAATGCCAATCAGGTCAGGTTTGTCAACAAAGTCTTTAAGAAAATAAGTGATGTTAAAAAAGGTAATGTTATTGTATGTGGTGACTATAATATGACGGTTGACTACAGTGTTGACACTACATCTAAATCCAAACGCCCCCTCCCCTCCCTACACCCTGCTCTTCTCAGAGAAGACTACTACGATGTTTGGAGGTGTCAGCACTCTAGTGAACGGGACTACTCCTTCCACTCGACCAGACACAATACCTACTCCCGTATTGACATGGTCCTTGTCGACAAGACTCTTCTCAGGGCGGTCACCTCCTCCGCCATCCACGACATCTCGTGGTCTGACCACGCACCTGTCTCCATTTCGCTGGCGGAGGGGATGACCCCTAGTCCAGCTTACATCTGGAGAGCAAACGCAGGGGTATTCCAAACTCAGGCCCAGGTGAATGCTATCACCAAGCAACTGAAAGAATTCTTTGAGTTTAATGAGGGGTCAGTATCTGACCCGTCAGTCTTGTGGTGCGCCCACAAGGCCTTCATCAGAGGGATTCTCCTCCAAATTAGCGCTAGACTAAAACGCCAGAGAAATCTGAAGATAGACCTTCTTTTGAAGGAAATCAGATCTTTGGAGGTGCAAAATAAGGCCTCGCCAACTCTAGCCCTGTCAAACAAACTGGTCGGCCTTAGGTGCGACCTTCGGCGATCACTCCTAGAATCACATAACAAATTTGTTAACGCCCTGAAACTAACGTGCTACTCCTCTGGGAATAAGGCTGGCAAATTTTTGGCACGTCGCCTGAAGGACCAGAGAACTCGTACGAAAATTCCTTTCCTCCGCAGCCCACTTAACAATAGCAAACTGTATGACCCGAGAGAGATTGCCAACTCTTTCGCAGACTACTACTCCGCCCTGTATAACATTAATAAGGATAGCTCCACCCCACAACCCTCAGATCAAGACATACAGAACTTTCTAGCTGACATATCCCTCCCTGCCCTGTCACCTACACAACTCAATGCACTTAATGCTCCCATCACATCTGCAGAGATCCAGAAAATCATATCCAAGATGCCCCTAGGTAAATCCCCTGGCCCTGATGGCCTACCTAATGACTACTATAGAACGTTTGGGGAGATCCTTGCACCCTCACTGTGTTCAGTCTTTTCACAAGCCATGGTTTCTGCTAGTCTCCCTCCTGAGATGCTTTCCGCTTATATTGTCACAATCCCCAAACCTGGTAAGCCTCCCGATGTTCCCTCAAACTTCCGCCCCATTTCATTATTGAACACAGACGTTAAGCTATACGCCAAGATTCTAGCCCAGAGACTCCTGACTGTCATTCCTTCCCTAGTTAATCCTGACCAGTCTGGCTTCACTGCGGGAAGACAGGCTTCAGATGCCACCCGCAGGATCATAGGGGTTGTACAGTGTGCTTGGGCCTCTCGGACGCCTTCTCTGCTCCTCTCTCTGGACGCGGAGAAGGCGTTCGACAGGGTCCATTGGAACTATATGTCCCATACCCTAACTAAATTCGGGTTCCAAGGCCCCATTATGTCTGCTATTCTGGCCCTCTACTCACACCCCTCAGCCCAGGTCTTCACATCCAATTGCCTCTCAAGACCCTTCCACATATCCAACGGGACGCGACAGGGATGCCCTCTTTCTCCCTCCATTTTTAACCTCCTAATCGAACCTTTAGCAGAAAAGATTAGGGCCCATCCCCATATCACTGGGTTCTCTATCCAAGGTATATCCCATAAAATTAATTTGTTTGCTGATGATATCATCCTGTCCATAACATCTCCGTCATCATCACTCCCCCATGTTCAGGAGGTTTTACACTCCTTCAGCAATATTTCTTACTATAAGGTGAACGCCTCCAAATCAACTATCTTACCTATGCACCTACCAACCCCCACCCAAGCGTATCTGGAAAAAACCTTCCCCTACTCGTGGGCCAAGAAAAGCATATCATACCTAGGTCTTCAGATCACAGCAGACCCTTACGGACTGGCAGATGCTAACTACCCAGCGCTAATAGCGAAACTCAATAGGGAGTCGATGCGCCTTTCCAAAATAGAACTCTCCTGGGTTGGGCGTCTTGCCTCCTTTAAGATGTTGCTACTTCCCCAGATCCTGTACATTTTTCGCACACTCCCTATTCCCTTAAAAGCCCACCATCTCCGTTCATTAAACTCTACCCTTAGGTCCCATGTTTGGGGTTCGCGTAAGCCCAGATGCTCTAAGACACTCTTAACCAGACACAGGTCAGTCGGGGGTATGGGCCTAACGGACATAAGAGACTACTACCGTGCCTCCCTTCTAAACCAGCTCAAGGTGTGGTTCACAAACCCCCAGGCGACCCCCTGGTGCAGTATTGAGAGATCCTTGAGTCCCACCAAGGACTTGGTCTCCTTGCTGTATCTGGACAGGTGGAAACCTTTTCCTCTACATAGGTTGCCCTTGTCTCTTCGGGCCTCACTGGAGGCCTGGAGGGACCTTGGGAACAGGACCGATCCCCGCGACGCGTTGGTGGAGGTTCCGGTCCCTATTGACATCTTAGAAAGCGCAATCCCCAATGTTAGTCTTAGAAGTTGGAAAGACAAGGGTATCACGCAGATATCTCACCTCTTCAGTGCTAACCGCATTTCCACATTTCAGCCCCTTCAGGCAACATACCACCTTACCCAATCAGATCTGTACAGGTTTCGCCAAGTATCACATTTCCTTAGCTCTCTCAGTGAACACAGAATACTCCTCCCAGATCAGATATGGAGGTTCTACGTATCCACATCCCCCTCCACCAAGGGGATTCCCCTCTTCTACAGTCTTCTCCAGCACAGGCGCTCCTTTGTCAAGTCCCCCCCATTCCTGAAATGGGAGGAAGACTTGGGCACTGTCTTCACAGACCTTCAATGGCGAGTGGCCCTCAATTCGGTGTATAAAGCATCCAAATGCACTAACCACTGGGAACTTGCCCAAAAAATTGCCCTAAGGTGGTACCTTACGCCATACAGAATGTCTAAGTTCTCCCAAGACAACTCCCCCTTGTGCTGGAGGGATTGTGGAGAGGTGGGTAATATTATACATGTCTTTTGGAAATGTAAACATTTAACTAGCTTCTGGAGGAGTCTGTTCAAATGCATATCATCTATTACCGGGATTCTCACCCGACCAGGGCCTGCGCTGGCCCTACTTGGACTGAACATTGATTCCTTCCCCCCTCAGTTCCGTACTGTAGTGACACACCTGTTACTAGCTGCGAGATCGTTGATTACCCGGAACTGGAAGTCCTCCACAGTCCCAAATCTCTCAGATGTCATCACCTTCACTCGTAACAACTATATATACGAATCTCAAATTGCCTCTAGAATGGGCCAGAGGAGAAGCTTTGACAAAAAATGGCAGATCTGGAGAGAAGTGTTTGGTGAGTGAACTTACCTCTGGTACACGGCCTTCTTGATGATAATGTTAAGCGAGCGGTGGCTCTTGTCACGTCCTGGTACGACTACTTTTCCTTATCGTAACCAGACCTTGTGATCCATCTCACCCCTGATCTTGTCCTCCCCCCATTTCATTTCGTCTCAGTTCATTTTATTTTATTTTATTTATTTTATTTTATGCTTATGTTTACTATTGATATAATTATACTCACCTTTCTCGACTACATTCCATTCCGGTACTTAGTCCTTCCTCTCCCCCCCCCACGGGTGGTCTTCTGACATTGGTCCCTTTCCTGACCTCTCGGGGAGGGAGTATGCAGGGCTGACTGCTGTGAGTGGTTGCACTTTCCCAATATGTATAATATGTCTCTCAGATGTAACAGTTCCTGCCTGTACTGTAGTGGAAATGTGCTCCTATGATTGTGATATTTGCCTTTATTGCGTCCCTGTTCTCACTGTAGTCCGGTGTCTCATGTCTTCTTGACGCATTTGTTTATATGTTTGTAAACTGAAAAATTTTCCAATAAAAACTTAATTGAAAAAAAAAAAAAAACTGTTGTTCCCTTTCCGTTATTGCTGGCAGTCCTAATTTGGAGGAAATGGTGTTAAGGTCTACCATGGATATATCACAGATTCGAGCCAGGGCATCATAGAAGGAATTCCATTGTGTTGTACAAGGTACAAGCAGCTTTTTTGACACCAACTCATCAACTGTTTCAGTAGCCAAAGCTGATCGACTAGTCTTGTTCCATAGGGCAGTACATTTGGCAGTAGCTCGATGTAACGGGTAACGCAGTGAATGTAACGGCAACGGCGCTCCCGCTGGGGTAAAAGTAATCAGGTAGATTACTAGTTACCCATTGGCGGGCAATCGTTACGTAACAGCATTTATTTAAACGCTGTTACTTACAACACTGACCTCCAAATCACCCATGCCAAAGACGTCTATACACGTGCGGTATATCCTCTCCCGTGCCCTCCTCCTATGCGCCCTCCTACGCGCCTGTGAAGCCAGTAGTATAGCTATGACCATGGATGCCCCTGGCATGTTGGCATACAGATTGTTGTCCTGCAAGTGTGGATGCTCAGCTTGCCCGTAACGGGGCTGCTGCAGCTGCTCTCCAGCTGACCTGTGCATGTCTGGTGCAAAGTTACCCCTGCTTTATGAGGGGTAACTGTAGGCCGGATGTACACACGCGCGTACTTTCGTGGATCGCCGTATCTCCCTCATTTGCATATTTGAATAGCAAATCAATGGGAGCGCCAGATGCGTGCAGCGTATATATGCGCCCACGATGCGCCGGTGCAGAAAAGTTACGTCGGTCGGAAAAAGACGTGTTTCAAGCGCATCTGGTTTTGTGGATACGGCGCATAGTTACACCGGCGTATATATACACTTATGCCGCGCATCTCGAGATACGCCAGCGTAAGTGCTTTGTGGATCTGGCCCTGTGTGTGTGTGTATATATTATTATTATTATTATTATTATTATTATTATACAGGATTTATATAGCGCCAACAGTTTGCGCAGCGCTTTACATCAGGATATATATATATATATATATATATATATACACACACACACAGTATTTACAGTATATTGTTGTTAATATTCATTTTTAACCCACTGGTGCTGATATTAGGAAGAAATAAGCCTTCTTCCTCTTAGGACACCAGCTTCTCTTCCAGTTTCTCCACCTTTGAGCTGGTGAATCTGGAAGGGAGATATTTCAGTGGAAGAGCTATGAGATCTTCAGATCTCAATTTATTAAACTGGCCGTTTGTGACAAAACGGCCATGTGCTGTGATGAGAAGTGGAGAACATGTTCTCTGCTCCTTATCTCAGTTTATTAAACCGGCAATGCTCTGAGATAAGCCGTGATCATCATGATCTCAGCTTATGATGGTTTATTAAACATACACCTCAGAGTGATCACAAATGCAGTGTAAAGGTGATGGGGTGGAGAAACTAACATGTTACAGAGAAGTTTGTGCAGAAGAAGAAAGTCCTGAGGCCTCGTACACACCACCAAACATGTCCGATGAAAACGGTCCGCGGACTGTTTTCATCGGACATGTCCGCTGGGAGGTTTTGGTCTGATGTGTGTACACACCATCAGACCAAATTCCCCGCGGACAGAATACGCGGTGACGATGACGTGGCGACGTGCGCGACCCAGGAAGTTCAATGCTTCCACGAATGCGTCTAATCACTTTGACGCATTCGTGGATTTTCGGGCCAGCGGACATGTCCGATGAGTGGTATTATACCATCGGACATGTCCGACGGACAGCTTTCCAGCGGACATGTTTTTTAGCATGCTAAGAAACTTTTGTCCGCTGGAAACCTGTCCGCTAGGCTGGAAAATTGTCCGGTAGGCCCTACACACGACCGAACATGTCCGCGGAAACTGGTCCGCGGACCAGTTTCAGCAGACATGTTCGGTCGTGTGTACAAGGCCTGAGAGTAACAGTCTGCATGACTAGGGCAGCCAGATACCTTACTGCACCCAACCACACATGTATAACCCACTTATCTTAATATAAAATAACCACACTGACACCTGCTGGATTAAAATGGCCTGTTCGGCCTTTATTTAACAATAACCAAATAAAATATATATATAAAAATATACTGTATATATATATACCATTACCAAATATTTAAATACTTTAACATTTTAATAAAACATTTTTACTACTAATTGGTTGTCAGCCCCCTGACAACCCCCTCCTCACTTTTTGGGCCTGTGGTACCATTGTAGCTAGAATATGTCCCCAGTCGCAACATCGCCTCGAGGACCCTAACTGATCACAGACCCACCCACTTATCACCCGATGGTCCAGACTAACACCAGACCACCGAGGAGGACTCCATCCCTGAGATGTGCCCCACCGTTTTACCCATACCACCTGTCTCTTTACCAAAAACGTCAGGGCACCCACCGCAACCCTTCAGTCACACCAACCTACGGAGGAAAAACAAAACCTACCTAAAAAAATAGGACGAGAGGGCGGGACTTTCCTCTAAGGATTTCTCTCCCAGACTGCTGCCTCGCTCCTCCTCTCTCCCGCAGTATACATAATACTCCTCCCCCTTCCGATGCTCGCCCCAATCAGGTAAGACTCCCAATATAAGCTAACCACCCTCATTTTCTTAACCTCTTCCCAACTGTAAACTACCTCCACCCTGTCATGTCTGTCCTACACCTACGCTTCGCTACGGCTCTGTACATGTCTGGAGTTGGTGCAGAGGAGTGACGTGACGTAAATGTTGGAGTGCATCGCTTATTCAGTGCTATTGATTCTACAATTATTCAACAATGATGGCAAAGTGATCTGTTCTATGCAGGGGCGGATCCAGAGTCTAATCTCAGGAGGGGCACTGCCTAAATTTCTGCAGGCAATTTGTAGGGGCAATGGCTGGTGTTGGCGCTTCAATCATCACAGCACCGTGGTTAATATGGTGTCAGGATGATTGAAGCACATCATTTCAATTATTACTGTGTGGGAGCAGGCAGGTGGAGGGGGGGACAGGGGGGGTTGCAGCCAGGTGGAGGGAAGGAAAATGTGGTTGCAGCCAGGTGGAGGTGAGGACAGGGTGGTTGCAGCCAGGTGGAGGTGAGGACAGGGGGTTTGCAGCCAGGTGGAGGTGAGGACAGGGGGGTTGCAGCCAGGTGGAGGAGAGGACAGGGGGGTTGCAGTCAGGTGAAGGGGAGGACAGGGGGGTTGCAGCCAGGTGGAAGGGAAGACAGGGGGGTTGCAGCCAGGTGAAGGGGAGGTCAGAGGGGTTGCAGCCAGGTGGAAGGGAGGACAGGGGGGGTTGCAGCCAGTTGAAGGGGAGATAAGTTCTTACCTTGGATGATAATGGAATCACTGGCTTCCTCCACCCTACAGCCTCATGGTCTCTCTTCTCTCTCCCCCCCTCCTCCTCCTCGGCATGTTGGGGGCTGCAGTCCTCTCAGGGAATCATCCTGGGGCCTGCTGGTAGTACACGTCCCATAATCCTCTTGGTTGCGTTTTACCAGCCATTGGCTCTGAATGTAGCCAATAGCATCAGGCATTGCCTGGTGAAAGAGTTACTGGGCTCAAGGAGGAGAGGGAGGGGTGGAAATCCCCAGCAGCTGCAGCTCTGCCTGTGCCCCTTCACAGAGAGCCTGTCAGCAACGGCTGATGGGGTCAGCGTCAGCACAGCCTGCAGTGCAAACAATTTTTTTCGGGGGGGGGGGGGATTGACATGCACAGCAAGGCAGTTTAAAAAAGCCTGATTCCCCAACCAAGTGTTATCCCCCAAACAAAAAAACAAAAAGCAAATGACTGTTCATTGTCAGAGTGATAGATGGAGGTCTGGCAGCAGAGTGACATGGTGGATGATAGTAACTAGTACCATCCGCTACACCAATAACTGATGTTGGTGCTGCAAAAAAGAACTTGGCTCTTTCCAGTATATACAGTATATTGTCAATGTGCCCTCATTACATCATATTGGGAAACAATTCACAAAATCATCCACCATCTAGATCCCCTGCTCCACCAAAATCTACCTTCTGGGCCGGATTCAGATAGATTTCTCGATCTATCTGCCGGCGTAACGTATCTGCGATACGGTACGCCGCCGTAACTTTGAGCGCAAGTTCCGTATGCAGAAAGAACTTGCGCCCTTATTTACGGTGGCGTAACGTATGTGTGGTGGCGTATGCCCGCCTAATTCAAATGGGGATGTTGTGGGCGTGTTATATTTAAATTTCACTTGACCCCACGTATTTTACGTTTTTTTCTGAACGGCGCATGCGCCGTCCGTGAAATATCCCAGTGTGCATTGCTCCAAAATACGCCGCAAGGACGTATTGGATTCGACGTGAACGTAAATGACGTCCAGCCCTATTCGCAAACAATGTAAAATTTTCAAAAATCTACGCGGGGAACGATGGCCATACTTAACATAGGATACGCCGCATATACCCCTCATATAGGAGGGGTAACTTTACGCCGGAAAAAGCCTAACGCAAACGACATCAAAAAATGCGCCGGGCGGACGTTGGTTTCTGAATCGGCGTATCTACCTAATTAGCATATTCATCGCATAACTATACGAAAGCGCCACCTAGCGGCCAGCGTAAATATGCAGCCTAAGATACGACGGTGTAAGACACTTACACCAGTCGGATCTTAGGGAAATCTATGCGTAACTGATTCTCTGAATCAGGCGCATAGATACGACGGTCCGCACTCAGAGATACGACGGCGTATCAGGAGATACGCCGTCGTATCTCCTATCTGAATCCGGTCCTCTGTGTCTAGCTCTGAAAGACTTATGCCCCGTTCACATGTACGGGTTTCCCGGCTGACTTTTTACTACCGGGAAAGCCGAGAACAAACTCGGCAGCTTTTCCCCCCTACACACGACTGGTTTTCCTGGCAGGAAAACTGCCATGAGAGCTTTGGCCGGGAAACCTGGCCATGTGTATGCTCCACTTCGGCGTTTCCTATAGGAAAACTGATGGGAAAAAGACCACCAAGAATCACGGCAGGAAAAAAAGAGAACATGTTTTCCTGTCTGGAAAACTGCCATGAAGCATACACACGGCCAGTTTTCCCAATGGAAAAGCTGGTCGTGTGTACGAGGCATTAGGCTTAGTAGCCCTTGAATATAAAAGGAGTGGAGTCTCCTCCCTTGTGGAACTACACACAAGGACCCGAGATGGTAAAATTATGAAAAATCTCATTGCCCACCTCCATAATACACACAAAGTCTGGGACTGACATCTCACAGTACACATTGCATGATTAGGTGAACCAGCTCCCTCTGACCCGATTGCTTTCTGCAACTCTGAGCTGTGAGACTGGCAACTGAAGTGGATATGTTGGATTTTTTTTTCATTAATTTCTAAAATCTTTCATTCTGTTCTAGCTCTGATCTCCTTATTTCTTTGAGTGACTATATGCTTACACCAACAATTAGTGTACATTTTTAGTTATACAGTATGTACAAGGAACAAGACTGAATTCAAGGCAAAAAAAAAGAAAAGAGAAGGAGTGTTTACGCTCTGCCTACTTAATTTTTTCAACATCACAACCACTATTGACAGTGTACATCATCTATCACCCATGTACTGCCTTACTGTCAATATATTGTCTTTGTAAAGTATGAAAAATATGCTGCAAATGTATGATTTTCACTGTGTCATAATGCTTGATTTAATGTTGCTTTTTTACTTTAGGGAGGCCCGGAGTGACATGACAAAAGAACAAATAACGGAGGGCTGGGCATGACTGTGTGAGGAGTAGTGCAACAGAGGGTTAAGGAAGGTAGGAGGTGTTTTCAGAGAAGTGGCCGTAGGGGGTCTGGTGACTGGGTAGGAGGAGCCCCTTTATAAAGGGGGGTGGGGGCGCACGTGGGACACTCTGGGAAGTTAGCACGCTGGGAGGCAGGTTTTTCCCTGCTCTCAGCTTTTAATGCAGAGACAGATTGGGGACTTCTTTAGGCGGCGGCGGCTGCGAAAACACCCCTGGTGGGCTGTAATCACAGGTGGGTGGGCTGGAGAGGACGAGGCGGGGGCGTCGGGTACGGCCGTGTTTGGGTCCCCATGTGCTCGGCGGTCGTGGCCGCCGGAGTGTTTTAATTTTACTTCCTAGGGCCGGGTCACAAGTGCGGCGGACGTCTAGGAGCCCCAGGTGGATCAGTTGCCCCCGCCGGCCGGGCACACGTTCGCCCCGGCTGGCGGTGAGGGCGGGCGGCATCCGTCCAGGCGTCTGGGTGCAGTGGGCGGGGCGTCAGGCAGTAATGGCGCCTGATCTTTGCCCGCATGGCGGGCACAACCTGTCGTCGTCGTCCCCCGGCCGGGCGAGCACATGCTTCGGCAGGGGGGTGATGGCGGACGGAATCCACGCGTAATCCGGGCTCGGTGGGTGGGGCTTCGGACCGGAATGGCGCCCGATCCGCGCCACACGGCGGAGCAGAGTGGATGGAGCGGTTCCCCCCCCAACCACTGGGACATCAGGGGGGAATCCCAACGGGACAAAAAACGCGGGGGAACAGCCGGGGGGTCGTCCAGGATTGCGACCACCGGTTCCAGGGCAGTGGGGAGGCCTGAGTCCCCGGATCGGAGAAGGGAGGTCGAGCGGAGGTCCGTCGGTGGGAGCAGCAGAACAGAGACCGGGTCGAGTATGAGAGGACGATCCGCCGGGAGGCTGGGATCTTCGGCCTCCAGGCTTCCGCGCCTGGGAGTAGATGTCGGAGAGGACGCCGGCCTCGGAAGATCGTGCGGAGGGGGAGGTAGCTGGATCGTAGGAAGAGGGTCGCGTAGAGGAGTCACCTGCGGTGGGGTTGCCAGTGTCGGCTGTGAGGGACGTTTCCGGCCAGCCTGGTAAGTCCACTAACAATACTTCTGGGGATTTTGTTACTGCATTGTGTACACTGTTGGGGGTGGGGGTCCTCCTGTGATTGCGGGTAATGTAGGGGGTAATGTTTGCCGCTAACCAGGGTGGGGGGGGGGGTACAGGGGTGGTGCAGTACAGTAGTTCCTGAAGTGACACGGGGGTGAGCAGACGAGGGGGGGTCAGGACGGATGTAGTACGGATGGCTGATGCGGACAAAAGGTGAGATATATATGTATGCTTGGGGGGGGGGGCGTTGGGGGGCGCATCTGAAGCAGGAGGTCAGGGAGAAAATCGAGAAAGGTGAGTATGTGGAGATTCTTTCCCTGTTGCCGTTGGAGAAGTTTAATTTGGATAGGGTGAAGCCAGACAGTTCTAAAAAGGATGACGAGGAGAAGGGAAGGTATGGGTTGATTCCTCGTACGTTCAGCTATGGGTTGCAGACATTTGCGATCATGGCTAGCGACTTAGGGGAGAAGAGCCCGGAACACGGTTCTGCGCATTTCTGCTATAGGGACGCTAGGTGAGAAGCTTATCGGGTATATGGGGGGGTCAGGGTGGTTAAGGTATGACAAGCAGTTTCGCCAGCCGGGGGCTGGGCACCCTACGCTGCGATGGGACCACAAAGATATCAGTTTGTGTATGCGGATGATTTCCGCACCCCAGACTAATACTCCGTTTTTTTTAGGGCGGGGCCAGGGGAAAAAACTAGGGGGTCTGTTGGCAGTTTTAACGAAGGGGCCTGCGAGTTGGGGGAACCTGTCGTTTTGAACACGAGTGCTCCCGATGCGGGGGTGCCCACCCCCTGTCACGATGCTTAAAAAAAAAAAAGGGGAGAGCGGGCAGGGGGATGCTGCTAGCAAAGGGGACAAGGTCAGATGAGGGGGTATGGATGGGACCTTTTCTAGATAGATTCCCAGACAGGGCGGCGGTGCGGCTGCTCGCGGCTGGGTTTTTTCCGAGGGAGTTGTCATTCCCTGTTCTTTGTCAAAGGCGCCTGGGGATCGTGTTTGACTCAGGGGCAATGGGAGGTAGGCCGCCGGGGGACGAGGGGAGGACCTCCAGCTGGTGATCGGGGGGGATGTTGGGGCAGGATAAGGTTCAGCTAGGGGAGTTGCAGTCACGGTTAGGTGAGTTGACCTTTTCCTGTCATCAGGGATGGACTGGCCATAGGAACTACAGGGAGTTTCCCGGTGGGCTGATGGCTCAGTGGGCCGTTTTTTTTAAAAACAGAGATGCTGCTTGGAGGACTTTTTGTAACGACCTGGCAGCGCCCCAGTGTGAAAGCACTCAGGCTTTCACACTGGGACTGCAGCGGAAGCTTTTTTCAGTCACTTTACAGGCGCTATTTTTAGCCCAAAAACGCCTAAAAAATGCCTCAGTGTAAAAAGGGGTCCTACACGTACCCCCTCTCTTTTACACTCACTCTATTTTTCTTACACTCACCCCCCTCTCTCTCTCTCTCTCTCTCTTTCTCACCCTCTCATGATATACAATAATGGATGTAGGGGCCTTTTGGTGGGCGTGATTTTTCGGGGGGGTGGGGGCAGCATTTTATTGAATTAAAGTGGGCCGGTCTGGATGAAGTCCAGGGCCAAATTTTTGTCCCAGTCCAGCCCTGCCTGTCGTTTCATTCCCATGGGCAGGGTGTTCTGCCGATGGCTGTCAGCGGCTACAGGGGGGCAAGGTCCCCGACTCCTTCCATTCGCTTGTCAGGGGAATTGAAGACAGATCTGCAGGTGTGGCACACCTTCTTGCAAAAGTGCAACGGGTGGGGCGCGGTGGATGTCGGGGCCGGGGAGTAATTTTGATTTGCAGCTTTTCACGGACGCGGCGGGATCCATGGGTTACGGGTCTTTTTTTCAAGGGGACGATGGAGGGGGGAGGCATGGCCGGAGTCCCGGGTGGCGGCGGCGGTTCTAAAAGGAACCTGGTGCTGCTGCAGTTCTTTTCATGTGGTGATAGCGTTCGATCTGTGGGGGGAGGAGTGCAGGGATGTAAAATCAGGGGTGGCTGTGACAATATGGGGGTGGTGCCAGTTATCAACCGAGTTTCTGGATCCTCGTTGCCGGTGGTTCGGTTGCTGCGGCACCTCGTGTTGCGCTGTTTACAATGGACCGTCTTTCTGTACGCTGGGCACATTCCGGGGGACAGCGGACTCACTGACGCCTTGTCTAGGTTTTCAGTGGGGACATGTCATAAAGCTGGCTCCACAGGCAGACAGAGAAGGGGTCCCTGGCCCGGGGTGGATGTGGGGCATTGTGTTGTGATCGCCGCAAGCTGGGCCAGGAGGTCGGTGAGTGGGCCGACGTGGGCGGCATACACAAAGGTGGGGGAACGAATGGTCTGTGTTCAAACATAGGGCGGATGCCGAGATGGGGGAGGTGGAGCTGGGGTTGGTTGGTGGTGTAATTTTGTGTCTGGTCAGATGGGTTTAGCCTTTTGTTTAAGTGGGAAGGCCGGGCCTATCTTGCCAAAAAGTTTTTGGGTAAAACAGGCGGGTAAGGAAAGTCACGTTCTCAGGGACGGGCGGAGAGCGGTGATTTTCCGTTTTTTCAGGAGAGTTGTGGCGTTTTGGGGGGAAATCTGTTCATCCAGTTATGGGGTGGGGTTTTATTCTATACGGTTTTGGGGTGGCGTTGGGTGGGCGAGTTGGTTGGCCCTTCCAGAAAGGTGGCAGGAGGTCTAAGGGTAGAGGATGTGCCCTTAGGAGGAGGACAGTGTGGTTTTCGGCTTTGTCGGTCCAAAAACGGATCAGAGGGGAAAAGGGGGTGGAAACGTTTTGTATCCCTTGCCGGGTTCGGGGGGTCTGCCCTGTGGGGACGGTGCAGGAGTTTTTTAACGATACGCCCAGGGGAACAAGGGGAACAAGGTGGTGGGGTGGTTTGTGGCCCTTCTTTATGCATGGGGATGGTTCGTTTGTGTCACGGTTTCAGTTGGGACAGGTGTTTATGAAATGTCTGAAAACAGCTGGGTTTACTGAGTTACAATTATCTCACACTCCTTCCGCATCGGGGGGCGGCTACTGGGGCGGCCCGGTGCGGGTTGGATGAGGTGGTGGTCAAAAAGGATCGGGTGTTGGGGGAATCTAGAAGATTTCGTTCTTCTGTGCGCCCATACATGGCGCTGGATTGGAGGAGGGGTGGTGAGGTATGGACTGGAGGATGTGGGTTCATGATATTCCGGAGGGTTGTGGCATGATTATCACTGTTGTTATTTGTTTTCAGATGGAGGTCACTCACGCCTCGTGTGGATCATGGGGCATTCTTTTGTTTGCAGGGGGAGCAAGGAGAGCGGTTGCTGGGCCCGAAGGTAGACAGTTGGGGATTTCCAGGCGGCAGGTGAGAATTCGTTGGCTGGGGATTTCTGGGATGGGGGTGGGGCAGGGTGCTGCCTGAGGTGCAGCGCTATGCCCGGCTCGACCGGCTGACCGACGGGTCGGTTTTACACGTGGGGGGCAATGACCTGGGGGTTCGGCCAATAGGGAATTTGATCTCCGCAGTCAAGGCGGACGTACTCACGTTCAGGGCAGCTTTTCCAGGGCTGTTGCGGGTGTGGTCTGACATAGTCGCTCGGACCACCTGCCGTATTGCAAGGTCAGTGGCTATTAAGGGGAACAAGGTGGTGGGGTGGTTTGTGGCTAAGCACGGGGGTTTGGTTGTTCGTCACACGGAGTTGGAGGTTAATGTGGGTCTGTACCTGCTTGGGGATGGTGTTCACCTAACCGTTGTGGGTATGGATTTGGGGTACTAGGTTTGCAGGAAGGGATATAGAGGGCCCTGCGGGTGTGGAGGGGTCCGTAAGGGAAAGGGGGTCATTGGTGGGATGGCCCCCGTATGGTGTTATTCCAGTGGAACGGTGTCCGCTGGAATACGGTTATCGTACACTGCGGTGTAAAAGGAGGTGTCTCCGAGCTGGAGTCGGATGGGGGCCGGATATGGTAATGGTAACGCAGTGTAATGGAAAATAAAAGGTTTAAGTGGGGTTGCTGTCAAAGATCAAATTGGACGGGTGTTAATAAAGTTATTTGGGTTAAATGTTAATGAATAAAGTTTTGGTTACTTGGAATTATTTAATTTGATTTAAATATTTAATTTGGTTTGAAAAATAAAATAGGCTGTCGTGGCCGACTTTACTCCAACTCCTTTGTCTATCTCGTTAATGGGTAAATGGGGAAATGTTTAAAGAATTTGGGGGGATCTAAAAGTGGGGAGTTTTTTACTCCCCACCTTTAGACTTGGACTATCTAATCTACACTAGTCATGTGGAAATTCCTAAAAACCTTGATTCACGGAGGGGGCGGGAATCATTTAAGTTAGGCGCGTTCCCGCGCCGAGCGTAGTGCGCATGCTCCGTCGGGAAACTTTCCCGACGTGCATTGCGGTAAATGACGTTGCAAGGACGTCATTTGCTTCAAAGTGAACGTGAATGGCGTCCAGCGCCATTCACTATTCACTTACGCAAACAACGTAAATTTCAAATTTCGCGACGCGGGAACGACGGGTATACTTTAGCATTGGCTGCCCCTGCTATAGAAGGGGCAGCCTTACGCAAAAAAACGACGTACGCAAACGACGTAAACTGCGTACGCAGGGCTCGCGTAGGGTAGTGAATCGGCGTTAGTATGCAATTTGCATACTATACGCTGACCACAACGGGAACGCCACCTAGCGGCCTGCGTAAGAATGCAGCCTAAGATATGAGGGCATAAGAGCCTTATGCCACGCATATCTTAGGCTGCAGTCGGCGTAACAAGCTCTCTGAATCAGAAGTCGTTACGCCGGGGCAAGTAAGCAATTGTGCTGCGTAACTATGGTTACGCAAGCGCAATTGCTCTTTGAATCTGGGCCAATCTGTCCTGCTGACGGAGCAATGACATACAGTTCACCCTAGAGAGGGCATTGAATATTATTATAGGTACTTTTATAGTGCAGGCAAGTTACATAGGGCTTGATATATCATACATACAGTATACTAGGGCCAATTTAGACAGAAGTCAATTAACCTACCAGCATGTTTTTGGCAGGAAATTGTGCTAGCCACTGGGCTGCCTCATTATTTTAACAATGTTACCATTAGATTGACAGACCACTCGGGTAGCAGAGAGCGCAATTCGATCTCACCCCGGTGTGTTACAACAGCGAATTAATATTCGCTGTTGAAACACTGATACTCAATCCGGCCAATAAGAAGCAGGTGTGAGACCCGTCTTCTGATTGGCCAAAAAGAGAAGACTCCTGATTGGCCACGGAGAAGGAGGGGGGAGAAAATGGAAGCCCCTGCCGCTGAGATGGCCCGTGAAGAGCAGGAAGCCACCAGTGATGGGGTAAATGCTACCGACTGACCGGGGGGTGTTATACTGTTTGCTGCCCTCTCAAAAAAAAAAAAATTCCACCAGCCGCCACTTTATACAACTGAGTTACCTGTGTTTGTATTTACTATATAGAAGATATTGAGATTATATCAGGCCCTTCAGGTCTGGTGTGGATATTACAGGTCCTTTAGAGGGGTCTTTTAAAAAGACATGAAATCACCCAAGACAATATGTATATTATAATGAACGCTTAACAATTTAATTAAATGCTTTTCGTTTCAGTAAATCTTTATTAAACAAGTGTTATGCAATCTGAGTACAACAGACTTTGATATACAAGCGTACACATCTTAAAATAGGGAGCAATAAGAGAGTACAAATATGGGTACATCAAATTGCCCCATATGACCATACTGTAACGCCAGTTGCAATACCAATGATGAGCATTCCTTTGAGAGGGGGCTCTGCCCACTATAGATATCCTCAGGGGGTCATTTGAAATAGATTTATTTTGTCAAAATTTGAGTGTTGTATTGGGAGAGGTCTCTACCCAGGAACATCCCTCAGGCCTTAAAGAAGAATTCCAGGTATGGATATTTTATACATAGTTACATTATTCTAGCTTGAGCCAATGGAAGCCGGCAATCACTGCAAACCATTCTCTGGTTGGATGAGGTGGAGAACGTTACATCACCACCCATGTCCACCTCATCCAAGCAGAAAACCCTTCTCATTCAATCAGGAAAATGCAAAGCATTCCCTGAATGGCGTCTGTACCAAGCAGCTTATCCCCTGTGTTCAGAATGCAGCAGGGCAGCCACTCGGATTGGGACTTAGAAACTGGTGTAAATCATTGGACTACCAGTCTCTACTTCAGTGATTTTCAGATTCTCGGTGCTTCAGTCAGGTATGGTATATGCATAGTTATATTGGCCCAAGCTAGACAAGACATATATATTTTGTCCCATTTATAAAATATCTATACCTGTAATTCTCCTTTAACCATGACAAGAAGTAGAGGAAAAGGGGGGGGGAGGGAAGGGGGGTCAGGATTAATGAAGACTTTTCAATCCAATGTTGACTGGCATGACACTTCTCCCGAAATCTCATCCTTATAGCAACTGTTATCTGATTTTATTGACTCACTCCACAAATTTCCATCAAAAGTTTCCCCTGTAGTGTGAAAAAAAAAGGTATAAACAATGCAGGATAAACATTGGACAATCATATATGTGCCATTGGTATTATTTAGCTTACAAGATTAATTAAACTACAACTTTAGTCATTACATGATATACAATCTTGGAGAGATACTTTGTCTCAACAATCAGGAGCACTTTTAACAGAGCATGTACTAAATGCATTTTTTACCATAACACTACTCGATGTATGGAGTTTGCAGACCCCCTTCCATGTAGGTGCAAACCATCTTAAGCATATAGGTTGTACCAAAAAAAAAAAAGTCACCCAATTCTCTAGAAACCCAAATACTTCCCTCCAACACGTTTAGCCATGCATTCAGTTCCAAGCTTCCCGTCTTTCCTGTATTGCGCTGTACACAAGCAATATTCCATAGAACATCACCTTTGAGGATTTTTTTCCCTCAAGCTTAATTCTTTAAAAAGCAGTTAGTTTCTTACCAGTAACCCTGTTTCCAATAGTCTTCCAGGGCAGCCCTTGAGAGATGGAGCTCCTCCTCACAAACAGGAAACACGTTGCCTTTAATTCTTTTAAAAAGGTAGCCCCTCAGGTCAGTCATCCATGAGAACTGAAGGCCGGGTTCTGAAAACGACATAATATACAAAACAACCCCACAAGGTTAGACATTTTAGGGTGGGATCGTGCTGCCCTGGAAGACTACTGGAAACAGAATTACTGGTAAGAAACTAACTCTGCTTTTCCCCCCAGTTGTCTTCCAGGTCAGCCCTTGAGAGGATAACCAAGAACTCACCAGATTTAGGGTGGGACAACGGCTTGGCGGACTTTCCTACCAAAAGCCTGGTCCTGGCTGGAAATCAGATCCAGCCTGTAATGTTGAACAAAGGTCGAGAATCTTGACCAGGTTGCAGCCCTGCTGATTTGTTCTGGAGTGGCTCCTGCCCACAAGGCTGCTGGCTCCTGCCCACAAGGCTGCTGAAAGCGAAGCCCTTGTTGAATGAGCTTTAAGTTCTTTTGGTGGTGTCATCTCCATAAAACTGTAGCACTTTAGTATGGCTGCCTTGATCCATCTAGCTATTTTGTCTTTTTGGACGCTGGCTTGCCCTTCAGTTAGCCTGCGTACAAGACAAACAGAGCATCTGATGTTCTGAATTCATTAGCAACTTCTAAATATTGAAGCAGAAACCTTCTGACATCAAGAAGACTTAGTTCCTGTTCTTTGCCGTCTGGTGAACTGCAGAATGAAGGTAGAACTATATCCTGGGACTATCTGTTTGAAGGACAATTCGAGCGTCATGAGTTTTTAGAGAAGGCTCTCTAACAGAAAGAGCCTGTATTTCTCCTATCCTATGTGCCGTTGTGATGGCTGCGAGGAAAAAACTGTTTTAAGGAGTCAATAGGCGCAAGGATGCATCTTGTAGCGGCTCGAAGGGAGGTTTGATCATCCCCCTGAGCAGCGACAAATCCCCATGTGGGACATTTTTGTGTCTTGGGCTTTTTGAGAGAACCAGGCTCTCTTGGGCCAGTATGGTGCGATCAATACAAGTTCTATCTGTTCCTGTAGGAACTTCACCACCCACGGAATCAGATGAACTGGAGAGAAGGCATAGCACAGTTTGAAATTCCAAGGATTTGAGAGAGAGTCTATCCCTAGAAGCTAATCTTGCTGGTTTAGCGAGAAGAAACAATTCACCTGGGCATTCTTCCGAGAGGCAAAGAGGTCTATGTTTGGAACTCCCTAGCAGGCTGCGATTTCCCTGAACACCTCCAGGTGCAATACCCATTCCTCTTGGGAGATCTCCTGGCGACTGAGGAAGTCCACTACTTGGTTGTCTTCCCTTTTAGATGCACTGCTTCCAGTGATAGCAGGTTTCCTTCTGCCCATCTGCATATCTGATTGGAGATGTGACTTAGGGAATGACTTCTTGTGACTGCTGTGGCGTTGTCCGAGTGTATCAGGATGTGACGACTTCTTAGCTGGTTTTGGAAGAATTCTATGGCTTTGGCTATCGCCATAAGCCCTCTCCAGTTTTAAGATGCTTATTCTTCTTCAGGGGACCATCTCCCCTGAGCAGGTTGCCCTGCTAGGTGAGCTCCCTACCCTCAACTGCTTGCGTCTGTGGTCAATTTCCATGAGATCGGAAATGACTAAGCCAGACCCCGATTTAAATTCGTGTGGACCCTCCACCGTCACAGCGACCTCTTCACAGATGTTGTAGGAAATAATGTCCTGTCCAAATCTTCTGATTTTTAAAATAAATATTTGCAGAGGTCCTAAATGGTATTTTGCCCACTGGACCCCTGGTATTGATGTAATCAGACCCAGAACCAACATCAGCTCCCTGATAGATATCGGGGAGGTTGTTCTGTACAGAACTCACCCTCCTGATGAGGCCTTGACTCTTCTCCTCCGGTAGGGAAGTCTTCTGTTATGGAGTCGAGCAGATATCCCAGGAACCGGATGTTCTGAGTGGGACACAGTTTGGACTTTTCCAAGTTCAAGATCCAGCCCAGAGACTTCAGTCATAGTTGTGCTTCTGTAAGGTCTTTTAATAGCTGTGCTTCTGACTGAGATGCAAACAGTAGGTCATCTAGATATGGAACAACGGTCATCTTTTTCAACCTTAGAGGGGCCAGAGCTTCCGCTAATACTTTGGTGAATATCCTGGGTGACGAGGATAGCCCGAAAGAAGAGCTTTGCTATGGGAGTGCTATTCCTTTCCTTCTATTTCCACCGCTAACCTTAGACATCTCTGGGACGCTTCTCGAATGGGAATGTGGAGATATGCATCCTTGAGATCCATGGTCGCCATGAACGTTTCTGGTTGCAGGCTGTTTGACCAAGAATATGCATCTCATGCAAAAAAATGTTTTATTGTATTGCTTGGTTCAAAGGCTTTAGCTTTAGTATCAAAACTTGCCGGAAGTTTTTTTTTATCACAAACATGAGTAACGAGTAAAAACCCCTTCTTTTTTCCTTCTCTGGGACTGGAGTAAGGACCTTCTGGTCCACCATCTCCCCTAACAGTAGTGGAAGGGCCTTGGCTTTTTCTGGATCTCTGGGAAGTTTTGTTAATAGAAATCTCTCCTGAAGGCGACAATTGAATTCCAGGGAGTAGCTCCTTGTGATGATGTCCAAAATAAATGTATTGACTCGTCTTCTGCCATTGAGGTAGGAAGGTAGCCAGTCTTCCCCCTACTGACACTCTGTTGTCATTGCTTGGTGGTTTGGTTAGAAGAGCCAAAGAGGACATTACTGGTTTCCCTTTGTGACCCGTCCACTTTTTCTTAGGACAATCTTTCTTTTCTTCTTTTTTCTTGGACGAATAGAATGCCCCCTTTTGTGGAGGCTTGCGCTTTTCAGCAAGAAAGGTTTACTTCCTGTCCGCTGTTCTTTTCTAGGCCTGAGCCAAAAAGAAAATCCCCAGTAAATGCGAGATTGCATAACCTAATTTTGGATGCAGAGTCCCCTTCCAGGTTTTCATCCAAATCACAAGTCTTGCTAGTCTCACTAGTCACCCTGACCTTGCCGATAGTTTGACGGACTCTGCGGATGCGTCCGCAATGTAGCCAATTGTCTTGGAGAGTCTTCAGGATCTTCTCCCTAGGCGTCCATTTTTAATATGGTCTTGTAATTGGGATAACCAAAATTCAAGATTTCTTGCCATGCAAGTGGTGGCTAGCGCTGGCTTTAGGCTGGCGACACTTTTCTCCCAAGCTCTTTTTAAGATAACGTCGCCCCTCTTATCCATGCCATCTTTAAAGTGTCCCATAGCTTCGACTGCTAATGAAGATTTTTTAGAAACCTTGGAAAGTGGTGCATCCAATTTGGGAGTTTTGTTCCACACTTCCTGTGGATCGTCACTGAAAGGAAACCGCTTCTTGTGACTGGCTGCAAAGGGTTTATTTTTTGGGTCTGCCCATTAATTTTTCACGGTGTCTGACATCACCGGATGAACTGGGAACACTTTGGCTTTTTTCTTCCTTAACCTTTGGTACATCAGGTCATGTTTGGAAGGAAGTTTTTTCATCTTCAATATCCAACGTTTCATATATGGCCCCAAGCAAATCCTCCACATCTTCTAGAGACAATTTGTACTTGGGGCCTTTCCTTTCTTCTCTCCCATCTTCCTGCTATGAGTCTGAGCTGTCTGTGGCCAGAACACCAACTGTGCTGCTGCCCGCTCGCTCACCGTCTCCTGCGACCCTGATGAGACTTCTGATCTTGGCAAGGCCATGGGAGAGGATCTTCCAGTAGGATTTGCTGGAGGTTTAGGGCCAGATCCACAGCCAGGCGGCGCAACTTAACTTTTCCCATTTAAGTTACACCTCCGCAAATTTCCCAAGTTAGTGCCCGATCCACAAAGCACTTACCTGGAAATTTGCAGCGGTGTAACTTAAATCCGTCCAGCGCAAGGCGTGCCCAATCTAATGGGGTGAGTCCCATTTAAATTAGGCGCGCTCCCGCGACGGACGTACTGTGCATGCTCCCGAAGCGATTTTCCCAACGTGCTTTGCGCGAAATTACGTTAATGCGAGTTTTGTGAATCGCGCCGGGTAAAAAAAGTTGCGTCGGAAAAAAAAAGAGATGCGGCGGGAAAAAAAAAAATCTAAAAAAAAATTTGACAGCGTCGCGGGAAAGAAGGGTCTACTTTTACATGGTGTACTAACTTTACACTTTGTAAAAGTAGCCCTAATTTTGCGTTTGCAAACTAACAGCTTACGGAGACTTCACGAAGGGAAACCGCTTTGTGGATCTCCGTAAGTGCTAATTTGCATACCCAACTCGGAATTTCGACGAGAAATGCCCCCAGCGGCGGCCGAGGTACTGCATCCTAAGATCCGACAGTGTAAAACTATTACACCTGCCGGATCTTAGGAATATCTATGCGTAACTGATTCTGTGAATTAGTCGCATAGATAGAAACAGGGATACGACGGTGTATCAGTAGATACGCCGGCGTATCCCTTTTGTGGATCTAGCCCTTAACCTCTATGATAAATTTGAGATCTTTAAAAAGGTAGTAGCCATATCATCCCTCACGGATCCAAAAAGTTTTGCATAAACTGCATCTGACTGTTTAACCAGTCTGCCAATGCAAATTTGGCATAGCGGTTCTGTGTATTCCAAAAGGCATCTTGGTAGCACATTTTGCACACCGCTTTCTGGAAGTAGGCTTTGGCTCTTTGGGCGGTTTCACCTGCAAAAAAAAAAAACCCACACACCACAGGGGGACCCATGGCGGTGAGAAAACACTCCACCATACCTTACTAAAGTGCACACCCAGTGACACCAGTAAATCCCCAGGTAATCCCCAGCTTGCTAGTGAGCACCACAATTCTAGCTGCGGTCCCATTTCAAAGGATACAAATGTCACCCACCGGTGCCTACCTGCATCCTGCTGGTGCCTTCGCCTCCCGGAGCCTAGGGTTTTTGTAATCCAAATGTTATTTTGCTGGTATGTTAGAAAGCTACATAGTAGGATGTGGTTGAAAAAAAAAAAAGAAGGAGGAGGACACAAGTCCAACCTAGGTGTACGATAGATAGATAGATAGATAGATAGATAGATAGATAGATAGATAGATAGATAGATAGATAGATAGATAGATAGATAGATATAATATAATCTATATATATTGTGGGGGGTTAGCTCGGTAGCGGGGTGTGTGACCCCTTGGATGGGTTCACCACACACTGAATTTATACAGACTGGCAGTCGAAGACGGTTTATTTTTCCATCTTGCTGGAAAACAATTGCAAGCATCCAAACAGCATAAACAAAATCAAACATAAAATAAACCCTAGCCACTCTGGGCGTCTACCTTCCACACAGGAACCTACCTATGAAGTCTGACTCAGCCTACTGCTGGGCAGACAGTGCTGGTCATACAGCACAAACAATAGTCTTTTGATTTTTATCACACAGAAAAATCAATGGTCTCCTCACCTCCTCAGGAGACTTTCAGTACGCTGCTCTCCTACTCACAAAGCCTTAGGAATGATGCAGCCAATTAGTGGTAATCGCCTGGATTACTTATAGAGGCCTTAATTGCCTCATTCTGAACAGCTGAAGTTTTTCAACGGCCTTTAGCCTTTCTCTGGCTACGTTTGTAGCCGACGCCCGATAACCATCTGTGTATCGTCTAAACAAGGCAGAAATGTATGTCCCATCAGTGACAACACCCACAGATTTACCTGACTTCCTGTCACATACCTAGGGTTGGGACACAGGTTGCCAGGCAGGCATGCACTCGGGACAACCCATCTGCATTCCCCATTTTAGCACCGGGGCGATGCGTTACCACAAAACTAAATTCCTGGAGGGCCAGGAGGTAGTACCGGAGAGAATCCACAGCCCATTTCACCGCCAAACATTCTTTCTCAATGGTGGCATAATTCTCTTCATGGGCCTTCAACTTTCGGCTGAGGTACATAACAGGGTGTTCCTCCCCCTTTATAACCTGAGACAGTACAGCTCCTAAGCCCACATTTGACGCATCTGTCTGAACCATGAAGTCCCGTGAAAAATCAGGCGAATTTAAAACTGGCTGACTACATAAGGCCTGCTTTAAAGCCTGAAAAGCTGTTTCTGCTTCGGGAGTCCATTTGGTCATTACAGACTCCTTCCCTTTGGTCAAATTGGTCAGGGGAACAGCCTGTGAGGCAAAATGGGGAATAAAGCGGCGATAGTCCTCAAAAATGCACGAACCTGTTTCTTGTTGGTGGGACGTGGCCAATTCTGAATAGCCTCAACTTTATTTATTTGGGGCTTGATTAGACCTCTTCCGATGGTATACCCCAGATACTTCGCCTCTTCTAGCCCAAGGGTACATTTTTTTGGATTGGCTGTAAACCCGGCTTTCCAGATGGAATCCAACACAGCCTGAACTTTTGGCAAGTGTGATTCCCAATCTTCACTGTGGATGACAACGTCATCAAGGTATGCAGCAGCATAGGCTGGATGAGGCCGAAGGGTCTTATCCATTGTACTTTGGAATGTGGCGGGAGCATTCTGTAACCCAAAAGGCATCCTCCGATATTGGAAAGATCCGTCTGGAGTTACAAATGCTGTTTTTTCCCTGGCCGACTCCAAAAGAGGAATTTGCCAATAACCCTTGGTCAGGTCTAACGTTGTCATGTATCGGGCAGTGCCTAGGCGATCAACCAGTTCATCTATGTGGGGCATGGGATAGGTGTCAAACTTAGTGATTTGGTTAAGGCGGCAAAAGTCATTACAAAACCGCCAACTTCCATCTGGTTTGGGCACTAAGACAATGGGACTTGACCAATCACTATTTGACTCTTCTATCACCCCCAGCTCAAACATTTGTTTTACTTCCTGGCGAATTGCCTCCTGCTGGGCTTCTGGAATTCTATAAGGCTTCAACTTGACCTTATCCCCTGGTGTGGTGATAATGTCATGTTCAACTCCTGAGACCCAACCTGGCAGGTCTGAAAACTTCTCCTTATTACGGAGCACAAATTCTTTAACCTCCTGTTTCTGAGTTTTGGATAGTCTCCGCTATGCCAACTTCAGGGACAGCCAGGTTAAATGGAGCAGAAAATAGGGTAGTCTTAGCGACCAAGGACTCTCTATCCTTCCATGGTTTCAGCAAGTTCACGTGATAGAGCTGCTCAGGTTTTCTTCTTCCCGGTTGGCTAATTTTATAATTCACCACTCCCATTTTTTCCAACACTTCATATGGACCCTGCCATTTTTCTAGGAATTTACTTTCGACTGTGGGGACCAACACCAACACCCTATCACCAGGTGCAAAGGAACGGACCTGGGCCCCACGATTGGAAATCCTTTTTTGAGCCAATTGGGCTTGGGCAAAATGTTCCTTCACAATCGGCATCACTTGGGCAATTCTGTCTTGCATTTGGGCCACATGTTTAATCACACTTCGATGAGGGGAACTCTCACTCTCCCATGTTTCCCTGGCAATGTCCAGTAGGCCTTGAGGGAGCCATACAGTGGCTCAAACGGAGAGAACCCTGTGGACGATTGGGGAACCTCTCTTATTGCAAACATCAGATAAGGGAGCAGATAAAACAAATGTTGAGGAAGGTGGTGGATAAAGACGGAAAGAATTGGGATTAAGGTTTTATTAAACCTTTCCACTAACCCGTCTGTCTGAGGGTGATATACTGATGTACGTAATTGGGTCCGTTTCAGGAGTTTACAAAGTTCTTTGGTCACCCTAGACATAAACGGGGTGCCTTGGTCAGTTAGGACTTCCTTAGGAAGACCCACACGGCTGAAAACCTGAAACAACTCTTTGGCAATGGTTTTAGCAGAGGTGTTTCGGAGAGGGATCGCTTCTGGGTACCGGGTGGCATAGTCCATTATTACCAAGATGTGCTGGTGCCCTCTAGTGGACTTCAGTAAGGGGCCAACCAAGTCCATGGCGATACTCTTAAAAGGGATCTCTATAATGGGCTGCGGAAATGTGGCAT
Source organism: Rana temporaria (assembly GCF_905171775.1). Taxonomy (NCBI): domain Eukaryota; kingdom Metazoa; phylum Chordata; class Amphibia; order Anura; family Ranidae; genus Rana; species Rana temporaria. The sequence goes on along the minus strand of NC_053501.1, from coordinate 87,676,371 downwards.
GGGTGCAGTAATCTGACACACTGGACAGGAAGAGCAGTACAATTCCACTTCTTTAGTGATCCCAGGCCAATAAAACCTCTGGGTAATCCTCTCCCGTGTTTTTTCCGCTCCCAAATGTCCCCCAAGAATGTGCCCATGGGCCAGTTCCAAAACCATCTTGCGGTACGGTTTAGGCACTACCAGTTGCTCAATAGTGTCCTCTATCCTCTGTGACACTAAACAGGTCCCTTTCAATAATGAAGTAAGGGAGGGCAACCCTCTCGTCAGGGTTAACTAGCTCCCCATCTATCTTTACTACATTCTCCCGGGCTCTTAGCAAGGTGGGGTCCCTCAATTGCTCAGTGACAAAATTTTCTCTGTGCACCTCAAGGTCATCAAACCCTATCAGCCGCTGTTCCTCTTCTGAGGTAGCAGGCTCCTCCCTAGGGACTGGTGTTTCCCCTGCTAAGACTGAGAATGGAAACTCAGGAGAATCCTCACAGTTAGAGGTTTCTGGAGTAGATGGTTCAGCCTCAGAAGAACCACCTACTGGGGAATCTGGGCAGTCCCAGAGTTCCCAGAATTTTGGGAAATCCCTTCCCACAATGGCGTCATGTGGCAGTTTGGGAACTAAACCCACCTGGTGACACCAGTTACTGAGGAAGGTTTCAAAGGAAACGGTAGTCACCGGAAATTCTCGAGTGTCCCCATGTACACAAACTACAGCCATTTCCCTCGGATGTAAGGTTTTTCCCACCACTAGGTCACTTTTCACTAAGGTGACCAGGCTACCTGAATCCAACAATACCACAACATTTTTACCATCTAAGCACATTCTATATAATGGTTTCTCATTTCCCTTTACTGCAGTGCATGTGGTTGCAAAAAGGGACTGTCGTCTCTCGGTCAAAAAGTCACATTGCATGGGTTCATCACCCGCTGGGCAAACTGCTGCTACATGTCCCTCTTCATGGCAATGGTAACAGATCAACCTTCTGGTCCTCTCCTGTGGAATGGGTCTTCCAGGCCGCTCTCGCCAAACATTAGCAGTAGTCCCGATAATTCCTCTAGTTGCTCCTTGGTACCTCTCTCCACCCCATCCCTTGATGCAGTCTTACCTATAGGTGGGGTTGGTCTGGTCTTGGGGTGAAAAGTCTGTGCGTCTCTGGTGGAAGAGGACACATTTTCCGTTGTTAGATACCTTTCGACCAGGTCTACAAGTTTGTCTGCGGTTTCCGTACCACCATGGTTCACCCATTTCTGCAGGGTGTTAGGAAGAGACCGAAGAAATTTGTCCATGACTACTCGCTCCAAAATTTTTGGTCCGGACAGAGTTTCTGGCTGCAGCCATTTCCTAGCCAAATGGATGAGGTCATACATCTGCGACCGCGGTGGCTTCCTCTGCTGACAACTCCAATTGTGGACCCTCTGAGCACGGACATCCAGGGTTACACCGAAACGTGCCAATATTTCCTCTTTTAAACAATCATAGTTTTTTGCGTCTGCAAGCTCCAAATCAAAATATGCCTTTTGGGCTTCTCCAGATAATAGGGGGGCCACTAGTCCAGCCCACAGGTCTTTAGGCCAACTCTCTCTTTCCGCTGCTCTCTCAAACGTGGTCAGAAACATCTAAGGGTCCTCATCTGCAGTCATCTTTGGCAACAAATGTCTTACCCGAAAAGTCGGTATGTTACTGGCCTGACTCCCAGCCTCGGTCTGCTGTCTCTGAAGTTGTTTCACGATGGCCTCCATTTGCTGCTGGTGTCTCTGTTCCAAGCCTGCAATGCTTTCTTGGTGAACTTGTTGTTGAGCTGCGTAGGCCTGTTGTTGAGCTGCAAGGCTCTGTTGTTGAGCTGCAATGCTATCTTGGTGAGCCTGTTGTTGAGCTGCAAGGCTCTGTTGTTGAGCTGCAATGCTCTGCTGCAAACCTGCATTCGTCTGTTGTTGATTTGCATTTTCTAAAGCCAGCTGTTTCAGTATCTCCTCCATTTTGGGTTTACTTTAATTGCCCGCGGCACTCCACCATATGTGGAGTACTGAAAAAAAACAAATGCAAGCATCCAAACAGCATAAACAAAATCAAACATAAAATAAACCCTAGCCACTCTGGGCATCTACCTTCCACACAGGAACCTACCTATGAAGTCTGACTCAGCCTACTGCTGGGCAGACAGTGCTGGTCATACAGCACAAACAATAGTCTTTTGATTTTTATCACACAGAAAAATCAATGGTCTCCTCACCTCCTCAGGAGACTTTCAGTACGCTGCTCTCCTACTCACAAAGCCTTAGGAATGATGCAGCCAATTAGTGGTAATCGCCTGGATTACTTATAGAGGCCAAAATTGCCTCATTCTGAACAGCTGAAGTTTTTCAACGGCCTTTAGCCTTTCTCTGGCTACGCCCGATAACCATCTGTGTATCGTCTAAACAAGGCAGAAATGTATGTCCCATCAGTGACAACACCCACAGATTTACCTGACTTTCTGTCACAATATATTATATATATATATATATATATATATATATAAAATCAGTACTACATTGTATGTCCCTGCATGTTGGTCCTTCATAGTTTAAACGTATCTAATAGTTTAAACACTTCAGCCCCAGAGGATTTTGCAGCCAAATGATCGGGTCACTTTGTGATTCGGCACTGTGTCGCTTTTATTGACAATTGTGCAGTCGTGCGACGTGGCTCCCAAACAATTGATATCCCCCCCGCCCCCAACAAATATAGAGCTTACTTTTGGTGGTATTTGATCACCTCTGCAGTTTTTATTTTTCTGCGCTATAAACAAAAATCGAGCGACAATTTTGAAAGAAAAAAAAGCAATATATTTTACTTTTTTCTATAATAAATATCCCCAAAAATTATATATATTCCCCTGGCAGGGAAGTGGTTAACCACTAGGGGGCTAGGAAGGGGTTAAGTGACCTAGGGAGCGATTCCAACTGTGTGGGGGCTGGGCTTACTGTGACGCGACACTGATCGCTGCACCCCATTACAGGGAGCAGACGATCAGTGTCCTGTCACTAGGCAGAACAGGGAGATGCCTTGTTTACACAGGTATCCCCCCCATTCTACAGTTCCGTGACACAATCGCAGGACACCGGCAGACAGGCTGCGGGTTCCGCAGGCACGGTCGCGTAGCTCGCGGCAGATGCGCACGTGCCCACACGGTGGCAAAATTAAAAGGGATGTACCTGTACGCCCATTTGCCTGTCCGTGCCATTCTGCCGACGTAAAAGTGCGTGCGCCGTTTGGCAAGTGGTTAAAACAAGTGATGTGCCTGTTGAAGGGAATTCCACATCTTTGTCGCTCCTATGTTTAATCTACTTGTGTAGCCGTTTGTCATTGATTTGTCATTGATTTTTAATTAATTAACCTTGAAATTTTCTGAAACATTACATATCTGTTTGTGTTCAAGGCTCGATTCACACCTATGCATGTTGCTTTTGGATTTTTTCTTTTTTTATTTGGCCAATTTGTTGTTGGGCAGATTAAATAAATATATATATATATATATATATATATATATATATATATATATATATATATATATATATATATATATATATATATATATATATATATATATATATTTGCATTAAGAGGGGAGCACAAGCTTTAATGCTGCTTCTTCATTAAATTTCATGTTTGCTAGTGTAGCAGGTACTTCTCCAGATTGATCTAATCTATGATGGGAGAACTGTCTGCTGCAGCAGTGTGGGCTTTTTCACCCCCACCTTTCTCTCTTCACAGACACCCAGAACTGCTTGTTTGTAAACTCCCTATTGGAAGAGCCTGAGCCAATCATCAGGCAGCAGCAAAGGACTGTGGGGGGAGGAGATAAAAAGCCAGAGGAACTAGGCCAGAGGCTCTTTTTGCGTGTCTACATGTGTGGAATCGCAGCCTACAGCCTGCAACTCCAGCCCAGAGGAACAGACTGTCCATGCTAAAGAAGGACACCCTGCAACAGCTCAAGGACTAAATGCCACTGCAACACACCTGCATCCAAGACCGATCGCTCGCTCAGGGGAGGACTGCTGACTGTGTACAGGATTTGGTGAGGGGGCTTTGCCCAGGAACCTTTAATGCTTTTCATAAAATATCACATCCAAATATTGTCCACAGAGCTCCTACATTGCCGGTGAAGATAATAAAATGCAAAGCTTTGCTACCAGGACATTGCCGCGGTTGCTCTTAAAGGGGACACGGGTATTGAGATTATTTCACTGGGTGTGTACTAGAGGTATCGTAGGCTGGCCTGGGGTTCCCCTTTAGTCACAGCATCTCACACACCACAAGTTGTTGGGGAGTCTGTTTAATCTGTGTATATTGTTACTTATTGCTTTTATTGGTTGCATAGTGTTCCTGATTGTTTCTTTAAACTGTTTCAGCCAAGTCCTGGTACTTATACAGGTCTTGGCTGACAAATGTTTACTTAAAGAAAAGCAAAAGTTCAGGTTAACTACAAACAGAACGGTGTTGTGTATTGCATTATTAACATTGCTAGGTTGGCCAGAGGGGCTGGGACAGTTCATTGGGGTTGGAAGGCAGAGTAACGGACTGAACAAACAAAAGCAGTGCCTTTGGGGGTTTGATTACTGTCTGAGAATCAGTGAACATGGATTGCAATAAAAAACAAAAGTTGTCCTAAAAATAAAATTAAAAAAAAATCATTTTTGTTGCTGTCCCATTAAAGAAAATCCCAATCACTTCCTGTCTCCTCTAACGAATTGGGATTTTCTACAGATGTGAGCACATGGCTTGCGGCCACCATTTTTTGCTTAGGTTTTCATCTACCGCAAGAGTAAAATCTCTTGTGGTCGATGTGGATGCATGCTTCCTGCATTAGTGTACAGTATGGATATACATGTGTAGCGCTGACATTCTTGTATATTGATGTGTGTTTGCATACTTTAATACAACGTCTATGGACATTGCTATGTTTAAGTATTTGGAGCCATCTAGTGACCAAATACTGGTAATGCAGAGAGATGTTTTGTTTAGTATTTTGGTTGCCTTGGAGACGAGGAGAGACCCAAATACTGGTAATGCAGAGAGATGTTTAGTTGAGGATTTTTTTTGGTTGCCTTGGAGACGAGGGGAGACAGGGGTGTAAACGAAGCCCTCTGGATGCGGATGCCGAGCTGCTGGTGAGCCAAGGCTGAGCTCAGAGAGCTAGAGGACAGTGGCCGGATTGCAGAGACCGAGAGACACTCATCCGAGCATCGGAGAACCGGATCCATCCAGCGGAGCTGAACAGAGCTGACGGAGAAGCAAGTTGCAGTCACAGGACCCTGAACAAAAGTTACTACCCGGAGCTCCGATCCAGTGGGTGAGCGGGTCACGACCCACAGTTTGCTAAGTTTACACGCAGTTAGACTCATATACAGGCCTCACTGGGATTTATAGTTCCACAGAGGAGCAGAGGAACTGAAACTGAGAAGGCTTGAGGCCTATCTAATTTGACGTTTCAAGCGATTTTAAAATAGTTGTTGCAGTTACACCAGGAGCATTTTCACTTCAATTTGACTCATCAAAACTGTGGATTACAAATCACTTTAGCTAGCGAAGAAAAGAAGATCCAAGACCAAGTACTTTAAGTGAGATCTCACGCATAGCTAATAAAGTAGGGGGAGCTCCCAGGTATAAAATGTTTATGTATACTGTTTTCAAATAGCTTATGTTTAAATCAATTGTGCTGTCGTCTTACATTGGAATGACAACACAATTACTGTAATCACTTCTTTGCATATTTCACAGTAAAATATATCTCTGGTTAAGTATCCAGTTGTTGTGGCGTACTGTTTTTCTCACTCCAAGTGCAGTCAGTGGATCCTGGGGTTATAATACAGGTATTTTGTATTGTCTTACATTGTATTGTATTGCATTGCATCACAGTGGTGCCAAGGGGATTGAGCCAAGTTAGTGGGGTTTATTGGTAGAGTGCAGGCCCAAATTAAATCAGCAGCTCCTTCGGGGGTCAGTGCTACACGTGGGGGCTCGTCCGGGATTCCTGTCACTCTACAAGCAAGCCCGCCCCTTCGCGCTATCATGGACCCCATCAAAGTAGTCCAATGGTGCAAAGCAGAAGGTACACGCTCAGAAGCGAGCGTGGCCATTGAACTTCCAGGGAGCGACTGGGGAAGGAAACAAATTAAAGAGGTGGTACAAGCATTGTCCCCGGACAGAAAGGCTTACGTGGTCGCAGTGAAACCCGATTCTGGGACCGACTGCACCTATGCACTGATAGAGTGGGGACGGGATGTCCCTGAAAACTTCCACGGTGCCAGTATAAAATTGTCCGAAAAGACAGAGTTCCACCTGACACACCCCAGCAAACATGAAGGGCGCTCTCCCAGTCAAAAGCAGTTAGAACCTTTAGACAGGAAAGCAGAGGCTGCTGTTAAATCACTGGCAGAACGACAGCTGGCTGATCTGAAGCGACAGTACTGTAACATACAGGAGAGGTTTCAGGAGACCTCCAGTATGATAGCTGAACGCATTAATGGATTACGTGTCGTTTTGGAGGACCAGAAAGATGGCCAGATAACGCCCAACACTGGGAAGGTACTGAAGAAAAGCACCCAGGGCCGCTTGCAGGAAGTAACCAATCCGGAAGGATTTCCACATTGACGGCCAGATAGGAGAAAGAGGGCAGAAGGACAAACTGTCCTACACCAGCCTCCTACACCAAATAGAGTTGGGGCTACAGAAAGGATATCTGGAATCGGAAATTAGAGAGGCTGTAATCTATGCCATCAGCCCAGGTTCAAGTGTTAGGGGCATGTTGGAGAGGAAGAGTGGATTGACCTTGAACCAGCTAAAGAGGATACTGAAAAGCTATTATGAGGAGGAAGATGCCACTGAGCTGTTTCATCGACTGATAAATATGACACAGGATAGTAGAGAGACTCCTCAGAACTTCCTATTTCGGGCCATTGAGCTCAAGGACCGCCTGCTGTTCACATCAAAGGAAGAAGGAAATGGAGAGCATTTTGGAGCCAAGCTAGTTAAGAGGAAATTTAGGAGATCTGTGACTACGGGATTGAGGAGTGACTATATCAAGCTACAACTGAAGCAGTATTTGGAAGATCCCTCAACTCCAGATGAGGTCCTCATTGAGAAAGTGAATGAAGCGGATAAAATGGAGATTGAGAGGGACCAAAAACAGGGGAAATTTCAACCTCCTAGCACCACAAGTGCTAAAATACAGCAGCTAGGTGTCCCCTCAGACACTCAGGAACTTAATGTATTGGCAGCAAGCGTTGAACAGGGATCATGGCTTTCACCTATTCACCACCTACCCGTAGGTCAGACTGAACTGGAGAAGCTGTTCCAGACCCAGAAAGAAATACTGGAGATGATGACCATGTTGATGACTCGTCTGGTGAAACCCCAGACAGAAGAAGTCCTGCCACTCAAGGCTCCAGAGACTCCTACCATTAACCATTCTATGAAACAAACACAGAGAGTCTGCTTCAAATGTGGAGGAGTAGGACATCTCAGGCGAGTGTGCCCAAGCCCAGTAACTGAAACAAAATCCAAACAACTGGGGGAAAACTTCAGAGGGCCCCAGTGAAGGAGTCAACTGGGCGCCCGGTTGCAATAGCGAACTCCACACCGACTCATATACCCCTGACCACTGAGGTCACCAACAAGCCAGGATGGAAAAGAGAGAGACCCCCAAAACCAAAGGCGAAGGTACAAGCCACCAGGCAGGTCAAAGGTACTGCAATCAGTGGATTTCCCCCCAAGCTAGTGGGACCCTCCCCAATTGTTCCCATCCAAGTAGAGGGGATTTATACGAAAGCCCTGCTGGACACTGGAGCCCAAGTAACCTTGCTCTACAGGGATTTCTATGACAGACATCTCAAGCACCTGCCGTTACAGAAGTTGGAGGAACTAGAGATATGGGGATTAGGCACTCAGAACTTCCCATATGATGGTTACCTGCCGGTCAGACTCACCTTCGACCCAAGTACAGCAGGAGAGGCTGAGACTTTCGACACCTTGGCCATAGTGTGCCCTCGTCCCCAGGGGCTGACAAAAATTCCCTCATCATTGGGACGAACACTGACTTGGTGAGGAGGCTACTTGCACCGCTTGTGCTGCAGAAGGGGACCCCCCCACTAAAATACATCCAATGTTGGCCCAGACATACCAAGACCTTAGACAGGAGGAAGAGGCTCCTGAAGAGGGAGTGGGAAAAATCTGGCTCCTGGATAGGGAAAAGAGGTTAGTCCAGCCGGGTGAAGTAGTCTGCCTGAGAGCCTCCGTCAAGTTAAGCTGGAAAAAAACAGGTCCTTTCATTGTCCTTGAAAATACAAGCCAGGAAGAAAAAAGGGGGTTAGAACTTATCCCTGAAGTATTGCCCACCAGGGCATTGAAGAGGACTCACGGCAAAGTTCCAGTCAGTGTCCGCAACACAGCAGCTGTGCCAGTGAGGGTGCCAGCCAGACTACTGTTAGGACAGGTCAGCCCAGCAACTCCAGTTGCAGCATGTGGTTCGACGGAAGCACCAGCAGCAGAAATCCCTGTAGAAGAATTCTGCCCAAAAAATACGCCTCTTACTCCTGCATGGAGAGAAAGAGCTAAAGCCCAACTTCTGAGATGGAGGGCAGCTTTCTCAAAAAGTGAATTTGATGTGGGTTTGGCAAAGAGTGCCACCCACCGAATTTGACTGGAGAAAGACAAGCCGTTTCGTGAAAGGGTTAGGCGAATCCCATTGGGAGATCTGGAAGATTTGAGGGAACAACTGGCTGAACTCAAGAGGACTGGCATTATCCGGGAGTCCAGGAGTCCTTATGCCTCCCCAATAGTGGTGGTCAGGAAGAAGAACGGGTCCCTACGCCTATGTATCGATTACAGGACCCTGAACCGGAGGACCATTCCTGACCAGTACACCACACCTCGGATAGAGGATGCTCTGCAGAGCCTGTCGGGAGCGAAGTGGTTCAGTGTGCTGGACTTAAAGAGTGGGTATTATCAGATCCCCATGTGCCCTGAAGACAAAGAGAAGACCGCTTTTATCACCCCAGTCGGATTCTTTGAGTTCAACCGGATGCCGCAAGGCCTGTCTGGGGCCCCAGCAACGTTCCAGAGGTTGATGGAAAATACAGTGGGTGACATGAACCTACTTGAAGTACTAGTTTACCTGGATGACGTCATAGTATTTGGAAGAACGTTGGAAGAGCACGAAGAATGCCTGGAGAAGGTCCTGAAGAGACTTCATGATGAAGGTCTGAAGCTCTCTATGCCAGTTCTACCAGCCCTCAGTGAATTACCTGGGACACATTGGGGCTGATTTACCAAGCCTTTACTCCATGACTCATGGAGTAAAAGCAGGAGTAGCAGCCGTTTGGCCATTTACTAAAGAAATACGCTGCTAGTGCAGTGTATTTCCCTAGTTACTAATGTGCTCCGTGCGCCCAGGAGAGGGTGCATTGTGCACCAGTACAGACCTGGCGCACGGCACATTAAACTGTAAATTGCGGGGGTTCGGGCGGGAGTTTATTAGGGGGGGAGGTGGGGGGATGCAGGGGAAGTGAAGTGACATGTGTTTTGAAGTGTTTGGCGGGCCGAATTGAAAGGGAAAGTGTTTTTTGAAAACAGATCCCCGTACGCTTGCACAGTGCGCCTGAACCTCGGGAGGTTCATTTGCATACTGGGCATGCGCAGAGAGAAAAGTCAGGGATTCCCGTGCGCCTTGTCAGTACGCCGTGAAAATCTTGGTAAATACCAAGCGGCGTACCCGTGAATGCGCTGCGTGACGCGGCGCACGGGAATCTCCGCGCTGTTTTCAGCCCTGAAGGGGAACTCCGCGCCAAATTTCAAACTTGAAATTGGCGCGGGTCCCCCTCCAGGGCTACATTAGGCTCTTAGGCTTGGTCCGGAACGTGAGGGGTTAAACCCGCGCCGATTCGGCGCGGGGGTCCCCCCCAGATCCAAACCAAGCCCTCATCCCAAGCATGCAGTCTGGCCCGGACAGGAATGGGGGCGGGGACGAGCGAGCGCCCCCCCCCTCCTGAGCCATACCAGAGCGCATGCCCTCAACATGGGGGAGTGTGTGCTGTGGGGGAGGGGGCACTGCCCCCCCACCCCACAGCACTCTTGCCCCCATGTCGATAGGGACAAGAGCCTCTTCCCGATAACCCTTGCCATTGGTTGTCGGTGTATGCGGGCGGGGGTAATCGGAATCTGCGAGCTCCCTTTAATAAGGGGGCCCCCAAATGCCGGCCCCCCACCCTATGTGAATGAGTATGGGGTACATCGTACCTCTACCCATTCACCTGGGGGAAATGTAAAGTAAAATAAAACACCACACAGAATAAAATATTTTATTAATCTGCTCCGGAGCCCCCCCTTTCTTCTTTAGCTCTCTTACAAGGGGGGGTTTCTTCTCTCCCGATCTTCCGCCGGGACCCTGGGCTTCGGTGATTTCTGCCGGGGGAGGGCGCCATCCCTCGGTCCTCTCCGGAGCCTTCCGCCGGATGCCCCCACCCCATTTAAGCTCTTTTTCATTAGGGAGGGGCATCCGGACTTCGGGGTCTTCTGCCGGGGGATGGCGCCTATCCCCCGGTCTTTCCGGTGCCTTCCGCCAGGGTTATGGTCTTCCTGGTCTTCTGCCGGGGGTGCGCCAACTCCCCGGTCTTTTCTCTGCTCCCTCTTCTGCCTGGCTCCCCCGCGGAGCCAGGGCTTTCTTCCGTCTTCTTTCTTCTCTCTTCCTTCTTCTGCCTGTCTCCTCCGGGAGCCCAGGGCTTGTCTCCGCTGTCTTCTTCCTTCTCTTCCATTGGATGTTGACACGACGAGGTTCCGCGCTGACATGCCGTGTCAGCGGGGGGCATGGACTTATATAGGGTAATGCCACCATGTGACCTCAATCCATGTGACATCACATTCCCTGGGCATGATGGGAATGTGATGTCACATGGGTTGAGGTCACATGGTGGCATTGCCCTATATAAGTCCATGCCCACTGCTCAGACGGCATTCCAGCGCCGGAACTCGTCGTGTCAACATCGAATGGAAGAGAAGGGAGAAGACAGCGGAGACAAGCCCTGTGCTCCGCGGAGGAGACAGGCAGAAGCGGAAGGCATCGCAGAAGCCCGCGGGTGTCGCCCCCCGGCGGAAGACACCGTACAAACCCTCCCCCAAAGGCAGGAGCCTCACTGGTGAAGGGGGTCCCGGTGAATTACGTTGCTGAAGACGGGGGTGGGGTGCCAGTGCACCCCCCCCGCAGAAACCGTCGTAGTAGCCCGGGACCCTCCCCCAAAGGCAGGAGCCTCACTGGTGAAGGGGGTTCCGGCAGAAGATGGCGAAGCCCGGTGGCCTAATGGGGTGGTGGTGGGGGGCCCCGGCAGAAGACCCCCGGCTGACTAATAAATTAATTTTAAATGTGTGTGGTGTATTATTTTTTTCCATTTTTTTCCCCAGGTGAATGGGTAGGGGTACAATGTACCCCATACTCATTCACATAGGGTGGGGGGCCGGAATCTGGAGACCCCTTTATTAAAGGGGCCTCTCAGATTCTGATAAGCCCTCCGCCCGCATACCCCGACAACCAACGGCCAGGGTTGTCGGGAAGAGGCTCTTGTCCCTATCGACATGGGGACAAGAGTGCTTTGAGGTGGGGGGGCAGTTCCCCCCCTCCCCCACAGCACACACTCCCCCATGTTGAGGGCATGTGGTCTGCTATGGCTCAGGAGGGAGGGGGGCGCTCGCTCGTCCCCACCCCCATTCCTGTCTGACCAGACTGCGTGCCTGGGATAAGGGCTTGGTTTGGATCTTGGGGGGGACCCCACGCTGTTTTTTTTTGCTCGGGTTTAACCCCTTATGTTCCAGACCAAGCCTAAGAGCCTGGTATGCACCTGGAGGGAACCCACCTTATTTTTTTTTGGGGGGTCTGGAGTTCCCCTTCATGAACAGCGATCTGTCATTTACACATGTCAGTCCCACCCCCCCCCTACAGTTAGAACACACCCAGGGAACATATTTAACCCCTCCCTCGCACCTAGTGTTAACTCCTTCCCTGCCAGTGGCATTTTTAGAGTAAGCAATGCATTTTTACAGCACTGATCGCTAGAAAAATGCCAATGGTTCCAAAAAAGTGTTCGATGTGTCCGCCATAATGTCGCAGTACCAATAAAAATCGCTGATCGCCGCAATAACTAGTTAAAACAAAAAAATATATATTTTGTAGACGCTATAACTTTTGCCAAAACCAAACACTAAACGCTATTTGCGATTTTTTGGAACCAAAAAGATGTAGAATACGTATCGGCCTAAACTGAGGGTTTTTTTCTTTTTTAGAATATATATTTTTGGGGGTATTTATTATAGCAAAAAGTAAATTTTTTTTTTACATATGTGGGCGGGACTTACGCAAGTCCCGCCCACATATATAAACATCGTTCAAACCACACATGTGAGGTATTGACGCGTGCGTTAGAGCGAGAGCAATACTTTTACCACTAGGCCTTCTTTGTAACTATAAACTGGTAACCTGGAAAAAAAAGAAAAAGGTCGCCTATGGGGATATTCACGGAATTAATTTTGGCCCCATTGCAGGAGTGTTTCCAATAGTAAAGCGTGACATGTAAGGTATCTATTTACTCGGTCTAACATCATCTTTCACATTATTTCCAAAAATTGGGCTAACTTTTGTGTTTTGTTAATTTTTAACCACTTGAGCCCTGGACCATATTGCTGGTCAATGACCAGGCCAGGCTGGAAAGCATGAGATCAGGGGGAAAAAAAAAAACTCATGCCATTGCAGCTTGGTTCCTACATATGTGATGAACTGAGCATGCTCAAACACTTAGAAAAAATCCTTTTTTTTTAAAAGGTGAAAATCTCTTGGATGGTCAGAGAGCGTGGGTTGGGTTAATTAACCAGGTGTAAGCTCACCCACACTAGAGACTGCAATTTGTTCATGTGATTTCAATTGCTTCATTACTAGCACATGTTATAAAAAACGTGCATCGATCAGTCCTCAGCTGCCCTCATAGGGGCAGGCAGAAATGCTGTTGTGAAACACAAATGTGGTTTGTTGCATGGGTTTTTATTTTGCCAATGGTTTTTGTTTATTTTTAAATGATGTTCACTTTGATGTATTTGTCTCTGCTGCCTTATTTTATGAGCCTGGCAACCCGGATGGGGCCCCCTAGTGGCATGGGGCCCTCGGGCAGTGCCCGAGTGACTCAATGGTCAGTCCGCCCCTGACTAGAACTATAATCAACACTTTTTATTTTCTTTAATTTTGGATAGAGTGAGGGAGGGTTATAGGCCCTGTCAGTTTATTTTGTATTATCTGTGTCCAATTGGGGAGATTTGCCTTCACTTCCTGCCCCATAGCCAAACAGGAAGTGAGAGAAAAACTATGCAAATTAACCACTTCCCGCCCAGCCTATGGCCGATTTACGTCCGGGAAGTGGTTACACAATCCTGACAGGACGTCCTGCAGGATTTCATGCCGCGCGCGCCTGTGGGGGCACGCAGCGCGGCGATCGGTGATGCGGGGTGTCAGTCTGACACCCTGCATCTCCGATCTCGGTAAAGAGTCTCTCACGGAGACGGAGACTCTTTACCACGTGATCAGCCGTGTCCAATCACGGCTGATCACGATGTAAACAGGAAGAGCCATCGATGGCTCTTCCTCACTCGCGTCTGACAGACGCGAGTATAGGAGAGCCGATCGGCGGCTCTCCTGACAGGGGGCGTTCGCGCTGATTGTTTATCAGCGCAGCCCCCCCTCGGATCACCACACTGGACCACCAGGGATGCCCACCCTGGACCACCAGGGTGGGCAAAAAAACAAAAAAAATATGGAAAAAAAACAACAAAAAGCATTAAAAAAAAAAGAAAAAAGATGCCAATCAGTGCCCACAAATGGGTACTGACTGGCAACCTGGGAAAATCAGTGCCACCCCACAGTGTCCATCAGTGCCACCCCACAGTGTCCATCAGTGCCACCCCACAGTGCCCATCCATGCACAGTGCCCACCTATCAGTGCCCACCTGTGCCACCCATAAGTATCCATCAGTGCCACCCATAAGTGCCGCCCATGAGTGCCCATCTGTGCCGCCCATGAGTGCCCATGAGTGCCCATCAGTGCCGCATACCAGCGCCGCCAATCAATGCCACCTCATCTGTGCCCGTCGGTACTACCTCATCGATGTCCATCAGTGCCATCTCATCGGTGCCCATCAGTGCCGCCATATCAGTGCCCGTAATTGAAAGAGAAAAACTTATTTACAAAAAAATTAACAGACAAAAAAAAAAAACGTTTTTTTTTTTCAAAATTTGCTGTCTTTTTTTAGTTGTTGCGCAAAAAAAAAATCGCAGAGGTGATCAAATACCAACAAAAGAAAGCTCTATTTGTGGGGGAAAAAGGACGCCAATTTTGTTTGGGTACAGTGTTGTATGACCGCGCAATTGCCATTCAAAGTGCGACAGTGCTGAAAGCTGAAAATTGGCTTGGGCGGGAAGGTGCGTAAGTGCCTGGTATGGAAGTGGTTAAGGGAATCCAGTGCCCCCCCAGAACTAGTGTGTGGGTCCCCTGAAAATTACTGGGCGGGTCATACAAAAACAGGGTGTGACCTTGACAGGAAGGGGTGGGTCATTTTTCTATTAGGAGGTGCAGATATGTAGTCAGGCCTAGGGGCAGAACAAAACCTAAATATACTACTGCATATTAGGGCTTATTTAGACCGGATCCGATTTACAGCGTGTTTTTATATTGTGGGAGGAAACCCACGCAGGCACAGGGAGAACATGGAAGGGGGTCTGCTGTGCTGGGGGAGAGGTTTATGGGAATGCTGGAGGAGTATTTAAACTAGGATTAAGGGGGGAGGGTGAACTAGAATTACATCGGGTACACAGGTCAGCTAGGGGTCAGACATTAATGGAGAGTGGAATGGGGATAGATGGGGGGAGGGTCATGGCAGGTGACAAGAAAGTTCCCATGTTGCAAACAGCCATTGGAAATAATATTGCCATTTGTACATCTATAAATTATATGAAAAACACTAGAGAAAAATGTAACAATACATTTAAGTGTTTGTTCACCAATGCCAGAAGTCTGCCAAGCAAAACAGGTGAGTTGGAAGCTCTGGTGCATGAGGAGAGCTATGATGTAATCGGTATTGCTGAAACTTGGCTTCAATCCTCACATGACTGGGCTATTAATATTCCTGGCTATGCTCTCTTTCGGAAAGACAGGGTAAAAAGGAAAGGTGGAGGGGTCTGTCTCTATGTGAGAAGTGACCTCAAAGCAAGCGTGAAAGAGAACCTGGTTGATGGAGAGTGTGGTGAGGCTGAAGCATTATGGGTGGAACTGCATACAGATGTGCGTAGTTCAAAATTAATCATTGAAGTTTGTTATAAACCACCCAATGTTAATGAGGAGGTGGAGACTCAGCTCCTTGCACAGATGGAAAGGGCTGCAAGGGCTGGGACGGTGATAATAATGGGGGATTTTAACTACCCAGAAATTGACTGGATTAATGGCACTTCTGGGACAGTTAAAGGACAAAAATTTCAAAAACCTATTGCAGGACAATTTTATGGTGCAGTTTATTGAGGCCCCAACTAGGAATGATGCTCTGTTGGACCTGATAATCTCAAACCACGCAGAGCTTATTACTAATGTTCAGATAAAGGAACACCTGGGTAGCAGTGATCATAACATGATTTCATTTAATGTTAACTATAAGCAGGAAATACATACAGGAAATATTAAAACACTAAATTTTAAGAGAGCAAATTTTCCAAGGATGAGGGCTGCTCTCCAGGACTTGGACTGGGAGGGACTATTGACACAGATGAACACAGAACAGAAATGGGAATTTTTCAAAAAGACTGTGTGGAACCTCACTGCAAAGTATGTTCCCATGGGCAATAAGTTTAAAAGGCTAAAAATAAAACCTATGTGGCTCACGGGCAAAGTTAAAAAAGCTATAAACAATAAGAAAGTAGCTTTTAAAAAATATAAAAATGAAGGAACACTAGTGTTGTTTAAATGTTACAAAGAATATAACAGGATATGTAAAAAGGAAATCAAGGATGCAAAAATTCAAAATGAACGACAGATTGCAAAAGATAGTAGGACAAACCCCAAAAAATTCTTTAAATATATTAATAGTAAAAAGGTGAAGTCTGAGCATGTAGGCCCCTTACAAAATAATCTAGAGTGGGTGACTGGGGACAAAGAGAAGGCAAATTTATTAAATGCTTTCTTCAGCTCTGTGTATACAATGGAGCATGGGGGAGCTCATGTCCAAAATGGGGGTGGGAGTGACACAGCCCCAAATCCACAATGGCTCAAAAGTGATATTGTCCAGAAATATTTAGACAGAATAAAGGTGGATAAAGCACCTGGACCAGATGGCATCCACCCACGGATCCTAGGTGAGTTGAGCTCTGTCATTTCAAAGCCACTGTATCTAATATTTAGGGACTCATTAATGACAGGAATAGTACCACTGGATTGGCGTAGAGCCAATGTGGTGCCTATATTTAAAAAGGGAACAAAGTCTTTACCAAGTAACTATAGACCTGTTAGTCTAACTTCTATAGTTGGGAAGATACTGGAACGTTTAATAAAAGACCACATGGATGAGTTCTTGCAGGAAAAAAACTATTTAAGCAGCAGACAACATGGATTCATGAAAGACAGAAGTTGTCAGACAAACCTGATTTCCTTTTATGAAGAGGTAAGTAAAACCCTGGACAGAGGCGTGGCTGTGGACGTGATATATTTGGATTTTGCAAAAGCGTTCGATACAGTTCCGCACACACGGCTCATGTGTAAGGTAAGGTCTACAGGATTGGATATATCAGTTTGTAAATGGATAGAAAATTGGCTGAAAGCCAGAATTCAGAGAGTCGTGGTTAATGATTCTTACTCTGAATGGTCCAATGTTATCAGTGGTGTACCCCAAGGTTCAGTGCTGGGACCCTTACTTTTCAATATATTTATAAATGATATTGGGTCTGGGATCAAAAGTAACATTTCTGTCTTTGCAGATGACACCAAGCTATGCAGTGGAATAACGTCCTTGCAGGATGTCTCCAATTTACAAGCCGACCTCAATGCTCTGTCTAATTGGGCGACTGAGTGGCAGATGAGGTTTAATGTTGATAAATGTAAAGTTATGCACTTGGGGGCTAAGAATATGCATGCATCATACATACTAGGGGGAGTACAACTGGGGGGATCTGTAGTGGAGAAGGATCTGGGGGTTTTAGTTGATCATAAGCTCAATAATGGCATGCAATGCCAAGCTGCGGTTTCCAAAGCGAGCAAAGTCCTTTCTTGTATTAAGAGAGGTATGGACTCCAGAGACAGAGATATAATTTTGCCCCTGTACAAATCATTAGTAAGACCTCATCTGGAATATGCAGTTCAGTTTTGGGCACCAGTTCTCAAAAAGGATATCGGAGAACTGGAGAAAGTGCAGAGAAGAGCAACCAAACTGATAAGAGGCATGGAGGAGCTCAGCTATGAGGAAAGATTAGAAGAACTAAATCTATTCACTCTTGAGAAGAGGAGAATTAGGGGGGATATGATCAACATGTACAAATATATAAGAGGTCCATACAGTGTACTTGGTGTTGAGTTATTCACTTTACGGTCAACACTGAGGACAAGGGGGCACTCTTTACGTCTAGAGGAAAAGAGATTTCACCTCCAAATACGGAAAGGTTTTTTCACAGTAAGAGCTGTGAAAATGTGGAACAGACTCCCTCCAGAGGTGGTTCTGGCCAGCTCAGTAGATTGCTTTAAGAAAGGCCTGGATTCTTTCCTAAATGTACATAAAATAACTGAGTACTAAGATTTGTAGGTAAAGTTGATCCAGGGTAAATCCGATTGCCTCTCGGGGGATCAGGAAGGAATTTTTTCCCCTGCTGTAGCAAATTGGATCATGCTCTGCTGGGGTTTTTTGCCTTCCTCTGGATCAACTGTGGGTATGGAGTTGGGTGTATGGGATTGTATTGTGTTTTTTATTTTGTTTGTTTATTTTTTTGTGGTTGAACTGGATGGACTTGTGTCTTTTTTCAACCTGACTAACTATGTAACTATGTAACATGCAAACTCCATGCAGATGGTGTCACGGGCTGGATTCGAACCAGCGACCGCAAATACCGTTGGAAATCAAATAAAAAATGACCACCACTTTATTCCCTAGGGTGTCTGCTAAAAAATTAGATATAATGTTTGGGGTCCTGATTAATTTCCCAGGAACAAAATATAATTTTTACATGAAGGAGAGAAGTGCCAGAATAGGCGCGGTATGGAAGTGGTTAAATTGAAATAATAAAAGTGAAATATTCCTTTAAATTTCAGACAGGGGGGGAGGGGGGGTACACGCATGTTTCCCGTGCTTAGAACTGTCCCTGTACAAGATGTCATTTCTGAAGTGAAACAAAAAAAAGGAAGTTTAAAGTACTCATGGCTATAAAGAATACAGTCATTGCTCATTAAAAATAATAAAAAAAAAAAAAAAAAATGGGGGTCCCTCCAAATTAAATTACCAGGCCCTTCAGGTCTGGAATGGATATTAAGGGGAACCCCGCCGTAAAAAACAAACAAAAAAATGGCGTGGGGTCCCCCCAAATATCCATACCAGACCCTTCAGGTCTGGTGTGGATTTTAAGGGGAACTCCACCCCAAATTGAAAAAAAAATGGCGTGGAGTCCCCCTAAAAATCCACACCAGACCCTTATCCGAGCACGTTGACCTGGCCGGCCGCAGAAAAGAGGGGGGGACAGAGTGCGGCCCCCCCCTCTCCTGAACCGCACCAGGCCACATGCCCTCAACATGGGGAGGATGTCCCCATGTTGATGGGGACAAGGGCCTCATCCCCACAACCCTTGCCCGGTGGTTGTGGGGGTCTGCGGGCGGGGGGCTTATCAGAATCTGGAAGACCCCTTTAACAAAGGGGACCCCCAGATCCTGGCCCCCCCCCTATGTGAAATGGTAATGGGGTACATTGTACCTCTACCATTTCACCCCCAAAAAAATGTCAAAAGTGTTAAAAATGACAGTAGCCGGTTTTTGACAAATCTTTTAATAAAATCTTCTTTTCTTCTTTCCTTCGGGTTTCTTCCGCTGCTTCTTTCTTGGGTCTTCTCGTCCACATCTTGCCCGACGTGTTCTTCTATCTTCTCCGTCCGTCCTTCAGCCTTCTGGTCCCGCATCTTGCCCGGTGTCTTCTCCTGTTTTCTTCTCGGTCCGCCAGCCTCCTCGTCCGCATCTTGTGTCTTCTCCGGACCCAGCGTTTGAATTTGATTTGGCCGCCGTGTTCCCGCTCCTGGGACCCGCCCCCCTCTGACGCCACAAGTAAACTCCTTAGAAGGTCATGTGCGTCAGAGGGGGGCGGGGTCACATGAGTGTGACACGGCGGGAACTTCAATTGGAAGCGGCGGCATCTTCTTCTCTGGGCGGCGCGATTGAAATTGAATTCCCCCGCTGTGTGACGCTCTGTGACCCCGCCCCCCTCTGACGCCCTGGTTTTTTGGTTGCCCTGGAGACGAGGGGAGACAGGGGTGTAAACAAAGCCTTCTGGATGCGGATGCCGAGCTGCTGGTGAGCCAAGGCTGAGCTCAGAGAGCTAGAAGACAGTGGCCGGATTGCAGAGACCGAGAGACAATCATCCGAGCATCGGAGAACCGGATCCATCCAGCGGAGCTGAACAGAGTTGACGGAGAAGCAAGTTGCAGTCACAGGACCCTGAACAAAAGTTACTACCCGGAGCTCCGATCCAGTGGGTGAGCGGGTCACGACCCACAGTTTGCTAAGTTTACACGCAGTTAGACTCATATACAGGCCTCACTGGGATTTATAGTTCCACAGAGGAGCAGAGGAACTGAAACTGAGAAGGCTTGAGGCCTATCTAATTTGACGTTTCAAGCGATTTTAAAATAGTTGTTGCAGTTACACCAGGAGCATTTTCACTTCAATTTGACTCATCAAAACTGTGGATTACAAATCACTTTAGCTAGCAAAGAAAAGAAGATCCAAGACCAAGTACTTTAAGTGAGATCTCACGCATAGCTAATAAAGTAGGGGGAGCTCCCAGGTATAAAATGTTTATGTATACTGTTTTCAAATAGCTTATGTTTAAATCAATTGTGCTGTCGTCTTACGTTGGGATGACAGCACAATTACTGTAATCACTTCTTTGCATATTTCACAGTAAAATATATCTCTGGTTAAGTATCCAGTTGTTGTGGCGTACTGTTTTTCTCACTCCAAGTGCAGTCAGTGGATCCTGGGGTTATAATACAGGTATTTTGTATTGTCTTACATTGTATTGTATTGCATTGCATCACAGCTGTGCCAAGGGGATTGAGCCAAGTTAGTGGGGTTTATTGGTAGAGTGCAGGCCCAAATTAAACCAGCAGCTCCTTCGGGGGTCAGTGCTACACGTGGTTGGAGTATTTTTATTTTTTAATTGCATTTGCTTGTTCAGCTAATGTTTAACAATAAAAAAATAAATATACTTAATTTTTTTAAGTTAATGTTTTGGGTTTGGTTTTTCTGCAAAGAAAACATCTGGAGGATCCCTTTAACCACTTGCCTACTGGGAACTTTCACCCCCCCCCCCCCCTCCTGCCCAGGCAAATTTTTCAGCTTTCAGCGCTGTCACACTTTGAATGACAATTGTGCGGTCACGCAACACTCTACACAAACCCCACAAATGGAGCTTTTTGGTGGTATTTGATCACCTCTGCGGTTTTTATTTCTTGCACTACAAACAAAAGAAGAGGGACAAGTTTGAAAAAAAAAAAAACACACACACAATTTTTTTTTACTTTTTGCTATAATAAATATCCATTTTTTTTTAAAACAATTTTTTTTTTAGTTTAGACCGATACTTAATTATTCTTCTACATTTTTTTTTTCAAAAAATAAGCGTATATTGATTGGTTTGCGCAAAAGTTATAGGGTCTACAAAATAGGGGATAGATTTATAGCATTTTTTTTTTACTAGCAATGGCGGCAATCAGACATTTTTATCGTGACTGCGATATTGCAGCAGACACATCGAACACTTG
Organism: Rana temporaria; assembly: GCF_905171775.1. Classification (NCBI taxonomy): domain Eukaryota; kingdom Metazoa; phylum Chordata; class Amphibia; order Anura; family Ranidae; genus Rana; species Rana temporaria. The sequence continues at coordinate 87,655,318 of NC_053501.1, read as the reverse complement.
ACACATTTTTTGGACCATTCACATTTATCCCTGCTATAAAAATGCATTGGATTACTGTATAAATGTGACTGGCAGGGAAGGGGTTAACACTAGGGGGTGATCAAGGGGTTAATGTATTCCCTAGGGAGTGATTCTTACTGTGGGGGGAGGTGACCGATGGTTGTCCCTATGTACAAGGGACACACCATCGATCCCCTCTCCCTGACAGGATGTGGATCTGTGTGTTCACACACACGCATCCATGGTCCTGCTCAGTTACTGGGCAATCGCGGCTGCCAGGCACGCGCACCCATTCCCCAGTGACGCGGCGGGCGTGCCCCCTAGTGGTTTCAAAGGGCGCAACGTCATATGACATCCACCCAGAATAGGGTCTGCCTCCCACCGTCATTTGATGGCGGGCGGTGGATAAGAGATTAAGTAGCAAGTGCCTCAGAAACAGTTAGTAAAAAATACATTTTGAACATACAGGAACCTGTCCCATTGGTGTGAGCAGAAGTATTGTGTCACAGCATAACATATACCATGTGGTGGTGACCTGCATAAAATATTTGGGTCTTTCATGCAGCTCATATGTAGAAGCTTTAATGAAGCCTTAGAGGGGAAATGGTTGTAAGCAGTGGTGGGACAAGGCAATTCAGTGTTCCGGGCCGAAGATGCCAAAATGCACCCCCCCCTTCTCCCGAGCAGGGGGCAGAGCTAGTTGAAGCATGTGCAGCGCACCAAAACATATGTAATGGTGCGGAATGCACCAGTATCACACACACACACAGAGCCAATTTGATTGCTTTGATGATGGCTTGGTTTACAGCCAATAAGGAGCAATAGCAATAATAGTTGCCCAAGGGTGATTTCTGACGATTGTAAATGGAGCTCGAGAACTAGCTGAAGCTGACCTTGGCTTCTGTCAAATGGTCCTGCTGGAAATCCTCTTCTGATCAGCAGGCTGCAGTGCTGATCATTGTATTCTGATCAGTGGAGTGGACAGGGGGGGGGGGGGTTTCTGAATCCACCTTGTTTGTGTGCATGCAGGGATCTATGCGTTTTTCTTCCAGCAGGCTGAACAAAAATAAATAAAAAATAAATAGTGTGTACCCAGCTTTAGATAATGTGTCAGGGAAAACATTTGTCATTCTTAGTACTCCTGCACATGAACAGTAAAGGTGAGCATACACTTTACAATTTCTGCACAATCGCGCTTCGATTTACCAAAACTTTGGAATATGAGGACAAACCTAAACAATTCATTATCCAGGCCCTTGTACTACATAGTTGGTGGTAGATCCAAAAGATATTGTACAATTGGATTGTATAGTAAACTGACCATAGATGGATCAGTTAGTGTCCGATTGAAAAAAAAAAAAAAAACACTGAACAGATCCACACAAGCGAGGTGGATGGATGAATCCTCTCTACTGAGACATTGCATTGTGATGGTAGTTAGAATACATTGATTAGCCCTGCAGATCTGTAAGGAAAAATATTTCCAACAAGCTGGTTTGAGAGAAGTTGATCATATTAGATTGACTTCTCTTTAGCAGGAATGACCATAGATGGATTGAAACGCATCCAGTCCTTGGTGAACCAGCTGAATTTCCATTCATGTCCAGACTTAAGCCCTGTATTCATTCATCGGACAAACCGATTGTGTGTGGGCCCTATCGGTTTGTTTTCCATCGGTGAAAAAAATAGAAGATGTTTTTAAATTTTTATATGGATAAAAAAACGATAGAAAAAAAAAAACAAAAAAACATTAGTCTGTGTGGAAGTCCATTGGTCAAAAATCCATTGGTCAAAAAGCATTGAACTTCATTTTTCTCAGCACGTCGTAGTGTTTTACGTCACCGCGTTGGACACGGTCAGATTTTTGGACTGATGGTGTGTAGGCAAAACTGATGAAAGTCAGCTTCATCGGATATCCAACGAAAAAATCCATCGGATTAGATTCCATCAGATATCCGATCGTGTGTACAGGGCATAAGCCTCCATGTACATGAGTTGTTTAGGCCCATTCAGACATGTGAGAAAAGCCTGGAGCAAAAGAAAGAGGGGGAAGTTCTAGGAGGAGGCATCATGTCTGGGGTGGACAAAATTCTATCCCAACTGTGGGCAGAAGCCCCAACGCAGGGCGAGGTTTGGCTCCAGGAGACCCTGAGGCCTATGCTTTCGGGTCCAGCGGCAGATGCAGGTACGGCGGGGAGAGAGGCCGTGCAAGCTCGCAGGTCCAGGCCTCTGGAGCACTACTCACTGGGCCCCTCCCCTAGAGCTCGGTGAAATCATGGGAGTCCCCCTAGGGCCCCCTGCCAAGAGCACTGCCTTGCCTAGGGCGAGGAGACGATCGAATGCCGGGCACTCGGCTGCCAGGGACAGGTGAGCTGTCGTCTGGTGAGGAGGAGCAGTCCGGTCGGCTGTCGGAAGGGGAGCTGGTCAGCTCGAAGGACGATCAAGGACCCAGACGGTCGTTGGAGTCCAGATGATCGGCTGGTGAGATTTCTTCCAGGCATCCCGGTAAGTCAGATTCTCTTCTACTTTCATGGGGCCATACTGGGGGTGGTGGCTGGGGAGGTGGGCCTGCGGTCAGAGAGGGGGAAGATGTATTGGCTCAGGCTCCTGAGAGTGGGCAGGCTGGGGGGAGCGTGGCGCCCGCTGTGGGTGTGACGGGGCAGGATGGCTTGCAAGGGTTCCTGGCGGGACTTAAGAGCTTGGTCAGCCAGTTTGAGAAAGGGGGGACTGCCAGCCCAGTGGCGGCGTGGGTTTCACCAGTAGGGGGGCCTGTAGTGGCCCCGACTTCCAGGACCAGAGCTGCTCCGCCTGCTCAGACGACATAGCAGTGGTGGGTAACGGGACGCAGGTTGCCGCAAAGGTGGGTGGTATGGTGGATCCAGCTGCGAGGCAGGATATCATCAGGTTGGAGGACTCTGCAAAATGTGAAGTTTATGTGTGTTATGAGGCACCGCTGGGGGCTCACCTGAAACCGGAAGTGAGGGAAAAAATATGGAAAGGTGAGTACGTGGAGATATTCTCGCTTTTGTCGTTGGCAAAGTTCAACCTGGATAGGGTAGAGCTGGACGACTCAAAAAAGGAGGACGAGGAGAAGAGGAGGTATAGACTGATACCGCACACATTTTACGAATTGGTTGCAGGCAATCGCCATTATGGCGAGTGTGATTGGGCAAAAGAATCCTGAACATTGTTTGGCTCTTTGGCCATCAGGAAGCAATTTGTGAGGCCTAAAGGGTATACAGGGGCACAGGGTGGCTCCGTTATGACAAACAGTTCAGGCAGGTGAGAGCAGTGCGGCCGGACTTGAGATGGGATCAGAAGGACATAAGTTTGTGGATGCGGCTGATGACCTCTCCGAGGTCACCTAATCAGTTTTTTTCAAGGAGGGGCCGGTGGAACTTCTTCCCCTGGAATATCGGCCTGTAGGAAAAAGCTGGCAGTATAATGAGGGCCCATGTACGTTTGGGGGGTCCTGCAGCTAAAAGCATGAGTACTCTGGTTGTGGAGGTTCTCACATGCAGTCCAGATGTTTTAAGCAGGGAAAAGGTTGTCCCTGAGATTCTGCGAACAAAAGGGAGGATGCCGGTGAAGGTGGAAAGGATGTGGCTGTTTCTAAGTAGGTATCCAGACAGGAGGGCGGCTCGCTTGTTGGCAGGGGGGTTTTCTGAGGGGTTTCACATTCTGTGTTCATTGGAGGTGATTGCCCCCGTGTCACGCAATCTGCTGTCAGCTTTGCAACATTCAGACATAGTTTCTGAGAAACTGCGTGAGTTAGTTGAGCCGCCCTTTCCATTGCCCTCCCATTGCGAATTTGGTGGTCCCCCCGCTGGGGGTGGTACCCAAGAAGGAGCCCAACAAATGCCGGCTCATTCACCATCTTTCCTTCCCAAAAGGAGGGGGGGGTCGGTGAATGATGCGATTGATCCGGGAGGCGTGTACAGTGAGTTGCACTTCTTTTGATGCGGCAGTGGGATGGGTGCGTCAGTATGGGCAGGGGGCGTTGATGGCCAAAGCCGACATTGAGGTGGCCTTTCGGCTGTTTCCCGTTCACCCAGATAGCTTTCATCTGCTGAGGTGTCACTGGGAGAATGAATTGTATGTCGATTTGTGCCTACCGATGGGTTGTTCCATATCCTGTGCCAGGGATGTATTTAGGTTTTGTGCTGCCCTAGGCCTGACTAAACTCGTGCACCCCCTAATTTAAATATGACCCACCCCTTCCTGTCAAGGCCACACCCCTTGCAGTTTAAGACCCACCCTGAAATTTTCAAGTGGGGACACTAGTTCTGATGGCCTGGGGGGGCAATGTATTCCCTTAATTTGCATAGATTTCCTCACTTCCTGTTTGGCTATGGGACAGGAAGTGAAGGGAAATCTCTGCAATGGGACAGGGATGGTAAAAACAATTGAAGCAACGCGCCTCCCCCCCCAGTGGCAGAATGCCAACCACCCACATACTGGAAGCAGTGCGGCCGATTTATGGGGGCGCTAAACTAATTTGCCTAACAGTATAGCGCAAACTGGCGGGGACACTGTCCGTGCTGCCCCCCTGCAAAGTGCTGCCCTAGGCCTGGGCCTTGTTGGCCTAGACCAGGATACAGCATTGTCCTGTGCCCTATTTGAACAATTCAGCTCCTTTGTGGAATGGGTGGTCAGGGACGTGTCAGGAGTGAATTCTATTATTCATTATGTTGATGACTTCCGTTGTGTGGGTCCGGCCTCATCCAGAATCTGCGGGGTGCTCTTGGCTACTTTGGAACACAATCGAAGGACGGTTAGGGATTCCATTGGCACCAGAAAAAAAACAAAGGGACCTCGCACGGTTATCACTTTTTTAGACATTGTCCTGGACTCGGATGCCATGGAGTGCCGGCTTCGGTTGGACAAGTTGGAGGCTCTCAAAAAGGGGAGATTAAGGGTATGTTGGGACTGTGCAAGGTTCAGCTTCTGTCGCTTCAGTCGCTGTTAGGGAAGCTTAACTTTACATTACACACTGCTTATCGGTAGAATGCGGCATGCGGACGGTTGTCGGCCAGCACGGCGGCGAACCGATCGCCCAGGCACTTTGTGCGTTTGGTAAAAGGACCACAGGGAGGACTTGCAAGTTCGGCACTCCTTCCTGGAGTCCTTTAACGATAGGGCCTTGTGGATGTCCGGCCCAATTAGCAACTTTGATTTGGAACTTTAGACTGATGCGGCAGGGGGTCAGGTTTTGGGGCTCTTTCAGGGCAGGTGGAGTGCAGGCCCGTGGCCACAGTCGTGGATCGACACAGGCTTTACGAATAACTTGGTGCTGCTGGAACTGTTTCCGGTAGTGCTGGCTGTGGAACTGTGGGGCGCAGGGTTCAGGGATCTGAAAGTGCGGTTTCACGGGGACAACTTGGGAGTGGTACAGGTGATCAAAGTGTAGGCGTCTTCCCCCCGATAGTGCAGCGACACTTGGTTTTGAGATGTTTACAACTTAATGTCTTTGTATATGCGGTGCATCTTCCGGGGGTGGATAATGTTATAGCTGATGCGCTGCTCGATTTCAGTGGGACAGATTCCGAGAGTTGGCGCCAGAAGTGGAGCAACAGGGGGTCCCATGTCCAGGCTGGCTGTGGAAGATTCCGTTGGATCAAACATTCGGTGAGTGAGGTTACATGGGCAGTGTACGAGAAGGTGTGGCTGGAATGAGGCAGGAGAAGACCTGGTGAGCTCAGAGGTCCGGTTGCTGGTATTGTATTTTCTGTCCAGTAACATGGAGGCAGGGGTGTCCAGGTCTGCATTGACTAAAAAGTTAGCGAGGATGGCGTTTCTTTTTAAAATGGCAGAGTTGTCCGGATTTTACAAAAGGACTTTTGGGTGCGGGATCTGGAGAGGAGTAGGGTCGGGCCTGAGAGGTGTGCCCGTTTATGGAGAGGTTTCCTTTTCCAGCCCCCTTAGGTCCCACCCTGCCTCTTTCCATAGGTGGAGGTGTCTTTCTTTTCTGTTCACTCCCCTAGATTTTGTATTTGATTTATTTTTGAAATAGGGCTACAGGCTCTCTGGTCTATACGTTCTCGATTGTACATGGTTTGTATATGTGGGTTTTTGTTTGATATGGTGGAGGGGAGTGGTGTGGGTTTTGGCAATGATCCAGACGGCAGTGGGGGAATTTATTTTCCCCGCTTGTATTGGTGAGCCTTTTTGATGTGGGGTTTGGTGTGGGCTTTGGCGATGATCCGGACAGCAGGGTTTTATGGACTTTAATTATCCCTGCTTGTACCGGTGAGCCTGTTGGGTGTGGGGTGTTTGGTAATGATCTGGGCAAGTGTTTATTATATGGACTTTAAGAGACTTTTTTCTTGCTCAGTGAACCTATTTTAATATTGTCTATTAATGTTTTTTGTATTTATTTTCTTTTCAGTTGGTATCGTGGAGGGTGGAGGTCGGTTGGTGGTATTATGTTTGTTTGTCAATATGTTCTTTGTTTTTTTGTATATATATGTCGTGTTTTTAATAAAAAAATTTCCAGCACCCTGTCTGTTTTGAAATATTAGAAGGGGTCTTGGGGGTGGCATCATGGTTTGCCCAGAAGTCCTACAATAGGTGGACGGAGGTGGAAAAGATTTGGCTGGCACCAATACACCCCAATAACCTCCTCTGGAACGCGAATGCGACAGTGGAGCCCGGACGTTTGCTGGGCTCCATGCGGCAGCTTCAACGCATATGGAGGAGGCTAGCCCAAGGCTGCCGACTTAAATCTGACAGTTCCCTGCTGACTTCCTTTCTCTATAACCCTAAAGTACCGACAAGCCTCACCCACCCGATGTCATGGCCCTGGGCCTCGCGAAATCTATTTCACTTTGGCCATTTAGTAGATCCCAGGTCCCGCACCCTACACTCCTTCGCTGATCTCCAAGCCAAACATGACATCCCACGACAAGCTTTCTTCAGCTACCTACAGATTCGCCACTACGCCCACACAGTAGCCCCTCGGCTCCTCTTCTCGAAGCCAACCCCATTTGAGCGCATTATACTAGAGGGCACAGCCCGAAGGGGCCTTATATCAGATATATACCAAATCTTAAATGAACACTCCTTCCAACAAAACGGTAAACACGCCTATATGCTTCGATGGGAGAGGGAGCTGGGGGAGGTGCTCTCAGAGGAGGAATGGGGAGCGGTTTGGAGACAGGCGGCCAAAAGCTCTATTTGTACCCTTTATAAGGAGAATGCATACAAAGTGCTGTTTTTCTGGTACCTGACCCCGGACGTTCTCCACAAGATCTACCCTTCCACCTCTGACCGGTGCTGGCGATGCAACCAAGCTAGGGGCACACTGTTTCACATATACTGGGCCTGCCCCATGATTGTCCCGTTCTGGACTCAGACACGAGAGCTTCTGTCTCGCCTCCTGGAGGTGCCCATACCCCTCTCCCCGAAGCTATTCCTTCTGGGCCTGTCCCAACCTCGCATAGCCAAACCTTATAAGAAGCTGTTAAGACATATTACCACGGCGGCAAAGTGCTTGATAGCACTAAACTGGAAGAAACCGATGCCCCCATCCCAAGAGGCCCTCTACGTTAGGGTCAAGGATGTAGAACTCATGGAAAAAATGATGACAAACTGGAGGATCATGACCTTGTCTGGGAGAGGTGGCATGTGAGGGAGGATCCGCCGTGAGCCGACGACAGACCACCGAGGTACATTATTACACCCACCCCTCTTGCCTGCTTCCCCCCCTCTTTCCCTTTTTCTTTCCTCTTTTTTTTCTCTTTTCCTCTCCTTCTCCACTTGCCTCTCCCACTCTTCCATCCCCCCCTTTCCGCCCCATCCCCTCTTTCCTTTCTCTCTCCTATTTGAATCCTGTTATTATACAAGCTACCGATAGTACAAATAACTATGAAACCACTGTGTATGCACATTAAGCTGGAATTGTGTACTTCCTCTTTTCTCTTACACCAGATATGCTGCCATATTTTGTACTGACCTTTTTCGAAAATAAAAAACTGTTATTTGAAAAAAAAAAGAAGGGGTCTTGGGGCAGTTAATGGGTCTGTGTTCATCTGAGTTCGAGGTTACGTTGTTCAGGGTGGCTTTTTCATTGGCATTCTTTGGGGCATTCAGGATAGGGGAGTTGGTCAGCCCATCTACGAGGGTATCCGGTGGTGTTTACAGAGGATGGGGTCTCGTTTGTCGCGGTATTTAGGAAATGCGGGCTCTTGGGTTGCAAGAAAAGGAATTCTCTTCTCACTCTTTCCGGATAGGGGCGGCTACAGAGGCAGCCAGGTGTGGCATGGACGAGGAGGCGGTTAAGCAGATTGGCAGGTGGGAAGCTCGAAGATTCCGGCTGTACATTCGCCCTCAGTTGCTGGTGGGGTTGGTATGAAGGTTGCCTAAGAAAGGGGGATGGTGTATAGTCATGTTAGGTTGGGTTTCTGGAGGTCATGTATGTTGTTTGTTTTCTTGTTGTTTCAGGCATGACACAAGGATTGGTCTGGATATTGGGCCATTATTTTGTGTTCTGGGGGGCCAAGAGGGCTGATGTTAGGCCTGAAGGTCGGCAGCTGGGATTCCCGAAACAGGAGGCCTGCGTCCGCTGGCTGGGAGTTTCTGGTATGTTGTGGAGCAGACTGGTTCTGGAGGTGGACAGGCCGCCTGATGTATTAGTGATGCACGTAGGTGGCAATGATCTGGGGGTGAGACCAATGTTAGACGTGACCAGGGACAAAGTTTGATTTCTTGTGGCTCAGGATGTCCTTCCTGGACATGATAATTGTGTGGTCCGACATGGTGGCTCGGACTGCCTGGAGGGGGGCGAGATCTATTGAGGGCATCAACAGGGCTTGCAGGAAAATTAATAGGAAGATTTGTGATCAAAAATGGGGGTTTGGTGGTACAGTATTTGGCGCTTGAGGTGGACACTTGGAGATACTTGAGGGGTGACGGTGTGCAGCTTAATGAGGTAGGGACGGACACGTGGGCCTTAGGGCTTCAAGAGGGCATACAGAGAGCTTTGAGGGTGTGGAGGGGCACTCAAGGGTAGGGCGTTTCACTTGGGTGCTCTGGCGGTTGTTGGTCTTTGCGGGGGAAGGAAGATGCCTCAAAAGCAAGTGGTCAGGACCTATCGGTGGTATGGGTCCTGAGGGTGTATCCCAGTTAACAGAGGTTTAGCTGGAATAGTTTGATAATGGGATCAGTGGTCGTCTCTAAGCCAGCTTGTCGGCTTGAGGCCTATGACCAGATGGAGGTACCGCAGTGCCAGGTTGGTTACTATATGGTAATTTAAGGTTCCTGCTAGGAGGCGATGGTTTTCTGAGAACAGTAGTTCATGTTATGTTTCGAGTTGATGTTTTGATAAATGATGCAATTTTAAATAAATAAGGCTGCTATGGCCTATGTTTTACTGCAAAATGGATTGTGTGTCTCATTAAGGTATAGGTAGGTTATGGGGTAAAATGTGGGGTATGCAGAAAAGAGTACATCTGTTATACGATAGTCATGCCCTGTGCAGGGCTCTCTTGTGCATTGTCTGCATCCCTGTGCCAGAGTTCTATTCATTTCTTTTGGGACCCAAACCTGCATGTCATATTAGAATACAGAGGCTGTGTGCATGCAACCTAATGTGCCAGTAGAAATGAATGGGGTGCTGGCACTAGGGTGACCACATTTCCAAACTGCCATTCAGGGACACACCCCATCTCTCACCTTCCCCAAAAGAAGATGAGGGGGGGGGGGGGCGGGGGGAAATGTAGTCTTGGGATTCATGGGGAATTTGGTGGCGGGGTTATTTGTCAGGTGAATGTACCACTTGCCACCAGATGCAGTGCCGCTTGCCACCCATAGCCTGCCACCAGATGCAGTGCTGCTGTCACCTCTGCATGAGCCACGTTTGTAGAAGGAAAGGAGTGGCGTCACTATCTGGAGAGTGAAGATCACACCAGTCCCTGTTGCTTGCCGCTGGGTGCCAGAGAAGGGCGAGGTTCCCGAGGTGGGTGGGGACAGCAGTGGTGCACTAGACGCAGGCCTCGCTCTCGGTCTCACTGTCTGAGAGTAAATTGTCACTGGTTGCAAGATGCCAGGCAGCGCTGGCCCTAGCAACCAGTTCTGGAAATTTAGTTATTAGTTAGTAGGGGTGGCTGTGTCCTCTGTTTCATTCCGGGACATTGTATTGTCCCAGAATGAAGGTGCCCGGGACTCAGGACAGACATGTCAATTGCGGGACAGTCCCGGGCAATCCGGGACACGTGGGCACCCTAGCTGGCACAGGGATGCACACAATGCTCATGCATCCCCATGCCGATAAGATAGTCCTGCATGGGAGCCACATGTCTGTACCTCATCTTAAAAGGTCCTTAATAAAAATAGAAATCAGAAAGAACAGTTGTCTTCACAGCTAGAACTGTGATATCATGCCTGACAAAAAGGTTACCTGTTAGCCGAGTAGTGGCAGCCTCAGCAGCCCAGATACACCACTCACTTTGCAGTAGGGCTGGAGAGGAGGGGACCCGAGAGAAAGGGCACAGGAGAGGGAGAGGGTCACTGCCACATTTCCAGAGCTGGGAGAAAAAAAAACACACACACACGAGGCTAGGGGGCAGAGCTGGTGATATCACACAGACAGACATTGTGGCATTCTGAAAGTAGGAGTGATAGAAATAATTGGAGAGGGTAAGTAGAAGCCGCTGTCCAGGCAAGCAGAGGAGCAAGAAAGCTATATGTATCTGGAATCATAGGAAAGCATCGATATGCTTTCCCAACCTCATGCGCCCCGCCCACTCCACTCTGTCGCTCAGGGACTAGACACACTGCACTGTGTAGGCAGGGGGCAGGTGTAGTGCTACGATTTAGCCTACACGCAGAAACAAAGCCGATCTGTGCCTACCCTGTTAGATTCAGCGCTTGGCAGAACATTCTGTGCTGGGCATGGTTACACCCGTCAGACAGCGCCCTCTTCCTCCAACTAAACTATTCCACCCAGGGCAGCTGCCCATCCCACCCACCCCTAGTAACAGCTCTGGTTGTAAGCGTCAAGAGAACACAAGGGCCCAAGTCATCATCTTAAACTCAACATGTGGTGGCTCTCACCATTAAGCAATTGAATATCACCAGTATTAAACTACCTTCTCTCTTCCCTGATGATCAGTAGGGATGAGCCGAACACCCCCCCGGTCGGTTCGCACCAGAACCTTCGAACGGACCGAACGTTCGCGCGAACATTTAGAACCCCATTGACGTCAATGGGACTCGAAAGTTCGAATTCAAAAGTGCTAATTTTAAAGCCCAATATGCAAGTTATTGTCGGAAAACATCTTTGAGAACCCGGGTCCTGCCCCAGGGAACATGTATCAATGGGGAAAAAAAGTTTTAAAAACGGTCGTTTTTTCTGGAGCAGTGATTTTAATGATGCTTAAAGTGAAAAAAAATTCCTTTAAATATCGTACCTGCTGGGTGTCTATAGTAGTGGCACGTATTTTGAACTGTCCCTGCACAAAATGAGATTACTGTAAGAAAAACAGTCTGGTCCCTGCAATATGGATGAAAATCACTGAGAAAAGTAGCATGGGTTTCTTTAGGTGCATACTACATAGCACAAGTGCAGTACACACCAAGTAGCTTTAGGTGCAAACTACAGAGCACAAGTGCAGTACTGGTACACACCAAGTAGCTTTAGGTGCAAACTACAGGAGCACAAGTGCAGTACTGGCAGGGCCGCTGATAGGGCAGTACAACCAGCCCTGTTGTACCGGGGCCTGCCCAGATCAGCTACACAGTGGGGCCCGGGCATCATGACAATTTGTTGCTGCATTTAAAAAAAAAATGTTTTCTACACTTTTCCCCACTTCCACTTGCTTACAGAGTGGGTATATTGTTTTTCCTGGGCCTCATCTGGTCAACACAGGGGCCCAGGAGAGGAGCACAGCAGACTATTTCTCTTTTTTGGGGGTGCATTTCATGCCGCACCACTATTCTATGAGTCCAGGCGGAGTGATACAAAGATTCTCCATTTGGCTCCTGGCTGCTTTTCTCCAGAGATGTGAAGAAGTTGAGCGGCTGACAGGGGAGAGCAGGAGGAGATCGTGGCTGCACTGGACACAGTGAGTGGGGAATAGAGGAAACAAATACTCACTGTGTCCTATTATTTATCTCACAGCACAGCAGGTTAAGTTACAATCATCATACAGGCAGCACATCAGGGTCTCTGTCATGGCTCTGTGTCGCGTTGCTTTTGGGTGCTGACTTTGTTATGGTTGTATTGATGCAGTCTGTTATATACAATACAGCCATAAGTTAACTAAACCAGCACTCAAAATGTGACATAGAGCCATGATAAAGCCATGATAGAGCCCCTGCTTACTGTGCTGCCTGTGTGATAATTGTAACCTGATAAGAAACATGCTACTTTAAACGTCACTTGGGGAGCAGTAAACATGCAGTGGAGCTGCATTTTTACTGCCCCCCAAACCAATCCACTTTATCCGCTTCCCGTCATCACTGAAATGGAAGGTTGATATCTCGGTCATCACTACAGCAATAATCGAGATATCATTTTTTAGCCCCATAGACTCTGCACAAAGTAAAAGTAATCATAGTGGCTGGAAGCCCCTGAATTACTTTTACAGGCAGTGGAAGGGGGTCCCACCACAGCCTTTACTGCTTTTAAGATGTGACCAGTAGCATCCAGTTACTGGGACACAGTGAGAGGGATGGATGTCGTTCCTCCCACCGTGTGACGTCAGAAACCAGATGTGACAAAGATTTTATCACTCCTGGTTTTAGTCTCACGTAAAGAAGCCATTACCGACGTGAACAAGCATTTGATCAAACTGATCTTAGTTTGATCAGATGCTTTGGCGGCCAGAAGACAGATATGGAGTCTAAAAAAAAAAAAAAAAAAGAAGAAAAAAAATCTCTCCATAAAGAGGACCTGTCATGGCCCATGCTTGTCCATCCCAAAAATTACCAAACAAAATGTAAAGATACAGTGTAAGATATTTTTTTTATTATTATTTGTATTAAATAAAATACAATTTAAAAGAAATTTAAACTGTCCCCTGCTCTTTCATGCTTACCAATTGCAAACACATGCGTTGGCTCCACACACACGTAAACAGCAACAAACCTACATTTTGCTTCAAGTCGGGGGTGGGGGCGTGGTTGTAGGGGGGCCCTGTCGGGTAGGCTGTACGGGGCCCATGATTTCTAACAGCGGCCCTGAGTACTGGTACACACAAAGTAGCTTTAGGTGCAAAACTACAGAGCACACGGGCAATATACCACATGAGAATACTGCAGCTAGCACAATCAACTGATAGACAGAAAAATTATGATTGGAAGAACTGATCTAGCTAAACTATACAGTGTATAAATATATGTAGAACACCTGGGATGTATATATATCCTCTACACCGGGGATATGCAATTAGCGGACCTCCAGCTGTTGCAGAACTACAATTCCCATGAGGCATCTCTCTCTCTCATGGGAAAAATCAAAAGTGCCTATTTTTAGAGCCAGTGATTGGCTTTCCAGGGATAACAACCAATGTGTCTAAAAGCTGTTCGGTTGTTATCCCAGAGGAGCTGGAGGGGACATCTCCCCCTACCGCCACTCTTACCGGGCCTCCCGTCCTACTGAGAGACCCGATCTATGATCAGCCCCCTCCAGTGCCTAGAGAGACTGAAACTAAACCGCAAACTGCTTCGATCCAGTCTCTTCAATGTAAACACGGAGGCAGCGTCACTTCCGGTTTACTCAGCTGCCAATGACGCCGGTTAAAAAAAAAGTTTATACACAGTATTCAGAATCGCCGTTTTACTGAATACTTTGAAGTGCAAAAGGAGGGATCGGGTCTTTTAGACCCCCGATCCCTCCATAAAGAGGACCTGTCCCCACCTATTACTGTCACAAGGGATGTTTACATTCCTTGTGACAGCAATAAAAGTGATCAAATTTTTATAATTTTTTTAAAAAAACACAATTTTATATTATAAAAAAAAATAAAATAAGATTTTTTTTTAAAAGCGACCCCGTCCCCACGAGCTCGCGCAGCAAAGAAAACAGACCCCCACAACCACCGGGCAAGGGTTTTGGGGATGAGGCCCTTGTCCCTTTGAACATGGGGACATCCCCCCATGGTTCAGGAGGGGGCGGCCTGCTCTCGTCCCCCCTCTTTTACTGCAGCCTGCCAGGTTGCATGCTCGGATAAGAGTCTGGTATGGATTATTGGGGGAAACCCCACGCTTTTTTTATTTGGCGCAGGGTTCCCCTTAATTTGGGGGGACCCCCCCCACGGTTGTTTTTTTCAATGACATATCTGTATTGCGAAGACCCAACAATTCATTATAGCCGCGAGTTGTTTTAAATTACCTTTTTCCCTTTAGAAATGTCATTTTGTGCAGGGACTGTTATAAACACGGGAAATATGTGCTACTTTACAGGCATACTATAGACACCCCCCCCCAGGTACGAAATCTAAAGCAATATTTCACTTTTATTGTTTCACTTTAAGTATTATTAAAATCACTGCTCATGAAAAAAAAAAAAAAAAGTTTAAAAAACGTTTTTTTGCATTGATACATGTCCCCTGGGGCAGGACCCAGGTCCCCTAACACCGGGGGAGGGGGGGTGTTAAGCTCATCCCTACTCAAAAGGAAAAAAACAACCCACATGTCCTAGTGGTCAAAACGTAAAAGCATATTTCCATGTTGCATTTCAGTTATTTATAGCCTACTCCTATTAATCTGAATGAGCTTGAGGTCTGAAAACGTACTTTATGAAGATCCCCACACATTTACTTCCTAGGATTCTGAGACTCCACAGAGGTGGTGGATTCTATATAGGAATTACTGTTTGCAAGCAAGGTACCATGGGATATGTAGTGTTTAGAAAATTCAAGTTAGACTTACCGGTAACTTGTTTTCCAGAAGTCTTTCAGGACAGCACCTTGAGAGATAGTGACTCCAACCACAGGAAACACCTTCTTCCTCCAGATCTTTAAAGGGAGGTACCTCCCTAGCATACCTCAGTTGTCTCAGAGAAACCTCCGGCCCTGGCTGGAACACAAACACATATGTTTAGTCACATCATAGCATATCAAAACACTAGGACAGGTCGTTGCTGTCCTGAAAGACTTCTGAAAAACAAGTTACCGGTAAGTCTAACTTGAATTTTCCCAAGGCATCGTTCAGGACAGCACCTTGAGAGGATAACAGAGACTTACCACCTTCGGGAGGGACAACAGCCTGTAGGACCTTTCTGCCAAATGCCTGGTCACTGGCAGATGTGAGGTCCTAATGCCGCACAAACGTACGGTAGCTTGACCACGTTGCTGCTTTGCAAATTTGCTCAGGGGTGGCACCAGCTCGCTCTGCCCATGTGCTCGAAAGTGCTCTTGTTAAATGAGCACAGATTCCTACTGGTGGCACGATGTCTGCGTGAGAGTAGGCCTCCAGAATAGATAACTTTAACCATCTGGCTAAGGTAACTTTTGAAGCTTGGTAACCTCTTGTTGCCTCCAAAAAGAGTAATGATTATGTGCGTCTGAAGCCCTTTGTTATTTCTAAGTAGCATAACAAAGCCCTTCTTACATCTAACATATGAAAAAAAAGTTTTTCCTCCCCTGATGGATTTGCACAATATCCTGGGAGAGATTCCCTGTTGACGCTACGTTAGGCAAAAATGTTGGATCTGCTCTCAGAACAACTCTATCCGAAAATAAAGATAAATAAGGTTCCCTTATTGATGGGGCATGCAATTCACTGATCATGTGCGCTGACATGATAGCGACCAGGAATAACGTTTTTAAAGTAATATTGTAACGAAACCCCAAATAGGACAGGGGTTAAATCCGTTCACGATATTCCATTCCATCCAAGACAGCTTATCGACACTCCAACCAACAGGACCCGATCCATCCCATTTCCCAGAATAAGACGAGACACACAGCTCTGTGCTTCTGGTTTCAAATGTAATGACAACTTTAATGTTTTTTTAGCTTGCTTATATGCAGTACAACAGGTTACAGAAATCACAGGAACAATCAAACTGTCCACCCCCCCTCATCACACCATCACATTCTTTTACATAATGCTATTCAGAGTTAATTATCCCCCAGACATTGCGTCACCGACAAGTACATTCCACACATAAACAGTATACATAATGAAAGGTCTAGGAGCCAGGCTTTCTCTCAGTTTCAATCCACAGAAGCAGTCTTAGTTAGCATCTCAACAGCCTCACACAATGGAAGGTCTTTCAAGAGCTAGGCTCATTTAACAACTCACTAGCCAGGGCTAATCATAGAAATGAGTCACTATTGACTGGTTGGGTCACAATATTCTTTACAGACATTTAAAGAATATATGGTAGATTACTGTCCATGTTAAAACAATCCAATATATGTCTCTTTATTTCCTGGCTCAATCTGTGCCCAAAAGTGACTCCTGTAACATGGCTCCATCCTTGTGGAACACTCCGGCAGACCCGGCTTGATCCTTTTCGGGTCAACTTGGGGATGTCCGGAACTAAGAGGCCGGGAAGACGTCTGTTTGCCGGGATAAACCATCAGCATTGCCATTTGGCTTACCAGGTCGGTAGCTGATGGTGAATGTGAATAATGGAATTCAGTTCTGGAACAGTCACTTGCTTTGCTCTCTCAATGGCTCCCAAAACCTGTTGCTGATGCTCTTGGGAGAGATAAGGCACCACCTGGATGCAAATCCCATTTAATCTTTTGACTATTTCAGCCTGTTTGTGCATTTCAATGTTCAAGCCACGGGACATCTCATAATACATGACGTAGTGTCGTTGCATCTCTGATTTCTCACTGGCCAACTTGTCACATTCCCATTTTAGACTGTGATATTGTCCTGGATCTACAGTACATGTCGGGGAAGGTAGTCTTACCCGGGTTTCAGCAGCAAGCGAGTTGGTTCCAGCAACGCGGGTTGGGGCACAGGTAGTCACTGTGTGGGCTTCAGCGGGACACATCGGGGCGTACGCAGAAACAAGGGGGCCAAATCATTCCACAGTAGTACATCTGCTGGCAAATCCTTCATCACCCCCACATTCACATGTCCCGAACCAACCCCCCAATCCAGGTGAACCTGGGCAACCGGTAACCGGAAGACGGTGCCTCCCGCTACTCTTACGGCTACGGTGTCTCCGGTGTGCTGGCTCTCTGGGATGAGTTTCTTCTGTAGCAGGGTCATCGTGGCCCAAGTATCGCATAGCCAATTGGCTACCTTTCCATTGACCTGGACAGTCTGCCTGTGTTGCTGCCTGTTGTCCTGGTTAGCTGCTTGTATCTGATCTGCCTCATGCAGAACGCCCCAATGTTCTTCCTCCTCAACGCAGTGGGCCGCAGGCATGGATGTGTGGGGGTTCCCCCTTTCTGGCTGTCTCCATGACTGTGACTGCCTGGGTGGATTCAATGGACAGTCTAGCTTTCTGTGTCCCAGCTGTTTACACCCAAAACACCTGATGGGCTGTGAGTAGTCCTGGGAGTTGAACCTAGGCTGCTGAGGATAAGTGGCCGCTGGAGGTGGTGTTGTAGGACGGTCCGACTGGAGTTTGTAGGCAATAGCCGGCGGGGGTGCCGCTGATCGATAATCCACCCGAGCTGTGGTCTTGACCACAGAGTTGTCCAGTTTGCGGGCGTCTGTGTATTGGTCCGCCAGGCGAGCTGCTTCAGATAAGGAGAAAGGTTTTTTTTCCCGGACCCATTCTCTGACTTCCCGGGACAGTTTGTCAAAGAAGTGCTCCAGCAGGAACACCTGCAGCACCTCTTCCCCGGATTCTGCTTGGCATCCATTGACCCAGTGGGATGCTGTGCGGTGTAGGCGGCATGCCCACTCGGTATGCGAGTCTCCAGTCTGCTTGCTCGTCTCTCGGAACCGCCTCCGGTATGCCTCCGGTGTGACGGCATACCTGGCCAAAAGTGCTTCTTTTACCAGTCCATAGTTCATAATATCCTTGTCTGGGATGGCCCTGAACGCTTCACTGGCCCGGCCGGACAATTTCCCAGACAAAATGGTAACCCATTCCTCTGTGGGCACCCGGTGTAGGGCACATTGCCGTTCAAAATCAGCAAGGTACTCATCAATCTCCCCTTCAGTTTCAATTAAGTTCTTAAAAGCAGAAAAATGTATCTTTCTCCTTTCAGTTGGTGCTGCTCTGACTTCTGCTGCTGCAGAACGTCTTTGCCATAGCTAATTTGCGTCCACAGCAGCTATAACTCGGTCTATGATCTCCGGTGGAGGGTTAGGACCATAGTGTGCCAGTCTTAGTTTGACAGCCCGATCAAAACTTGCATCCTCCGGGGTCCTGTCTGTTACGCTGGGCCTTTCCGTTAAGTTGGGTCTTTCCGCTCCATCCATTTGGACAAGTTCTGTGATCACGTCCATCTTCTTATGGTTGCTGGCTGGTCTGCCACGGTTCTCCAGTAGTCCTTGTAGCTGTCTTTTAAGCAATGGAATTATCCCGCTGCTAGCCACCAATTGTAAAGGAACCCCAAATGGGACAGGGGTTAAATCCGTTCACGATATTCCATTCCATCCAAGACAGCTTATTGACACTCCAACCAACAGGACCCGATCCATCCCATTTCCCAGAATAAGACGAGACACACAGCTCTGTGCTTCTGGTTTCAAATGTAATGACAACTTTAATGTTTTTTTAGCTTGCTTATATGCAGTACAACAGGTTACAGAAATCACAGGAACAATCAAACTGTCCACCCCCCTCATCACACCATGGGGGGCTTCAATCACATTATTTTACATAAAGCTATTTAGAGTTAATTATCCCCCAGACGTTGCGTCTCCGACAAGTACATTCCACACGTAAACAGTATACATAAGGAAAGGTCTAGGAGCCAGGCTGACTCAGTTTCAATCCACAGAAGCAGTCTTAGTTAGCATCTCAACAGCCTCACACAATGGAAGGCCTTTCAAGAGCCAGGCTCATTTAACAACTCACTAGCCAGTGCTAATTATAGAAATGAGTCACTATTGACTGGTTGGGTCACAATATTCTTTACAGACATTTAAAGAATATATGGTAGATTACTGTCCATGTTAAAACAATCCAATATATGTCTCTTTATTTCCTTGCTCAATCTGTGCCCAAAAGTGACTCCTGTTACAAATATCTCTGAGAGATGCATCCTTTAAAGGTTCGAATGGCCTTCCCGCCAGGGATTGTAGAACTACCGAGAAATTCCATTTTGGGAAACCCTTAATCTGAACCAGTCTAGACCTAGAAAGGGCTTTGAAGAACCCAGCCACTAGCGTTTCTGAGGCCACAGATCTTTCCAGAAACACTGTCAAAGCAGATACTTGTACCTTTAAAGTACTGATTGCCAGACCCTCATCTGCTCCCTCTTGCAAAAACTCTAAAATGGACCCAAGATCGTTTCGGTCTTGACCAGACAAGTTACACCAAGAAGTATACACCTTCAACACTTTTGTGTATATAGCCCTCGTCACTTTCTTCCTACTTTCTAGTAGTGTAGAAACTACTCGGTCTGAAAAAAACCTTGTCTTTAAAAGTTGCCTTTCAGATACCAGGCTGCAAGGGAGAGACTGACACATCTGGATGAGTCACAGGACCATGTATTAACAGATCCTGCCCGAGAGATAGATGCCAACATGGCTTGGTCGCCATTCCTAAGACCAACGAGAACCAAGCTGTCTTGGGCCAGTACGGGGTGATCAAGATGACCGGTACCTTCTGCCTCTGGATTTTCCTTAGTACTAAAGGGATTAACTGGAATGGGGGGGGGGGACGCGAAGCACGGACAAAACCTCCAAGGGTGCGCCAGAGCGTCTGTCTATTCCTAGGGACCCGTCCAGTCTGTTTAGGGAAAAGAACTGGAGGTACTTGAGAATTTTCCTTTGAGGCAAACAGATCCACATCTGGCCGACCCCACTTGTTGGAAATTTCCACAAAGACCTCCGGGTTCAGAGACCACTCTGACTCCCATACCTGATGTCTGCTCAGGTAATCTGCCACACTGTTCAGGGACCCCTTTAGATGTATAGCTTAAAGGGACCACAAGTTCTTTTCTGCCCACAGAAGAATCTTTGCAGCAAGAATCTGCAGGGGGTCTGCTTCTTGTGCCCCCCTGCCTGTTTAGGTATGCCACTGCTGTGGCGTTGTCCGTTAGCACCTGAACAAGGTGATTTTGAAGTTCCGGGGCAAATTTTATTAGAGCCAATGCAATCGCCTTTAGCTCTCTCCAGTTTGAGGACTGTTTTGACTCTTGGATAAAAAAAAATTCTAAGTGGGCTTCCCATCCCCACGCACTGGCGTCTGTAGTCAGTCTCTTTTCTACTGGAAAGGACCACTCCAGACCTCTTGAAAGGACCTCGTGATTTTTCCACCAATAAAGTGACCTCTTCACTCGTGATGGAATTTTTATCTGAGTGCCCAGGGATCTGAGAATGTGATCCCACGACCTCAGGAGAAAGGCTTGTAGACACCTGAAATGTAGTCTTGCCCATTGAATGGACGGCATCGATGAAGTCAGGACTCCTAATGCCGACATTACCTGCCTTATTGTTATAGGCTGG
Organism: Rana temporaria; assembly: GCF_905171775.1. Lineage (NCBI taxonomy): Eukaryota > Metazoa > Chordata > Amphibia > Anura > Ranidae > Rana > Rana temporaria. The sequence continues at coordinate 87,634,780 of NC_053501.1, read as the reverse complement.
TTGGTCTGTAGCCGCAACATGGCGTCCTGAACGTTGACCTTTTTCTCCTGTGGAAGAAACATTTTTTTTGGCTCACTGAATCGACTTGGTAACCCAAGAAACAAATCTCCTGAGATTGAAATAGGGATGATTTTTTGAAAATTCAAAATCCAGCCCAGAGATTCCAGGTGGTTCTGCGCCCTGGATAGGTTGTCTAGTAACCTTTCTTTCGATGGGGCGAAGAATAATAGGTCGTCTAGGTAGGGTATAACTGCCACCCCCTGTAGACGAAGCGGGGCTAGGGCTTCCGCCATCACCGTGGTAAAAATTTGAGGTGAGGATGACAGCCCAAATGGAAGGGCCCTGTATTGTAGATGAACTACTCCCTCCATTTTTACTGCTAACCTGAGGTACATCTGTGACTGAGGGGAGATTGGGATATGCGTTCCCTAAAATCTATTGACGCCATATAACAGTCTGGCGTCAATAGATTCTTTACCGAAAAGATTGAATCCATCTTGAACATTCTGTATTTGACAGATTTATTCAGAGGCTTCAAGTTTAGGATCATACTGAATTTTCCTGTAGGTTTCTTTATCAGGAAAATGTGTCAATAGAACCCCAGTTGCTGTTTTCTTCTTGAGGTACTTGTACCACCACACCCTGTTGCATCAGCTTTTTTAAAGAGGACTTCATGGCCAGGGATTTTTCTGGGTCTTTTGGGGTGTTTGTTATCAAAAACCTGCTTGGAGGTGTCTCAGAGAACTCTATGACATAACCCTGGGCAAGGGTGGTCAGGATGTAGCGATTGGATGTTACCACTGACCACTGCAGAAGGGAATTTTGCAGTCTTCCACCTACCCGCACGGCTGAGTCATTGGGATTTCTCGCCTTGCGTAGGAGGATGGAAAAAAGGATTCCACTTTTCTCTTTGGTCTTCTGTGCGGCCCAATTCCTCCTGCCTTACTGGGGTTTGTTGTCTTTGAGCCTTTTGAGGTTGAAAAAAAACATATTGGGGGTTGTTTCTTCTTTTTTACTGGGAAGGATTTTTTCCTGTCAGCTGTCCGGTATAGGAAATTTTCTAGATCAAGCCCAAAAGAAGGTCCCCCGAAAAAGGAATCCCGCAAAGCTTATTTTTTGAAGCTGCATCACCTGGCCAGGTCTTTAACCACAATGCTCTTCTTGCAGTGTTAGTCAAGGCTGCGGACCTCGCCGACATCTTGATTTCTTCAGCTGAAGAATCTGCTATGTAAGCAACTGCAGAGGATAAAGTGGAAAACAAGTCTAAAAATGTCCTGTTTAGGCGAGTCCGCCACTATATGGGCTTTCAGCTGGTTAGTCCAAAATTCTAAGTTTCTAGCTACACACATTGTGGCCATAGAGGGTTTTAAATTATTCATAATAGATTGCCAAGATCTTATTAACAAGAGATCCATGCGTTTGTTCATCGGGTCTTTTAGGACCCCCATGTCCTCAAAAGACAGATCAGTGGACCTGGAGACCTGAGAGAAGGCCGCATCCAGTTTAGGGACTTTATTCCATACTGCAGAGGGATCTTCTTCAAAAGGTAAACGCCTTTTGTGGGCTTTTGAGAAAAAGCCATTCTTTCGTTATAGCATCAGAAATGACCGGATGGACCGGAAATGTCCGAAACTTGGGCTCACTCAGACCTGCATACATGCGGTCATGTAAGCTCAACTCCCTTTTCTACTCTTTAGGCCCAACGTGACATGAATAGCCCTAAGTAAGCTATCTACCGCCTCTAAGGATAATTTAAACCTGGAAGGGGAAAGCTGCTGACTCCTCTGAATCCTCACTAGGATAAGGTGACCAGATTTTTAAAATGAAATCCGGAGACATATTTTTTTTACTAGTAATGGCAGCAATCAGCGACTCTCTGCCCATCGCCACAGCCGCCTGCCTCACAGCCTGTCAAGTCTTACTCTCCGGGCCCCGACTACTACTGGGTGGGGAGAGGAGGAAGATCACTCCGGCAGGGAAGGCAAGAAGATAAGCAGGCAGGTAGCTGGCCGGGACTTGAGCCAAGGCAGAAGAACATGTGAGCGGAGCTGGATGGGCATGCACCCGAAACTGAAGAAATATTCCCTCTGCTCGGACCAACACATTATCATCAGAAAGGGGCACATGTAATGGGAAAAAATATACCCCCCCCAAGCTAGTAGGAACTGACTGTCTTTGAAATTGCCCCAGCCCCTGTTCAAATACAATCTGGGGACAAAACTGGGGAAAGGCTTGGTCTGGGGACAGTGTCCTCAATCCGGGGACTGTCACCTGAAACCGGGGATGTCTGGTCACCCTACACTAGGAGGTACCTGGGACTGTCCTTCCCTGGTGACAGGATCTTCAGTTAAAGGTTCTACCGCTGGTATGGTCACCGACCCCTGGGAGGACTGTGAAGTGGAGGCCTGAGAGTCAGCCGGGGTAACTAAAAAGAGTCACAAAAAGTTTGAATCGTGGCAAATAGTTCCTTCTTTACAGAGGCCATCAACTCTTCCCATACAGAGGCTGATTCCTTCTGAACTAAAGAAGATATTCAGGTGCTGCATGATGCTTTCTTCCAATTCTCTCCCATCGTTGGCCTACACAAAGGACATTTATTTTTTGGGTCAGAGCTCTTGACCTGGAGAGAAGAAAAAAAAAGGGGAAGAAAGCAGGGGAATTCTTAGCGAGACCTAGTCTCTATAGGTGAAACTCCCTTACAGGTGCACTAGGAAAGAAAAGTGGACTTCCAGTGCCCAGACAGGCCCCTTGCCACTAGGGGGTATAGAAAAAGACTGGAAACAACAACAGGTAAGAAAAAAAAAGGCAGACTTAAACCGCTGCCTCCTACCTGAACCTTGCTGGTGCCTGTGCCTGTCCCCACCGCCGTAATTTCTGCATCCTCCATTAGCAGTTTACAGCGTTTCAAACAGTGGGTATTCGCACCGTTCCCGGACTCCCTTAATGCCTCTGTACCGAACCGGAAACGGAAGTAGGTCCCAGTCTCGGTCTTGCCTCTTCCCCCTGCGCCAGAAACAACGCTGCGCTAACCCAGGGATCTCTTCTGGCCACGCCAAAATGTCGGTGATGCGCGCGTTTGTTCGCCGCGTTTTTTCGGCTCTCTCCGAGCACTGAAGGAGGAAGAGGAGCCCGGACACCACCGCTCCGATCGGATTGGCCGGGAGGACCGATAGTCTCGGAGGAGGAAAAAAAAGAGGGAAGCCCTTCTTTCTGGAACACCTGAGAGGTACTGACTCCCCCCCCCACCGAAGATGTTCCCTCCAGCCAAGGGAAACACAAAAATTGAGGTATGCTAGGGAGGTACCTCCCATTAAAGATCTGGAGGAAGAAGGCTTTTCCTGTGGTTGTGGGTGGAGTCACTATCTCTCAAGGTGCTGTCCTCAAAAGATGCCTTGAGAAATTGAAAGTAAACAGCAGAGAAGCTGCAAAGCATGCAGGGAATCCAGGAAGTTGTGGAAAGAGATTGCCAGTAGACAGGCAGCACTCAACATGAAAAGGAGGTTTTTCAAGTAAGCCTATATTGTATTGTCGAAAAGAACTAATGTTTGTGTAGCGCTACCCCCGAAGTAGCCGCTAATTGTTTTGGGATCGGCGTATTAAGTTACCCTGCAGTGTGTCTAGGGGTGATAGCAGTGGGCCAAAACAGTGAGCAAATGTCCAGACAGTGAATAAAGGTTTTTACAATGCTTTATTTCCAGGCCAACATCAACATTAAGTGGGAAGAACAGGTTGATGAGGAAAAGGGAGAACCTTGCAGTATCAGGCCTGGATATTAATTGAGCATTCCTTTCTCTATTAAATGTGTTAAATTACAACTTGTCGCCACTCTTAGCTGGAGTGGGTGAAGTGCCCCCGGACAGACCCCTCTCACAAGCCTGGCAGCCGAAGTGTCACTTAGGATTTTCTGGGAGGAACAAGTCTCTCTCACAGACCTGGCTCTAGGGCCTCTGCCACAGGCCAATTACTTTAAGTGAGCTAAATGGATGAACAGAGCGAATCCTCCCAGTGGATTTTTAGCATAGGTCACCGGGTGACAGCAAAGTGTACCTGTCAGCATTCCAGTCACCAGATCCCTGATTGGTTCGTTCAAGCCCTGTTGGACAACCTGCCTCCGGGTTCTCCCCTATCGAATGGCACCCAGCCTGGGATCCTCTCAATAGAACCCAGGAACCCAGTAAGTCACTGGGGTCCCATTTTACCTCCGGATGAGGGTTTGTGTAGCCTGCAATTTTGGCCAGGTGGGCCGCGCTGGTGGGGTCCATGGATGCGCGCACCCTGAAGGTGGATGCCGTACCTGGAACGGGGACCCCGCAAAGATTTTAGAACACATGACACCTGTCACAGATATACCCTCCCCCAGCATGCCTTGCGAGGAAGAAACTTCTCTAATTGGCTGCTGGGGAAAACTTGCTCTGCCAGAACCCATCTAGCGCCAACTGCCGGCCAGGGATGGTACTTTAGCGTAGTGCCCATACTGAAAGTAAGGGGGCACTACATTTGTATTTCTATTACAATGCTGATAATAGAAAATTTAATTACATGCTGTGGCCACGATTTCCTTTAATTCATTTCCAAAAATAGAACTACGAAACAGACATAACGTGCATAGACAGCAGTGTTAGCCATTGGAACAACTGCAGGCAGAGGTGGCTCTCCAATTAGGCAAATTAGGTGGCTGCCTTAAGCCTCGCAAAGTCAGGGGCCCCGTGCGGCCGCCTAATTTGCCCATGCCTCACCCTTTCCCGGCAAATCTGTCATGGAATGCCCGCAGCCGCAGCTTGTGCGGGCTATCTTCGTTTCCGCACGCCGCCGCAAGCTTCACTTTTTATGGCAGAAAGACAGCCGAGTCAGCCGACATCTCTCCCTGCAGTCCCAGGCTGCCTGGTCCTGATACAAACAACAGTGCAGAGTGCCATGGAGATGGAGTGAACTGAGCCCGCCCCTCCTTCTCCTGCTGTGTGATGTTTCCTGTGTACCAGGGCTGGACTGGGAGTAAAAACCAGCCCTGGAAAAAATGTCATACCAGCCTGTAAGCAGCCGTCAGTGATAGGGCAGTCTAGTGCTGCAAGAGCAAGTGGTAAAGTAATCGTATGTGTTCATACTGCAGTCAAATTGTTATGTTTTTGTATGTATTTATGTTTAACACTTCTGCCTCTAGAGTGTCTCCAACACCATTTTGGAGGAGCCCTGTGTTCTGATAGGCCGCACGAGATCTCAAGAGATTTGGGCGACCATTTTTGGGTGGTTTCTCTTTATAGTAAAGCTCAGGCACATTTTTTAGGCAGAACTGGTGTGGATGTAGATAGGGACAGAGACCCTGCTTGTGAGGGAGAGAGAGGAGAAGTCAGGGAGAGTGTTCCGGCCTGTGAGGGATAGTTCAGGGGTCCTACTGAGTCCTGCAGTGGTAACCTTGGTCGGATGAAAGACTCCCAGCTGCTACGGGTAACATGTTTCCAACCTCTTCCAATAAGCATTGTGTGCTGGGGTATATAATGTACCATTAAGTGGGAAGTGCCTGTGATACTCAGAAATCCACATTGCTTAGAACAACAGTATCTGTACTGCATGTCTGTGCCTCCATGCCTGGAGAGGAACCATTTGCCATTTGATTATAAAGACTGTTACTACTACCGCCTCTCGGTAATAAACGTTACCTTGTTCAAAGAACTTTACGTGTGTCTCCCTCTGTGAATCGCCACACCCCTCACCCCGATTACAAGCCCCATAGAATTTTTATACCAGCCCAACAGCATAACGTCATTATTTTCTTGTTCATAAAAGGGAAAATCATGCATTTTAAAGCACATTTGAAGAGTTTATTATATATAGATGAGACAGATCTGAAAGCACATAGGGCTAGGGATATATAACAGCAAATTACTGTTAAAAGTGGAGCAATTATTAAGGGGGACACCTTACATCAACTCCCCCTTACATCAATGACCCCCCCCCCCAGACTGGCTTGGCGGTGCTGTCATTGACCACCTCTCAGGAGCACCTTGCAGGGATCAGTCAGTCGGCTCCTGGTTGATGGCTCTTGTTTTCCTATTGTCTCCTCTCCACAGTCCACACACGTCTGACATCTCCATGACCCCCATCCCAGCAGTGCTCCCACCGTTGCCTCCTCTCCAGACTACAGACATAATATAAAACAAGAGTTGGTCAGAGGTTGCAGACATGATACAGAAGATGTCAGAGGCTGTGGGCATGATATAGGAGATGTCAAGAGGCTGTGGGCATGATACAGGAGATGTCAGAGGCAGAGGGTATGGTACAGGAGGAGATGTTAAAATGGCAGAGGCTGCGGGCATGGTACAGGAGATGTCAGAGGTTGTGGGAATGGTACAGGAGATGGTTAGAGCCTGAGGACATGATAATAAAGATGGTAAGATATGTAGACAGGAGATGGTCAGAGACTGCAGATATGGTACAAAAGATCAATCAGCCTCAACAGTGACCATCAAATGCAGCCTCACTGTACCCATCATTGCAGCCTGACCGTGCCAATCATTGTAGCCTCACTGTACCCATCATTGCAACCTCACAGTGCCCATCATTGTAGCCTCACTGTACCCATCATTGCAACCTCACAGTGCCCATCATTGTAGCCTCACTGTACCCATTATTGCAACCTCACAGTGCCCATCATTGCAGCCTGACCGTGCCCATCATTTCAGCCTGACCGTGCCCATCATTGCAGCCTGACCGTGCCCATCATTGCAGCCTGACCATGCCCATAATGCAGTCTCACCGTGCCCATAATGCAGTCTCACCGTGCCCATAATCACAGCCTCATAGTGCCCAAAATCTTAGCCTTACCATGCCCATAATGCAGTCTCACCCTGCCCATAATGCAGTTTCACTGTGCCCATAATCGCAGCCTCACTGCAGTCAGTGCCTGTGCCCAGAGGTGTAACTAGAAACTTTCAGGGCCCCCAAGAAACCATGAAGGACCCCTGGGACCCTTTCTAATGCTCCTGGTGTCCTTTTCTCCATAAAGGGGCCCTTGATTATGGTCCTGCAGCAGGACCCCTTTTACACATTTGAACTGATTGGACTACCCATTGTTTTGTATGGGGAGGCGGTTGAAAACAGACATGTCCATTTACACCTGCCTGCATCCACTCCTATAAAAAAAGATTCCCCATTCGTCTAGCAGATTGGATGACAGTCAGACCGGTCCATAGAGAACAACAGTCTGTGACCGTGTCCACTATGCACAAGTCAAGTGCAGCAGACACGGACCTGTCATCTGCCTGCTCAGCAGGGATCAGCCGAGAGTTCCCCCACTGAGTAGGTGGATTTGCTTGGCAGGGTCTACCCATGTGAAAGGGCTCCGAGGACTGTAATACAAAAGGGAAACCGATGTAAGGGCCAGTTCACACCAGACGCACTACCGTACAGCTTTGTGCACATTTTTAGTGCGCTTCAAATGCATGCACAGTGTTTTCCATGTATTTCAATGGCTCTAGTTGGCTCTAGTTCACACCATGCATTTTCCGGTGCAGAAACTGACCGAAAACTGACTGCAAGAGAGGCCCGGAGCAAAAGACAGAACCTGCAATAGGCGCAGGGCCGGCCATGACAGGGTTAACTAAAACCCTGCTCTGGTCGGTGGGAGTGGTCAGTAGGGAAGCAGAGCGAGGGGAGGGGAGGTTATAAATTCCCCTCCCCACACTTCCTGGGCAAACACACGAGGGGAGAAGTTTCCCACCCACCCTCCCTCTGTTGGTTATTTGGGAAGGGGGTACTTGGTTTGCTGGTATGGTAACTGTATGTTATACAGTGTTTGTGGTGTTGGGTGCTTTCCTTGTTTTTGTCTCTCCCACACAGGTGCGAACTTACGATGTCGTGGCGGCGGCGGGTGTTTTGGACTTTGCAGGAAAATAAATTACCCTAAAGTGGATGCCATTACCCAGAGGTGGTATGGGTTCTGAAGGGGCTGTTAGTCCAGTCTACCAAGGTGTAGCTGGGAAGTTGGTTAATGGGGGCACTGCGGTCAGTTGGTCGTCTTTGAGTCAGTTTGTCGGCTTGAGGCCTAAGACCAGAGTTAGGTACCGCAGTGCTCAAAAGGTTTAGAATGGTTACAAGTGGTGTTAATGTGCCTGCAAAGTCTAGCACCAGTAGTGTTAAAGTTGTATCTCAGGTATACATATATTTATGTGTGAAAAATGTTATTTAATGTTATTTAATATTTTAAAAAGGTTATTTTAAATAAATGGAGGCTGCTACGGCCAGTTTTTTACTCCAAAATTACAGTAGTGGTCTCAGTTATTTATTAAAGGTAAAGGTTGAGTAAAATGTGTGTCTTAGCAGATAAGGGTTCATTTATGTTATACCATAGTCATGGTGTGAACTAGAGCCAAATAGAGCCATTGAAATGCATGTATTTTGTGCATAAAAAAAAGCACACGAAACTGAACGGAACTGCGTCTGGAGTGAACTGGTCCAAAGAGGTACTCTTGGTATCCTGATGTAAGGGGTTTCTGATCACCAAAGCCCCCACATACATCAAAGTCACCCTTTAATTCACAGTCCACAGAGCTCTCCCTTACAGAAGTGTGCTCAGAGGCTGGCGACATGAGAGGAAGTATTTCCCTTACTATAGATGAAGGCTTGGGCCCTGGATTGGTCAGCAAACAAGGCCTACTAGCCTATGCTATACACAGGGGCGACTCTAGGGGGGGGGCAGAGGGGGCCCTGACCCCCCCAACATTATGCTGTGCCCCACCATGTGCCCCCTCCCCCCCAAAAAAATGTTTTTTATTTGTTTTGCTTTTTTTTTTTTTCTCAGGCCGCCGCTGGAGTAACAGTCTCTCCTGAGAGGGAGAGCGTTCCCAGTCAGCTCTGCGGGGCATTCTTCCCCCCTCCCTCTGCTCGCTGACACTGCATAATGCGAGCATTCACACAACCACAGCCGCCCGATCTGCTCCTTCCCCTGCATCCTCATTGGCACAGAGAAGAGCGAGTTGCAGAAAGGACTCCATGAGCACTGTGGGGGAGGGGGGGCCCAAGCCTTCATCTCAGTTACTGAAAAAACAGACTGATTTCTCCCATCCTTAGGACAGGAGAACCAGCCTGTAAATTCCGAGAGTGGTGACTGCAAGCTGAGCCGAGTGTCAGTCTATGACACTCTTTTACAGCCCAGCGAGTCCAGCCACTCCCCCCCCCCACTCTCCTCACATACGAGCAGGGAGGAATACAGCTCCTCCTCCTTTCAGTCCCACCCACACTATCTCGGTGTGCTGTATCTGAAGAGAGGGGATGTGTGTTCAGGAAATATGAAAATCAGCAGCATGTGTGTGAATGATGCCTGAGATTCTAGCCTGGACCGTGGGTAAGTGTATGCACTGATTACACTGTAATCACTGAACTGCATTATCTCCATCCCTTCTCTCCCCCATCTGTCCCCCCCTCTCCTGTTCTTTCAAGACATTCACAATTTACTTTCTGTAACGATCACCACCGTTTACGATATTCCATTCCATCGCCCCACGACAGCTTATCCGACAGTCCGACAGACATCAGACACGACCCATTTCATTTCACAGAATAACCGAGACAACACAAGCTCTGGTACTGGTTCCAAAATGAATGAATGAATCCTGTAATGGTAACTTAGCTTTCTTATATACAGTACAAGCATGTTACAGTTAATCACAGGGACAAAGACACACTCCACCCACACATCACACAATGGGGGGCTACATACACATTCTTTTAGATAATGACATTCCGATGAGTTAATTACTACTCATTACCCAGACGGTCTGGCTCCGCATTTAGAGGGGTTAATTACTACAGATTGACAAGTCACATTCCACATCTTAACAGTGTCATTAGCATACACAATGAACAGGTCTTAGGAGCAGACCTAATTAGCACAATGGACACAAAACAGTATTAGCATCACACAAAGGAATGTCTAGGAGCAGACTCAATTAACACCTCAAAAGCATATGTCCCCACATTGAATGAAAACACTCTATTGACCTGTCGGAGTCAGACTTTAACGACTTGTAATATTTCAAGATATCCTGCAATACATGAATTATCAGTAATGTCCCATCCCATGTAATTTATCATTATCATTTCTCAGTCACCCTATGCCCAAAAGGGGCACAGGATGACCCTAGACCCAAGAGTCATTAGTGACGCTGGCACAGGAGTACCCCCCATCCTTCAAAAGTCTCTGGGTGTCACGGGCCATTCTGTTACACTTTCACTTTCAGTTAGGCAGGTAATATACAGTGCAAATTTCTTTCCTACATCCACAGATTGCAGGAAAGAAACTTGCATGATTCCCGATTCAACACAGACAGTGCTGACAGGGGAATATCCCTCCTGCCCAGCAATTGTATTCTCCGGACAAACAGTGATTATCACTAGTGGCTATACAGCAACCACTAGTGATAATCATAAGAGAATCTGCTCATTAATGGTTCAAATCTCAGCCAGTTCCTGCTAAACCAGCTGAGACTTAAACTGTCTATGGCTGGTCTTAGCTCTTAGGCAGCCCATACATTGATCACTTTTTTTCATTCAACTATTAGGTTGAATGAAAAAAAAAGAAATGATCCAATTCCCCCATCTACACATTATAGGGGGATGGGGGAATCCTCCCAGTGTGGACCAGTGCTGGAATAACCAGAGTTGCTGTCCTGTCCCGGCTATTCACAGCGCTGGTCTCTGTCTCCATGGCAGCGGCGGCAGCACATAGGAACCCAGTGCTGGTTACTTTATGGGGCTGATGTACAGGAGGGCCAGCACAATTTGTTGTTAGAGATGGGCTGGGCTTGTTTAAAATTCCACATGCCAGAGTCTGCCAGGAAGCCCACACAGCGCTAATCACAGGCAGTGAGACATTTCACGGTTCGCTGCTGCACAGATCAGGAAATGTCTCACTGCCTGTGATTAGCACTGTGGAGTGTTGGCTTCCTGGCGGGATTGGACATGTGGGATTTCAAACACACCCGAGCCCATCTCTATTGGTTGTAGACAGTTGAGCTCCCTGCAGGTTGCTTAGCAGCAGTGGAGCCTTCTCTGACATGCTGATCGTGATCATGGGTGTAGGAACCCTTACAAATCTGGGGGGGACAGCATTTTTACTCGCCAGGTAAATTCTTATTCAGTAAACTCGGACTCCCACATGCCATGTGGGTTAATTTTTACTTAAGCCATGTGGGTTGATTTTTACTAATGCCTTGTGGGCCACAAGGCATTAGTAAAAATCAACCCACATGGCATAAGTAAAAATTAACCCACATGGCATAAGTAAAAATTAACCCACATGGCATAAGTAAAAATTAACCCACATGGCATAAGTAAAAATTAACCCACATGGCATAAGTAAAAATTAACCCACATGGCATAAGTAAAAATTAACCCACATGGCATTAGTAAAAATTAACCCACGTGGCATTAGTAACAACCAACCCACATGGCATAAGTAAAAATTAACTGGTTAGCTGGTAGTGGCAGGTTAGGTGATTGACAATAGTTCCAGGTTAGGTAGTAGTGGCAGGCTAGGTGGCAGTGCCAGGTTAGGTGGCATACAGTAGTGCCAGGTTAGGTGGTAGTGCCAGGTTAGGTGGCATACAGTAGTGCCTGGTTAGGTGGTAGTGTCAGTTAGGTGGCAGTGCCAGGTTAGGTGGTATACAGTAGTGCCAGGTTAGGTGGTAGTGCCAGGTTAGGTGGTATACAGCAGTGCCTGGTTAGGTGGTAGTGTCAGGTTAGGTGGCAGTGCCAGGTTAGGTGGTATACAGTAGTGCCAGGTTAGGTGGTAGTGCCAGGTTAGGTGGTATACAGTAGTGCCTGGTTAGGTGGTAGTGTCAGGTTAGGTGGCAGTGCCAGGTTAGGTGGCATACAGTAGTGCCAGGTTAGGTGGTAGTGCCAGGTTAGGTGGTAGTGGCAGGTTAGGTGGTATACAGTGGTGCCTGGATAGGTGGAAGTGGAAGGTTAGGTGGTAGTGGCAGGTTAGGTGGTATACAGTAGTGGCAGGTTAGGTGGTAGTGCCAGGTTAGGTGGTATACAGTAGTGCCAGGTTAGGTGGTAGTGCCAGGTTAGGTGGTATAGGGTAGTGCCTGGTTAGGTGGTAGTGGCAGGGTAGGTGGTATACAGTAGTGCCTGGATAGGTGGTAGTGCCAGGTTAGGTAGTATTGCCAGGTTAGGTGGTATACAGCAGTGCCAGGTTAGGTGGTATACAGTAGTGTCTGGTTAGGTGGTAGTGGCAGGTTAGGTGGTATACAGTAGTGCCTGGATAGGTGGTAGGTTAGGTGGTAGTGCCAGGTTAGGTGGTATACAGTAGTGCCAGGTTAGGTGGTAGTGGCAGGTTAGGTGGTATACAGTAGTGCCTGGATAAGTGGAAGTGGAAGGTTAGGTAGTAGTGGCAGGTTAGGTGGTAGTGGCAGGTTAGGTGGTATACAGTAGTGGCAGGTTAGGTGGTAGTGGCAGGTTAGGTGGTAGTGCCAGGTTAGGTGGTATACAGTAGTGCCAGGTTAGGTGGCAGTGCCAGGTTAGGTGGTATACAGTAGTGCCTGGTTAGGTGGTAGTGCCAGGTTAGGTGGTAGTGCCAGGTTAGGTGGTATACAGTAGTGCCTGGATAGGTGGTAGTGGCAAGTTAGGTGGTAGTGCCAGGTTAGGTGGTATACAGTAGTGCCAGGTTAGGTGGTATACAGTAGTGCCTGGATAGGTGGTAGTGGCAAGTTAGGTGGTAGTGCCAGGTTAGGTGGTATACAGTAGTGCCAGGTTAGGTGGTATACAGTAGTGCCTGGTTAGGTGGTAGTGCCAGGTTAGGTGGTAGTGGTAGGTTAGGTGGTATACAGTAGTGCCAGGTTAGGTGGCAGTGCCAGGTTAGGTGGTATACAGTAGTGCCTGGTTAGGTGGTAGTGCCAGGTTAGGTGGTAGTGGCAGGTTAGGTGGTATACAGTAGTGCCTGGATAGGTGGTAGTGGCAAGTTAGGTGGTAGTGCCAGGTTAGGTGGTATATAGTAGTGCCAGGTTAGGTGGTATACAGTAGTGCCTGGATAGGTGGTAGTGGCAAGTTAGGTGGTAGTGCCAGGTTAGGTGGTATACAGTAGTGCCAGGTTAGGTGGTATACAGTAGTGCCAGGTTAGGTGGTAGTGCCAGGTTAGGTGGTAGTGCCAGGTTAGGTGGTATACAGTAGTGCCAGGTTAGGTGGTAGTGCCAGGTTAGGGTGGTAGTGCCAGGTTAGGTGGTAGTGCCAGGTTAGAGTGGTAGTGCCAGAGTAAATACATGACATGAATAGATAAGAGTCCTGTTCCCCATTTCCATCAGCTGCACTAAAAGCATGAATCTATGACTATCCAGTGCCAGGTTAGTACCTGTATACCATACCCCCCCCCCTCTCTGAATACTGTACCTCCCCCTCTCTGTAAACTGTAACACCCCCCCCCCCTCTGAATATTATACCTCCCCCTCTCTTTAAACTGTAACACCCCCCCCCCTCTCTGAATATTATACCTCCCCCTCTCTGTAAACTGTAACACCCCCCCCTCTCTGAATATTATACCTCCCCCTCTCTGTAAACTGTAACTTCCCCCCTCTCTGTAACATTTACCTCCTCCCCCCTGTACCTCAACTGTGTCGTTCTGGCTCTCCATCACATGTAACTTAGTCTCTCTGGCTCTGCAGGCTGGTCGGGTGTAGTGTGGCCACGAGTGTCAGTCTGGGCCCCGCCCCCTTCCTGCTCCTTTCTCCCATTCAGCAGAGCGGCCAGCACAGCTATGCATGTCTGTGTGCAATCAGCTGTGCGCCGCTCGGGAGGGGAGGGGAGGGGTCGGGGCTGGATCGGCACTGAAGGGGGAGAAAAGCAGTGACCGCAGCTGGACTCTGCGGCCCCTGCCTGCGATCCGGGGACGATCTCCCTATCCTAACCTGGGGGGGATTTTACCATACTTGTCCCCCCCGCATTATTTCCTGGGGGGGATGCGTCCCACCCGTCCCCCCCGGTTCCTACGCCCATGATCGTGATGCAATCCAGGTGATGCTCCCAGTCAAATCCTAATGTTAAATATCAGAGATTTTATTGATCAAAGCCCACACTTTACAGGCAAAGAGCCCACATGGCTGCGGAACATACGTTTGATATATATATATATATATATATATATATATATAATGTGTGGTTGTACTCTTGATGCTAATAAATACTGTGTTTATTAGATCTGACTGGGAGCATTACCTGGATCACATCCCAATTAGTGTTGCTCACGAATATTCGTATTGCGAATATTCGGCTCGAATATGGCATATTCGAGTATTCGCGATATATTTCGAATTTCGCGGTGAATATTCGCAATTCCGAATATTCGCATTTTTTCAATTTGATTTTTAAAACAGATCACATCCTATCGACGTCTAAAAGCATTGCTGGTATGATTAGAGACCCTGGGCCGAGTAGCTAAGCTGAGGCGATCCTTTTATGTTGCCAAATTGAAAAAAAAAAATTGCGAATTTTCGCTATTGCGAATGCGAAAATGATTGCGAATTTTCGATAACTGTGGTAGGAGAACTCTGATTGTCTCTGATGCAAAAGGGGGGGGCTTTGTGTATGTTTCTGTTATGAATATTTGTATGTTTGATATTATTTTTTTTTGTAAGAAGGAAAAAATTGCGCATACCTTAAAAAAAGGGGAGAATACAGCAGCAACTCAAAAATGTTATACAACATAAATTAATACAAGACAGAAAATGGAGTCGCTCTACAAGAATAAAAAATATGTCTAGTGACAAGACATGTGGGCAAATTATAAAATAAGCAAGCGCAAATAACTTGTGAAATACACAGTGAAACAAATATATAAAGAAATATAGTCCCAATAATAGAAAAATAATCTTTCATAAAAATGTCTTTGATATGTGAAGTGAAAAAAAGTGCAAAGCATGCAGCATGAACGTGTTCAATCTTCAAGGTGTTTGATTGACAAACGGCTGTGACAGATGGATAGAGTAAAGAATCACCACCAATGCAAAACACTTTTTATTTTCTATTGTAAAATATCACGAATATTCTGAGCCAATCAGAGTGCTCTTTCCGCATTTGCCGAATATTCGCAATTATTTTGTATTGTAAAATATCAAGAATATTCTGAGCCAATCAGAGTGCTCCTTCTGCATTTGCCGAATATTCGCAATTATTTTGTATTGTAAAATATCAAGAATATTCTTAGCCAATCAGAGTGCTCCTTCCGCATTTGCCGAATATTCGCAATTATTTTGTATTGTAAAATATCAAGAATATTCTGAGCCAATCAGAGTGCTCCTTCTGCATTTGCCGAATATTCGCAATTATTTTGTATTGTAAAATATCAAGAATATTCTTAGCCAATCAGAGTGCTCCTTCCGCATTTGCCGAATATTCGCAATTATTTTGTATTGTAAAATATCACAAATACTCTGAGCCAATCAGAGTGCTCATACAGCATTTGTCGAAATTGCGCAGTAAATATCGCATTCGCATTTTGCGAAATTTCGAAAAAATATCAAGAATATTCTGAGCCAATCAGAGTGCTCCTACCGCAGTTATCGAAAATTCGCAATTATTTTCGCATTCGCAATAGCGAAAATTCGCAATCATTTCATTTCGATAAAATATCACGAATATTCGAATTTAACGAATATATCTCGAATATTCGACTATATATTCGAGATATATCGCGAAATCGAATATGGCATATTCTGCTCAACACTAATCCCAATCAGCATGTCAACAGAGAAGGTTATACAGCATTACTGCTGCTACAGTAGGTGACCAGCTGGGGGCTCAGCTCTCTATAACCAATAGTGCCAGCCTTCCCCTGCATGCACCCATAATGTCACCAGCACTAGGTCCTAATAGACTGCCAGATCTGACTGGGAGCATTACCTGGTTCACATCCCAATCAGCATGTCAACAGAGAAGGTTATACAGCATTACTGCTGCTACAGTAGGTGACCAGCTGGGGGCTCAGCTCTCTATAACCAATAGTGCCAGCCTTCCCTTGCATGCACCCATAATGTCACCAGCACTAGGTCCTAATAGACTGCCACCGCTGCCAAGGAGACAGATGCCTGACCAGTGCTGTTAATAGCAGGGACAGGACAGCTGGGGAACCCCACAGTGGCAGAACACCAGGCCCCGGTGGCAAGACAACCTTTGCAACCCTGAAAGTTCTCCCACTGCTTTGGACCCTTATATTTTCTTGGTGTGCTGGTGACATATATCTCTTGTTTTCTGCCACCCTGGGGGGCCCCAGTATAGTAGGAAGGGAGCTCACTGCAGAACATGTAAAAGGGCCCGTTGTGGGATCGTAGTAAAGGGCCCCAGGAGATATATATATATATATATAATTGCATTTTATAGTTGGCCCCCCTACTTTTGTCCCTGTCCCCCCATGTGCCCCCCCTAAATATGAAAGCTGGAGACGCCACTGGCTATACATATACATAGGCTGGTAGAGCATGCTGGGGCTTGTAGTACACCACACTAGGGAAACCCTAGTGGGCTGCTGAGTTGGTTGAGGGACTCTGGAGGCGACAACACACTCTGTTCAGCCCCATCAATGACTGACCCACCTGTGTGCTGCTTTCTTTTCAATCACTGAGAAGTCTCATTATGAAGCAAGGATTTTAGCTGACCTGGAGAGCTGTGGATCCTCTGTGGGGGGTTGCAGGCAGCATCCATAATACAAGCTGTCCTTTCCTCCACTATCTACCTGCTGCTGCTGGAGTTTCTCTTTGGGAAGCATGGAGGAGCTGCCGAGGATTGGAATGTGGGAGGGGAGGGGCCGCAGGGACACACACAAGGGGGGTGTGAGGAGAAGAGCCTGCTATCTGTATCTTTTTTTTTCTCTCTCTCCTGTCCGACGTCCGTGTGAGGAGGGGGGGCTGTCAGTGTGGGGTCCGAGCAGTGTTGTGACAGAGAATGTAATAGGCACTCTGCTCATAACTGAAGCCACATTACTAGCTTTTGCCCCCCCACTACAGCAGACACGATCTGATCTAGGAGGAGGAGGGGGGGGCTTTTCAAACAGCAGCGCGGCCAAAGTTTTCACACTCGCAGCCACACAGCAGGAGATGCCCTGCTGACTCTGTGTGACGTGTAGTGGAGGAGGAGGGAGCGGAGCACTGCGCAGCAGCCACAGCTTAGCCCAAAGCAGCCTCAGGGCAGGCAGCCTACAGGGAGATGTCCCGGTCTCCCGGTAGGCCAGTCCGGCCCTGCTGTGTACACAGAGGAGGTGGGGGAGGAGAAGGAGGCTCACCACGCTGCTGCCGAGAAAAGCTGTTCGTCTGACAAAATGACACATGTCCTGAACTAATGCAAAGTTAAGTCAGCCTTCCAGAGGGGGAGGGGGGTCATGCCTACGATTTAGTTTGCTTTGAACGATTTTGGGGGAGAGGAAATGTTCTAGGGGGCACTTTATGACTTATGCTGCAAGGGGGCTTGGATATGAAATCCACCCCCTTAGCACATATCCCCCCCAAATTAAAGATGTTGTCTGCCACAAAGGGGGTGGCCCTTGGCACCCCACGATAGATGTGCAAAATTGCTCCAGGTGCCCATACTAATGCCCCCTTTCCAGGCAAGTTAGCAAAGTGTGGGTTCCAGGTCGCAGGTCCACGTTCACACTGAAAAACAAAGGAACACGCTGTGTTGCAATTTCAGCCCAATTATCTCCGCACACTCTCTGACCATCTCCTGTACCATGTCTGCAGTCTCTAAGGATGAGTTCCAGCGTTTTCGCAAAGCCCACGTGCAGAGCCCATCAGGAAGTCAGCACTGCGCTGCGCTAATCACAGGCAGTGAGACATTGTCCCGTTGCGCAGCTGCAGAGATCGGGAAATGTCTCACTGCCTGTGATTAGTGCAGCACAGTGCCAACTTCCTGGCGGACTCTGCACTTGGGCTGTGCGAACACGCCAGAGCTCATCCTTCTCTCGAACCATCTCAAGTAGTATGTCTGCAGTCTCTAACCATCTCTTGTATCATGTCTGCAGTCTCTAACCATCTCGTGTATCATGTCTGCAGTCTCTAACCATCTCTTGTATCATGTCTGCAGTCTCTGACCAACTTCTGTATCATGTCCGCACACTCTCTGACCGTCTCTTGTATCATGTACGCAGTCTCTGACCATCTCCTGTATCATGTATGCAATCTGTGACTATCTCCTGTATCATGTCCGCACACTGACCATCTACTGTAGTATTTCTGCAGGCCCAGACCATCTATTGTATTATGGCTGCACAGTCTCTGACCATCTCTTATATCATTTCCTCACAGTCTCGTAGTGCAATATAGGATGAAACGAGAGCCATCAATCTGGAGCCCAGAGAGGACCATTTGACTGAGCCCTGCACGGTGCACCTGAGTGGTGGTCAGTAACAGCGTAGTGAGGCCAGTCTGAGGGGATGACTGATGTAGGGGGCAGTGAATACAGTAAGGTAAGGCGACACTGATATAAAAGGTTCCCCGTTATATCAGTAACCCCCCCCCCCCCTTACCTTAGTGTGTTCACTCTGGGGAAGGTGCTCTATGGTGACCAGAGTCCTCCCCACATTAGTGTTTCCATTTTAAATGCAAGTTGGAACTCTGTGGACAATGACATAAAAGGGAACTCTGATGTAAAGAGGAATGCAGTGGACTCTGATATAATGTGATCTCATTACCAGAGCCCCCCTTACATTATAGTTCCCTCTTACATCAAAGTCTGCAACATTCCCCCTTACATTAAAGTTCCCCTTGCTGTGCAAGGAGGAATCCTGCACACTCTGATGCAAGGGGGAACTCTGTGTTGGGTTATATTAACCTGACCTTCATGTAAATAGAGAAATATGATCTTGACTCTTGTTATACCTTAAACATATTGCAAGTAGCAGCTACACAAATGTTATCTATTTTTGTGTGTGTGCGCAATTTATATTTGATCAAAGAAGAATTGGTTAGAGCGAGTTCTAGAAACTAATTCATAGTTCATAGAATTTAAGGCTCTTCATATATGCAATTTTTAACGCTTGAATTATTTTTCCCATTATGGAAGTTAGTGGGGCCTCATATCTAAGGTTTGCCTAAGGCCTCACTAAGCCTAGAGCCGACTCTGACTGCAGGTTTCTATACCAACTGGCTTTTACTGACCTTCCTACTTTATTTTTAAAATGAATTTGGCAATGTTAGTTCAAAAATATAAATATATTACCTAGTTGTCTGGCAAGTTTTGGAAGGACAGAATTCATCAACCGACAACGTTTAGAATAAAGATTATTTTTAACTTCCCAGGAACCGGTCTTTAGGACTGCGTATGTTTCATCTTCATTGGTGTAAAGAGGCCAGGTGAAGTTGTATTCAGCATTATGAGGTGTTCTGCAAATAAAAGAAAAAAAAAGTGATGATTCTGTGGACACATGACCCATAGTTGCAATAGGTTTTGTGTTTAAGATAAAACAGGAGAAAAAGTGTATATTTGCAGCAAAGATATAAACTCTCACCATAGTTCTAGTTGCTGCTGGTCCCTTAACTATGTTTGGGCCAGGGGTTCTTTATTGTACTAGCCAATTCTACAATAGCTTGAGGGAAATAAGCAAATTACCTGTAATGCCCCATACAGACGGTCATTTTTTGTGATGAAAAAAAAATGACGTTTGAAGTGATGAAAAAAAACGACATTTTTGAAACTTCATTTTCAAAAACGATGGAGCATACACACCATCATTTTGAAAAATGATGAACAAAGTGACGGCACTCTAAAGGGGAAGTTCTATTCGCCTTGAGGCTGCTTTTAGCTGGTTACTTGTTAGTAAAAGATGATTCGTGCTTTTTTGTCTGTTAAAGCGTGATGAATGTGCTTACTCCATTATGAATGGTAGTTTTACCTCCCGTCTCAAAACTTGCTTCTGGGCATGTGCGGGTTCAAAAACGTCGTTTTGCCCACACACTATCATTTTCATTGACACAAGAAATGAATTTTTTTTTGGTCGTTTTTCTGAAGACATAAAACGACATTTTCCCCACACACTATCATTTTAAATGACGTTTTCAAAAACGTCATTTTTTTTCGTCACAAAAAACGACCGTCTGTATGGGGCATAACACCCTTTCATCACCAATAGCACAAGGCAAACCTATCCAATACAGGATCAGGTGAAAAATTAAGGAAAACAGAAGAAAGAAGAAACAGCAGTGACCAAAAGAACCAGCTAGCTGCATATATTACAGTTTTATTTTTGGGTATGAATAGGCTTTATTGGAAAAATTATTGCTACTCTCCAAAACCATAATCTTTAAAATCTCACGGGTGCATCCTATATTAATGGTTATTTGTAAAATAAAGATTGTATAATAAAAATATCACAAAGTGAGGGCAGAATCCCTCTAATGCCGGGTACACATGAGAGGATGTGTCCTCCGGACCGTATCCACGGATAAATCCTCTGGCGGATTTTGATCTCCTGGTTGTACTAACCAGGAGATCAAAATCCCCGCGGAATTCCGTCCGCGGTGACGTGTTGCGCCGTCGCCGCGATGATGACGCGGCGACGTGCGCGACGCTGTCATATAAGGATATCCACGCATGCGTCGAATCATTACGACGCATGCGAGGGATGTGTTCGGACGGATCGATCCGGTGAGTCTGTACAGACCACCGGATCGATCCGC
The DNA here is from genome assembly GCF_905171775.1 of Rana temporaria. Classification (NCBI taxonomy): domain Eukaryota; kingdom Metazoa; phylum Chordata; class Amphibia; order Anura; family Ranidae; genus Rana; species Rana temporaria. The sequence continues at coordinate 87,614,132 of NC_053501.1, read as the reverse complement.
TGGAGCCGATTCCAGCGGATAGATTTCTTAGCATGCTAAGAAATTTTTATCCGCTGGAAATTGGTCGGCCCGAAATATATCCGCGGATAAATATCCGCTGGATCGTACACACCAGCGGATCTATCCGCTGAAACCGATCCGCGGATCAATTTCAGCGGATCGATCCTCTCGTGTGTACGGGGCCTGAGATTTCCCCTTTCATCTTAGGGCAATAATTTTTTATTTTTTTCACCTGCTTTCTCCTCAGCGAAAATGGTCACTAGTACAAACAGTGTTAAAAATTGTGAACCATCAATGCGATCACTGTGCGTGCGAAGATGATGCCATTGGGCTGAATTCAAGAAGCAATTGCGCCTGTGTAACCATAAGTTACACAGCGCAATTGCTTACTTGCCCCGGCGTAATGAATGCTCCTGATTCAGGAACCTCGTTACGCCGACTGCAGCCTAAGATATGCGCGGCATAAGGCTCTTATGCCCGCATATCTTAGGCTGCATTCTTGCGATGGCCGCTAGGTGGCCTTCCTGTTGTGCTCAGCGTATAGTATGCAAATTGCATACTAACGCCGATTCACAACGTTGCGCGAGCCCTGCGTACGCAATTTACGTCGTTTCCGTACGGCGGTTTTCGCGTAAGGCTGCCCCTGCTATTAGCAGGGGCAGCCAATGTTACGTATACCCGTCGTTCCCGCGAAATTTTAAATTTACGTAGTTTGCATAAGTGAATCGTGAATGGCGTCCAACACTTTGAAGCAAATGACGTCCTTGCGACGTCATTTGCCGCAATGCTTGTCGGGAAAGTTTCCCGACGGAGCATGCGCTCTACGCTTGGCGCGGGAACGCGCCTAATTTAAATGATTCCCGCCCCCTACGGGATCATTTAAATTGCGCGCGCTTACGCCGGGCATTTTGCCGGCGCGTCCACGCAATTTACGGAGCTACTCCATGAATCAAGGGCAGCGCAGTAAATTTGCCGTTTTTTGCCCTGCGCCTCCGTAAAAATAGCGCAATTCTACCTGAATCCAGCCCATTGTGTAATACTGTGAATAATGATAGGAAGATTTTTTTTTTTTTTTTATATATCTTAATCATAATAGTGCAGCACAATAAAGTGTTATTAAACCCACAACAGTAAAATGTGTCTGTATATGCAGTAAAGCATGCTTTTTTTTACCAACTGTGGAACCTAAGGTGTTAATCCACCGCATTGTGTAAAAAAGGCTGTTTGACCCTTTCTTCCACTTTGTAGTCACTCTGCACATGCTCAGTTTGGGGTGTATTGCTAGAGAGTTTTTTTCTTTGGGAGCGTGCAGGAGATTGGCCCTATGTCAATCAGCACTGTCCAGACAGAGGCTCAGGGGTCCTGCATCCTCATAGGACACAGTCAAACAAAATATCCTGCGCTCAACAGTAGTGTGAATGGAAGAAGCTCGATATTCCTAGGTCTCCCAGTACATGCACATGCCTTGCTGCCCTCCAAGGGTCAGGGGATACCCAATGGGAAAGTGAGAGGGCGCACCAACCTTGTACATTACCCAAGTAATATTTATTAAAATCAAAAACTAAGGAAACATACTCACAAAAACAAGTGGATAGTAAAAATAGGATTTTTTAATACAGCTTGCCTGTAAAATCCTTTTCTTGGGAATACATCACGGGACACAGAGCCTTAATTAATGGGTTATGTAGTCACCACAGGTGATTGGACACTGGCAAACCCAATTAGAATCAAGTTCCTCCCAAAATGGAGTGTACCTCAGTTTTGTAGTTTTTGCCGATCAGAATAAGACCGCTATCGAGCCAGAGGATCTATACTGCTGCCTGCAGCACACTACGCCCGAAGGCGGCATCCTCGTAGCCTCCAACATCTACCTGGCAGAATTTAGTAAATGTATAGACCGAAGACCAAGTAGAAGCCTTACAGATCTGAGCCATGAGGCCTGGCACTGCCCATGAAGCACCAACTGCTTTAGTCGTGTGTGCTTTCACCTGAAAAGGAGGGATGTTCCTTTCTAAACCATAGGCCCCAGGGGCGTGGCTTAGCGCATGGCGGAGTAAGACGCTTCTCAGCAGAGCTCCCACACACACCGCCTGACAAACGGCAATTTCAGCAACTGCACACTGGAGATAAGGTTGGTGATGGGCAGGAAGGGAGGGGGAAGAGACTCACCACATCCCCGATCCGGGCAGGGATGGCGAAATCGGCCAATTCTTTCAGAAACTCCGGCCGGAGCAGCACGGCGTCCCCCAGCCCAAGATGACGGCGGCCCACTTCTCAGGGACACACGCGGCCTCTCACGGGTCCTCTTCTCAGAAATCCACCTCGGCCATGAAAACTAGGCAGAGGGCCAGCTCTCCCCCAGATTAGGATACCGGCTCCATCCAGCCGGCTTGTAATTCCCCTGACTCGCACAGATCCTATGCAGGCTGGGCCTGTGTCCAGAGGATGGAGCGTTCTTACAAGCAGGAGATATCAGAGCTGTGCCGGGATGTTACAGATAGGCTGGAGGAGGTTGAACACAGCGTGGAGGAGACTATTTCCACACTGCAAGCTCATGAAGCCATTTTAAAATGACCATACTGCTCAGATCCAGCAGCAGGGCCAGGCGCAACAATATACGGGTCCGAGGCCTCCCTGAAACAGTTGAAACTAAAGACTTGGCCCCGTGGTTATTGCCATATTCAATGATCTGCTCCAGAAGGACAAAGAGGATCCAATAGAGCTTGATCGGGTCCACAGAGCCCTAGGGCCCAAGAATCCCAACCCGGACCACCCCAGAGATGTAATCTGCAGGGTCCATTTCTATGCTGTTAAAGACGCCATCATGCAGGTGGCTCGTACGCAGGAATCCATTCACTTCAATGAAGTCTGCATTCACCTCCTGCCTGATGTTTCTAAACTGACTCTGGACCTTCGCAGATCCCTGAAACCCCTGACTGGGGCACTGCAAGCCAAGCATATCAAGTACTGGGGATTCCCCTTTCAACTTTCTGCCTCTCATGATGGGAAGCCGGCCATCTTCTGCACGCTGGGTGATCTCCCCAAATTCTTAGGGACCTTTGAGCTGCCCCAAATACCTCTGCCGGACTGGCCATTACGAGCTGCTACCCCTGGATTACAACTCTCCTCCGGCTGGCGGAGACAAGCCAAGAAGCCCAGACGTTCCAGGTCAGAGGCCCCCTTGCCACCCGCCGATTTAATGGACATAGCCCTCCTCTGGTCTCTCTCTTTTTTTTTTCCCTCTTACAGGTTTTGGACTGCCGAGCTGTTTCCCGGTTGGATTCTCGGGTTTGGTTGGAGCACTGCACTATTGACTGTTTCTGAACCGTTCCACTGCGGTGCTTTCCTACTGTCCAGACCCTGGATTATCTAAATTTTCAGGTTATCCTTGGTGTGTATAGTAGCATTGCTCAGGACCCCTTGGGCTGCATGAATCTCAGGGTATATGCTGTGGGCTCACCCCCCCTAGCGTGGGCATATAGTGCATGCTTCTCTGTCGCCTAGAGGGGTCCCAGAATATTCATTTTGACTGCGTTCCCCCACTTAGGATATTCAGCTGCCATTGAGGTATTAGCTGGAATGTTGCTAGCAACGACATTAGTGCGGCCCTTTCGGCCATGTGGTTTCTTTTCTTCTTTCCTTGTCTCTTCCTTCTCTCTTTTTTGTCTTTCTTCTTCGGGCCTCTTGCCCGACTCTGTCCCTTCTTCCCCTCCCAACCCCAGAAGGCGGTGTGTTCATCCCTCCCTGACATCTACTTGTTCCTCTCATTGCTCTACCTATGGCTACACCTACCACCCTGATGGTTTCTTCCCTAAATTGCAGGGGCCTCAATGTGCCTGAGAAAAGGAAGCAGATCTTATTCCATTTTCACAAGCTATGCGCCCAGATCCTCCTTCAAGAAACCCATTTCAAGTCTGATTCAATCCCAAAGCTTTTCTATAAACACTACCCCACCTGGTTTCATAGCACCAACCCTTTGGCTAAATCTAAGGGGGTTTCTATAGCTTTTCATGCTTCATTCACGCCAGATGTTCTTCACTCCTATGTGGATTCTGCTGGGAGATATATATATTTATTAAGCTGTCCTATAAGAACGTGATTTATACTGTCATTAACGTTTACTCTCCTAACCAGGACCAGCTGCAGTTCTTCTCCTCCGTGACCTCACGCCTGAGGAAGTTTAGCACAACCAACATGATCCTGGGTGGTGACTTCAATGTTGCTCTGATGCCCCGCGTTGACACGTCAACCGGTAAGTCCTCGCTATCCTTAGCTACCCTGACCAAGCTGCGTGCCCTTTTTTCTGACCTCTCACTGACTGATGTTTGGAGGATCCTGCACCCCTCAGCCAGGGACTATACGTATTACTCCCCTGCACACTCTTCGTACAGCAGATTGGACTATATTCTCATCTCACAGTCCCTACTTGATCTTTCCCCAACGGCCTCTATTGGCATCACGTTGTGGTCGGATCACGCCCCCATTCACTTTTGCCTGGGGAGGGTCCCTTCCTCCAAGCCCAGGTCGTCTTGGAGGCTCAATGACAACTTGTTGTCGGATTTGGCCTGTACTGACGATTTCATTCAAACTATTACACGTTTTAATGCAGACCACGCCCAAGACGAGACTGATCCCCTGACGAAATGGGAGGCTTTAAAATGTGTCCTTCGGGGCAAACTCATCCAACATGGGTCCTGGCTCAAAAAAGCCCGGAGGATTGACAAAGCTCGACTTCTGGATACCATCACTACTCAGGAGGATTCCCACAAGCGTTCCCCGGATGCTGCCAAATTGGTAGATCTGGCTAATGCTCGGAGGGACCTCTTGCAAATAGTTACAGACAGTGCTCTAGTGGCCAGGGATAAGGGGCGTTTTACACACTACTCCCATGCCAACAAATGCGGCAGGCTCTTGGCAAATACACTCCAACCGCGTCAAACTAGGAAGCATATTCCCTTCATTGTCTCTCCCAGTAAGGGGAAATTAATTAATAATTCGGCCATTGCAGAGGAGTTCCGTCAATTTTATTCGGACCTCTACAATCTCCCCCCCCCCCCAAGTGCCCAGGCCCCTGACTCCGGAGAATGAGCCCCCAGGCGACATATCTTCTTACATCCAAGAAACCACTCTCTCACCTATTCCAATTGAGGAGGTGGAGGAGCTAGAAGCGCCTCTTACGGATGCAGACTTTTAACTGGCCATTAAGAAACGTAAAAACGGCAAAAGCCCTGGCCCAACGGGTAAACCCCCCGTTTTTATAAGACATTTGCACCCCAGTTAGCTCCCCTCCTAGCAAAGGCATTCAACGCTGTCGTCGGGACCCTCTCCCCCTCCTCTAACCTCCTTCTTGCTCAAATAGTAGTCCTCCCAAAGCCTAGTAAAGACCCGTCACATTGCCCCAACTTTAAGGCCGATCTCCCTTTTAAACATGGACCTGAAACTATTTACCAAAATACTGTCTGATCGCCTCTCCCCTTTACTCCTCAAAATTATACATGGTGATCAGGTGGGCTTTGTCCCGGGCCGGGAGCCACTAAGACGATACACCTGATTGCATACTCCAAGCGTAACCATATTCTGACCTGCCTTCTCTCTTGTGATGCGGAGAAGGCCTTTGATAGGGTCAGTTGGCCGTTCCTACAATCCACCCTCGCCCAATTGGGCCTAGGTCCGAAAATGCTCTCACGCATTATGTCTCTGTATACCAACCCCTCTGCTTCCATATTGGTCAACGGCGTCACATCAGGGACGTTTTCGATTAAGAATGGAACCAGGCAAGGGTGCCCCCTTTCCCCTCTCCTTTTTGCCTTAGCTATAGAACATTTAGCCCAGGCGCTTAGAGCAAACCTGAGCATACAAGGGATCTAGACCCCCTCGTCCCACTGTAAACTTTCCCTATACACGGACCATCTTTTGCTATATATCACCCAACCACATATCACCATTCCGTCCATATTAGCGGAGATTGTCCGGTTCGGTAAACTGAGTAACTATAATTTAAATTTATCCAAGACTAAATGTGTTACTGTCGCAGCCCGTCCTGACAGCCCTTAAAGGGTCACTAAAGGATTTTTTTTTTTTTTTTTAGCTAAATAGCTTCCTTTACCTTACTGAAGTCCTGGTTTCATGTCCTCATTGCTCGTTTTTGCTCTGATGTTGCTATAAAACTGCTCTGTTCTGGACACTTACTGGTTGTCTGGCTCCGTATGAAAAAAGTCATGGGAAAGTTTAGTTTTCCTAGCCATGACTCTCTATGGCACTGTCCAGCACAGAGGCATAAAATAACATGCAAAGACTAAACTACTTTCAGTTTCGTTTTTGCATCTAAGAGGCACATTATATGATTGATTTTTATCTATTTTTAATCGTTTTTAAAAGGAATCAGTTAACTATTATGTCTCTATACCCTGTAAACAGTAATTTCAGCAAAAAAAATGTTTTCCTTTAGTGATCCTTTAAGTATAATTTCTCTTTTCAATGGCAGATTAAATCTATCTCCTACTTAGGGACAGCCATCCTAGCTCACCTGTCAGAGATATATGCCCTGAATCACGGCCCTCTTCTGTCCAGACTTAAATGTCTCACGGAGGACCGCTTGGACTTACCGGTGTCGTGTCGTGGTTCGGGCGTATGAATACGTTGAAAATGGATATCTTGCCCAAACTGTTGTATGTGTTCCAGGCACTTCCGATAGCCCTCCCTCCCACCTTCTTTCGCACACTACGCTCTATGGCCATACGATTTGTGTGGAAGGGGAATCGCCCTCGCTCTCCCATCACTAACGGCGGTGCGGGTCTCCCTGATTTTGAATTGTATCATTCAGCAGTGGTATTTTCAAGGCTCCTGGAGTGGTTCCCTCGTTCGTTGGGTAAAATTGCCACCTCAATTGAACAGGATATGTCCCTGATCAACCTTCGGGCCCTCCTTTGGGGTCACGATAGGTTGCATCGATCTCTCACGGAGTTATCGCCCCTCACCAGAGACGCCCTGGCAGTTTGGTACCGGCAGAAGGCGGTTTGCGCTTTAACCACGGATCCGGGCCCAATGGCCCCCTTATTTGATAACCCGGCACTCCCAGAGGGTAGACTTGTCCTCCTGCTCAATGAATATAAAAAGGGATTCTTGGCCCACTGCACGGCAGTTTGTGAACGTATCCTCGGGTTCCTTCGTGATGAGCGAGGCCTCCACCCTCCCTAGAGTGACCTGGTTTACATGCATACACCTGACAGCCTACTGCAAACAACTTCATGACTCAGGACAGATCCATAGACCCTTGACACACTCTTTCCCTGATCTATAAAATGATATTAGGCCACACCCATGGTTATCTTCCTAGATTTAGCCGCGGCTTGGTCAGGGGATCTGGGGAAGGAAATCAGTGAGGCGGATTGGCAAAAGGCTTTTTTCTACACCCATAAATCTACTATCTCGAGTTATGCTCAGGAAAAGAACTACAAAGTGCTATCGCGGTGGTATCGGGTGCCGACCGCCCTCAGGGTCATGTTTCCCTCTGCTTCAGATTCATGCTGCTTCATGCTCAGCCACTGGTACTTATCGTCATATTTGGTGGGATTGTGATTTGATTCACCCCTTTTGGAACCAGATATTCCAAGTTTATTCAGATCTGTATGATAAGCCTCTCCATCCCTCTCCTTCTATTGCCCTCCTATCCCTGGTACCTTCAAATTCCAGAAGCATACCCTCCTTAGGTTTTGCCTCAGTGCTAGCAGACAACTGATCTCCAGACATTGGAAGTCATCCTCACCCCCAACTCTAGCTGAGTGGGTGAACGAGATGAATGGGGTGATGCTAATGGAAGAGCTGCAGGCCAAAGGCCAAATCCCTAGACAAATACGCCAAATTCTCCTTCACCTGGGGAGTATGGAGGCATTACTCCTCCTCGGACAAGCTCAAAAATAGACTGCCACCCAGCTTGAATGTGCTACCAACGTTAGCGCCTTTGTGAAATTTGAGAACAGTTGATGGGTGCACGTCGCAGGGGGGCCCGAGCACACCGTCTCCCCCCCCCACTCCTCTATTCCCTCCTTACTCTCTTTTCTCTGCCTTTCCACCTACTTGATCTACCTCTCCTCTATTCTTTTTGTCATCTTCCACAGACCGATTTAATCTGGCTAAGATTATCTTCTCTTTTTTGCATTCTGCAAATTCATCAGCCTGATACAGACCTTATGTGTTGTATGGACTTATTGCTATCTCATTGATGTTTGCATTTTTACCATTCTAGCTTATCTTTTCACTTCCACCTGGCTCCGGGCGCAGCAGGCTCCCAGAGGGGCGCCCGGGTCTGGGGAAGTCTTTGATGGTCGCAGAGTACCACGAGGTACTTATGCTTGTATAACCACTATTATTATATAGCAACGTTTGTACATACTGGATTTCATGATGTGGAATGTTTATGTTTATTATTCTGATGATCGGCCCGCCCAATGTTGGGCGGTCGGTTCCTGTATTCTTTTATTGTCTGTCAAAAATTGTTCTTCTTAATAAAATCTTATTGAACCTAAACCATAGGCCCGAATAATGACTTGTCGAATCTACCTTGCAATAGTGGATTTTGACGCTGCCTGGCCTTTCCTTGGGCCCTGTGGCAGAATAAACAGACAATCAGTCTTCCTTATCTGAGCCGTAGCTTGCAGATAAACCTTTACCGCTCTTACAACATCTAGAGAGTGTAGGCTCTTCCTCCGCAGACTGTGGATCTGAAAAAAAAAAAAAAAAAGGAAAGACAGTAGGGCCCAGATTCTCAAAGAAGTTACGCCAGCGTATCTCGAGATGCGCGGCGTAAGTGTAAATATGCGCCGTCGTATCTATGCGCCATACCCACAGAACCAGATACGCCTGAAAATAGGCTTCTTCCGATCGGTGTAACTTTTCTACTCTGGCGTAGCGTAGGCGCATATTTACGCCGGGATGCATCTTGCGCTCCCATTGATTTCCTATTCAAATATGCAAATGAGGGAGATACGCCGATTCCCGAATGTACGACCGCCCAACGCAGGCTACGCGTTGTGCGTAAGCTGTACGTCCAGCCTAAACTTGCCCCTCATAAAGCAGGGGCAACTTTGCACCAGACGTGTGCAGGTCAGCTGGAGAGCAGCTTCAGCAGCACCGTTACGGACGAGCTGAGCAACCACACTTGCAGGACAAGACTTCTGTATGCCAACATGCCAGGGGCATCCATGGTCATAGCACTACTAGTGTGCGCCCAGGAGCGTAGAAGGAGGATGAGGAGGGCACGGGAGAGGATATACCGAACGCGCGTTAAACATCTTTGGCATGGGCGATTCGGAGGTGTATCGTATCTTCAGATTCAACACTGATACCATCCAGGAAATAGCCACAACCCTGCATGATGACATCACCAGCAAGACACACCGCTCACATGCAGTGCAGCCACTGGTCAAGGTACTGGCTACACTGCATTTCCTCGCCAGTGGACAAGTGGAGTTGTGGCTGGGATGTCACAAACCAGCATGAGCAGATGTGTGCACCAGGTGTCCCCGCAATCCTCAGACACATGTCCCACCACATCATCAGACCCACCCAGGAGCACCTGCGGCTGAAGGCAATGGCGGATTTTGTCAGAATTGCAGGATTCCCACGCACCGTGGGGGCCATTGATTGCACACATGTGGCACTACAGCCCCCCCGTGACACAGAGCACATATACCGCAATCGGAAGCACTGGCATTCCATCAACGTACAGGTGATAGCCGATGCCCAATGCCTCATATGGCAAGTCCGTGCCAAACACCCAGGGTCCAGCGACGACAGCTACATATACCGTCAAAGCACCTTCCCAACAGAATTCGAACAGAACGTGTACGGGAACAGCTGGCTGGTTGGTGAGTGACATGGGTGTCAGGCATGACTGTCCTACCCCATGATGCAGACATCACGAGGGGCACATGCATGACTAACATCCTCCTGTCTTTTCCCTTCCAGGTGACTCTGCATATACACTTGGACCCCATCTCATGACTCCATTCCGGAATCCCCAAACCCCAGGAGAGGAAAACTACAATGCTGCACACATACGTACCCGTGGAGTGGTGGAACACACATCCCGTTTCCGATGCCTGGATAAGTACGGGGGGAACCTGTTGTATTCCCCATATTTTGTGTGCCAGATCATCGGGGAATGTTGCATTCTACACAACTACGCCATGAGAAAGGAGATTGACATACGTGATGACCTGACCCCCCAACCAGACCGAGGATACCTCGTCTGCTGAGGGATCAGCAGTCAGGAGATGCCTCGTGGAACGCATCTTTACACATTAAACACACACATTCATCATGGCACAAGGAGAATGCACGCATGCACACCACTGTGGTCCCTAGCACACACACCCCACATCCTCATCACATTGGATTAGCCCAAGTACACCGCACGGGACTTGGGAGCAGCAACGCCGCGCCAAGGCTCCAATTATGTTGCTGTACATTCATACACCATTCACATGGCTAAGGGTGACACCCCTTTGCCGGCAGGAGTGACACCCCCCCCCCCACATTCACACATCAGTCACACTAATCTGCACGCCTCACCGTGTTCATTATTACCAAAAAAAATAAAACACTCTTCACCAGAGCTATAAAATAAAATAAAACACTCTTCACCAGAGCAAATAAAGAAAAATAAATACAATTATTTTCCCTGGCAGCTGCCACGCCCACGACCACGGCTCCGCAACTGCCCGGTTGACGGTGGGAGGTGGGGGACATGAGGTGGAGGAGCATCCACCATGGCTGGAGGCCTGCCCTCTAATGCCATGGCTATATGCCTAAGAAGGCTGTTGGTCTCGTTCTGCACTTCCACAATGGCAGCTGTGTGGCCCTGGACGGTCTCATTCAGGGTCCGCACCTCTGCCACAAGGGTAGCTGTGGTGGCTAAGGATGAGCCGAACACCCCCCTGCAAAATGTTGTATGGGGCCCCCCCCCCCTCCAAAAAAAAAATGAACTAATGCCATTGAACAACACATTACTACACTCATGTGGCACAGTACCCAAGCAACAGCTTATATTAATTTTGAACAGCAAAACAAAAATATAAATAACCATATAATAAATAAAGAAAGAAAAAAAATTGTTTGGGTGCAAAATCCCACGACTGCACAACTGTCAGTTAAAGCGACGCAGTGCCGAATCGCAAAACGTGCTCTGGTCAGGAAGGGGGGGGATTCTTCTGGGGCTGAAGTAGTTAAAATGACTAGGCTAGCATACTTCAGTAAATCCTGACAAATACCGTACATATGATTCACATAGTGGGAATGACACAGTATTTGAAATCTTCAATACGTTTGTAGAGAGATAAATGTATGATGTTTACCATTGCCACTATTGCTATTACTGCTGATTTTTTATTTTTTTTTGCCATTTTTTCTACAAGGACAAAAATAAAAATTCTCACTCGAATACAGGGTTTTTACCCCCCACAGGACACCGTACGGATACATCAAACTGGCAATGTTAGCAATCTATTCACAAACCTGTAATTCTGTGAACAACAATTTCTTATTGTGAACAGTATTGCAGCTTTTATGTTCATTTAGGTCAACTGAAGATCAGTAAGGGCTCTCCACAGCACACCGAGTCACCTACCTTAGCAGCCTCAGCCTTAAGTTGGTGTGCGGTCACAGCAGGGCAGGCACTGGCAGTCAGAGGAGCCGAGGAGAGCCGTGCGGCGGCCGAATTGTAATTCCCGCCGTGGAGCCTGCAGCGCCTATGATGGACGTCACATGTCCCGCGTCCCGCCATTGGCGCTGCAGACTCCAGAAGGCGGGGCAGCATCCGAGCACATTTTTAGCCCCGAGCGTCTGGGAGTCAGGACCATCTGATGCCGAAAGTGGCCGAGTGCCGCCAGCGCCGAGTACGGCACTCGGCCGTACTCTGTAACACTCGGCGCTGACGTCACTCGGCCGCACTTGGCAACCTTCTGCATCAGATGGTCCTGACTTCCAGACACTCGGGGCTAACAATGTACTCGGATGCGGCAAACACTCTGGGCTTTTTCTTCATCCTCACCGGTAGGGTTGTCCCGATACCACTTTTTTAGGACCGAGTACAAGTACCGATACTTTTTTCATGTACTCGCCGATACCGAATACCGATACTTTTTTTAAAATGCAGCCATGTGTCCCCAAATGCAGCCTTGTGTCCCCCCCATATGCAGCCATGTCTCCCCCCCCAAAAGCAGCCACGTCTCCCCTCCATATGCAGCCATGTCTCCCCCCCATATGCAGCCATGTCTCCCCCCCCCCATATGCAGCCATGTCCCCCCCCATATGCAGCCATGTCTCCCCCCCAGATGCAGCCATGTCTCCCCCCCCAGATGCAGCCATGTCTCCCCCCATATGCAGCCACGTCTCCCCCGCCGTCTCGCTGATCGGCACTCAGGCCAGGGAACATAACAGCTTTCATTTGAATAGCTGGTGTTCCCCGCCACGCGTCGTCATGGCCCCTCCCCCTTGTCCGGGCACTTTGATAGACAGATCACCTGTCCAATCCTGGGAAAAGTGCCCGACAAGGGGGAGGGGCCATGACAACGCGCGGCGGGGAACAGCAGCTATTCAAATGAAAGCTGTTATGTTCCCTGGCCTGAACGCCGATCAGCTAGATGGCGGCAGCGGCAGCAGCTCTCCTCCAGTGTGATGTTATTGCTCTGCTCTCCGCCCTCTCTCCGACTTCTTCTCCGCCTCCACTCCACCTTCCTCGCTGCCCCCTCAGTCTCCTCTCTGATCGGTTCCCGTCTGCTCTCCGTCCACTCTCCGCCCCCACTCCAAAAAAAAAAAAGTATCCGGATTAGGCATCGGGAGCATTTGCGCGAGTACAAGTACTCGCGCAAATACTCGGTATCGATAATGATACTAGTATCGGTATCGGGACAACCCTACTCACTGGGTCCCACTGACTGCGGGCCCCATAGCGCCCACGTGGGTCGCTATGGCGGTAGTTCCGCCACTGCCCATGAGGGAAGCAGAGTCTATCGATTACTTATGGTTACGTTACTCTTTATATTGTTTATTCTGACTGAGTTTTAGTATTATTGTCGGCAATGCGATACCGTTTGAACACCCAGAATGTCTGTCTGGGTTGGACCCAGGGGGATGTTCCCCAGAATTAGCAAGGTTAAGAAGGTTGTTCCCTTGCGCATATCCCCACAAACCCATGTTCTACTTATGTTTAGGGATGAGCCGAACCTTTGAACGGGCCGATCGTTTCCGCGAACGTTAGAACCCCATTGAAGTCTATGGGACTCGAACGTTCGAAATCAAAAGTGCTCATTTTAAATAGGGATGAGCCGAACATACCCGGGTTCGGTTCGCACCAGAACGTTTGAACAGACCGCGGGTTCGCGCAAACATTTAGAACCCCATTGAAGTCTATGGGACTCGAACGTTCGAATTCAAAAACGCAAATTTTAAAGACCAATATTCAATTTAATGTTGGAAAACGTCTTTCAGAACCCGGGTCTTGACCCAGGGAACATGTATCAATGGAAAAAAAAGTTTTAAAAACGTGCGTTTTTTCCGGAGCAGGGATTTTAATGATGCTTAAAGTGAAAAAAAAATGAAAAATTCCTTTAAATATCACACCTGCTGTGTATCTACAGCAGTGGCACGTGTTTAAAAATGTCCCTGCACAACATGAAATTATTATAAGAACAAAGTAATTTAATACTGCTTGCCCACGTGCTGTGTGGCAACAATATCTCGATTATTTTAGGGGTGGTGGGGGGGCCATTATTTTTTTGTGAAAGCAAAATTGTAGAAAAAAGGGCACCCCTCAAACATACTGTAATTGGAGCGCAACAAAGAGCCACGTGCAAAGTATTGCATCAAAAATTGTTATTAGACGCCCCTGTTAGACAGGGGCAGAAAAATGTGTCCGTAGGCACAACACAACATTGCAACTCCTCCCAATAACTGTAATTGGAGCGCAACAAGGAGCCACGTGCAAAGTATTGCATCAAAAATTGTTATTAGGCGCCCCTGTTAAACAGGGGCAAAAAAATGTGTCCGTAGGCACAACACAACACTGCAACCCCTCCCAATATCTGTAATTGGAGCGCAACAAGGAGCCACGTGCAAAGTATTGCATCAAAAATTGTTATCAGACGCCCCTGTTACACAGGGGCAGAAAAATGTATCCTTAGGCACAACACAACACTGCAACCCCTCCCAATATCTGTAATTGGAGCACAACAAGGAGCCACGTGCAAAGTATTGCATCAAAAATTGTTATTATGCGCCCCTGTTAAACAGGGGCAGAAAAATGTGTCCGTAGGCACAACACAACACTGCAACCCCTGCCAATAACTGTAATTGGAGCGCAACAAGGAGCCACGTGCAAAGTATTGCATCAAAAATTGTTATTATGCGCCCCTGTTAAACAGGGGCAGAAAAATGTGTCCGTAGGCACAACACAACACTGCAACCCCTCCTAATATCTGTAATTGGAGTGCAACAAGGAGCCACGTGCAAAGTATTGCATCAAAAATTGTTATTAGGTGCCCCTGTTAAACAGGGGCAGAAAAATTAGGCCTTAGGCACTGGTGGCGGAGCCCAGAAAAACAAAATTTCTTACTAGCTATCAGCAAGAAAAGTGAGGAGGAGAAGGATATTCCATCAGCAGAATAACATGACAGTCACTCAGCATCAGCATACGCAGTCTCAAAGGGATCTGACATTTCAACAAAAAATTCTTATTCAGTAACATCAGCATCAGGTGATTGGTAGCTGGTGTTGATCCAAGCCTGATTCATTTTGATGAAGGTCAGTCGATCAACAGAGTCGGTGGAGAGGCGCACCCTGTGATCAGTCACAAAGCCTCCAGCAGCACTGAATGTGCGTTCTGAAAGAACACTGGATGCAGGGCAAGCCAGTGGCTCAATTGCGTACTGTGCAAGCTCTGGCCAGTGATCCATCCTCAAGACCCAGTAAGCCAGAGGATTTTCGGTGGGGAAGGTGTCCAAGTCGGATCTTGCCGCTAGGTATTCCCGGACCATGTAAACCAGACGCTGGCGATGGTTGCTGGAACCGCTCAGACCTTGGGGCTGTGGACTAAAAAATTGTCTGAACGCATCGGTCAGACGGCCACCTTCTCCACCGCTCCTTCTCTGACTCACCGAAGCCTCAGCAAGACGTTGTCCAGAGCCTGGTTTTGGTAATCCCCCCGGTTCTGGGAACGCATTGCACAGACCCTTCTGCAAGGCCTCCCGCAGAAGTTTCATCTTCTGCTCCCTCTGCGATGGCAACATAAGGTCCGCTACCTTACTCTTGTAACGTGGATCAAAGAGAGTTGCCAGACAGTAATGATCCCTCTCCTTGATAGCACGTACACAAGGATCCTTACACAGGCTTTGCAGGATCAGGGAGGCCATGCAGCGTAGGTTTGCAGAGGCATTCGGGGCACAGTCCTCTGGGTCACTGAGGACGACAGGATCCGCAGCCACCTCATCCCAGCCACGTAAAAGTCCACGTGTTCCTTGGGACTGTAAATTATCCCTTGAAGACTGCTGCTGTTGATGCTGAGTGCTAGGCTCCACCTCCATGCTGCTGATACAATCATCCACCTCCTCCTCCTCTTCCTGTGTGCTAGGTGGGCAAGCAGGAACAGTGTCTGGATAAAGGGGGCCTTGAGAGGTAAGGAAGTCCTCCTCTTCCTCCCTCTGTTCTGCCTCAAGGGCCCTGTCCATTATTCCACGTAGGGTGTGCTCCAACATGTGAATAAGCGGGACAGTCTCACTGATGCATGCACTGTCACTGCTCACCATCCTCGTGGCCTTCTCAAATGGTGACAGGACAGTGCATGCATCCCTGATCAAGGCCCACTGGCGTGGTGAAAAAAAACCAAGCTCCCCTGACCCAGTTCTGCTGCCATATTGACACAGGTACTCATTGATGGCCCTCTGCTGCGTGTGCAGCCGCTGCAGCATGGCCAACGTAGAGTTCCATCTGGTGGGCATGTCACAGATTAGGCGTTCAGGTGCTATGTAACAGCACACACGCAGTCACACCAACTGCGTTTAGGTGGTATTAAACTGCACACGCGCAGTAAGAGCGACTGCGTTCAGGTGCTATGTAACAGCACACACGCAGTGACACCAACTGCGTTTAGGTGGTATTAAACTGCAGACACGCAGTAAGAGCGACTGCGTTCAGGTGCTATGTAACAGCACACACGCAGTGACACCAACTGCGTTCAGGTGGTATGTAACAGCACACACGCAGTGACAACAACTGCGTTCAGGTGCTATGTAACAGCACACACGCAGTCACACCAACTGCGTTTAGGTGGTATTAAACTGCACACGCGCAGTAAGAGCGACTGCGTTCAGGTGCTATGTAACAGCACACACGCAGTGACACCAACTACGTTTAGGTGGTATTAAAATGCACTCGCGCAATAAGAGCGAGTGCGTTCAGGTGCTATGTAACAGCACACACGCAGTCACACCAACTGCGTTTAGGTGGTATTAAACTGCACACGCGCAGTAAGAGCGGCTGCGTTCAGGTGCTATGTAACAGCACACACGCAGTCACACCAACTGCGTTTAGGTGGTATTAAACTGCACACGCGCAGTAAGAGCGACTGCGTTCAGGTGCTATGTAACAGCACACACGCAGTGACACCAACTGCGTTTAGGTGGTATTAAAATGCAC
Source organism: Rana temporaria (assembly GCF_905171775.1). NCBI lineage: Eukaryota > Metazoa > Chordata > Amphibia > Anura > Ranidae > Rana > Rana temporaria. Next base: position 87,597,443 of record NC_053501.1, on the reverse strand, counting down.
ACGCACAGTAAGAGCGACTGCGTTCAGGTGCTATGTAACAGCACACACGCAGTCACACCAACTGCGTTTAGGTGGTATTAAAGTGCACACACGCAGTAAGAGCGACTGCGTTCAGGTGCTATGCAACAGCACACACGCAGTCACACCAACTGCGTTTAGGTGGTATTAAAGTGCACACGCGCAGTAAGAGCGACTGCATTCAGGTGCTATGTAACAGCACACACGCAGTCACACCAACTGCGTTTAGGTGGTAATAAAATGCACATGCGCAGTAAGAGCGACTGCGTTCAGGTGCTATGTAACAGCACACACGCAGTCACACCAACTGCGTTTAGGTGGTATTAAAGTGCACACGCGCAGTAAGAGTGACTGCGTTCAGGTGCTATATAACAGCACACATGCAGTGACACCAACTGCGTTTAGGTGGTATTAAACTGCACGCGCGCAGTAAGAGCGACTGCGTTTCTGTGCAATTCAATAACCCACTTGCATCAACAGCGACTGCGTTTCTGTGCAAATAAATAGCACACGTGCAGTAACAGGTAATGCGTGTATGTGCAATTAACTAGCACACGTTGAATAACACGGAGTACTATGTTTAAGCTAAACCCTAATGCAGGCAATACAACATGTTAGAGCACTGCATCAAGCACAATCTCCTGCCTGACAGATACTAATAGCAGATCTAGCTGAGCTATACAGTTTATAAATATATTGACAACTCCTAGGGATGTGAATATATTCTCTACAAACTGTAGATTTAACTATACTGACTAGCCTTCCTGCTCTATCTATCTATCTATCTATCTATCTATCTATCTATCTATCTATCTATCTATCTATCTATCTATCTATCTATCTATCTATCTGGTAGAAAAGACACAATGGGGCTGATTTACTATGCTCTGTGCGCTGCGCTGGTTCATGCATTAATTAGTACTCCGGGTGAAGCCTTAATTAGGCGCATGAACCAGCGTAGCAGCCGGCGCATTAAAAGTAATATGTAAAGCCGCGCCGATCTCCCTATAGAAGTCTATGGTAGAAATCAATAGTGTTATTATTAAAGGCTAATCTGCAAGTTTTCTCCTAAAAAGTGTTTGGGGACCTCAGTCCTGCCCCAGGGGACATGTATCAATGTTTTTTTTTTTTTAAACGGCCGTTTTTTCGGGAGCAGTGAAATTAATAATTCTTAAAGTGAAACAATAAAAGTGAAATATTCCTTTAAATTTCGTACCTAGAGGGGGTGTAATGTCAGCATGTGAAATAGCGCATTTTTCCCGCACTTAGAACTGCCCCTGCACAAAGTGACATTCAGAAGGAAAAAAAGCCATTTAAAATTCACACGCGGCTATAATGAATTGTCGGCTCTGACAATTCTGACAGGATTAATTCATAAAACAAAAAAAAAATGTGTAGGGGTTCCCCCAAATTAAATTACCAGGCCCTTCAGGTCTGATATGGATATTAAGGGGAACCCCGCCGTAAAAAAAAAAAAAGACGTGCGGTTCCCGGCAAATATCCATACCAGGCCCTTCAGGTCTGGTATGGATTTTAAGGGGAACTCCACCCCAAATAAAAAAAAAATGGCGTGGAGTCCCCCTAAAAATCCACACCAGACCCTTATCCGAGCACGTTAACCTGGCCGGCCGCAGAAAAGAGGGGGGGACAGAGTGCGCCCCCCCCCTCTCCTGAACCGCACCAGGCCACATGCCCTCAACATGGGGAGGATGTCCCCATGTTGATGGGGACAAGGGCCTCATCCCCACAACCCTTGCCCGGTGGTTGTGGGGGTCTGCGGGTGGGGGGCTTATCAGAATCTGGAAGACCCCTTTAACAAAGGGGACCCCCAGATCCTGGCCCCCCCTATGTGAATTGGTAATGGGGTACATTGTACCTCTACCATTTCACCCCAAAAAAATGTCAAAAGTGTTAAAAATGACAGTAGCCGGTTTTTGACAAATCTTTTATTAAAATCTTCTTTTCTTCTTCCATTCGGGTTTCTTCCGCTGCTTCTTTCTTGGGTCTTCTCGTCTACATCTTGCCCGACGTCTTCTTCTATCTTCTCCGTCCGTCCTTCAGCCTTCTCGTCTGCCCGGTGTCTTCTCCTATCTTCTCCGTCCTTCAGCCTCCTCGTCTGCCCGGTGTCTTCTCCTGTCTTCTCCGTCCTTCAGCCTCCTCGTCTGCCCGGTGTCTTCTCCTGTCTTCTCCGTCCTTCAGCCTCCTCGTCTGCCCGGTGTCTTCTCCTATCTTCTTCTCCTTCCGTCGGCCTCCTCGTCCGCACCTTGTGTCTTCTCCGGTCTTCTTCTCGGTCCGCCAGCCATCTCCTCCACATCTTTTTCTTACCCGGACCCAGCGCTTGAATTTGAATTGGCCGCCGTGTTCCGCTCCTGGGACCCGCCCCCCTCTGACGCCACAAGTAAACTCCTTAGAAGGTCATGTGCGTCAGAGGGGGGCGGGGTCACAGAGCGTCACATGGCGGGGGAATTCGATTTCAAGCGCGACGTCCGGAGAAGAAAAAGCCACCGCAGCTTCCAATTGAAGTTCCCGCCGTGTCACACTCATGTGACCCCGCCCCCCTCTGACGCACATATGCCACACGCGGACTTTCAGATGAGTTAACCTGTGGCGTCAGAGGGGGGCGGGTCCCAGGAGCGGGAACATGGTGGGATCTACAATTTCAAGTGCAGCGCCCAGAAGATGAAGAAGATGTGGGACGAGAAGGTCGACGGACAGAGAAGAAGATGGGAGAAGACGGCAAGACGGCAAGATGTGGACGAGAAGACCCAAGAAAGAAGCAGAGGAAGAAACCCGAATGAAAGAAGAAGAAGAAGGAACCGCGGAAAGAAGATTTTATTAATGGAATTGTCAAAAACCGGCTACTGTCATTTTTCACACTTTTGTCACTTTTTTTTTGTAAAATGGTAGGGGTACAATGTACCCCATTACCATTTCACACAGGGGGGGCCAGGATCTGGGGGTCCCCTTTGTTAAAGGGGTCTTCCAGATTCTGATAAGCCCCCTGCCCGCAGACCCCCACAACCACCGGGCAAGGGTTGTGGGGATGAGGCCCTTGTCCCCATGTTGACATCCTCCCCATGTTGAGGGCATGTGGCCTGGTACGGTTCAGGAGAGGGGGGGCCGCACTCTGTCCCCCCTCTTTTCTGCGGCCGGCCAGGTTAATGTGCTCGGATAAGGGTCTGGTGTGGATTTTTAGGGGGACTCCACGCCATTTTTTTTTTAATTTGGGGTGGAGTTCCCCTTAAAATCCACACCAGACCTGAAGGGCCTGGTATGGATATTTGGGGGGACCCCACGCCATTTTTTTTTGTTTTTACGGCGGGGTTCCCCTTAATATCCATTTCAGACCTGAAGGGCCTGGTAATTTAATTTGGGGGGACCCCCATACATTTTTTTTTTTTTTTTTTAGTTTTAATGAGCAATGACTGTATTCTTTATAGCCATGAGTACTTTAAACTTACTTTTTTTTCACTTCAGAAATGACATCTTGTACAGGGACAGTTCTAAGCACGGGAAACATGCGTGTACCCCCCTCCCCCCTGTATGAAATTTAAAGGAATATTTCACTTTTATTATTTCACTTTAACCACTTCCATACCGCGCCTATTCTGGCACTTCTCTCCTCCATGTAAAAATTATATTTTGTTCCTGGGAAATTACTCAGGACCCCCAAACATTATATATAATTTTTTAGCACACACCCTAGGGAATAAAGTGGCGGACATTTTCTATTTGATTTCCAACGGCATTTGCACAATAATTAACAGTGTTGCCCACCTCCCTGGCAGCGCCTTCCTGGGCAGAGACCGGATCCTGGCCTTCTACCCGGGCCAGCCCCGCCGCTGCTTTAAGTGTCGCAGCCCGACCCACATGAGTTCGGACTGTACGGTGGTCAGATGTAGCCGGTGCCTTGAGTTTGGCCACCAGTCCGACTCATGTGGGAAGATCTGTTGCAACCTTTGTGGTGAGATGGGGCACCCATTCAGTCAGTGCCCCAAAGCATATCGGAGTTCTTTCTCAGGGGGGGGACCTCCCGGGCCGGGAGCGGCCGAAGCCCCCCCGGCGAGTGATGGCCGGGGGGTGGGGATCCTGGGGCCCCTAATGCCCCTCCGGAGGGACCAACAGGCCCACAGCCTCAAAGAAGGCGGAGCAGGCGTGGGCGAGGGGCTCCCCCCCCCGGGAGATACGGGCTCAGTTGGCCAGGAGGCTCCCGATCCTCCGGAAGGCGAAGCCGGTGGGGAGGAGTCGGGGAGGCCTGAGGGTCCGGGGCCCCGCCTTTCCCCTCCTTTTGTTGCAGGGCCAATCCCCATCCCCCTTCCCCCTTCCCCTCCTCGCCATTGCCCTCCCCCTCCACCTGTTCTATCTGCCTCCCCATGCAGCCCCCCTCATCTTCCCATCCCCGTACCCCCCCCCTCGTCCCCCCCCCTCCCAAGTCCCGTCCCCCCCTCCCCCTTCTTCTGCCAAGTCTGATCCCCTTCCTGCCCCCCCCCTGTCTCTGGCCCCCCTCCTGCCTCTCCCACCCCCCCCCCCTTCTGGACCCAAAGTCTCCTCTGGCCTTGTGGCCATGGAGACGGAAGCTGCTCGAGCCTCATCTAAGAGGGAAATCTCGAGCAGCGGGTCCGAGGAGGGGGGTGGCGTAGTCACCTCAGAGAGATGGCAGGAGTGGGAGCAGGTGAGACGCAGGAAGAGGGGGAAGGCTGTAAAATCTGGGGGCGGGAGGTCCCCTGTGAAGGGTGGGGTTCCCCCAGGGGCACGAAGTGGGGTGTCCCTGGGGAACCCGTTTGGTGTCCTCTCCTCCTCCTCGGACTCAGAGGAGGAGGAGGGAGTGTAAATATGTAAATATGTTTTGGTGTTTGTAGTATGAAGGAGAACGTGACCCTTTCAATCACTTTGATGGCGGTACCCTCTCCAATACGGCTTGCGACCATTAATGTCGCAAGTATTCGTTCTGCAGGAGCTCGTTTTATGGCCTTTGATTTTCTCAGCCGTGTTGAAGCTGACATTTTGTTTTTTCAGGAGACCTGGCTGGCATCTGTGGCAGAGATGCATCTAGCAAAGAGGGAGTGGAGATGTGGGCCCTCCCTCTGGTCTCTTGCGGCCGAGCCCTGCAGTGGTGTTGCGGTCCTTTTTAAGACTGGTTCGGTGGCTTGCCGGCGAGTGATTGAAGTGGAGATTGGTAGATGTCTGGTGGTGGACGCTGTCGTGAGGGGGCAATTCCTCCGGCTCATTAATTTTTATGGGCCTCAAACTAAGAGGGAGAGGAAGAGCCTCCTTACGGCGGTTAAGCCTTATCTTTTTACATCCCAGCAGGTGATCTTTGGTGGTGACTTCAATATGATCACTAGGCCCAAAGACCGGGCAGGTGCCGCCAACCCTCTGGGATATGATAGTACTTTTTTGAATAGCGTAGTGAGGGAGGCCGGGTTGGTGGATGTGCACGTTCGTCACCTCCCCAACCTCACTGGTTTCACATTTTCCCGAGGTAGTTCTAAGAGTAGATTAGATAGGTTTTTTTTAAAGGGGGACTCTGCTTGCTCGGCTCCAGAGCTGCAGTCGGTGGAGTTCTCCGATCACTGTATGGTATCTGTGGCCCTGAATGTCGCCGACACTCCTCAGAAAGGGAGGGGTTTGTGGCGCCTGAATGGGTCGCTACTGGAGGATCCTGAGGTTAGGGAAGCCTATGAGGTTTTCTTCCTGGACCAGACCTCGCTCCTTGAGGGCAACTGCTCCCGCCTTGAATGGTGGGAAGTAGTTAAAAAGAGGTCTGGTGACTTTTTCCGGGAAATCTCTGGGTACAGGGCAGCTTCCAAGTACCAGGCCTACCAGAGACTACGCAGGCAGCTTGACCGCCTGGTGTCCTCTGGGGGCTCTCGGGAACAGATATCCGGTCTGAAGGCGCAGATGAAGGAGTGTCAGTACGACCGTCTCGCCTCCCTGGTTTTTGAGAGGGATTATGGGAAGTTTATCTCTCCTGATCCCTACAGGAGCTGTGGTGAGGCGGCGAGTTCGAAGGTCGTACACGGCCTGAAGGATGCCTCGGGATCTCTGGTCCGGTCCAGATCGGGGATCCTGGGTGTCGTCAGAGACCACTTTTCGGACCTCCTGAAGAAGCGGCCTCTAGACATGGAGAAAGTCAGGGAATTCCTTGATGAGACCCCACTGGAAGTGAGGTCTGACCTTCCTGACTCTCTGACAGAAGAGATCTCGGTGGCTGAAGTCGAGCAGGCTATCAGCTCTTTAGCATCTAAAAAGTCGCCTGGGCCCGATGGGCTCACGGCAGAGTTTTACAAAACCTTTAAGAGCCTCTTGGCTCCTCATTTGAGGGACGTGTACCGTGAATGTTTGGCCTATGGCCTGCTGCCTCCCTCAATGAGAAGGTCAGCTCTGATCCTTCTGTCAAAGGGGGAAAGACCCGTCTGTGGTGGAGAATTGGCGTCCGATCGCCCTTCTTATCACAGATAGGAAGATACTGGCAAAGATCTTGTTTACACGTCTGTCTGCTTTGGCGGGCAGGATGCTGTCTCCCTCTCAGCACTGCACAATTCCTGGCCGGGGCACTTTTGGTGCCGTCCTGAACGTCCGGGAGGCTGTGGAAAGGTGCAGGGCTGATGGCAGCGAGCGGTATCTGCTTGCACTGGATCAGGCTAAGGCGTTTGATCGGGTGAACCATGAGTACCTTTGGCTGCTTCTGAGGAGATACGGTCTGCCTGATCAATTTGTTGATTGGCTACAGGTATTGTATAGGGGAGCTGAGAGCTTCCCTCTTGTCAACGGTTGGGTGGGTGGGGCCTTTTCTGTGGACTCTGGCGTCCGGCAGGGCTGCCCGTTGAGCCCCCTCCTGTACGTCTTTGCGGTTGACCCCTTCGTAAGGAGGCTAGACTGCGAGCGTCTTGTGGGTGTTCCGGTGGGACCTGTCGGGGGTCTGGTTTCGGCAGTGAAGGTCGTGGCCTACGCGGATGACGTCTCGGTGGTGGTATCTGGTCGTGAGGAGGCCCATTATGTGGAATCCCAGATCGGGTGCTACTCTGAGGCGTTAGGTTCACTGGTCACTTGGGACAAGAGTGAAGTTTTCTGGATGGGGAAGGAGGGGGAGCAGTTCCCCCTTCCGGACGTGTTCCCCACGCCCGTACCAGAGATTCGAGTACTTGGCATTCATTTCGGCCCGGGTGATTATCCCAAGCTAAATTGGGAGCGCAGGCTGGTGAGTGCCACTCGGAAGGTGAAGGCCTGGAGAGGTTGGAAACTTTCCCTGAGGGAAAGGGTATGCTTGGTCAAGACATACTTACTGCCTGAATTTCTCTTTGTGAGCTACGTGTGTCTTTTGCCAGCATCTCTCTATGCTCGGGTCTATGGTCTGTTCTTCCTGCTGTTGTGGGGAAACAGACTGAACCTGATCAAGAGGGAGGTCACATACCGCCAGCGAAGGCAAGGAGGGTTGGATATGGTCAACCCGGTGGTGTTCTTCATCATCATTTTTGTAAAGTACAACTTGCAGTCCAGCTTTGTGGACGCGCATTCCTGGTGGGAATGTTCATGCAAGGACTGGCTCTTGCTGTTCCTGAGGAGGTGGGGGGAGGGGGGGAGGCCCGGCGATCTGAGGAGATCGCATGGGTATCTCCCATCCTACGTCCCCCTGGCATTGAAGGTACTGAGGCAGTGGCGGATAACTGCCCTTGAGGTGGGCTCTCTGGGTCGGCGTGAGCTGTACCTGATGGTCATGGCCTCGGACATTTTGAAGCCCCTGTCTTTAAGGGACTGTCCTGAGAGGGTCCTCACGGAGGGGTTAGCCCTCTTGAATTCTTCCAGAATTCCGAATAAATTTTGGGATCTTGCATGGAGGTCGTTCCATGGACGACTGTACGTCCGTGCAAATCTCAAGTATCTGAACCTAGGGGACAGGGGCTGTCCCCGACGGGAATGTGGAGGGACATTGGAGACCATGGACCATTTTCTGGTCCAATGTCCCTTCAACATGGAGGTTCTTACGGGGGTAGGGGGTGCCATTGGCTACCCCCGCCTTCCGGCCCTGACCTATGCTGAGCGGGTGTATGGTGACTTTGGGGTCCGCAGGGGTTTTCAGTTATCGTCACTTTATTTAGTCAGCGTAGTTGTGCTTTACTACACTTGGCACGCTCGGTGTTTGGTGTCCACTAGGGACAAAATCCTGTCTGTGCATGAGGTGGTGGGCGATATCTTTCGGGAGTTGGTGAAGGTGCGGGATCTGGAAAGGAGCAGGGTCGGGCCTGAGAGGTGTGCCCATTTATGGAGGGGGTTCCTCTTCCAGCCCCCTTAGGCCATGACCCTGCCCCTCTCCATGGGGAGGGGCAACTTTCCTTTCTCACCCCCCTTAGATTTTGTTTATAGTTTATTTTTGAAATAAGGCTACAGACATGTCTGATTATCATGTTCTCGCTCATACGTGGGTTGTAGGTATTTGTTGTAATGGTGGTGTGGTGTGTTGTGGGTTGGCGATGATCTGGACAGTAGTGGTTTTTATGGACTTTAATATTTCCCTACTGTACCAGTGAGCCGTTTTAAGTTGGTTTTGTTATTTTTGTTGGCAATGATCTGGACAAGCTTTTATGATGGACTATAAAGACTTTTTCTTGTACCAGTGAGCCTGTTGTAAATACCCGTTCTAATGTTATTTTTCTTTCTTTGCAGTTATTTTCTTGGAGGGTGGAGGTCGGTGGTAATAGTTTGTGGTGGTATTGTGATTGTCGTTTGTTTTATGTTATTTTGTTTATATGTTAAATTTTGTCGTAGTTTTTAAAATAAAAATCTCCAGACCAAAAAAAAAAATGCGGGTTCCCCTTCAGGTGCATACCAGGCTCTTAGGCTTGGTCTGGAACATAAGGGGTTAAACCCGCGCCGAAAACCAGCGTGGGGTCCCCCCAAAGATGCAGATCAAGCCCTTATCCCAGGCACGCAGTCTGGACGGACAGAAATGGGGGCGGGGACGAGCGAGCGCCCCCCCTCCTGAGCCCTACCAGACCGCATGCCCTCAACATGGGGGAGTGTGTGCTGTGGGGGAGGGGGGCACCCCCACCCCAAAGCACTCTTGTCCCCATGTCGATAGGGACAAGAGCCTCTTCCCGACAACCCTGGCCGTGGTTGTCGGGGTATGCGGGCGGGGGGCTTATCAGAATCTGAGAGGCGCCTTTAATAAGGTGGCCCCCAGATTCCGGCCCCCCACCCTATGTGAAGGAGTATGGGGTACATTGTACCCCTACCCATTCACCTGGGGAAAAAAATGTAAAGAAATAAAACACAACACACATTAATAAATTAATTTATTAGTCTGCCGGGGGTCTTCTGCCGGAGCCCCCTTCACCATGAGGCTCCTGCCTATTGGGGAGGGCTCCATCGCTTTCTGCGGGGGGGTTCACCTACCCCCCCCGTCTTCAGCGACGTCTTTCACCGGGACCCCCTTCACCAGTGAGGCTCCTTGCCTTTGGGGGAGGGTCCCTGGCTTCGTCGGTTTCTGCGGGGGGGTGCCCCGTCGTTCACCGGGACCCCCTTCACCAGTGAGGCTCCTTGCCTTTGGGGGAGGGTCCCGGGCTTCATCGGTTTCTGCGGGGGGGGTGCAGCGCCGTCTTTCACCGGGACCCCCTTCACCAGTGAGGCTCCTTGCCTTTGGGGGAGGGTCCCGGGCTTCGTCGGTTTCTGCGGGGGGGGGGTGCCCCGTCTTCAGCGCCATCTTTCACCGGGACCCCCTTCACCAGTGAGGCTCCTTGCCTTTGGGGGAGGGTCCCGGGCTTCGTCGGTTTCTGCGGGGGGGGTGCAGCGCCGTCTTTCACCGGGACCCCCTTCACCAGTGAGGCTCCTTGCCTTTGGGGGAGGGTCCCGGGCTTCGTCGGTTTCTGCGGGGGGGGGGTGCCCCGTCTTCAGCGCCATCTTTCACCGGGACCCCCTTCACCAGTGAGGCTCCTTGCCTTTGGGGGAGGGTCCCGGGCTTCGTCGGTTTCTGCGGGGGGGGTGCAGCGCCGTCTTTCACCGGGACCCCCTTCACCAGTGAGGCTCCTTGCCTTTGGGGGAGGGTCCCGGGCTTCGTCGGTTTCTGCGGGGGGTGCCCTGTCTTCAGCGCCGTCTTTCACCGGGACCCCCTTCACCAGTGAGGCTCCTTGCCTTTGGGGGAGGGTCCCGGGCTTCGTCGGTTTCTGCGGGAGGGTTCCCCGTCTTCAGCGCCCCCCTCGGCTTCTACGGTGTTTTCCGCCGAGGGGGGACACCCGCGGGCTTCTGCGATGCCTTTCGCTTCTGCCTGTCTCCTCCGCGGAGCACAGGGCTTTCTTCTGCCGGAGGGCGCCACCCTCCGGGCTTCTGCGGTGCCTTCCGCTTCTTCCTGGCTCTTTCGGGAGCACAGGGCTTGTCTCCGCTGTGTTCTCCCTTCTCTTTCATTCGATGTTGACACGACGAGGTTCCGCGCTGGAGTGCCGTGTGAGCGATGGGCATTGACTTATATAGGGCAATGCCACCATGTGACTGTGGTGACCGGGGAGGGTGAGCCCCACGGCCACACACATGCGCTTGATGGTTAGCTACTTGGTTCTTGGGGCTAGGAGCCCAGGGTCAGGTGGTATTAACCCTTAGTGAAGGCCAGATGGTATTAACCCTCTCTGTCACGTGACGCCACTGTAGTCTTGGAATACCCCGGGAAACTACAGCTCCGGGGGCCTCCGTATCCCCGCTAGTTAGGATGGTAATAACACAGTCCACAATAGGGGTTAAAACAACGAAGGCTTTACTAGCATGAAGGCAGGTGTCAAAATCTTCACAGCGTTTAAACAGAGTGTCAAAATGTTCTGCAGGCAGTCTCTAGAGGATCACACGGCTGATAATGCTTGAGCTTAGCTGATCATATATATATATACTCGGCTGCAAAAGCCGGATTAGTAATTCAGGGCCTATGCTTAACTAGTAAAATCAGAATGATTAAAACAGCCCGCACAGAGCTTGTCTGCAAACTCCTGGTTTGATAGAACAAATGGCTATTGTAGGATGGCCAGATCAGATGTAGCCAGAATATGTGCTCCAATCACCAAACAGGATAATCACCACGTGGGGGGATATAGGGTCCCCTTCGGGGGAAACACTCACCAGACGGTTTCTTTTAAACAGCGTTTCAATATATATCTCCTTGTGTGTTGCCTTTAGATGTTGAAATCTGCATACCCTTCTCACTTCTAGATCACCGTTTTTTGTATTTTCACTCTCAAGGTATCATTTCCACAGATGTATAAGGGAAGGAAAAAATCCATATAGTGCAGTATCGTTTAAAAGCTTTAATGTCACCCCAAAAATACATATACACTAGTCCCCTTATAAAACATGCGTACCAGATAGTAAATTAGTCAGGCATATATATAACATATGGATGTTTTTGTGCAACTCTCACTGTTTGGGTCTGGACACCTGAAGACAGTGGAGCTCAGATGTCACTTCCGGTTGGATGCTGGATCGCAGCGCTCGACGTTTCGTCCGTTCGGACTTTTTCCAAGAGCGTGCTGGTCCCTTGCATCCACCGGATAGATATAATGCACAGCGCTGACTGCCCACCAATGACAGACACAGCTGGGGATGACGCTCCACCTGTGTGTCATTCGATTCTCCTCCCCTCTGAGCGCCGCACAAGGCCACGCCCCTCGGCGGGGAGGAGACAGCTGGGGTTTCCTTTCATGCTGTGCTCCTATTGGCTCACACTGCTCTCACCATCGAGAATATGGCTAAGTGCTTTGTGGAGCGCAACGGACCGAGCTAATATTAGTATTGATAATGGGGCTGTTAGGATGTGAAGGAATCCGGATGTTTAATATGTAGCATAAAAACTTTTATGAATATGAATATCCTGGGCTCACTGTCTCTCTCCTCTCCGAGTGCTGTGTTAGGCCATGCCCCCCGGAGGGGAGGAGAGCTCCCAGGCATCATTTGCTTTGTACTCCGCTCCTATTAACATTCACTGCTCCCACCATAGAGCAGATCGAATGTCAGCCAGTCTGTAGCTGCAGGGAGAGACAATTTATGCTAGTGGTAAAAGTTTTAAGAGTTATCTGGTGATCTGTGCCTATATTCTGAGGGCACAGATCCACAGACATCTCCCTGATATATTTAGTTAAAACTTTAACTTGGGCGCAATATATTCTATGTGTCACCTCATGGGTAAAATCTGTCCATATGAGCCCTGTACTTACAGATGAATATAGTGCATTATAATGGAAATGTCACTGGATCATATATCCAGGATCACCAAACTCAGTGTACTACCTGGTCGTGCGGAAATTGAGTATTCCAGTTAAAAGTGAATACAATATAAAATATGAAATGAATAAATATATAAATCATAAATTCGACTAGAAGCACATCAATGTGTAAAATGCATACAATTTACATATATATATATATATATATATAAAATACCTAATATATATATATATATATATATATATATATATATATATATATATATATATATGTATACATAAACGTAATATAAATCTAAAATATAAAATGTAAAAATATATATATGGGCACACAACAATCAAAAGATAAAACCATATAAATGTATATAAATGTATATAAAACCCCTATTGTGTATATACCACCCACATATGTGAAATATGTAAATCCTTATAAAAACATGCACGTAAAACCACATGTCTAAAATAAGGGGAAATGCACATATGTGTCCTAAAAGCAGCACTCTATATGATACACAATATATCTATACCTAGCCAGCCCCGTGGTATAAGATATGATAATATACTAGATGAATGCTCTTTTTCTATGGGTACCCTTAGAGAGGGACAATATACAGTAAGGTCAGTTTGTGTTTCAGGGGGATTTTATGATACTAGATGCATATACCCGTTCTAATATATGACCCCTTTTTTGTGATGCTCCACATTAAAACCTAACTTGTATATCATTTTGTTAGGTTAATCATGTGTCACTGATGAAGCAATTGATATCAAGTTCCACATTGAGTCCTTTCGGAACTAGAACGTCTGTTAGAAAAATCCAATTAGTCTCTCTCTTTGACAGTTCACGTATTCTATGTGAACCCCTCCAATGCGTTTCAACCTGTTCAATGCCCCAGAATTCCAAACCCGATGGATCCTGATTATGTTTTGTCTTGAAATGGAGAGACACATTGTGTACCCCGACTTAATATTTTTTATGTGTTCCCCTATTCTGATTCTCAGTCGTCTTTTTGTACGACCGATGTATAATAAACCGCATGGGCATCTTAATGCGTACACTACATGGGTACTATTGCAGGTAATGAATTGTTTTATTTCAAACTCCTGTTTGTTGGATGGTGACGTGAAGCGGTCGAGATTTCTCTGTACTTTCTTCACCTCTTTGCAGGGTTTGCATTTTCTGCAGGAGAAAAAAACTTTCTTGTCCCAAAAACTCTGTGGTTTCTCCGGCAGGTCCAGGATTTTTTTCACTATGGTATCACCGTAGGTAGGGGCTTTTCTATAGATAAACTGGGGGCGTTGTGGTATCAAAGGTCCTATTTTCTTATCCATCCCCAGAATGTGCCAGTGTTTGGAGAAAATCTCCTCCACCTCCTTATATTGACTGTGGAATTGCGAAATGAATCCCCATTCATTGGGATTGCGTTCTTGAGCTTCTTGATTGTTCTTATCGCCTTTCTCTTCCAGACATTTGCTCCTCGGGATCTTGTCCACCTCTTCCACAATTGTGTCCAAGAACTGCAGGTTGTAGCCTTTAGCCTTGAATCTTTCTGTAAGGATTTTTGATTGGCTGAGGTAGTTATTGGTTTCTGAGCAGTTACGCTTAACCCTCATTAATTGTCCCTTTTGGGATGTTTTTTAGCCATCTTGGATGGTGGCCACTGGTTACTGGTAGATAGCTATTTCTATCTGTCTGTTTAAAATAGACCTTAGTTTCCAATTTATTATTTTTCCGATAAATAGTAACGTCTAAAAAATTGATAGTGTCCTCGTGCCATTCTGATGTAAGCCTGATATTATTGTTATTATTATTTAAAACGTTTAAAAACACCTTTAAAGACTCTTCTGATCCTTCCCAGATAAAAAACAGGTCGTCAATAAAACGTTTATAAAAAATTAGTTCGGCTTTCTGTTCCTTAAAAATGGACTTGTCTTCCCATTCGGCCATGAACAGATTGGCAATGCTCGGGGCAAATTTGGCTCCCATTGCAACTCCACGTTTTTGTGTATAAAATTTGTTGCCATACCAGAAATAGTTATGTGATAAACAAAAATTAAGTGCATGGCCGATAAACACTTTTTGATTATGGGGTAAATCATCCCTTTTGCTTAAAGCCCAATTAAGGGCTAGGGTGGCATCACCATGTTGTATAATGGAGTATAATGAGGACACATCAGCTGTGACCAGTAGTACTTGTTGGTCTTCAGCTAAAGTGACGTAGTGCAAACAATTTAAAAAATCTTTTGTGTCCTTTAAATATGATCTGGTCATTTTAACACTCTTCTGCAGAAATGTATCAAGGTATTTGCCCATTCTTGAAGATATAGAATCTATACTGTTCACTATGGGGCGTGCTGGAGGATTAATCGGATCCTTGTGGACCTTGGGCAGCGTGTAAATCGTTGGTATTTTGCTGCTTGCTGGTAATAGATACATTTTCTCTTTTTTCGAGAGTACTCTTGAGGATGAGCCAATTTGTATCAGAATCTCCAGTTGATCTCTATAAGACTGTGTAGGATCATGATCTAGTAGGTCATAAGTGGCCTGATCTGATAACATCTCGGAGATTTGATTCTGGTAGTACTCTTTAGACAGAATCACGACTCCTCCTCCCTTATCAGCCGGTCTCACAATTATGTCTTTCCTTTTTTCCAGCAGTTTAATACCATCATTAATGTGTTGGGCACTTACATTCTTTTTTGGCTTCAACTCATTCAAATCCCGTAAGACCAGTCCCTTAAATACTTCGATTTGATGATTGGGGTTATTCGGTGGGTTAAACAAAGATTTGTTTTTCAGGCCACTGTTGATAACCCCTTGATGATTATTAGTAGGTGCTGTCTGTGTGTTAAGGCCCACAAAATGTTTCTTAATGTTTAGTTTTCTAATATACTTGTGTACATCAATGTACACATCAAATTTATTTATCGTTTTTTTTCTACCACATTTTAGCCCCATGTTGAGAATGTTTAATTCTTTATGTGTCAGTTCCACTTTGGTAAGATTGAAAATCCCATCTATTACTGGTGACGACTTCTTTTCCTGGACCCTCCTTCCTGCCCTGCATCCTCTGGTGCTGTGGATCTTGATTGGGGGTGCTGCATTTGTTCTCTGGTCCAGTAATTCTGTGGTTGTTGTGGTCCCCACTCTTGCTCCCTGTATTGTTGTGATGGGTGCTGTTGAGGCCTGCCCCTGGGGTGTGGGTAGCCTCTCCCCCTTCTCTGCGCACCCCCTCCTCTCCCTAAAAAAGGGCGGGTTGGAGGAGCATCATTATTTGGCTGTGTGTTTAGCGATTGATAGTAATTGTAGATAGGAGTTGGGTAGGGTATTGGTGGCTGGTTATGATTTGATCCCCTACCTCTTCCTCCTCTTGGTTTCCCTTTTCCTCTTCTGATCGGCGTGGAAAATTGAACTGGGGAGTCAATCACTATTTCTTCTTCACTTATATTTTCCTGTCTTGTTTCTGGATGTGGATGCGGAGTGTCACCCGCATTGATTACTGTTTCCTCATCTGATTGTTTGATGATTAGATTTACTTTATCCGGTAACGTTGACTGCCAGGCATATAAATTATTGGTGTTGTAATCGTTCATATCTCTATGGTATTTTTTTATTTTCTTTTTCTGCGTTTCTTTATCGATTTTTTTCAAGCCTCTTATTAGTTTTAGTATTGAAATCGATAATTGATTGGCTGTCCTTGATTGGTTCTAATTGTGCTTCTAGTTCCTTTATTTTATTTTCTAACATATTCATTTTCCGTTTTTTCCTTACAAGTATAAGGTCTTGTAGTTTAAAAGATACCCCATTAAAAAAATCAAACCACTCCCGGATGGAATTGAGATCATCCAATCCATCCTGGGGGGTGATTTCCCATCTTAAGCTTCTGATGGTAATTTTATCCTTTACATATTGTTCTAAAGTGCATATGTCCCACCAGGTTCTCACCTGTCTCTCTAGTGTGTTACCTAGTGCTGACATAGCCCCGTTATAATTCACCTGGCTAACGGTTGGTCCACTAGCTGTACATAAAGTGTTTATGTCAAGATTACGATTGCTTAAAAATTTGAGGGCATCCATAGCTGCTGGGAGAAAAAAACGAACAAAGTATGCAAAAGTACAAATCCCTGGCCCTCTAATTGTAGTACAGCCCTGCGCTTTAGGATAACCCACAAAGTCCGAGACAATGAAATTCTGTCCAAATAAAACACAATAAAACAATAAAAAAGCAGCTGCTTTAAGTCTTAAAGTCACTAGTAAAAGCAGAATGATTAAAACAGCCCGCACAGAGCTTGTCAATAGTCCTGCAGCAGCGCTGCAAACTCCTGGTTTGATAGAAAAAATGGCTAGTGTAGGATGGCCAGATCAGATGTAGCCAGAATATGTGCTCCAATCACCAAACAGGATAATCACCACGTGGGGGGATATAGGGTCCCCTTCGGGGGAAACACTCACCAGACGGTTTCTTTTAAACAGCGTTTCAATATATATCTCCTTGTGTGTTGCCTTTAGATGTTGAAATCTGCATACCCTTCTCACTTCTAGATCACTGTTTTTTGTATTTTCACTCTCAAGGTATCATATCCACAGATGTATAAGGGAAGGAAAAAATCCATATAGTGCAGTATCGTTTAAAAGCTTTAATGTCACCCCAAAAATACATATACACTAGTCCCCTTATAAAACATGCGTACCAGATAGTAAATTAGTCAGGCATTTATATAAAATATGGATGTTTTTGTGCAACTCTCACTGTTTGGGTCTGGACACCTGAAGACCGCTCTGAAGGCTTTCCTGCAGTGTTTTTCTTCCTGGTTTCTCAGACAGTGGAGCGCAGATGTCACTTCCGGTTGGATGCTGGATCGCAGCGCTCGACGTTTCGTCCGTTCGGACTTTTTCCAAGAGCGTGCTGGTCCCTTGCATCCACCGGATAGATATAATGCACAGCGCTGACTGCCCACCAATGACAGACACAGCTGGGGATGACGCTCCACCTGTGTGTCATTCGATTCTCCTCCCCTCTGAGCGCCGCACAAGGCCACGCCCCTCGGCGGGGAGGAGACAGCTGGGGTTTCCTTTCATGCTGTGCTCCTATTGGCCCACACTGCTCTCACCATCGAGAATATGGCTAAGTGCTTTGTGGAGCGCAACGGACCGAGCTAATATTAGTATTGATAATGGGGCTGTTAGGATGTGAAGGAATCCGGATGTTTAATATGTAGCATAAAAACTTTTATGAATATGAATATCCTGGGCTCACTGTCTCTCTCCTCTCCGAGTGCTGTGTTAGGCCACACCCCCCAAAGGGGAGGAGAGCTCCCAGGCATCATTTGCTTTGTACTCCGCTCCTATTAACATTCACTGCTCCCACCATAGAGCAGATCGAATGTCAGCCAGTCTGTAGCTGCAGGGAGAGACAATTTATGCTAGTGGTAAAAGTTTTAAGAGTTATCTGGTGATCTGTGCCTATATTCTGAGGGCACAGATCCACAGACATCTCCCTGATATATTTAGTTAGAATATATTGTGCCCAAGTTAAAGTTTTATGTGTCACCTCATGGGTAAAATCTGTCCATATGAGCCCTGTACTTACAGATGAATATAGAGCATTATAATGGAAATGTCACTGGATCATATATCCAGGATCACCAAACTCAGTGTACTACCTGGTCGTGCGGAAATTGAGTATTCCAGTTAAAAGTGAATACAATATAAAATATGAAATGAATAAATATATAAATCATAAATTCGACTAGAAGCACATCAATGTGTAAAATGCATACAATTTACATATATATATATAAAATACCTAAAATATATACGTCACCATCCAACAAACAGGAGTTTGAAATAAAACAATTCATTACCTGCAATAGTACCCATGTAGTGTACGCATTAAGATGCCCATGCGGTTTATTATACATCGGTCGTACAAAAAGACGACTGAGAATCAGAATAGGGGAACACATAAAAAATATTAAGTCGGGGTACACTGATCACAATGTGTCTCTCCATTTCAAGACAAAACATAATCAGGATCCATCGGGTTTGGAATTCTGGGGCATTGAACAGGTTGAAACGCATTGGAGGGGTTCACATAGAATACGTGAACTGTCAAAGAGAGAGACTAATTGGATTTTTCTAACAGACGTTCTAGTTCCGAAAGGACTCAATGTGGAACTTGATATCAATTGCTTCATCAGTGACACATGATTAACCTAACAAAATGATATACAAGTTAGGTTTTAATGTGGAGCATCACAAAAAAGGGGTCATATATTAGAACGGGTATATATATGCATCTAGTATCATAAAATCCCCCTGAAACACAAACTGACCTTACTGTATATTGTCCCTCTCTAAGGGTACCCATAGAAAAAGAGCATTCATCTAGTATATTATCATATCTTATACCACGGGGCTGGCTAGGTATAGATATATTGTGTATCATATAGGAGTGCTGCTTTTAGGACACATATGTGCATTTCCCCTTATTTTAGACATGTGGTTTTACGTGCATGTGTGATACATTCGCCTATATGCTTCAGTCTAATGCTCTCCCTGCTTGCCATTGTGATTACCATCCGGTTATTGAAGTGCTAATGTCCCCTCACTATTTCTAAAGGTTAATTGATCTATTGTGTTGTGTGAAGGAGATCTGTGTTTATGTGGCTTGTGTTAATTATTCTGATTGCTTCATTGTGGTAATTATCTCTCTATATGCGGGGTCGAGTTGTCTAGTTAATGTATTTAGTACAACTAGTCCTCAACTCCACTGATGTCATTATCTAAAGAAAATGTGTTTTCAGACTCGGCTCCGTCGTGTCTGCCTACTCATCTGTATGGAAGCCCCAGTGTGAGGGGGGGCGGAGATTTGTCATTGTAACAGTTTTGGAAATGACATATAAGCTGTGTGTGTTATAACATTAAACTCAGTCTTGGTTCCAGCATCCAGTCTTGACTCATGTGTGGGGGATCCTGTGATGGTCTTGTATGGAGAGGAGGGAATGCTTGACGGGGATATCATACCGATACCGTCACAATTGGTGGCAGCAGTGGGATTTTCCCTTCTACTCTCCTTTACACCCGGGATTCCAAGCAGACACTGGAAGAACTACTGGAAGTTCGTGGAAGGATTGCTAGCAACAAAACCGAACGGGTCATCATAGCAGAATCAATGGAGATAGACCAGGAGAACGGGATTGCAGCAACGCCAGCGGTACAAGAGATGGAGACACCAGTGATTCAGGAGGAGGAATCGCCAGCCAACAAGCTAATGAGAGAGAAGCTAGCATGGTTCGGCCCGAACCCAACGCCGGATGTGGTGCTGAAAGTGATGGACCTGTTAGTAAACGCAGAACTACAGTTAAAACTGGCAGCAGTCCAACAAGCAGCCGCACCTTCTCCGAACAGTGAGTACAGCACAGCAGACACAAGGAAGATTCCGTTTAGCGCTTTTAAAGCTTTTGATGAAAAGGACTGTGAGATTGATAACTACCTGGCGGATTTTGAGCGACAATGTAACCTGCACCGAATAGCTAGAAGAGAGTGGGTTGCAATATTGTCAGGCAAACTGTCAGGCAAAGCTTCTGATGCTTTCCGGACCGTGCCAGATCAGGATATCCATAGCTACGCCCGGGTTAAAGAAGTGCTCCTGGCTCGTTATGCAGTAACCCCAGAGTCCCACCGACAGAAGTTCAGGGACTCACGCAAAACCACGAAAGACTCTTACGCGGAATGGGCATGCCAGTTGTCCCTGTCGGCCTCTAACTGGGTTAACAGCAGCCAGGCCACCACCGCAGAGGACATTTTGCAACTAATGCTCCTGGAGCAATTTTACAATCACATCCAGACGGACGTCAAAGATTGGGTGAGAGATCGCAGGCCCATGACTCTACCAGAGGCCGCGAAGTTGGCGGATGAATATGCGGATACTCGCAAGACAAACCAGGTCACACCACGGGTACAACCTCCACGACCAACGGCGCCCTCACACCCACCAGCCGCTAGATACCAACCGCCTAACAGACCGATGACATCTAGCCCTCGCTACCCACGCCAGGAGGACAACGAACAACGCTGCTTCCGGTGCAAACAGTTGGGTCACTTCAAGCAGAATTGCCCCATGAATGACAACACCAGGTCAAATTGGTCTCAACCTGGGTACCGCCCACCAGCAGCAGCCCATTGTGTAGACTCGGCTTGGGATCCCCAGGAGCTGGGTCAGGAAGAACCATTGGGCACCCCTTACGAAGCCCTCATGGTACAATCTGTTATTACGGACAACAGGGAACACCATTGTCAGCTGGTCATGGGCGACAGCCATGAGCCGGAGGGGCCTTGGAGGGAGCTGGGCAGAAAGAGGCACCGCCAGCTACCCTCCAAGAAGAAGAGGTCCTGGAAGTCATATAACCAGCGGACCTGGGAGGAGAAGAAGCGACTGGAGGAGATGGAATCGCAGCGGGCGCCCCAGATGCGGGCCAAGATGTTCGCCAAGGGCCCACCGGTGGCCCCTTACACCACCACCCAGTTCCTGATGATGAAGGACCACGTGGAGAGCCTGCAGGACATGAGCAAGCAGGATATGATCCGTGAGTACATAGAGCTGGAGGAGTGCATATGCCGCATGGAGGAGGAGAACAACCACCTGAGGTCACAGCGGGCTGACCCCCCCAGGCTCCATGAACTGGAGATGGAGCTGGAGAAGCTCAAAGGGGAGAACCGGCGGCTGCGGAGGGAGCAGGGGGTGGCTGACCTTATGGGGCTCTGAGTCCCCTCCCCCCCCCGGACTCTGAGCACCAGTGCTACAGCATTTCAACAAATATAACTTTTTCTTTTTATGAATCTCCTGTGACTGTCACTTCAGAGCCATAACCTGCCCCTCCCATAGCGGGACACCTAGATGGCGGCGCACAGACCCATTCGCCGTCTTCACACTGACTTCTGGTGACTTTGCAGATCGCACAAAGACTTGGGGACTGACCGGCGTGTGATCTGACGACCCGGTGGCATACCTGAGTCTGAAGCAGTTGCCAAGGGAGGTCAGTCATGCCAAACGGAGTTAACCTAGGACTAAAAGCTCTGAACCCGTCAACCCTACTGGACCAGGGAAGGTCCAACCGGGTTTTCCGGAGCAGGGAGAAAAAGGGGGGCCATTGTGATACATTTGCCTATATGCTTCAGTCTAATGCTCTCCCTGCTTGCCATTGTGATTACCATCCGGTTATTGAAGTGCTAATGTCTCCTCACTATTTCTAAAGGTTAATTGATCTATTGTGTTGTGTGAAGGAGATCTGTGTTTATGTGGCTTGTGTTAATTATTCTGATTGCTTCATTGTGGTAATTATATCTCTATATGCGGGGTCGAGTTGTCTAGTTAATGTATTTAGTACAACTAGTACTCAACTCCACTGATGTCATTATCTAAAGAAAATGTGTTTTCAGACTCGGCTCCGTCGTGTCTGCCTACTCATCTGTATGGAAGCCCCAGTGTGAGGGGGGGCGGAGATTTGTCATTGTAACAGTTTTGGAAATGACATATAAGCTGTGTGTGTTATAACATTAAACTCAGTCTTGGTTCCAGCATCCAGTCTTCTTGACCCATGTGTGGGGGATCCTGTGATGGTCTTGTATGGAGAGGAGGGAATGCTTGACGGGGATATCATACCGATACCGTCACAGCATGTTTTTATAAGGATTTACATATTTCACATATGTGGGTGGTATATACACAATAGGGGTTTTATATACATTTATATGGTTTTATCTTTTGATTGTTGTGTGCCCATATATATATTTTTACATTTTATATTTTAGATTTATATTACGTTTATGTATACATATATATATATATATATATATATATATATTTTAGGTATTTTATATATATATATATGTAAATTGTATGCATTTTACACATTGATGTGCTTCTAGTCGAATTTATGATTTATATATTTATTCATTTCATATTTTATATTGCATTCACTTTTAACTGGAATACTCAATTTCCGCACGACCAGGTAGTACACTGAGTTTGGTGATCCTGGATATATGATCCAGTGACATTTCCATTATAATGCACTATATTCATCTGTAAGTACAGGGCTCATATGGACAGATTTTACCCATGAGGTGACACATAGAATATATTGTGCCCAAGTTAAAGTTTTAACTAAATATATCAGGGAGGTGGATCTGTGCCCTCAGAATATAGGCACAGATCACCAGATAACTCTTAAAACTTTTACCACTAGCATAAATTGTCTCTCCCTGCAGCTACAGACTGGCTGACATTCGATCTGCTCTATGGTGGGAGCAGTGAATGTTAATAGGAGCGGAGTACAAAGCAAATGATGCCTGGGAGCTCTCCTCCCCTCCGGGGGGCGTGGCCTAACACAGCACTCGGAGAGGAGAGAGACAGTGAGCCCAGGATATTCATATTCATAAAAGTTTTTATGCTACATATTAAACATCCGGATTCCTTCACATCCTAACAGCCCCATTATCAATACTAATATTAGCTCGGTCCGTTGCGCTCCACAAAGCACTTAGCCATATTCTCGATGGTGAGAGCAGTGTGGGCCAATAGGAGCACAGCATGAAAGGAAACCCCAGCTGTCTCCTCCCCGCCGAGGGGCGTGGCCTTGTGCGGCGCTCAGAGGGGAGGAGAATCGAATGACACACAGGTGGAGCGTCATCCCCAGCTGTGTCTGTCATTGGTGGGCAGTCAGCGCTGTGCATTATATCTATCCGGTGGATGCAAGGGACCAGCACGCTCTTGGAAAAAGTCCGAACGGACGAAACGTCGAGCGCTGCGATCCAGCATCCAACCGGAAGTGACATCTGCGCTCCACTGTCTGAGAAACCAGGAAGAAAAACACTGCAGGAAAGCCTTCAGAGCGGTCTTCAGGTGTCCAGACCCAGAGTTGCACAAAAACATCCATATGTTATATATATGCCTGACTAATTTACTATCTGGTATGCATGTTTTATAAGGGGACTGGTGTATATGTATTTTTGGGGTGACATTAAAGCTTTTAAACGATACTGCACTATATGGATTTTTTCCTTCCCTTATACACCTGTGGATATGATACCTTGAGAGTGAAAATACAAAAAACGGTGATCTAGAAGTGAGAAGGGTATGCAGATTTCAACATCTAAAGGCAACACACAAGGAGATATATATTGAAACGCTGTTTAAAAGAAACCGTCTGGTGAGTGTTTCCCCCGAAGGGGACCCTATATCCCCCCACGTGGTGATTATCCTGTTTGGTGATTGGAGCACATATTCTGGCTACATCTGATCTGGCCATCCTACACTAGCCATTTTTTCTATCAAACCAGGAGTTTGCAGCGCTGCTGCAGGACTATTGACAAGCTCTGTGCGGGCTGTTTTAATCATTCTGCTTTTACTAGTGACTTTTAGACTTAAAGCAGCTGCTTTTTTATTGTTTTATTGTGTTTTATTTGGACAGAATTTCATTGTCTCGGACTTTGTGGGTTATCCTAAAGCGCAGGGCTGTACTACAATTAGAGGGCCAGGGATTAGTACTTTTGCATCCTATGCTTAACTAGGCTGAAAAATAGATACACTTACTGAAGTGTCTGTAGACTTGAGGCTTTTCGCCGGAATAACGGATTGATCCGAAAAAAGAGCTGAAGTACTGGTTATGTAGTGTTTAGGGATACTCCACTCTTTGCTGTATTTTCTCCTGAACTGGAGGCTTATGGCCTACACTGCTTCTCCTCTGACTGTGTTTGGCTCTGCTCTGCCAGGAACTGTGTGTAGTCTAGACTGGCTTAAACAGGAAGTACAATCCCTTATAAGGGCCTGATCAGACTGAAGCCCATTGGTTGAGAGCTGTGTATCATAGAGACTGACCTGTAGTATAACACAACACAATAAGGTCTTGTCTAGCACTTAATCCTCCCGACTCTAATACACTCTAACTGAACATGAGATGGTAATACACTCTGACTGAACATGAGATGGCTGACTAAACCTCTTAAAGCTATACACACCTAATAAACGTATTATCAACCATAACAGTATAAATCACATCATGACTAGCTGAGTCCCTGCAGGGGAGACCCCACAAGCCGAGGGCCTCAATCTGACAGGGCCTACAGCAAATACCTGTACTGGGACACAACATGACCTCAACCCATGTGACATCACATTCCCATCATGCCCAGGGAATGTGATGTCACATGGGTTGAGGTCACATGGTGGCATTGCCCTATATAAGTCGATGCCCGCCGCTGACACGGCATGTCAGCGCGGAACCTCGTCGTGTCAACATCCAATGGAAGAGAAGGGAGAGGACAGCGCAGACAAGCCCTGTGCTCCCGGAGGAGACAGGCAGAAGAAGGAAGAGAGAAGAAAGAAGACGGAAGAAAGCCCTGGCTCCGCGGGGGAGCCAGGCAGAAGAGGGAGCAGAGAAAAGACCGGGGAGTTGGCGCACCCCCGGCAGAAGACCAGGAAGACCGGAACCCTGGCGGAAGGCACCGGAAAGACCGGGGGATAGGCGTCATCCCCCGGCAGAAGGCGCCGAAGTCCCGATGGCCCCCCCTAATGTAAAAGAGCTTAAATGGGGTGGGGGCACTGGCGGAAGGCTCCGGAGAGGACCGAGGGATGGCGCCCTTGTTGGATATATGCAACAAACTAGCTTAGAATATATATCAGATGCAGTTTAGATAAAGGACACAAGATGTCGCTAGTGATCATTGATATGATAGACTGTGTTCTTTATGATATGTTGTGTTTTTTGTCCCACAGTGATGTACTTGTTGGTTTTCTCATCCTGCTTGTAATCTGTGTGTGTTCTCACCATGAGGCAGAGAGACATCTTTGTATGCCTGATGATCCTACAATAAACAAGCCAGTTCCTGTTACTACAGAATATGTCTGATCTGAATTAGACTCCGCTGCACTTATCCATCATACTCTGCAACAGGTTATGGGCCCAGAGTCTGGATAAAGTCTTATGACCAGGTGCGGCCTAAGCAGAACAAAAGCCTGAACGGAAGACAGCGTGGCTGATGCGGAGATCGACATAAAGAAGCTTTCCAGTGACATCTCCTATAGACAAGTAAGACTGTTTATATATAAAGGAGGGATAAAATGGCCGGAAACTCAGAGCTTAAACTCTCAGTGGCAAAGCTGAATAATGACAATTACCAGCTGGAAGTTTAAAGTGGAAATGCTGTTATCCAGAGATGACTTGTGGGAGGTTACCACTACAGACAGACAACAGGATAATAATCAGGACTGGGTCAAGAAAAACAGACAAGCACGTGCCACAATAAGTTTACTAGTAGAAGATGATCAGCTCATTCACATACGCAATGAGGACACAGCGAAAGGCATGTGGGATATACTGAAAAAACTGCATGAAAGACCGAGTTTAAACAACAAGCTGTTTATGCTGCGGAAACTTTACAAAATGAGACTTGGCAGAGAACAGGACATGCAGGAGCATATAAACGCAATGCTGGAAGTGATTGTGCAACTCAGATCAATCGGGGAGAATATAACAGACAGTCACATTGCAGCCATGTTATTATGCAGTTTACCTGATACATACACTGCACTGATAAATGCACTGGAGACACGAGCTGAAACAGATCTGACGGTAGCATTTGTAAAAACCAGGCTCATAGATGAGTATCAGAGAAGAAAGGAATTAATGCATGACTCCACAGAAACCGACACCAGTACCGCTCTTAAAGCTACAGACGCAAGATTACACAGAAAAGAAACCAGAGTGTGTTTCAGATGCCACAAACAGGGACACATAAAGAAAGACTGTACTATATGGAGAGCAGAGCAAATGAGACAACGTCCCTCTTATGCTAAACAAAAGGTCAAAACCACAATCCATGACCCAAGGGAAGGCAACTGGAATGCCACATTTAAAGCGACAGGCAACAATAAATGCCAAGACTGGTGCATCGATTCAGGAGCAACCAGTCACATGACGAGTGATAGAAGTTTCTTCACAGAACTTGATCCGAACAACAAAGAAACTATTCACCTTGCAGATGGAAGCAAAATACATGCAGAAGGATGTGGGCATGGAACCCTTGTATGCCCTGATGATGCGGGACACAATTTAACCATACCAGTGAAAGATGTACTTTATGTTCCTAATCTAGAAGGAGGACTCTTATCTGTGAAACGTCTAACAGCCAGAGGACTCACTGTGAAATTCCAAGGTGACAAGTGTTCCATTCTAAACGGGAAACAGACAATAGCAAGTGCCAAGCTGGATGATCATCTATATCATCTCGACACAGTGAAAGAAAAGGTGAGACTATGTACACACAAGCACAATGACTGTATACATAAATGGCACAGACGTCTAGGTCACAGACACCCAGAATGCATACAGGAACTACAGAGGAGGAATCTGACAAGGGATCTGATAATATCCCCTTGTCCAGTCACTATCAAATGTGAGTTTTGCATCAAATCCAAAGCTACAAGAGCAACACTTCCCAAAGTCAGTCAAAAGAGAGCTTCAAGACCACTTGACTTAGTTCACAGTGACGTGTGTGGTCCCCTAAACCCACCAACATCTGGAGGCAACAGGTACATAGTGACTTTCATAGACGACTATTCAAGATATACAGTCACCTACCTAATGCAACACAAGAGTGAAGTTTTCGACAAATTACAAGACTATATAACAAAGACAAGTAACAAGTTTCAGAGGAAGCCTCTCATACTCCGGAGCGATAATGGAGGTGAATTCACAGGAGGTAAGATACAAGAATACTTAAAAAGGCATGGAATAGAACATCAAAAGACAGTTCCGTATACACCAGAACAAAATGGAGTAGCTGAAAGAAAGAATAGAACTCTGACCGAAATGATCAGATGTATGCTGACAGATTCTGGACAACCACAAAAATACTGGGGTGAGGCAGTAATGACAGCTACATATTTGCAGAACAGACTTCTTTCCAGAACAGTGGAGAAAACCCCATATGAACTATGGCACAATGAGAAACCAAGTGTAAAACATCTAAGAGTTTTTGGATGCAAAGCATTTGTCTACATACCTGAAGAAAAACGCACCAAGCTCCAAAACAGAGCATTTGAAGGTATCTTTGTTGGATACAGTGACAATGTCAAAGGTTACAGAATCCTAAATCCCAAAACAGCCAAGGTTACCATTAGCAACAGCGTAACTTTTGTTGAAGATTTAAGAGACAATGTAATGACAACAGTAGAAGCAAGAATACAAGAGAAAACTGACATTGACCAGCCCATCTCTGTAACTTCTGAACAAACAGTTGAAGTTAATATAGACTCAACCAGTACTGAAGAGCAGACACAAGAAGGCTCGGACACAAAAATGAGACGGTCAACAAGAGAAAACAAAGGTAAACCACCTATACGTCTCTCATACAAAGCAAGTACTGCCAGTATCAACGAACCTGTAAAATGGGAAGACATATCTCAACTTTCAGAACAAGAAGCAACTAAATGGATAAAGGCTGCTGAGGAAGAGATAAAATCCATACATGACACTAAAACATGGACACTTACAGAACTACCACCCGGAAGGAAAGCCATAGGCTGTAAATGGACTTTTAAAGTGAAATACAATGCAGATGGCACAATTGAACGATACAAAGCAAGACTAGTAGCCAAAGGCTATTCTCAAAAATCTGGAGAGGACTACGATGAGACATTTGCACCAGTAGTCAAGCACACTACAATACGGACTTTACTGACAGTAGCCGTCACAAGGAAAATGCAAGTGAAACATTTTGATGTGAAAACCACGTTTCTACATGGCGATTTAACAGAAGAAATCTACATGGAACAACCGCCAGGATTCAAAGATGAACAAAGGTCAGACCTAGTATGCAAACTTCGCAGGAGTATATATGGCCTAAAGCAAGCCGCCAGAGCGTGGAATATAAAAATAAATGAAGTGCTTACAGATCAAAACTTTCAAAGGAGCAAAGCAGACCCCTGCTTATACACAATGAAATTGGCAAACAGATGGATCTATTTGCTTATTTATGTGGATGATATTCTGATTTGTTTTGAGCAAGAAGGGGATGAGGCAGAAATACTTGAAAAACTAAATCAGCACATTGACACCAAGGACCTCGGCAACATAAAGAATTACCTCGGCATCCAGATCGAGAGAGAGGAAGATGCCAGCTTTCTTCTGAATCAAAGACACAAAATACAAGAAATAATTGAAACTTTTGGAATGGAAGACGCCAAACCAGTGAAATCTCCCATGGAAACCAACTACCTAAAGGAGATGAAATGTCAAGATAACCCATTACCTACTAATACTCAATACAGGAAAGCAATAGGGAAATTGCTGTACCTTACCACAGCTACAAGGCCTGACATTGCAGCAACAGTTGGAATCCTATGCAGAAAGGTTTCAATACCAAATCAAAAGGACTGGAATGCTGTAAAGCGAATCATTCGCTATCTTAAAGGGACTTTGCACTACAAGCTCAAGTTACCAGCAAGCGATGAAAGCACCTTAACAGGATATGTGGATGCTGACTGGGCAGGAGACACCAAGTGGTTACTTATTTTTCCTGTCAGGAGGCGCCATCAGTTGGACTAGTAAGAAGCAGCTCACTGTTTCACTGTCATCTACTGAAGCAGAATACATTGCTGCAGCGGAAGCAAGCAAAGAAGTTATATGGCTGAGACAGCTATTAACAGATTTAGGTCAACCACAGTTGGGACCAACAGAAATCTATGAGGACAATCAAGGATGCATTGGACTTGCACATACGGAAGGAGTTTGTCAGGGATCGGATGGGAGACTGAAATGATGAGGTCGGCCTCTCTTATATCTCCTGTCCTGGCTCCGCTGAAGGTGAAACAGAGGAAGCCGAAGGACAGGAGGGACACGAGTGCCTGGAGCCGGGGGTCCCGGGAGAACAGCTTGGCAGGGTTCAGCGGCCTGGAGTAGTCCGTGATGAGTTGCACATGAACAAGTGAAAGCCAGGCAGGTAACCGAGGGTTAACAGTGACCAGGGGCATAGACAGGAGCAAGGTCTCAGGGATAGCCAGGTTCGTCAGCAAGCGGGCAGTGAGGTACCGAATCGTAGACAGAGCCAGAGTCAGGAACGGAGCCGGGTCAGAATACTGGGAAAACATACAGGATCAAGCAGGATTACAGAAACAAGCTGAAGATCAGTCAGCAAGGGCACAAGAGCCCAGACACCCTTTAAATAGGCTGTCTGGCGCCAAACTGAATTAGGCTCGTACGTGTGCGCGCGTGCCCGTATCTGTGCGCATGCGTGCCCGCAATTGCGAGCTCTGGCGCGCATGCGGGCATCTGTGAGCCATTCTATGGCAAAGACTATGTGCTTGCGCACGTCTATGTGCAAAGCGTCTTACGGGAATTCCCTGACAGAGTTAATTCAAGAACCAAGCACATTGATGTGAAGTTTCACTTTCTTAGGGATCTTCAAGAGCAAGGTCTTCTTGAGTTACTTTATTGCCCAACAGAGGAAATGACAGCAGACATCCTTACAAAGCCTCTGATCGCCGAAAGACACTCAAAGCTTACGAAGAAGATAGGTTTAATGGACTAAGCCTCAGTTTGTTGAGAAGGGGTGTTGGATATATGCAACAAACTAGCTTAGAATATATATCAGATGCAGTTTAGATAAAGGACACAAGATGTCGCTAGTGATCATTGATATGATAGACTGTGTTCTTTATGATATGTTGTGTTTTCTGTCCCACAGTGATGTACTTGTTGGTTTTCTCTTCCTGCTTGTAATCTATGTGTGTTCTCACCATGAGGCAGAGAGACATCTTTGTATGCCTGATGATCCTACAATAAACAAGCCAGTTCCTGTTACTACAGAATATGTCTGATCTGAATTAGACTCCGCTGCACTTATCCATCATACTCTGCAACAGCCCTCCCCCGGCAGAAATCACCAAAGCCCAGGGTCCCGGCAGAAGATCGGGAGAGAAGAAACCCCCCCTTGTGAAAGAAGAAAGGGGGGGGCTCCGGAGCTGATTAATAAAATATTTTATTCTGTGTGGTGTGTTTTATTTAACTTTACATTTCCCCCAGGTGAATGGGTAGAGGTACGATGTACCCCATACTCATTCACATAGGGTGGGGGGCCGGCATCTGGGGGCCCCCTTATTAAAGGGAGCTCGCAGATTCCGATTAGCCGAGCCCACATACCCCGACAACCAATGGCAAGGGTTGTCGGGAAGAGGCTCTTGTCCCTATCGACATGGGGACAAGAGTGCTGTGGGGTGGGGGGGCAGTGCCCCCCTCCCCCACAGCACACACTCCCCCATGTTGAGGGCATGCGGTCTGGTACGGCTCAGGAGGGGGGGGGGCGCTCGCTCGTCCCCACCCCCATTCCTGTCCGGGCCAGACTGCGTGCTTGGGATGAGGGCTTGGTTTGGATCTGGGGGGGGAACCCCGCGCCGAATCGGCGCGGGTTTAAGCCCTCACGTTCCGGACCAAGCCTAAGAGCCTAATGTAGCCCTGGAGGGGGACCCGCGCCGATTTCAAGTTTGAAATTTGGCGCGGAGTTCCCCTGCATGGCTGAAAACAGCTCGGAGATTCCCGTGCGCCGCGTCACGCAGCGCAATCACGGGTACGCCGCTTAGTATTTACCAAGATTCTCACGGCGTACTGACACGGCGCACGGGAAGCTCCGAAATTTCTCTCTACGCATGCCCAGTATGCAAATGAACCTCCCGAGGTTCAGGCGCACTGTGCAAGCGTACGGGGATCTGTTTTCAAAAAACACTTTCACTTTCAATTCGGCCCGCCAAACACATTCAAACACATGTCACTTCACTTCCCCTGCATCCCCCCACCTCCCCCCTAATAAACTCCCGCCCAAACCCCCGCAATTTACATTTCAATGTGCCGTGCGCCAGGTCTGTACTGGTGCACAATGCACCCTCTCCTGGGCGCACGGAGCACATTAGTAACTAGGGAAATACACTGCACTAGCAGCGTATTTCTTTAGTAAATGACCAAACGGCTGCTACTCCTGCTTTTACTCCATGAGTCATGGAGTAAAGGCTTGGTAAATCAGCCCCTGTGTCTCTATCTATCTATCTCTCTCTCTCTAACTGTCTGACTGCTCCTCTCTGTAACAAAGCCGGAACACACTACACGAGGCCGCCTTGCAGGCTGCCTTTTATAGTGTGGGGCGTGTACTAAACCCCCCTGAGCCATAATTGGCCAAAGCCAGCCTGGCTTTGGCCAATTATGGCTCTTCGTTTTTTGCGTGCTGTGATTGGCCAAGCATGCGGGACATATAGCATGCTTGGCCAATCATCAGCGCTCAACGCCGCAGTGAATTATGGGACATTTTGCGTCATTCGAATTTGGCGCGAACGACCCGTTTTGTTCGAGTTTCGACGAACGATCGAACGACCGATGTTAGAGTTGAACATACGTTCATATCAAACGCGAATCTCATCCCTAATTTTAAAGGCTAATATGCAAGTTATTGTCATAAAACGGGGTTGAGGACCTGGGTCTTGCCCCAGGGAACATGTATCAATGGGATCATTGATTTAAAAAAAAAAAAAAGCCTTTAAAATATCGTACCTGCTGGGTGTCTATAGTATGCCTATAAAGTGGCACAAAATGACATCACTATAAGAAAAAAGAATAAATACTGATGCGCTCGTATTAACTCATGTGCAATGTGAATCGTACAAATACAATCAAGCAAAAAAACTGGTGAGAAAACTCAATATATTTATATGTGTGTGAGTAGATCATGAAAAAAGTCCTGATGATTTGAATCAGTCAGCCCTGGTTCACACTGGGTACGATTTGGAACGATTTGAGATGCCATTTGACATGTCAAATCGCATCTCAAATCGGCGGCAATTGTCGGCAATGGCACTGTCCTAATCAGTGCGACGCTGCATCTGCGATTTCAAAAAGTAGTTCCTGTACTACTTTTTGCGATTTCGGGCCGCGATTTCGGGCCGCGATTTACATTAAATTGAAATTAAATTGAAATCGCGGCAAAATCGCAGCCGCGAAATCGCGGTAAAATCGATCATTTTACCGCGATTTTGAATTCGCAGGAGTGTGAACCTAGGCTCAGTCTGCAGTGCTCCTTCCATAATTGCCAAGCTCTCACTTCAATGTGATCAGGTTACAACAACCTCCAGCAGCGATCAGATATTTCCAGTTTCATTCAGTCACATGCAAAAGAGGAGGAAAAGAAAACATAGCGCAATATTGTACCATATAGATGTGGATAAAGGTTGCACTTAGTGCACTCATGTATCCTCGCTTAGAATATAGACAGGGTATATTGCCGCTCAGTTTAAGTGAACTCCTCACTCGGGATAGACATCCGATGGTCCGTCACTGTAGACTCCTCCCCCACATGTATCGTCACTCGTCACGTGACTTAGTCATGGGTATTCTACGTGACTGACGGCAACTCAGCCTGTTAAATAGCCATCTACAAGTCCATAATTGCGGACAGCTGAGCCAAAAAGGAGGGAGACAACAAAACATCATTGCAGGCAACCCTTATTTTAAAAGATTGCAGCTGCAGTCTCCCGGGAGGCTTGTGGACTTAGTTTGCTGCCGCCAGTAACATTCAGGACCATTACTGCCAGGGGACCATTAGCCGTCAAGGCTATTTCCAGGCTGGAATATTACCCCTTGGGGACTTTAAAAGGGACGCCAGTTACGGCCTCCCCCCCCCCCCTATTTGGCAGCACAACTTCTCCATAGAAGATTTACTTGCCCTTAAGGGTTTCTCTATATCTAACTAATGTCCAGCAGTCCGGACCTAGCTATTAATTCTTTTGCAAGAAGTTATCCTTTCTATGCTGTATATCTACTCTTGGACGATATTGATGTTTTAATACTATCTCAAACTATACTTAAGAGACTCCGTGAAGAAGCGCTGAAATACGCACGAAACTGGTCGAGTCAATACACTGCAAGTTCCACCTTTCAGACAATTTTTTTGTCTGTACCTCCATCATCATACAGGACATTCTAACCTGTCAACGTGTTGTTTTACGGATGAGAAAGTCTTTACTTTATTATTGAAATTTTGCATTATCACGTATGACCATTAGTTTATCTATCCCTGTTATATTCTTGGAGGCACCTTGCAATGTCCAGTTGGTTTGCCAGATAGTTCTGTTGGAACGTCAAGTCTTGAACTGTACCTTTTATGTTCAAATAAATCAGATTTTAGAGAAAATTTCTCTGTGCGACTATATTCTTACCAGCACACAGTGCCTGAAAAGTCCAACAACTTGCCCCTAGTTATTTTTTTGTACATACTTATTAGGACGTGGCACTTCTTATATTATTGAGTATCCACTTGCTCACTACATGTGAGGATACTATTTCCTTCCCCCTTTTTCTATTAATGTAATGTCTGGTCCCTGCAATATGGATGAAAAATAGCATGGCAAGAACACATTAGTAACATACCATCAAAACTCATTACCATGCTGCGTTCCGGTCTTAAGTAAGACCCTCCCAAATCTCATGGTGGGTAACTAGGGCTGTCCTGAAAGGCTACTGGAAAAGACGTTACCGGTAAGTGTAACTCTAAATTTTCCCCTTTCAGGACAGCCACAATGAGAGGATAATTGAGCACTTACCAACTAGGGTGGGACTACAGCTTGCAAATCCTTTTGTCCAAAGGCTTTCCCACCTGCCGAAACCAGGTCCACTTTGTAATGTTTCACGAAAGTGGAGTAGTTGGACCATGTCGCTGCCCAGCATATCTGTTCTGGCGTAGCTCCAGCCTTTTGCGCCTGAGAAGCTGCCAAAGCTCTGGTAGAGTGTGCCTTTATCCCTGTAGGGAGCTCCTTACCAGCTAGGGTATATGCCTGTCCAATAGTTGCTCTGAGCCATCTGGCAATAGTGCGTCAAGATGCTTTGTAACCCTTTCTGGGCCCAGAAAAACAAATAACGAGTCTGACTTTCTAAATTCCTTTGTCAGCTCTAGGTAGTGCAGGATGCATATTCTGACATCCAAGGTGTGAAACCTCAACTCGGACTACTTCCGACTTCTGTGGAATTTCAAAGTTACCTTGGGTAAAAATGCAGGATCGGTCTTAAAAATGACCCGATCTGGAAATATAAAACACAAAAGGGGGGGTCTAACGGATAAGGCCTCCATCTCGCTGACCCTCCTAGCAGTAGTCATTGCAACCAAAAATACTGCCTTTAAGGTCAGTTCCTTTAGAAAACACTTGTCTAAAGGTTCAAAGGGGGGACCCGTGAGGGTCTGTGGTTACTACTCGAGATACCAGGATAAGCCACAGCTGACCCTGCGACAGTTTGTAACCTTCCTCCACCACCAGAGGAATTTTTACTTGATCTGGTACCTGAACCAATGTGTCTAGAGCCTCTAGACCAGGGATATGCAATTAGCGGACCTCCAGCTGTTGCAAAACTACAAGTCCCATCATGCCTCCGCCTCTGGGTGTCATGCTTGCGGCTGTCAGTCCTGCTATGCCTTATGGGACTTGTGGTTCTGCAACAGCTGGAGGTCCGCTAATTGCATATCCCTGCTCTATACTGTGGTCCCAAACCCTTAGGATGAAGGCCTACAGGGGGCGAAAGTGTAGTCCTGCCCATTGGACTGCTGGGAGGGTGGATGTCAGCAGACCTAGTGTTGACATTAGAGATCTTATCGAGACCTGCTGGTTGCATTGTAGGAGGGCCACCACTCCGTCTAACTTTAAGACAGTCTGTTGGGAGAAACTCTCTTAAGAGTGTTGAGTCCAACCAGTATCCCAGGTATGTGATACGCTGTGAGGGGATCAGACTGCATTTCTCTAAGTTCAGTAGCCACCCCAGGTCTGCTGTTCTGGGGGATGCTGCCAACAGGAGCAGTTTGTCCAGGTATGCTATGATGGACACTCCCTGGAGTCACAGAAACGCCACAGGTTCTGCCAAGACCTTGGTAAAGATGCGGGGAGAGGAGGATAGCCCGAATGGCAGAGCCTGGAACTGCAGGTGTACAATTGTTCCATCTAGGTCTACCGCTAGCCGTAGGAAACTGAGAGTTTTCTGCGATCGGGATGTGTAGATACGCGTCCCTGAGGTCCAGAGATACCATGAAGCAGTTGTGGGGAGAAGGGCCCTGACTGTGAATAAATCGACTCCATTTGGAACCGCTTGTAGGTAATTGACCTGTTCAAGGGAAGACTCCAATGTTGCCATCATTATATTGAAGTGCGCTTTATTCTCACATGACATGTAAGTGCAACTTTTAATTAAACCTAAAACTGATTTTTTGACGGTATTACACTATGGCGTCCCCTTTTTCCTTTTCTACGTTTTCATGTGAATTTTAAACACGGATGACCATCTCCTGCATCCCCTGAGCGAGAGACCTTCCAGTTCTCCCTAGGTTATTGCACCAAGATCATTCGCTGACCCCTGCCTGAAGCAACTCCACACCGTGGTTTCCAGTTTATACCAATCCTGATTGGCTCTGGAAATATACATTTCGCAGAGTCCACAAGTTCCGGTAAGCCTGCATTCACACTGGTGATGGGACATTCCTTCTTTTGGAAATTCACATTTATTCACTCATTTTTGGAAGATTTCATCTCACTCTTCAATTTTGAACATTGCTTTATTCATTTTTTATTTGGTTCATTTTTGGACACTTTTATATATATGGTTTTGACAATTGTGTCTTCATATATATGTGCATTTCACACTATTGCATATTGACCACACATGGTTTTGATTTTCACTTTCATACCTGTTTTTGTATCAGAGCGCTACACTTTTTTGTCCGCATTTTGTTTTTTGCTTCTTGTTTTTCAGTAGCTGTGTTTAGCAGCTTGATACATGCATACCTAGCAGCGCAGTAATCTACACTATATTATCTGTTCAGGGGTTTTAAATTCAGGATTAGTCTGAATTTTCCAGAAGTCTTCTTCACAACAAAAATATGTGTGAATAGAATCCCTTCCCCTCTTCTGCCTCTGGAACTCTGTGGACCACGCTCTGGTCTTCCAGATCCCTTAGGGCCCCAAGCAAGGCTTCTGACTTTTCCCTGCACTTGGGTAACTGCGTAATCAGGCATCTCTGGGGGGGGGGGACTTGCAAACTCTAGGCGATACCCCCTTCTTATGACCCTCAGGATGAACTGGTTGGGAGAAATTGCCTCACATTGTGGGAGGAAGGTCCCCAGTCTTCCTCCCACCCTGACTGGAGAGTCATTGTTTTTTGCTGGGCTGCTCAGGATGGCGAAAAATAAAATAAATAAATAATAATAAAAAAAAGCCCCTCCTCTGCCCCTGATTGACAGGGGTATCCCGCATAACTTGGCCATAGAGGCGCTGTCACCCAGCCAAGTTTTGAGCCAGAGGGCTCTGCTGGCAGAGTTAGCCAGGTCTGCCGACCTGGCCGACATGCAGATGGATTACGCTGAGGCGTCAGCTATATAAGCAATTCCTCACAGGATTGTGGGGAAGGAGTACAGGATGGTATCTTTAGCCGTACCAGCCTCAATGTGCTCCTGGATCTTGTTGAGCCAGTGCTCCAAGTTGCGGGCCACAACTGTAACAGCCATCTCTGGCTTTAAAATTTCCCATTGTAGAGTCCCATGTCTTTTTAAGAAGGGAGTCTATCCTCTTGTCCATCACATCAGCTAAGGCTCCCATGTCCTCGAACGCTAGGTCCGCGTTTCTAGAGACTTGGGAGAAGGCTGTGTCTAATTTGGGGGGTCTTATTCCAAATAGACGCCGGGTTCTCTGCAAAAGGAGACCTTCTCTTAAGGGACCTGGAAAAGTAGGGTTTCCTCTGGAGATCTTGGCATTCCTTTAACTGTGTTAACAGTACCTCATGTACTGGAAATACTTTTTTCTTGCTCCCCCAGACCCTGATACATTTGGTCATGGAGAGTTAAAGGTCTTTTTGTCGGTCTGGATACAGAGGGTCATATAAATTGCCCCCAAGATGTCTTCTACCTCATCCAGGGACAATTTATATCTGATGGGCTTGCCAGATTCCTCATCCTGGCCCATCTCCTCTGAGCAGGGCCGCTGATAGGCCAGTACAGCTGGCCCTGTTGTACCGGGCCCGGCCAGCAGGGGGGCCCGGCAACCTGATCAGATAAATAATTAAATATAAAAAAAAAATCCCAACATCATCCCCCGTACGCCCCAGCCCCAACCCCCCCCCCCCCAACACGCCATGTTTAAATTTTACGTTTTTTGCTTTTCCTTCACGCTCGCTAATTGAACTATTCGGTAGCGGCAGGGAAGGGACTTTTTTCTGTATTTCGGGCGCGGAAGAATACCTCTTCCGCGCCCGCTCCTTGTGATGGTTCAAGTCCCGGCCAGCACGTAGTGCCGTCCTCCCTGGCGCCGCGGAGTGATTCCTTCGGGCGGAGTGAGTCTCTCTGCGTGTGAAGTAGCAGTGGGGTCAGGCGAGCAGCGGCGTCAGAGGTTCCCATCTAACTGACCTTCAAGTCCAGGCAGCAGCAGCCATCAGGAAAGAAGTGGCTCGGGCCCAGGCAGCTAAAAATGACACAGGTGTGTGCTGGGGGGGGGGGGGAGTCAAGATCTCCTTCTACTACTACTGCAGCAGCAGCGTGTACACATTATGGCATCGGCATGGGTGGCTCTGTCTGCCCATAACGCATGCTGCCTGCAGAGACAGTGCCACCCATGCAATGCCGTAATGTGCTGCAGACAGTGCCACCCATGATGCTAATGCCATAACGCATGTGCTGCCTGCAGAGACAGTGCCTACCCATGCGGCCAATGGCATTATGCCATTGGCGGCATGGGTGACAGTGTCTGCAGCACAATATGGCATGGGTGGCACTGTCAGCAGGTAGCACATGAATTATGGCATTAGCGTCATGGATGGCACTGTCTGCAGCACAGTATGGCATTGGCGGCATGGGTGGCACTGTCTGTAGGTAGCACATGCATTATGGCCCATAACACATGTGCTGCCTGCAGAGACAGTGCCACCCATGCTGCATGGTGCTGCAGACAGTGCCACCCATGCCGCCAATGCTGTATGGTGCTGCAGACAGTGCCACCCATGCCGCCAATGCTGTAATGTGCTGCAGACAGTGCCACCCATGATGCTAATGCCATAACGCATGTGCTGCCTGCAGAGACAGTGCCTACCCATGCGGCCAATGGCATTATGCCATTGGCGGCATGGGTGACAGTGTCTGCAGCACAATATGGCATTGGCGGCATGGGTGGCACTGTCAGCAGGTAGCACATGCATTATGGCATTAGCGTCATGGATGGCACTGTCTGCAGCACAGTATGGCATTGGCGGCATGGGTGGCACTGTCTGTAGGTAGTACATGCATTATGGCCCATAACACATGTGCTGCCTGCAGAGACAGTGCCACCCATGCTGCCAATGCTGTATGGTGCTGCAGACTGTGCCACCCATGCCGCCAATGCTGTATGGTGCTGCAGACAGTGCCACCCATGCCGCCAATGCTGTAATGTGCTGCAGACAGTGCCACCCATGCTGCCAATGGCATTATGTCATTGGCGGCATGGGTGGCACTGTCTGCAGCACAATATGGCATTGGCGGCATGGCATGGGTGGCACTGTCTGCAGTACATTATGGCATTGGCGGCATATGTGGCACTGTCTCTGCAGTACATTATGGCATTGGCATGTCCCGCTGTCAAGTCGCTGGGCCCTGGGGCAGGGTCAGGGGTGGGGCTGAAGGAGGGGCCGAAGGAGGGGCCAGGGGCTGGACCAGGGGTGGAGCTGAAGGGGCCCCGTTAGGTAGGCTGTACGGGGCCCCATGATTTCTATCAGCAGCCCTGCCTCTGAGCATCAGAGGTAGCACTATCTGGACATGCCTGTTCAACGACAGAAGGACCCGAAGCCTCCTCTGTGTAGTGGCAGGTTCAGCGGGTGCTGACTTCCAGGTGGCATTATATAGTGTGGGGCGTATACTAAACCCCCTGAGCCATAATTGGCCAAAGCCACCCTTCGAACGATCACACATATGATGTTCGAGTCGAACGTGAGTTCGACTCAAAACACGAAGCTCATCCCTACTCATGGTATATAGATGCTCATCTATCCTAGTTACCAGCCCAGTTACACTTGTCATTCCGGGTTTTCAAATGCTCGCTTTGTTTAATCTTTATTCCTCTGCTCCCTCACACTTTACTGCTACAGGCTGATGTGATTAATGGCGGTCCCTGTCAGAAATGTTTTGCTTGTTACGAGTAATGTTGCTCGCCTTTTTAGGTGGGGGGGGGGTTATTCTGTTAATATGCTCCTCATAACCAGTAGGCTCCGCTCCCCACCGTAACCACCTTTTACTATCATGCTTTCCCTTTCGTTTCCCGGTTCGCTACCTCCCTGAGGTTTCCGTTCCTTCTTTCGTCCCCACACAGCAGTCCTGTCAGAACGTTTGCTGCCCCTTCCAGATCTTCCCCTCTTAAGGTGGTTTAGTTAGACTACATGTGAATAAGGGGGAACCAATGCGCAAAACCACACTAACCAGGGCACTGAGAATAAACAATAAATTCAATAAATAAATAAAGCAGCGGCCACAACTAAATAGTGCTCACACACTGATAACAAGTTAAAAAGAGGGGGTGTAATGGCGCTTGCTAATAAGATTAAATAATTAGGAATAACACGTATAACTGAAAAAAAATCTAGCAATTCCTGTGAGTCCAAAAAATGTGTTCCACTCCAAATAACCCGCCCAACATCAACCGAGTAATGTGGAGGGTGATATGAGTGATAATTATGTAGAAAACATCATAGGTGGTACAAATACCACCCAGAGCAAAGTGCCGACGCACTAGATAAATATATAAAATGTGAATAAATAGTTAATCAAAATGTAGTCTATAAGTGAAAAATGGGTCCACTACAACATTCTATAATTAATGATAAAGTAAATAAGCATATAAAATAAGATGTGTTATAATCAATAAAATATAAATAGATATGATCCAGTGTAACTGGAAAATGATAGCGAATCCAGATATAACAAATCCAAAAAATAAATTAATAAAATGTGAATCAACAATAATGTGCGTTTAGATGAAGTGCGTCCAATAATAAAGTGCAAATGTGCAGTGTGAAGGGATAAAGCAAAACTTCATGCAATTTCTTAAATAGATAAATTCTCAGAACATGGCTCCTTAATAACTTAGATGCAAGTAGTCCAATAACATGCAAAAAAAGTTAAAATTACAATGTCCATTTAGATTTCAAAAGTGTAAAGTGACATGAGCAATCCACAAACTGACAGGTGCTCCACTCTGAGTGACCCCGCTCTCACCAGCCTCTCACCTCAGCTGGCTAAAATACAAGCCTTTCAATGTAGGATGGCAGCATCTCACAGTCCCGCTCACCAGATGAACCCCTGATCCGTCGTTTGAAGGATTCCAAACAGATGGTGTCTAAGAGCTCACAATGAGGATGCAAAGCTCCCAATAGAGAAAACAAAAATACGCTCCATAGTGCAGTAATTCAAAACGAAACAAGGTTTATTAAACAGCGTATGCACTCAGTTATGAAGATAACAAACATCATGTAGATAGAAATCCTCCGCTCTCGGCCACGAGCAGGGATGACGTCACCAACGGCTCTCCTTTCCTTACGCGGCTGTACACGCCACTTACTCATAGGATCCTAGCTCAAGCACCACATGGCATCTTTTTGCCTGCATACCCCCTTGAACGCCAAACGAAGCACCTCTGGGTCGGAGGACAAATCAGCACAGGAAGAGGTCACGGAGGAAGAAGAGGGGTGGAGGAGAGAGGCGTGTTACAATCACTAGTAGTAGCATTTTGGAGACATGGTGGCGGAACAACCTCCAAACACTGCTGTACCTTGTCCTGCATCCTTCCCAGCTGCCAGCAGAGTCACCTAACACGCCGTGAAAGATAAGCAACATCCCTGTCCATGCCCGCTGGACCAAGAGTCAGCAGTAATATGCACCTTACCGCCCTGTCCAGCGAGGCATGGACATTACCGCCATGTGGAAGGCAGAGAGCCGGATTAGCCTTCCGTGAGAAAAAGTGGCGTTTGGGAACCTGCCACTGAGGTATCGCACATGCCACAAACTCACGGAAAGGGGCAGAGTCTACCAACAGAAAAAGGCAGCAGTTGAAGTGCTAGCAATTTAGCCAAGCTAGCATTCAAACACTGGGCATGTGGATGGCTGGCAGCGAACTTCTTTCGGCCCTGCAGCAGCTGGGGCATGGAAATTTGCCTGGTACAATCTGACGTTAGTGTACCAATAGCAGATTGTCCGCAAGCACCTAATTCTACATCTTCATTCCCATCAGTGCAGGCTTCAGAGAGAACTGAAGGTATAGTGGGGCTGGAGATCCCAGCTGATGAGGAGCAAGGAGAAGTCCGCTTTGTTCTTTGGTGTGGGTCTTTTAGGTACACTTGCCAATGAACTGCATGGCAGGTCGACATATGTCTGGTCAAAC
Organism: Rana temporaria; assembly: GCF_905171775.1. NCBI lineage: Eukaryota > Metazoa > Chordata > Amphibia > Anura > Ranidae > Rana > Rana temporaria. The sequence goes on along the minus strand of NC_053501.1, from coordinate 87,555,757 downwards.
ATGTGGTGCCCAAGTGGGTGATGTTTTGGTCACGCGAGATACGCTTGCAACATATGTTGCAAATAGCAGCGGTGTGATCTGATGCACTCGTCTCAAAAAAGGCCCACACCAAAGAACTTTTGGAATAACACAGAGAAGGAGAAGGAGAAGCAGCAGCGCCCTGCACATGCGGAGCTCTGTGGTGTGATGCAATCGGTGTGCTGCCCTTAAGCTGGCCCCTGGACTCTAGACGCAGAGCCTGCTTGCCCTCTTTTATCGGTTCGTGACTGTCTCTCCTTGTTGTCCTTCCAGACATACTAATGGCCTGCAGGGAGATGTAGCTGCACAACACATGAACACATAATATGAAAGATGAAATTATGCCGAATAGATACCCCAACATGTCACCCTTCAAAATTGCACACGCTTGTGGAATGGCGCCAAACTTCACTACTTAAAAATCCCCATAGGCGACGCTTTAATTTTTTTTATTGGTTACATGTTTCGAGTTACAGAGGAGGTCTAGGGCCACAATTATTGCTCTCGCTCTAACGTTCACAGCGATACCTCACATGTGTAGCTTGAACACCGTTTTCATATGTCGGCGGGAATTACGTATGCGTTCGCTTCTGCATGCGAGCACACGGGACAGGGGTGCTTTAAAAAAAAAAGTTGTTAATTTTACTTTATTTTAGTTTGACACTTTTCTCCCCAAAAATAATTTTTTTGATCACTTTTATTCCTATTATAATGAATGTAAACATCCCTTGTAATAGGAATATAGCATGACAGGTCCTCTTTACAGTGAGATGTGGGGTCAATAAGACCCCACATCTCACCTCTAGGCTGGGAAACCTGAAAAAAAAATTATATATATATATGATCCTGGCTTTGATCGTAGTGGTGCGTCGGTAGACGCACCGAAGGGTGGCGGGAGGGCGCTACGTTCCCTCTCGCAAGAATGATCAAGCGGTGGAACAGCCGCTATGATCATCCTTATGGTGTAGGGAATCGCCGGCTGAAAAAGCCGATATCCGAATGATGCCTGTAGCTGCACCCATCATTCAGATATTCCCACTCAAAGTCAAGGACGTCATATGACGGCCGGCAGGCGGGAAGTGGTTAAAACACATTTTTTTTTTAACACAAAGTTGTCCATTTATACAATATTTCTAGCACATAGCATGTATCCCAGCAAGATTCTGGGAGGACGTCCCAGGGACGTCCTCCCAGAATAACTCGACCGTGCTGTAGATCACTAAACTTAAACAGCTTTTTCACAAAAACTGTAAAAAAAAAAAAAAAAAAAAAAAGATATCAAACTGAAAAGATATAGCTGGATAGCAGAATATTTTTTGAACATTTTAAAGTTTGTTTGGCGTCTGTAGATGAAAGTATGAAGGAGCTGAAACTTTTGGTAGCGGAAGAATGTTTTAAGGATTTGAAGCATGCTCTCATTGACTTCAATGAAAAAAAAAAAGTGTCTAAAGGCTTAATAAATATTTAAAAAAGTATAAATAGTAGAAAAGAAGTTGAAGAAGTCCCATCATTAGGTAAAGAGCTGAACATTTTAAACGTTGAATGGTCTTAATAGCTAAAAGTATGCAGAAGTTACACAGAGCCAAAAAACATATGGAATAAAAATAAGAATAAAAAACTAAAATACTGGGAATGTCCATGCCGCTTACAGAAGGCTCTGGCGTGCTGGGCTTTTGAACCAGCCTTTTGGTGCCTGCACACAGGTGTCCTGCATTGCGCACGGATCACTAGCAACCACCGGCCCTCCCACTATCCATGTCTCTATCCAGACAGTAAAAGCATGCTCCCGGCATGCGCACCACTGTCATGGCGGCACCCAGGAGACGAGGGGGGGGGGGGAGAGTTTACTGGGGGCATCTTGTGGACCCCTGTATGCGTATTGTGACAGAGCCTGCAGCGGAAGGAGGCGAGTGGTGCTATATTTGACCGACTTCACTGAGCATGTATTCCTTGAAGGCTATGTAAGAAAACACTGGGTTTGCACTTACTTCCTCCAGTGGTGAGAACCAGGAAAGACATCCTACTCCAAAAGAAGATAATACATAAATAAAAATTATCTTCTTACCTGATCCACGCCGCAGGAAAGCTACTAAAAGTAGTTCCAGCTTTCACCCATCACAACGGGAAAGTTGTGCCAACCTTCAGGTTTACCAAGGGTTTTATTAGGGAAAAAAAACACACAGACCTGTAGAAGACTGCCAGAAACTTTTCGTGCCACAGATGTATTCGTACACCAAAGTCTGGATCCCAGAGCCCAGACCACTGCAAAGAGACATTACAGACAAACCTTGTTTCTTCTTACGAGGCCCGGGTACCAACAATCTTAGGCATTTGATGTCAGCCCGAGGAATGGATCCAGTTATAGCTCCTAGGTCTCCGCAGCCAGACCATGAAAAGAGCATTTTTCTTCTTAGCACATGTTGAACGTGACCAACCACCTTAACACTGGCGAAAAAACGAAGGTACTCTCCATTTGGGAGGAGTTAAATAGGGGGAGGACTCCGTGCCAGTGTTCAATCACCTGTGGCGACTACATAACCCATTAAGTAATTAAAGCTCTGTGTCCCGTGATGTATGATCAAGAAAACAAGTGGATAGTAAAAGCATATCAAGTGTCCACAATGGACAAAAAGAAAACAGGTCACCAGGACTGTGTTCAACACGCCAAAATATCTTTCAGATGGCTGACTCAGAGCTCTGAGGAAGAGGAGATTCCCCCTCTAAACACGCCAGCCATCTAGAAGGTCTTCTGGCATGTTGGACACAGTGCTGGTAACCTGGTTGCTTTTTGTCCATTTTTGATTTTAAATAAATATAACTTGGGTAATTTGTAAGGTTAGCGCACGCTCTGTTTTTTATTTTACAGCCTCGTAGGACAGTCGGAGGAGAATGAAACTCCTTCTTCAAGCTGTAACCAGACATTGATAGAAGTCACAAGACTGCTATATTCTGATGGGAAGAGGTATTTAGCAGTTTATATTTACTAAAATTGCATTTCCATGTTCTGTGTACTGTGGGAGAGCTGGTATAGTAAGTGCAGGGTCCTGAGTTTAGTAATACTTTAAAATTACAACAAATCCTTTTCACATGCTCCAATGACTAAGCTGTAATAAATATAGTATCCTCCTCCCGACTTGCCACACAAGCATGCAAACACCTGTGCAAAATGTTTTTTTAATACACATTGGTGCAAAGTGAAAAGGATTTTTTTATGGACATTAAATGTTATGTTAAAAGTGATTGTACACCCTGCTAGAAATATCTTCTAAACCTACACAGTTTAGGAGATAATTTACAATAGAGACTTGCACCGATGTCTACAGCGCATATGCACTTTAGAAATGACAATCATGCTGTTTCTAAAGGAGGTCATGCTGTGACTGGCGGCCTAGAGCTACAGGAGGTCATGCTGCGAGTTTTGCCTAGAGCTACACTTTATCAAATATATGATTAAATAAAACTGACATGCAATTGTATTGCCTTCCCTTGAAAGTTCAACTAAAAAAGGCAAGATTTTTTATTTTTTTTTCGTTTTAGAGTGGAGAGTGATTCCCCCTCTCAGTTTGCCCTTTTTACCATTATCATAGAGATACCAGAATGATAATATAAGGGGGGGGGGAAGTAGTTCTGGTGACAACCAGGGATTCCCTCACTTCGAAGGGATTTCCTCTTACGTCCCGTTTTGGCTATGGGACAGAAAGTGCGGTAAGTGAAGGGAAATCTCCCCAGTGTGACACAGATTGCCAAAAACAAAAAACTGACAAAGGCTATAACCCTCCCTTACTCTATCCAATATTTATATATATATTTTTTTATTTATTTATTACACACACGTTCTACTTGAACTTGCTTTGTAGAAGACGCGCTTTTTTAGTACAGAATCAGATTATCCTTTGTCTTTTACTCTTAAACTTTTTTTTAATATATAGGTTTAGTTAAAAAAACAAATAACATACCCATTTCTTGCAAAGTTGGCCCACACTTTCATAACTCGCTTGCTAAGATTTTGTTCAGCTTCAGTGAAATTTCTTTCTCGGATAAGCGCTTTCCCAAACATAAATGGCAATATGGCCCCATGGGGGACTCCCATCCATTCCGGCCAGACCTCTTGCGAAGATCGATGACCAAACTCATAGAAATATATGTTGAGTTTGTGTTTTAATACTTCCTGTGCAAAATGCTTCATTGGGCAAATCATGTAATAATCTCGTACAATTAGCTCCATGGCGTCTCTGTTCTTTTCTTTACTGTCTTTATTTTCCCAGTCTTTATATTCAAATAAAATTAATTCTGTTCCAAGATCTCCAACTGTTGGAAAAATTTGTGCAATTCCCTTGACCAAATATTCTGTAGTTATAAGGCTGTCATGTTCCCTGCTAAAGCCAGGAGCAACCGATATTACAAAAGGATTTCCATCATCCTTAGTCCCACCTATTAAAACCTCTGTTTTCTTGAAACCCTCTTTTATAGCATTAGATGGTGTATCACTAATAAAGTCATAGTCAACAATGGGTGTTATTCGAGTAAGAGCAAAGGGGTGTATGGTTTCAACATATAACTGTTTGTCAACTATCTTTGTAGCATCCATCTTTTTAAGACAATCTACCATTGCACGTTCATCATTAATAGGACATCCTAGGAGATCTGCCAGTTTCAAAGTTAACCTCTTTGCCCTTTTATGAGTATTTATTGCCCAAGCTGCACTAACAGAACCACTTTGTAAAATGACTCGTTTGATATATTTTTGACTTCCAGGAGAAAGTAAATGAAAGCCTACACATGCAGCTCCAGAACTGTGTCCAAAGAGAGTAACACTATTGGGATCTCCACCAAAAGCAGCAATGTTCTCATGAACCCATTTAAGAGCCAACTGTTGGTCAAACAAGCCAGCATTTCCTGGAATATCCTTGTTTGCTGGTAATGCCAAAAATCCAAAGGCCCCAACTCTATAGTTCATCGACACCAAGATTATGTCCTCAGAAAAAGTCAGGATGCTTGGGTCATATATTTCCAAGGAAGATGTGCCGGCAAGAAATGCCCCACCGTAGATGAAGACCATGACTTGAGCTGATTTTGGCTTGAATGATGGAACCCAAACATTTAGATGGAGGCAGTCTTCACTCATTTCATTGTTTACTTGCCACATATTTGCACCTGCAAAACTAGCAAAGGCTTCATCCCTCCATTGGTAACAGGATTTTCCATATTTAGTAGCATTATAAATGCCTCGCCAAGGGTTTCGTGGTTCTGGCTTTTTAAACCTTTGTGTTTCAGTTGGAGCTTCACCATAAGGTATGCCCAGATAAGCTATAACTGATCCAGAGAGTGTTGGTAGATGAAATCCTCTGACTTTCCCTTGCTTTATTTCTACTACTGTATCCTCTTCATTGCTTGCACTCAAAAGTGAGGGAAGTATTACAAAAATATAAATAGGTAAATGGACAAGAGATTTAATCTTTCCAATTGCCGGCATACTTCTTCCTATAATTAAAATAATATTATAGTAATTAAGCAAAGCAAACTCATAATTGCATATAATCGATAAATGTTAGTATTAGAAAAGTGCTGTACTTTACAAGGCTGTTAAATATAACTGAATTAATGAGCTCAAGAGATATTCACAGGTTCCCTCTATCTACTGCATAAATGGATTCATTGGTCTACGCCTATTAAGACACACACACACACACGCACTGCTGCTGGTAAAATGAACATCTTTGTTTATTCCCAAGGAAATAGGGATAGTCCGACGTCACATATAAAAACATCACAATATACATATACAAGAGAAATTCAAAAATATATATAACATCTGTAAAATCAGCTGGTCAGCAATCAGCCTAGAGCTCCCATTATAAACATGTGGCCGGCATCAAGAGAAGAGAGAACGAGGAAAACTTACTCTTGTGTGTGCCCTTCTATCACACCCCCTCACTCAAGACCACCCCCCCCCCCAGCCTGTCCGATCAGATAACACCAAGTCATTCTCTCCTCCATGGGGGGGAGGAGGTATTGCAGTCCATTGTCACCAAACTCTTTGAAGTCTATAGCACAGCTATGCAAACTGCCTGGGGCCCATTTATCATTCTCCAACAGTTAGCAATAACCAAATGTATGCATGTCACAATATATAATAAAAGAACATTCACAAATATAATCTATTGCAGTGCTTCTACAAATATGCACTTAACTTAACCTCTTTGCGTATCTGTCTACTTCAAAGAGTCTACAAAGATGCTTTGGGACAGAGCCTGGCAGGGTGGCTGAACAAGCCCATAAATATTGAGAAGCCTGGCCAGCAGGGGAGTCCCTTAACCACTTAACGACCGCCGCATGTACATATACGTCGTCAGAATAGCATGACAGGCACATCAACGTACCTGCCTAGACGTGGGTCAGGGGTCCGATCGGGACCCCCCCGGTACTTGCGGCGGTTCCCGTGGCTGTAGGAGCGATCCGGGATGAGGGGGCGGCTGTTCGTTTCTGGCCACCCCCTCGCGATCGCTCCCAGCCAATCCCCTTCTGCCGATGGGCTTCCTCTGCCTGTGTAATGTAAACACAGGCAGGAGGAAGTGATGTCATCTCTCCTCTTGTCGGTCTTTTCGTCCGGCAAGAGGAGAGAAGACATCACAAGTAAGTTGCACCAACAGACCACTGACACCAGTGACATATAGGCACACTTAACCCCCCCCAGATCACCCCCCCCCAGCCCCCTGTCACAGTGTCACTGATTGCAGTGATCATTTATTTACTGATCACTGCATTTAGTGTCAGTTGTGACAGCAGTTAAAAGTTGCATGGCAGTTAGTCTTAGGCCCCTTTAGATTCAGGGTAGCCCCCTACCCCCCCTAATAAAGGTTTAACCCCTTGATCACCCCCCTAGTTAACCCCTTTCACCCCCTGTTGCCAGCGTCATTAAGCGATCGTTTTTCTGATTGCTGTATTAGTGTCGCTAGGTAGCTAGTTATTTTTTGAAGTTCCCCGCCAGGTTTTTATAGCGTTAGGTACCCCCATAAATTTTCTAAATAAAGGTTTTAACCCCCGATTGCCCCTAGAGTTAACCCTTTCACCAGTGATCACCGTATAAGTGTCACTGGTGATGCTGGTTAGCCAGTTATTTTGTTATTTAGGTTCGCCGCCGGGTTTTTAGAAAGCGTCAGGTACCCACATATATTACCCAACAAAGGTTTTAACCCCCCCGATTGCCCCATAGTTAACCCTTTCACCAGTGATCACCATATAAGTGTTACGGTTGACGCTGGTTAGTTAGTTTGCTGTTTATAGCATTAGGGCACCCGCCGTATATAACCCAATAACCCCCTGATCGCCCGGCGGGTGATATCAATTACATTTTAGCGTCAGTCAGGGTCTGCGTCACCCCAGGCAGCGTTAGGTTAGTGCCAGTAACGCTTACACCCACGTGCAACGCATACACCCCCCTTAGTGGTATAGTATCTGAACGGATCGATACCTGATCTGATCAGATCTATACTAGCGTACCCAGCAATTTAGGGTACCCAAAAACACATTGTTAGCGGAATCAGCCCAGATACCCGGTAGCACCTGCGTTTTGCCCCTCCGCCCAGCCCAGCCCACCCCACCCAAGTGCAGTATGGATCGATCACTGTCACTTACAAAACACAACACACATAACTGCAGCGTTTGCAGAGACAGGCCTGATCCCTGCGATCGCTAACAGCATGGAAGCATTAGGGGCAGAGGAGCGATTTTACATGCGGTTGACATTCCTACGGAGGCTTTCCCATGGAAAAGTCTGACCGTGTGTATGTGCCATAACTTTTTAATGCCGCGTACATACGGTCGAAATTTCAACGGAGGCTTGCCCTTGGAAAAGTCTGACCGTGTGTACGTGGCATAACTTTTTTGCGGGAGGATGCCCCCATGCTTCGGCATATATAAATGGTGCATGTATGCCCATCATTAGAAGTGGGTGGATGAAGGGAGGTATTCTAATGGTGGGCATACCCACCAATCAATCTTTTTTTCATTCAGCCAACAGGCTGCATGAAAAAAAAAAATAGATTACAATACATGTCCAACAACAACCATCAACGTACCGGTATGTTGCTGGACTCTGAATGGTTATACCAGAATGATGCCTGTGGGTTTAGGCATCATCTTGGGATCATTCTTTTCAGCCAGTGGTTGGCTTTCATGTAAAAGCAGTCCTAGCGGCTAATTAGCCTCTAGACTGCTTTTACATTCAGTGGGAGGGAATTCCCCCCCCCCCGGATATAAACAGCGCCATTGGGAAATTGGGAAAGCATTTTATCACACCGATCTTGGTGTGGTCAGATGCTTTGAGGGCAGAGGAAAGATCTAGGGTCTAATAGACCCCATTAAAAAAAAAAGAGTACCTGTCACTAACTATTGCTATCATAAGGGATATTTACATTCCCTGAGACAACAATAAAAATTGTAAAAACTAATGTAGCGCCCCCTTTACTTTCAGTAAGTGCACTACGCTAAAGTTAGTGGGAGGATGAGAGAGATAAATTGCTCTCATCCTTGATTTTGTTGAGGAGTTGGGCCTCGCTGTGAGGAAGTATTTATGTGGCGGAGGCCGTTCTGGGTTCTTTGCGGGTTCCAGGTGCGGCACCCACCTTCAGGGTGTGCACACATCGCGGGCCCCACCACTAAGGCCCACCTGGCCTGGGGTCGTGCGCTACGTGGAGTTACTGACTCGGGGCCCTCCTGGCCTAGAGCAACTGATGCCACAAAAGGGGCCCCAGTGACTGACTGGGTACCCCTTCTATTGAGAAGATCCCAGGCTGTATGCCGCTCGTGGGGGATCGGCTTGAGGAAACCCGGAGGCAGGTTATCCAAAAGGGCTTGAACGAACCAAAAAAAAATGCAACACCCACCATTTTATTCTGTAGGGCCTTTGCTTTAAAAAAGATATATAATGTTTTTATGTAAACAAACAGTGTCAGAAAGGGCTTTGTCTTCAAGTGGTTAGAAGAGTGGGTGATGTATGACATAAGCTTCTAAATGTCGTGCATAAAATGCCAGGACAATTAAAAAAAACAAAAACAAATGACCCATTTTGGAAAGTAGACACCCCAAGCTATTCGCTGAGAGGCATGTCGAGTCTATGGAATATTTTATATGTTGACACAAGTTGCGGGAAAAATATATATTTTTTTTTGCGCAAAGTTGTCACTAAATGATATATTGCTCAAACATGCCATGGGCATATGTGGATTTACACCCCAAAATACATTCCGCTGCTTCTCCTGAGTACGGGGATACCACATGTGTGAGACTTTTTGGGAGCCTAACCAATCACCGCCTTCAGGCTTTCTAAGGGTGTAAATTTTTGATTTCACTCCTCTCTACCTATCACAGTTTCGGAGGCCATGGAATGCCCAGATGGCTCAAAACCCCCCCAAATGACCCCATTTTGGAAAGTAGACACCCCAAGCTATTTGCTGAGAGGTATGGTGAGTATTTTGCAGATCTTGCTTTTTGTCACAAAGTTTTGAAAATGTAAAAAAGAAAAAAAAATACATTATTTTCTTTCTTCATTTTTAAAAACAAATGAGAGCTGTAAAAAAAATACTCACTATGCCTCTCAGCAAATAGCTTGGGGTGTCTACTTTTCAAAATGGGGTCATTTGGGGGGGGGGGTTTATGCCATTTTGGCATTTTATGGCCTTCGAAACTGATAAGTAGTGAGGAGTGAAATCAAAAATGTATGCCCTTAGAAATCTTAAAGGCAGTGCTTGGTTTTCAGGGTCCCGTATGCGGCTAGGCTCCCACAAAGTCCCACACATGTGGTATCCCCGTACTCAGGAGAAGCAGCAGAATGTATTTTGGGGTGCAATTCCACATATAACCATGGCATGTTTGAGCAATATATCATTTAGTGACAACTTTTTGTAAAAAAAATGTTTTTGTCATTATTCAATCACTTGGGACAAAAAAAAAATAGTCAATGGACTCAACTTGCCTCTCAGCAGTTTCCTTGGGGCGTCTACAGTGGGTGACCGTGATATTGTGTCAATCTCGCTCCCTTTCTCGGCGAGATTGACCACCTACGAGCCCCATCGCGGGAGCCAGCGCCGAGCGCAGACAAAACCGTCATAGAAGCGACGGAGATCCGACTTGGATTCCCGCCAATTCTAGCTGCGGCGTTTGGTATGAATCCTGAGAGGGAACCCCACGCCAAATTTTAAATAAAAAACCGGCATGGGTTCCCCCCCCCCCCCAGGGGCATACCAGGCCCTTATGTTGGTATGGGTTGTAAGGAGACCCCCCCTACGCCCAAAAAACTACGTGGGGGTCCCCCCACAATCCATACCAGACCCGTATCCAAAGCATGCTGCCCGGCCAGGAAAGGAGTGGGGACGAGCGAGCGCCCCCCCCCTCCTGAGCCGTACCAGGTCGCATGCCCTCAACATGGGGGGTTGAGTGCTCTAGGGGAAGGGGGGTGCACTGCGGCCCCCCCACCCCAGAGCACCCTGTCCCCATGTACATCGTACCCCTACCCATTCACCTGGAGGCAAAGTGTAAAAGAAAAAAAAACACACAACACAGGGTTTTTCAAAGTAATTTATTAGTCAGCTCCAGGGGCCCCCCTCTCTTCTTTAGCTCTTTTAACAGGGGGGGTCTTCTCCACTCTCCCGGGGTCTTCTTCTGCTCTCCGTGGGTCTTCTTCCGCTCTCCGGGGGTCTTCTTCTTCATGGTTGGCTGCCGCTTTCTTCATGTGTTAGCTCAATTACTAACGGCGGTCAGCCCGCTCTTCTGTGACGTCTTTTCTTCTGCCTTCTTCCAATGTTGACACAACGCTTCTTCCCGCTCTGACATGCCAGGTGCGCGGTTTGCATCCGATTTATATAGGCCTCTCTTATGATGTCACAGTCCCATCATGCTCCGGTACGTACCCACGTGGTACCTAACATATCCAAGTTGAAATCTCTAATAAATCCTAAAAGCCAAGTCTATGGACCTGAAAGTAAAAAAAGTGTGTGTTGCCTGGCTGTGCAGACTATAGGGGGAGCCAAAACTCAGCGGGTCCTAAGGGGGCAATGATACATATGTTTTATCAAAGAAATTATATATGTTATTGTGGTCTTCGCTCTTTGATTTTTACGGATATTCAAATCCTGGGAGAGTGTGAGATTAAGAGCTGCCAACCATAGGTGTGCGCAGCCTCTTGCATTAGGGTGTGCACCCAAAGCTCAAACACACGTTTGTGTGATAGATATCTGTAACGGAATGACCCGTGACAAACAGAGACTTTGGAAGGATGAGGGGTACTCCTGTGCCAGTGTCACTAATAACTCTTGTGTCTAGGGTCACCCTGTGTCCCTTTTGGGCATAGGGTGACTAAGAAATATTAATTAGAAATTACATGAGATGGAACATTACTGATAGTTCATATTGCAGGATCTTGAGATATTGCAAGTTGTTGGTTAATGTTGACCCAACCGGTCAATATTGACTCATTCCTCTGTGTAGACTGTTGACATGCTAATTGAGTCTGCTTCTGAAAGACCTCTCATTGTGTGATGCTGCTTTGTGTTAATTCTATTAAATTAACTACTTGGTAACCGCCCTATAGCCGAAATACGGCTACAAGGCGGTTACCTAACTCTAGGAGGGCGTCAATATACGTCCTCCCAGAGAGTCACAATTGCGCGCCCGAGCGGGCGCGCACACGCGATCACCGGCGCTCGGCGGGTCCACGGGACCCGCAGCAACACGGATCGCGGTAAGGAGCCAATGGAAGCGGCTCCTTACCACGTGATCGCGCCGTCCAATGACGGCGCGATCACTTGTAAACAAACCGGCGTCATGTAATGACGCCGGTTCCTCCCTCTCCTCTCTGTACCGTTCGGTACAGTGTGAGAGGAGAGGGAGGGGGGGGGGGGGGATCGGGCGGCAGCAGCAGCCGCCGCACTGTGGGCTGGATCTGTGACAATTGCAGTCACAGATCCAGCCATCCCTGCGCAATACTCTGCAAAATAAAAATAATGATGAGTGCAATACTCTGCAATACCCCACCCCATACTCTGCAATACCCCACCCCATACTCTGCAATACCCCACCCCATACTCTGCAATACCCACCCCCCCATACTCTGCAATACCCACCCCCCCATACTCTGCAATACCCACCCCCCCATACTCTGCAATACCCCCCCCATACTCTGCAATCCCCCCCCCATACTCTGCAATACCCCCCCCCCATACTCTGCAATACCCACCCATACTCTGCAATACCCCCCCCATACTCTGCAATACCCCCCCCCCATACTCTGCAATACCCCCCCCATACTCTGCAATACCCCCCCATACTCTGCAATACCCCCCCCCATACTCTGCAATACCCCCCCCCCCCATACTCTGCAATACCCCCCCCATACTCTGCAATACCCCCCCCATACTCTGCAATACCCCCCCCCCCATACTCTGCAATACCCCCCCCCATACTCTGCAATACCCCCCCATACTCTGCAATACCCCCCAATACTCCGCAATACCCTCAATACTCCAATACCTTGCAATACGTCGCCTATGGGGATTTTTAAGTAGCAACGTTTGGCGCAATTTCACGAGCGTGTGCAATTTTGAAGGGTGACATGTTGGGTATCTATTTACTCTGCGTAACTTCATCTTTCATATTATGCAAAAACATTGGGCTAACTTTACTGTTTTTTTTTTTTTTTAAGCACAAAACTGTTTTTTTTTTAAAAACACGCGTTCAAAAAATTGCTGCGAAAATACCGTGCAAGATAAAAAGTTGCAACAACCGCCATTGTATTCTCTAGGGTCTTTGAAAAAAAAGCATATATAATGTTTTGGGTTTCTATGTAATTTTTTTAGCAAATAAATGATGATTTTTACATGTAGGAGAGAAATGTCAGAATTGGCCTGGGTGCTCCAGAACGCCTGATGGTGCTCCCTGCATGTTGGGCTAATCTATGTGGCCACGCTGTGTAAAAGTCGCACACATGTGGTATCGCTATACTCGGGAGGAATAGCAGAATGTGTTTTGGGGTGTAATTTGTAGTATGCATATGCTGTGTGTGAGAAATAACCTGCTAATATGACAGAAACTAGATTTTTTTTTTTTTTTTTACAGAATTTTCAGTCTTTTTTCTTTTATAGCGCAAAAAATAAAAACCGCAGAGGTGATCAAATACCACCAAAAGAAAGCTCTATTTGTGGGAAAAAAAGGACAAAAATTTCAGATGGGTACAATGTTGTATGACTGAGTAATTGTCATTCAAATTGTGAGAGCACCGAAAGCTGAAAATTGGTCTGGTGATTAAGGGGGTTTTCGTGCCCAGTGGTCAAGTGGTTAAGATGTGGAATGGAACTTGTTAAGCTGTATGCGGAGACAGAACGTCTGTCTAAGATGTGGAATGTGACTTCTCAGGTGTATTGAAGCCCCAGTGTGTGATGAGGGGGGTGGAGAGTCTTTGTTCCTTTCATTCTTGAACTGTATAAAACCCTGATGTCTTTCATTTGAAACCAGAAACCAGAACCCAGAGCTGTGTGTCTCGGTTATTCTGGGAAATGGGATGGATCGGGTCCTGTTGGTTGGAGTGTCAGATAAGCTGTCGTGGTTGATGGATGGGATATCGTAAACGGTGGTGACCGTTACAATATCCATCTATACACACACACACACTATATTGTCAAAAGTATTGGGACGCCTGCCTTTACTCACATGAACTTTAATGACATCCCAGTCACCGCTGACATCCGACGTTCCATAGAGTTGTTTGGAGCGCACGTTCAGGTCCACCAAAAAAACTGACAGGCGGACCTAAACGGTCCATCCGTGTGAAAGGGGCCTTATACAGTATGTCTTATTTTCAGTGTGATGTGTATTATATGTGTTACATATCACAGAAACCGGTATTGTGGTAATATTAAGTTTGAGATTTTCATACATTAGAGGATTCCACCATTATTGTTGTGTGATAACACATAACAATATGTAGTAACAGGCCTTTTACTGACACTTTTTTATTTTACCTCCAGTAGATTATTGTAAATAGTAGTGTGGTGATTACCTATTATACTAAAGATAGGCATGTGGCATTAATAAACATAAACAGATTTCAGTTGTGCCCCACCAGGCCCCATGGACAATGTGCCTGTCTGCTGAGTTCATCTTCCCATCTCTGCACTTTTGCACTGATTGGCAGCAATGATTGGTACTGATAGGCACCACTGATAAGTGGCACTGATAGGTAGCACTGATTGGCAGCATTTAGTGGCAGTGATGGGCAGCACTGATGGGCACTGAAAGGCAGAACTGATAGCCAACACTGATGAGCACTGATAGATGGCACTGATGAGCAGCACTGATTGGAATCACTGATTGGCACTGATGGGTGGCATTGGTTGGCACTGACAGGTGGCACTGGCACTGATTGGCACAAGTACTGACAGATGGCACTGACAAGCAGCACTGGTACTGATTGGCATTGACTGGTGGCACGAATTGGAAGCACTGACAGAGGAGAGGGGGGTATCACATTGAGCAGATATTGGTGCTTGCAAGATCTGCTCAGTGTGTGACACTGTCATCTATTGTAAGTTACAATTACAATTAGTAAGTTACTCCCTACAGGCAGTTACAATTTGTAACTGCCTGTAGGGAGAGAGAGGAGTTTCACAATTCTGCGGCGATATGGGGGTGAGCGGGACTGAGCAGATATCGAACATCAGCCATTATTGGGCTGTTTAAGAAAAGGGGCGGGGCCACATACGTAGCGGTACGCTCATTCCCCCTCCTATTGGCTGGGGTTCGATAGCTGCTAAGCCCCACCCACCCTAACGTCAACCCTGAGATCTGACAGATCCTCTGTTTCCCTGCAAGCAGTTACAATACAGGAGGACAGTGTCACACACTGAGCGGATCTTACAAGCCCCAATATCCGCTCAGTGTGATACTGTCTCAGCACGACAATTCATAGCAGCCCAGCGGGCAAATCTCGGGAGAGCATGGGGGCTACACAAACATTGCACGGGTGATTAGGGTGTGCCCAGGCACACCCCGTGCGCATGCCTATGCTGCCAACATTGCCAAAGTGTCATTAACCACTTAAGGACCGCCTAACGCCGATATACGTCGGCAGAATGGCACGGCTGGGCACAATCAACGTACCTGTACGTGATTGTATAATGCACAGCCGTAGGTCCGAAGCTCCGTGATCTTGGCCGCGGGACTCGCGGACCCGATCGCCGCTGGAGTCCCGCGATCGTTCCCCGGAGCTGAGGAAAGGGGAGAGCTGTGTGTAAACACAGCTTCCCCATGGCGGCGTCATCGATCGTGTGATCCCTTTTATAGGGATACACAATCGATGATGTCACACCAAAGCCACACCCCCCTACAGTTAGAAACACATATTAGGTCATACATAACCCCATCAGCGCCCCCTAGTGGTTAACTCCCAAACTGCAATTGTAATTTTCACAGTAAACAATGCATTTTTTGCTGTGAAAATGACAATGGTCCCAAAAATGTGTCAAAATTGTCCGAAGTGTCCGCCATAATGTCGCAGTCACGGAAAAAAAAAAAAAAACACTGATCGCCGCTATTAGTAGTTAAAACATTTTTTTATATAAAAATGCAATAAAACTATCCCCCATTTTGTAAACGCTATAAATTTTGCGCAAACCAAACAAACGCTTATTGCGATTTTTTTTTACCAAAAATAGGTAGAAGAATACGAATCGGCCTAAACTGAGGAAAAAAAAAGTTTATATATTTTTGGGGCATATTTATTATAGCAACAAGTAAAAAATATTGCTTTTTTTTTAAATTGTCGCTCTATTTTTGTTTATAGCGCAAAAAATAAAACCGCAGAGGTGATCAAATACCACCAAAAGAAAGCTCTATTTGTGAGGAAAAAAAAGGACGCCAATTTTGTTTGGGAGCCACGTCGCACGACCGCGCAATTGTCTGTTAAAGCAACGCAGTGCCGAATTCGCAAAAAGGGGCCTGGTCCTTTAGCTGCATTTTGGTCCGGATCTTAAGTGGTTAAAGGAGAAGTACAGCCAAGGATTGTTTGGCTGCACTTCTCCTGTGGATCACAGGAGAGCAGTTCGTTCTGCACACCTGTGACCCACTTTCAGCAGACAGGGGGCCAAAGCTTCCTGTTGGCTGACATCACAGGGCTGGTCCAGGCTTGGGAAGGATCACGACTAGAGTTGAGCGGACACCTGGATGTTCGGGTTCGGGTCCGAACCCCAACTTAAAAAAAAAGTTTGGGTTCGGGAACCCGAACCCGAACTCCGAACCCCATTGTAGTCAATGAGACACGGACTTTTAGAAAAAAAAATGCGCGGAGGTCCCCGCAAATTCAATAACCAGACCCTTTAGGTCTGGTATGGATATTAAGGGGAACCCCGCCGTCAATTTAAAAAAAAAAATGACGAGCGGTTCCCCCTAAATATCCATAACCAGACCCTTCAGGTCTGGTATGGATATTAAGGGGAACCCCGCCGTCAATTTAAAACAAAAATGACGTGCGGTTCCCCCTAAATATCCATAACCAGACCCGTTATCCGAGCACATTGACCTGGCCGGCCGCAGAAAAGAGGGGGGGACAGAGTGCGGCCCCCCCTCTCCTGAACCGCACCAGGCCACATGCCCTCAACATGGGGAGGATGTCCCCATGTTGATGGGGACAAGGGTCTCATCCCCACAACCCTTGCCCGGTGGTTGTGGGGGTATGCGGGCAGGAGGCTTATCAGAATCTGGAAGACCCCTTTAACAAAGGGGACCCCCAGATCATTTCACGAAGGAAGTGTAAAGTCTTGTAAAAAAAACACACACACATACACCGTAGAATAAAGTCCTTTATTAATAAAAAAAAAAAAAAAGAAAAAAACTCTAGCGGTGATAATCCACTCGTTCCCGGCTTCCTGCTTCAACGTTGTCCTGATCCTGCAATGGCTGCGGGTGATCTCCAGCGATGAGAAGATCCAGCGACGGGTGATCTCCGCTCCAGCGATGAGAAGATTCATTCATCCGGAGCGCAGCATCCCCGACCTCCTCTCACCGCTGGACACAGCCCAGCGAATGACGCGCTGAAGCTGTGACATTACTTATATAGAGGAGGCAGGGCCACCCGTCACGTGACCCCGCACCCTCTGACGTACCCTCTGCTACGTCACTGGGTAATCCCCGGCTTCCCTCTTCCTGGGCTTCCCCAGTGACGTAGCAGAGGGTACGTCAGAGAGTGCGGGGACAAGTTTTTTTCTTTTTTTCTTTTTTATTAATAAAGGACTTTATTCTACGGTGTGTGTGTGTGTTTTTTACAAGACTTTACACTTCCTTCGTGAAATGGTAGGGGTACAGTGTACCCCATTACCATTTCACACGGGGGGGGGTCAGGATCTGGGGGTCCCCTTTGTTAAAGGGGTCTTCCAGATTCTGATAAGCCTCCCGCCCGCATACCCCCACAACCACCGGGCAAGGGTTGTGGGGATGAGACCCTTGTCCCCATCAACATGGGGACATCCTCCCCATGTTGAGGGCATGTGGCCTGGTGAGGTTCAGGAGAGGGGGGGCCGCACTCTGTCCCTCCCTCTTTTCTGCGGCCGGCCAGGTCAACGTGCTTGGATAACGGGTCTGGTTATGGATATTTAAATTGTCTGCTCATCATCTTCTATGGGAACGCATCTGATTTGCAAATGTGTTCCGTTCTGAACACAAATTCTCTTCTCCCTGCTCACTACAGCTCCCCCTCCAAAGTCAGCTGATCCACAGCTACAATGAAGAGGAACCGCTGAACAGCTGTTTTTTCTCTTTGCAGAGAAAACAGAGCTGCAATTCACGCCGCACATGTGTGAACCCAGCCTTAAAAAGGATATTAACTCGAGAGATAAAACTATAATTCTACCACCGAAAACTTAAGGTTTGAGTATGCCACCCTGTTCTAGTCACCAATTCTCAGGAAAGTGATAGCATCAGCACTGTTCTCTGAATTAATAAGGGCCTCCAGGTAAAGGCAAGAGGAAACTGACCCATCTTGTGAAAATTCAGAAGCCTTATTCTCATAATAGAATGCTTTAATACAAGTTTAAATCTGTTATAAAACCTGAAGCAACAATTGAAGGGGGGGGGGGGGGGGGTTAATGCAGACAGAAGCCCTTCCCACCACTCTAAAGGGCAGTTTGTGATGGATCACTTTTCACAGGATTTTTGATAAGTGGTGAGGAGGCCATGTCATCTCCTCACTGCCCCTTTTAACCCTGAATATGCTGACACGGCACACTGCAACTGTGTGCATTGTGCACGGTTGCAGGGAGGCTGCAGAGCCTCACCATTCACTTGAATGGGTTCCGTTTGTTGGTGATGCCACCAGCTGAATGTGGCATGCCACTCAATATTTGTGCAGCCACAAAGCATCAATAATTGTCAAACATTGCACTATATAAAAAAAACATTGTTGTAAACCCTTAAATATACCCAGTGAAGAGACTGGCTTCAGATGATACACAAAGATGAAACAAATGCTCCTGCATAAGTTGTACATGTCAAAGCCCAGAATTGATCAAACTTGTCCAAGCATTCAGGGGGGGAAAAAAAGGGGGGGGGAGAGAGCTGAAAGTTACACTCTGCAGAGCTCAGCAAGAAGCAATATGAGACCCTTTACACAGCAACAGAGCCAGTAGCGGCTGGTGCTCCATTTTTTTGGGTAGGGCAGCAAATAAATCACCCACCCATCCCCCCCCCATCAGTCCAACACCCCCGGTCGATCAGCAAACCGGTTAACGCCCGCCGCATGTATAAGTACGTCCACAGAATGGCACGTACAGGCATATGGGCGGACCCCCGCCTTTCCCGTGGTCGAGGTCCGATCGGGACCCCCTCCGGTACATGCAGCGGCCGTTAACCGCGTGGGAGCGATCCGGGATGAGGGGGCGGCTATTGGTTTCCAGCCACCCCCTCGTGATCGCTCCCAGCGAATCCGCTTCCACCAGTGCCCGCCCTGCCTGTGTAACTGTAAACACAGGCAGGGAGGAAGTGATGTCATCTCTCCTCTGGCGGTCTTTTCAGTCCGGATCCAGAAGAGAGAAGGCATCAGTACAGTGAGTTGCACCAAGCACCACACTGACACAGCACACATAGGCACATAACCCCCCCGATCACCCCCCTGTCACAGTGTCACTGATTGCAGTGATCATTTATTTTTTGATCACTGCATTTAGTGTCATTTGTAACAGTAAAAAGTGTTAGGGCAGTTAGCTTTAGGCCCCTTTAGGTCAAGGGTAGCCCCCTACCCCCCCAAATAAAGGTTTAACCCCTTGATCACCTCCCTAGTTAACCCTTTCACCCCCTATTGCCTGTGTCACTAAGCGATCTGTTTTCTGATCGCTGTATTAGTGTCACTGTTGCCGCTAGGTAGCTAGTTTTTTTTGAGGTTCGCCGCCAGGTTTCTATAACGTTAGGTACCCCCATAAATAAAGGTTTTAACCCCTGATTGCCCCTAGAGTTAACCCTTTCACCAGTGATCACCGTATAAGTGTCACTGGTGACGCCGGTTAGCCAGTTAGTTATTTAGTTATTTTAGGTTCGCCGCAAGGTTTTTAGAAAGCGTCAGGTACCCCCATAAATTACCTAATAAAGGTTTTAACCCCCTGATTGCCCCCTAGTTAACCCTTTCACCAGTGACCACCGTATAAGTTTTACGGTTGACGCTGGTTGGTTAGTTTGCTGTTTATAGCATCAGGGCCCCCGCCGTATATAACCCAATAAAGGTTTAACCCCCTGATCACCCGGCGGGTGATATAAATAAAATTTTAGCGCCAGTCAGGGTCTGCGTCACCCCAGGCAGCGTTAGGTTAGTGCCAGTAATGCTTACACCCACGTGCAAAGCATACACCCCCCTTAGTGGTATAGTATCTGAACGGATCGATACCTGATCTGATCAGATCTATACTAGCGTACCCAGCAGTTTATGGTACCCAAAAACGCATTGTTATCGGAATCAGCCCAGATACCCGCTAGCACCTGCGTTTTCCCCCTCTGCCCAGCCCAACCCACCCAAGTGCAGTATCGATCGATCACTGTCACTTACAAAACACAAGACACATAACTGCAGCGTTCGCAGAGACAGGTTTTTTTAAGCGTTTTCTACATTTGCTTTTCTACAGATCAGGTGCTTTTTTTACCTGTGAATCCTTACTATTGTACCACTAAATTTAGAGCCCAAAATGGCAAAGCGGATGTACAATAGTAAGCAGGCCTACGAGTTCATGAGCATGACAGATAGTGAAGAGGAGGAGGTCACGCATCTGTCAGAATCTGGCTCAGAATATGAACCCGTTTACAACAGCGGCTCCATGCTAGAGCTCTGACGACGAAGTTGTGGTCCCTGCTAAGGCCAGGCGTACCCGATCCCGTTCTGATGTTGTTGAGCAGCAAGAACCGCAGGACCCTTGTATGGAGCAGAGAAGTACTAGCGCCGCTATTCCTTCTGGTGAACTGGCAAGCACCAGCGGCCTAGTACACCCTGGTCGTTCATCCAGCACTGCAGTAACACTTGGTGACGTGGTGAGTCCCATAAGTGCAGTTCAAGCTGGCGAGGTGGCAAGCACAAGTAGTGTCCTGCTGCCACCAAGAAGAAGACAGAGACAGGCCCGTCGTGCCCATAGTGCCCTTCCTGTAGAATTTGCCTATCCTGATTGGGTTCCCACCACTTCTGCAGCACCCGTACTTCCCCCATTCACTGGCCAACCCGGTATTCAGGTGGATACATTTGATTTTATGCCACTTGATTTCTATTCGCTGTATTTCACAGAAGATCTCTATGGATCTATTGTGGACCAGAGTAATTTATATGCTGGTACCTACATCACCGCTAATCCCCAGTCTCTCCTTGCCAAAGAATGGAAACCAATTACGGTTTCCGAATTTAAGACCTTTCTGGCCCTTACCCTCAACATGGGCATACACAAATTTCCGAAGTTGCGTATGTATTGGTCCATACATCCAATTCACAATATGCCCATATTCTCTGCTCACATGGCCAGGAATTTTACGTTACGAGGCGATCCTGCGGTTCCTGCATTTCAGTGACAATGCACTTTGTCGTCCACGTGGAGACCCTGAATTTGACCGGCTCTACAAAATTCGGACCCTCATAAACCATTTCAATGAACGTTATGCAGCCTTGTTTAATCCCCAGCAAGTTGTATGCGTTGATGAGTCCCACATTTAATTTTCTGGCCACTTGTC
This sequence comes from Rana temporaria, assembly GCF_905171775.1. Classification (NCBI taxonomy): domain Eukaryota; kingdom Metazoa; phylum Chordata; class Amphibia; order Anura; family Ranidae; genus Rana; species Rana temporaria. Next base: position 87,534,505 of record NC_053501.1, on the reverse strand, counting down.
TTTCAAACAGTTCCTTCCCAGCAAGCGTGCCAGATACGGGGTCAAGCTCTATAAGCTCTGTGACAGGGCAACAGGCTACACATGGAGCTTTAGGGTTTATGAGGGCAAAGATAGTGAGGTAGAGCCGGAAGGATGCCCAGATTACATGGGGAGCGCTGGCAAGATCGTGTGGGACTCTTATTCGGAAAGGGGTACCACTTGTATGTGGACAATTATTGCAGCAGCGTACCACTTTTTAGTCACTTGTTTAATCATCAGATTGGAGCATGTGGCACCGTGCGACCTTATCGCCGGGGCTTTCCCCAGAGGCTTGTAGATTCTCGTCTTAGGCTGGGGGCAAGAGCCTACTGCAGATGTAATAATTTGCTCGCTGTGAAGTGGCGGGACAATAAGAATGTTTTCGTTCTTACCACCCTTCACGCAAACACGACAGTACAAATTTGTACGGCGACTGTTGTGGAGAAACCCCTCTGTGTCCACGAATATAACCAAAATATGGGAGGGGTAGACCTCAACGACCAGTTGATGGCGCCGTATCATATTGCCCGTAAGGCGAGACGCTGGTACAAAAAAGTGTCTCTATATTTATTTCAATTGACTCTACTGAATGCATATGTCTTATACAAAGCTTCAGGACTGAATGGATCCTTCCTTCAATTCCAGAAGGATATCATCACAGAACTCCTGTATCCAGGCGGTTCTGTACCTCACCATCCCCTACCAAATGCAGTAAGCCGACTGCATGAGAGGCATTTTTCATATGCCCTCGAGAGTACCCCTACCCAACGAGCCCCCCAAAGAAAATGTTGTGTCTGTACCAAGCGCGGTGTGACGGTATTACAATGATATCGCCGTCAACGTTCCCTTCTTCCCATAATGAAAATCACCCCAATATTCCACGAGGAGGAATATTCCTGGGATCGCCCAAAAAGCCACACATGAGACAAGCTTACTGCTGGAACAAGACAGACTTTTAATGGTATAACACAGAGCTTATATGCAGGTTACAACTGTTAAAATGACAATCTCCGCCCCCCCTCACACAGTGGGGGGTCTTCAATACAGATCCTTTGAAATAAGGATATCTCATTGAACTAATCAGTATCTAGCCGGTTCGGCTCCGCTATGTTTAACCTGATCAGACACATTCCTTTATCATATATGTAAAAAGTATAATCAGCGCAATAAAACACACATAAAGCAAGCAGCTGAACACTAGGATTCAATTGATAAAATTCCTGAAAGTAAATACAAGTAGATAGTGCAGCGCTAAAAGTCCAATATTAGAAAGTCCTTAAAAGAATCTTCTCTAAAGTGACTGGTGATAAGTAAAATCATGCAGGTGCTGTAGCGTGGAATAAAGCAGAAACACCTCCACCGATGGTAGCAATGGCCGCTCACCTCACAGATATGACCCTCTGTTAGATTAGGTCATATACAGCAATCCCATAAGGGTATCTCCAATAGCAAGGAAAATCCAGCAGTGATAAAGAGGTCTCCAAAAGGATGGTCAGCAGTAAAGCATCCAATCCTGTACACACACCTCAGCCCCGCCTCCTCTGCATTTAGTGTCATTTGTAACAGTAAAAAGTGTTAGGGCAGTTAGCTAACTGCCCTGTGGCAGAGGAGGCGGGGCTGAGGTGTGTGTACAGGATTGGATGCTTTACTGCTGACCATCCTTTTGGAGACCTCTTTATCACTGCTGGATTTTCCTTGCTATTGGAGATACCCTTATGGGATTGCTGTATATGACCTAATCTAACAGAGGGTCATATCTGTGAGGTGAGCGGCCATTGCTACCATCGGTGGAGGTGTTTCTGCTTTATTCCACGCTACAGCACCTGCATGATTTTACTTATCACCAGTCACTTTAGAGAAGATTCTTTTAAGGACTTTCTAATATTAGACTTTTAGCGCTGCACTATCTACTTGTACATTCCTTTATCAATTAACATTTAGAACAATACACACAAGAGAGTCAATTAACTCTTTGAAATAGGGAGCTGGCTGAGGAAGGGTCATTAACATATCAATCAGCCTGTAACACATGAACCCTTTTTACCTCTAACACACACAATATAACTAAAACAAGCAGGGAGAATTACACTGAAGCATATGCTTCACAATGGCCCCCCTTTTTCTCCCTGCTCCGGCAAACCGGTTGGACCTTCCCTGGTCCAGTAGGGTTGACGGGTTCAGAGCTTTTAGTCCGAGGTTAACTCCGTTTGGCGTAGCTGACCTCCCTTGGCAACTGTTTCAGACTCAGGTATGCCACCGGGTCGTCAGATCACACGCCGTTCAGTCCCCAAGTCTTGGTGCAATCTGCAGAGTCACCAGAAGTCAGTGTGAAGACGGCGAATGGGTCTGTGCGCCGCCGTCTAGGTGTCCCGCTATGGGAGGGGGCAGGTTATGGCTCTGAAGTGACAATCACATGAGATTCATAAAAAAAAGAAAAAGTTATATTTGTTGAAATGCTGTAGCACTGGTGCTCAGAGTCCGGGGGGGGAATCAGTGCCCCATAGGGTCAGCCACCCTCTGCTCCCTCCGCAGCCGCCGGTTCTTCTCTTTGAGCTTCTCCAGCTCCATCTCCAGTTCATGGAGCCTGGGGGGGTCAGCCTGCTGTGACCTCAGGTGGTTGTTCTCCTCCTCCATGCGGCTTATGCACTCCTCCAGCTCTATGTACTCACGGATCAGCTCCTGCTTGCTCATGTCCTGCAGGCTCTCCACGTGGTCCTTCATCATCAGGAACTGGGTGGTGGTGTAAGGGGCCACCGGTGGGCCCTTGACGAACATCTCGGCCCACATCTGGGACGCCCGCTGCGACTCCCTCTCCTCCAGTCGCTTCTTCTCCTCCCAAGTCAGCTTGTTATACGGCTTCCAGGACCTCTTCTTCTTGGGGGGTAGCCGGCGGTGCCTCTTTCTGCCCAGCTCCCTCCAGGGCCCCTCCGGCTCATGGCTGTCGCCCATGACCAGCTGACAATGGTGTTCCCTGTTGTCCGTAATAACAGATTGTACCGTGAGGACTTCGTAAAGGGTGTCCAATGGTTCTTCCGGAACCAGCTCCTGGGGATCCCAAGCCGAGTCTACACAATGGGCTGCTGCTGGTGGGCGGTACCCAGGTTGAGACCAATTTGACCTGGTGTTGTCATTCAGGGGGCAATTCTGCTTGAAGTGACCCAGCTGTTTGCACCGGAAGCAGCGTTGTTCGTTGTCCTCCTGGCGTGGATAGCGAGGGCTAGATGTCATCGGTCTGTTAGGAGGTTGGTATCTAGCGGCTGGTGGGTGTGAGGGCGCCGTTGGTCGTGGAGGTTGTACCCGTGGTGTGACCTGGTTTGTCTTGCGAGTATCCGCATATTCATCCGCCAACTTCGCGGCCTCTGGGAGAGTCATGGGCCTGCGATCTCTCACCCAATCTTTGACATCCATCTGGATGTGATTGTAAAATTGCTCCAGGAGCATTAGTTGCAAAATGTCCTCTGCGGTGTGGCCTGGCTGCTGTTAACCCAGTTAGAGGCAGACAGGGATAACTGGCATGCCCATTCCCCGTAAGAGTCTTTCGTGGTTTTGCGTGAGTCCCTGAACTTCTGTCGGTGGGACTCTGGGGTTACTGCATAACGAGCCAGAAGCGCTTCTTTAACCCGGGCGTAGCTATGGATATCCTGATCTGGCACGGTCCGGAAAGCATCAGAAGCTTTGCCTGACAGTTTGCCTGACAATATTGCAATCCACTCTCCTCTAGCTATTCGGTGCAGGTTACATTGTCGCTCAAAATGTGCCAGGTAGTTATCAATCTCACAGTCCTTTTCATCAAAAGCTTTAAAAGCGCTAAACGGAATCTTCCTTGCGTCTGCTGTGCTGTACTCACTGCTTGGAGGATGTGCGGCTGCTTGTTGGACTGCTGCCAGTTTTAACTGTAGTTCTGCATCTCTTATTTGTTTAGCCTTCTGTAGTTCTGCATCTCTTATTTGTTTATCCTTCTGTAGCTCTGCGTTTACTAACAGGTCCATCACTTTCAGCACCACATCCGCCGTTGGGTTCGGACCGAACCATGCTAGCTTCTCTCTCATTACTTTGTTGGCTGGCGATTCCTCCTCCTGAATCACTGGTGTCTCCATCTCTTGTACTGCTGGCGTTGCTGCAACCACGTTCTCCTGGTCTAGCTCCATTAATTCTGCTATGATGACCCGCTTGGTTTTGTTGCTAGCAATCCTTCCACGAACTTCCAGTAGTTCTTCCAGTGTCTGCTTGGAATCCGGGTGAAAAGGAGGGTAGAAGGGAAAATCCCGCTGCTGCCAACCAATTGTGACAGTATTACAATGATATCCCCGTCAACGTTCCCTTCTTCCCATAATGAAAATCACCCCAATATTCCACGAGGAGGAATATTCCTGGGATCGCCCAAAAAGCCACACATGAGACAAGCTTACTGCTGGAACAAGACAGACTTTTAATGGTATAACACAGAGCTTATATGCAGGTTACAACTGTTACAATGACAATCTCCGCCCCCCCCTCACACAGTGGGGGGTCTTCAATACAGATCCTTTGAAATAAGGATATCTCATTGAACTAATCAGTATCTAGCCGGTTCGGCTCCGCTATGTTTAACCTGATCAGACACATTCCTTTATCAATTAACATTTAGAACAATACACACAAGAGAGTCAATTAACTCTTTGAAATAGGGAGCTGGCTGAGGAAGGGTCATTAACATATCAATCAGCCTGTAACACATGAACCCTTTTTACCTCTAACACACACAATATAACTAAAACAAGCAGGGAGAATTACACTGAAGCATATGCTTCACACGCGGATTTAGGCGTGACACCCGTTATTTTTGTCCCCAATGTCCTGCCGATCCTGGTCTTTGTATTGGTGAATGTTTTGAAAGCTTCCACACACGAGTGAAGTATTAGCGTAGGGTAAAACATTTCACAGGCTAGGCACACTTACACAGGGTCTTCCAAGATGCCATCGCATTTTGAGAGACCCAAACCTGGAACCGAAAAGTTGAACAGTTACAGTTACAAAAAAAAGTGTTAAAAAAAATAAATAAAAAAAAAGTAAAAAATAAAAACACAAAAAAATATAAAATAAAAAAAACAAAAATAGTTGTAGTTTTATTGTTCTCTCCCTCTCTATTCTCTCTCTATTGTTCTGCTCTTTTTTTACTGTATTCTATTCTGCAAAGTTTTATTGTTATGTTTTTTTCATGCTTGCTTTTCAGGTATGTAATTTACTTTACTGTTTTCAGGTACGCCATTCAGCTGTTGCGCGGACTTATTTATCTTGACAGCAACAGCGTTTGCTCCCACGATATATAAAGCCGTGACTCCAGTGCTGTAGGAGGTGATTTCACCACCACAGTTAAAAAAAAGAGCATATATGCTGAAGCATGAGGGCATTAGGGGCGGAGGAGCGATTTTGCTCCTAATGCCGCGTATATACGGTTGACATTCCTACGGAGGCTTGCCCGTGGAAAAGTCTGACCGTGTGTACGCGGCATAACTTTTTTTGCGGGAGGATGCCCCCATGCTTCGGCATATATATATATATTTTAGGCACAGGTTGCGTTAAATGTTTTATTTTTTACTATGTTTTTTTTTTAGTATTTGCTTTGCAGGTATGGTATGATCTTACTGTTATACTGTAATGTTACTTTGTTTTAATATTAACCATCATTTGCTTAGCAGGTACGTCATTCAGTTGCAGCGCGGATTTATTTAGCGTGATAGCAACAGCGTTTGCTCCCACGATATATAAAGCCGCGACTCCAACGCTGTAGGAGGTGATTTCACCACCACAGTTAAAAAAAAGAGCATATATGCCGAAGCATGGGGGCATTAGGGGCGGAGGAGCGATTTTGCTCCTAATGCCGCGTACATACGGTTGACATTCCTACGGAGGCTTTCCCGTGGAAAAGTCTGACCATGTGTACACGGCATAGAAAAGACCGACCGTGTGTATACAGCATAACTTTTTTGCGGGAGGATGCCCCCATGCTTCGGCATATATAAATGGTGCATGTATGCCCATCATTAGAAGTGGGTGGATGAAGGGAGGTATTGTAATGGTGGGCATACCCACCGATCAATATTTTTTTCGTTCAGCCAACGGATATAAACAGCGCCATTGGGAAATTGGGAAAGCATTTTATCACACCGATCTTGGTGTGGTCAGATGCTTTGAGGGCAGAGGAAAGATCTAGGGTCGAATAGACCCCATTTAAAAAAAATAAAAAAAGAGTACCTGTCACTAACTATTGCTATCATAAGGGATATTTACATTCCCTGAGATAACAATAAAAATGGTAAAAAATAAATAAAATGGAAGGAACAGTTTACAAATAAAATAAAAAAAGCGAAAATAAATATAAAAAAAAAAGCAAAGGCGAACGCAAGCGTCGGTCTGGAGTCATATGTAAACAGCAATTGCACCATGCATGTGAGGTATCACCGCGAAGGGCAGATCGAGGGCAGTCATTTTAGCAGTAGACCTCTGTAAATCTAATGTAAAGGCTTTTAAAAATGTATGTAGTTTGTCGCCACTGCGCGTTTGTGCGCAATTTTAAAGTATGTCGTGTTTGGTATTCATGTACTCGGCCTAAGATCATCATTTTTATTTCATCAATATTTTGGGCAATATAGTGTGTTTTAGTGCTTTAAAATTAAAAAAAGTGTATTTTTTCCCAAAAACATGCGTTTTAAAAAACAAATACTGTGTGGAAAAAAAAAATGCAACACCCACCATTTTAATCTGTAGGGCCTTTGCTTTAAAAAAATATATACGGTAATGTTTGGGGGTTCAACTTGACTTTCTTGCAAAAAAAATAAATATGTTTTTATGGAAACAAACAGTGTCAGAAAGGGCTTTTTCTTCAAGTGGTTAGAAGAGTGGTTAGAAGAGTGGGTGATGTGTGACATAAGCTTCTAAATGTTGTGCATAAAATGCCAGGACAATTCAAACCCCCCCCCCCCCAAATGACCCCATTTTGGAAAGTAGACACCCCAAGCTATTTGGAGAGAGGCATCTCAAGTCCATGGAATATTTTATATTTTGACCCAAGTTGCGGGAAAAATAAATATATATATATTTTTTTTTTGCGCAAAGTTGTCACTAAATGATATATTGCTCAAACATGCCATGGGCATATGGGCATATGTGGAATTACACCCCAAAATACATTCTGCTGCTACTCCTGAGTACGGGGATACCACATGTGTGAGACTTTTTGGGAGCCTAGCCGCGTACGGGACCCCAAAATCCAATCACCGCCTTCAGGCTTTCTAAGGGTGTAAATTTTTGATTTCACTCCTCACTACCTATCACAGTTTCGAAGGCCATAAAATGCCAAAATAGCACAAAAAAAACCAAATGACCCCATTTTGGAAAGTAGACACCCCAAGCTATTTGCTGAGAGGCATGTCGAGTCCATAGAATATTTTATATTTTGACACAAGTTGCGGGAATATGCCAAACTGATTTTTTTTTGCACAAAGTTGTCACTAAATGATATATTGCTCACACATGCCATGGTTATATGTGGAATTGCACCCCAAAATACATTTTGCTGCTTCTCCTGAGTACGAGGATACCACATGTGTGGGACTTTTTGTGAGCCTAGCCGCGTACGGGGCCCCGAAAACCAAGCACCGCCTTCAAGATTTCTATGGGCATACATTTTTGATTTCACTCCTCACTACCTATCACTAAGGATGAGCTCCGGCATGTTCGCATAGAACACGTGCAGAGCCCGCCAGGAAGTCGGCACCCGCGCTGCGCTAATCACAGCCAGGCAGACATTTCCCGATATCTGCAGCCGAGCATTGGACAAGGTCTGCCTGGCTGTGATTAGCGCAGCGCGGTTGCCGACATCCTGGCGGGCTCTGCACATGTTCTATGCGAACACGCCAGAGCTCATCCTTACCTATCACAGTTTTGAAGGCCATAAAATGCCAAGATGGCACACAACCCCGCCAAATGACCCAATTTTGGAAAGAAGACACCCCAAGCTATTTGCTGAGAGGCATGTTAAGTCCATGGAATATTACATTTTTTGGCCCCAAGTGATTGAATAATGACCAAAAAAAAAATACAAAACGTTGTCACTAAATGATATATTTCTCACACATGCCATGGTTATATGTGGAATTACACCCCAAAATACATTTTGCTGCTTCTCCTGAGTACGGGAATACCACATGTGTGGGACTTTTTGGGAGCCTAGCCACGTACGGGACCCCAAAAACCAATCACCACCTTCAAGATTTCTAAGGACATAAATCTTAGATTTCACTCACACAAATCTTGAAGGCGGTGATTGGTTTTCAGGGTCCCGTACGCAGCTAGGCTCCCAAAAAGTCCCACACATGTGGTATCCCCGTACTCAGGAGAAGCAGCAAGAATGTATTTTGGGGTGTAATTCTACATATGCCCATGGCATGTTTAATCAATTTATCATTTAGTGACAACGTTTTGTACATTTTTTGCCTCTCAGCAGTTTCCTTGGGGTGTCTACTTTCCAAAATGGGGTTATTTGGGGGGGTTTTGTACTGCCCTGCCATTTTAGCACCTCAAGAAATGAGATAGGCAGTCATAAAATAAAAGCTGTGTAAATTCTAGAAAATGTGGAGGGCGTGGCCTGACTGGCAATGGAGTAGGACGCAGGGTGCCGGAGCTCCTCTCGCTGACTCTACTGATTTTCAGCCTGTGACACAATCCGGGGGTGAAAGTACCCACAAACCCGCCAGACGTCTCCGGGACCGGAACGAAGGATGTCCCAGCCGAAAAAGTCGTCCGCAGCGGCAGACAAACTAGCCAAATACAGGCACGGGGGTGACGAGGAGCAGGCCAAAGATGGCGCCGACGAACCTCCGGGAGAAGGGCGCCATGCGGAGGACACAGCGAAAGTATTGGAGGCCATAGCCGCACTACAGGGCATGCTTACGGCCAAGATAGATGAGGTGAAGATTGACATCTCCCTCATGAGACAGGACTTGTCCACGGTCAGGGAACGGGTGACTGAAACGGAGGCCATATCAGAGCGGCAGAGGACATCCTGCATCCCATGCAAAATGCCACGGAGGACATGCAGCATCAGATACGCCAGCTCCACGCACACCAAGATGAAATGGAGAACAGGCTTCGCCGCTGTAATTTGCGGTTCGTAGGCCTGCCAGAGCGAGCTGAGGGAAGGGATCCAGCTGAATTCCTGGAGAATCTCTTCATAAAAGTGTATAGGAGAGAGGCATTCTCAGTGATGTTTGCGGTGGAAAGGGCGCACCGAATACCTGCGAAGCCCCCACCTGAAGGAGCACCCCCCGTACGTTTATTGCTAAATTCCTGAATTTCAGGGATAGGGATAAAATCATGCGCCTGTCAAGAGAGAAGGGTAACATGAAGATGGGCAATGGCCACGTGGCGGTGTTCCCGGATTTTTCCAACGAGGTGCAGAGGAAACGAGCGCAATACCAGGATGTGAAGCGTCGCCTGAGAGTGCTACACCTCAAGTATGCCATGTTATTCCCGGCAAGGCTCAGAGTGGAAGAAGACGGAAGGGCGCAGTTTTTTGACACCCCTGCCGCCGCTGCGGCGTGGCTGGATCGCAAAGGGAGACAGGAGTGATGGTGGACATGGTTAACCGTGAGTACTGTTTCCTGGAGGATGGGGGGCAAATTTTTCTATTTTTTCTCTCCTGTTAGGGGCCCAAGTGTTTAGGGCCCGACCGAAGAGAACTGTTGGCAGGAGTCTCGGGCCTACCTAGAGTTGGTAATGGGACCCCAAGTTTACTCTGACTCAGTTTTGATGCCCCGAATTCATCAGTTTCCCCCCCCATTCCTTTTTGCCTTCTTTATTTTTTCTAGTTTCTACCCCTGACTTATGGCCCTGCTCTGTATATATTTTTCTCTCCATATGTACAGTCATTTGTTGTATATGGCGGGGCCTAAACAAGATTGTACCAGCCTCGTGAGGAAATAGGGGGGGGACAGGACTTTCTGTGGTGGACTACAAAATTCCTTTTTTTTTTTTTTTGTTTCTCCCCTTTGTTTTTATATATGCCTGCGGACAAACAGTGGATCCGGTGTGGACATGTTGGAAGTGGCGGGAAGGTCACAGAGTGTAACACACTGACTGGCGGGAGGAGCGAGGCCCGAATTTTTCTTTTTTTCTTTTTCTGAGAGTATGGGCCTCATTCCCCTTCTTTTTTCCATCTTGGGGATGCTAATTTTTTCCCGCTCCAACTCTGCGTGTCGCTCAGTGAACAACCGCCCCCACGCAACAAACTGTTTTCATGACGTAATGTTTTTCATGGACCTTAAGAAATGTGCCTCCAGTCAGGGTTCTCTGCTGGAAGATATTATTAGACATTATTATGTGATATAGTAAAAAAGGAAGTCGCGCTAATTTGAAGTAATATAATGAACCACCAGTGACTAACAAACAATAAATTAGAAACAGTTCAATATATGATGCGGTATAGATTCTGTGACGTCCCGGGTGGGCAAATATATAGATTTTTTCTTACAACCCTTGGTAAGAAATATGCCGTCTTTTCTAAAAGACACTAGACAAGTCATTAACATCCTGACTGATTTATCCCCATCCCCAGGTCTTTTTCTCGTGACAGCTGACGTCACGTCACTTTATACAGTGATTCCGCATGACCTGGGCCTTGAGGCAGTGGGTTATTATTTGGATAGGGATTCAGAGCTCCCTGAAGTCCAGATTGCATTTATTATGGAACTACTGCAATTTGCAGCTTCCCATAACTTTTTCTGGCATGATGGTAAATTTTACCGGCAAGATAGGGGAGTTGCTATGGGGGCTAAGTATGCCCCCAGCTTGGCCAATTTATTCATGGCCAAGTGGGAGGAGGATGTCGTCGATGTTACTTCTAGGCCCCATATTATGTTATGGGCCAGATACATCGACGACATCCTCCTCTTATGGAGAGGCTCTGAAGAGGAGTTGTCTGAGTTCATGTCCTTCCTTAATATTAACAACAGAGGCATAATCCTCAAATATGAGGCTAGTAGAGACACCATCAATTTTCTAGATCTGTCTATCTCAGTGAAGGAAGGAAGGTTCATTACTTCTACTCACTTCAAAACCACAGATAGGAATTCGTTTATCCCACATGACAGCTGCCACCATGCCTCATGGCTTGGAGCAGTCCCTAAGGGACAATTCCTTAGACTTAAAAGGAATTGTAGTGAGCAGAGCACTTTTTCTGAACAGGCTGGTGTTCTTACACAGCGTTTTTTGGAAAAAGGATATGGCCGAGACTCTCTTGTAGAGACTCTAGATTTGGTCTCAGGTACTAAGCGAGAGGATCTTCTCCAGACCAAGCCTAAAGCGAACCAGTTGGCCAACTACAAAGCTCCCTTCATTACAGACTACTCCTGTCAGCATGCCAATGTCAGACACATTGTGTCCAAGCATTGGCATGTACTTAGAAGTGACAAGACTCTGAATGCCATTCTCCCTGACAAGCCGAGAGTGGTATTCAGGGGGTCCACATCCCTCAAAGATAAACTGTCACCGAATGTCTTGGATCCTCCCAAGATCCAATCAATGTTTTTGTCGGGTCTTGTTGGTTTCTTTAAATGTGGGAGATGTCAGGTCTGTGCTGTCAATACAGTAATTCCCAAGAGAACCACAAGTTTCTCTTCCAGACATTCATCTAAGACCTTCCCCATTGAGTCATTCATTACCTGCTCCAGCACAGGTGTCATATATCTACTACAATGCCCTTGCGGCCTCCAATACGTGGGCAGGACAAAGCGTTTACTTCAAATACGCCTGAATGAACATATAGCCAACATCACGAGTGGCTATCCTGACCATTCAGTGTCCAGACATTTTTTGGAGGCCCACAATCAAGATCCCAAGGGTATTATTTGTATGGGGATAGATAAATTTCAGGCACACTGGCGAGGCAGTGATCTTGTAAGGAGCATTTCACGAACTGAAATGTTGTGGGTTCATACACTGAAATGTTACGAACCGCATGGTCTAAACATCGAAGTGGATGTGAACTGCTTCATTGACAATTCCTAGCTAGCACTGAAATTTTTGGTGCAAGATGCCTCAGTTTGACATACTTGGCCTCCTCTTCTCCTGATTTTTGAATTTCTCGTTTTTGAGTTTTTAATTTTAGGTGATTAAATCATACGAGCTCTGAATAGTCGCTGTCGGCGTTAGCCTAGACGGCACTTCCCTATTTAGTAGGTCTATATTAATTGTTGTTGGGGTCCATATTATAATACATATGTTTTTTTTTTTTTGAGTTGTTCATGTGTTCTATATAATATACTGTATATATTTTTATATATTCCGTATTCACAATTTTATATGTTTATATTTTGTATACTGTTTATGCATTTCACGAAGGCATTGAGCATTGCCTGACTGGAATTTTTTGTATTGTGGACATAGGTCTCAGGTGCCCCAAGAAGCCATCATGTACTTATGAACCTTACATTAAGATTCAATTGGGCATTTTGCACATATTTTTTAATTAATTAATTTTTAAAGTAATTTTTTAAATAAATATCTACTTTTGATTATATATGCTTATTTCATATTTTTGCATGTATATTCCTCCATTCAAGCGGATGACATGGTGATCTTTGTTAGATCTATCTGATATTTGCTTTATGAATGGTAAATGCTGAGATAATTTGTCACAACATCCCATTTGCGGTATAGAGGCGTGGCAATTACATACATCACAGCGCAATAACTTTTTGTTTTTACTCTGTGCTCTACCAAAGTATAGGGCTACAGCAATCAAGAGCCTTTCATGATGTCATTATTTTATTCACAGTTCCGCACTTCCTTCGTTTTGGACGTGGGGATATTAATTTGAAATTTTTTGTACCTGGATACTATGTTTCCACGGATAATTGGGACACTTGGGGGGCTGCCCGATTGGCTTAGACAGCCCTCTGCTTGTTACTCAAAACACCAGACATCTCCAGGATGATTTTTATATGTTTTTAAATTTGCCCTTTTCCTTTTCCCTGAGTTAAGATGGCGGACGGGGTTTCACCTGAGACGTGCGCCCATCATTGGCCTAGCTGGCTCCGCCTCCTTACTTGTACTTAAACGGTGACGCAGGACGCCTCCTCAATACCCGTGAGCAAGTCTTAGTAGACGAAACGTCGGGAGGAGACGTACTGACGTCACCGAAACTTTGAGGACTACACGTTCTATTACCGGCCGGATCTTTTGTGCTGTTTTGAACAGCTTTTTATGTAAGTGTATTACATTTTTGCCCATTAAATGCTTAAACGTTATCACACCATTGTGAGTTTCTTCCTCCATGACCGCGGATTGTCTAATACACTTTGGTGAATCCGAGGATTGTCTGTGGGAGAATCCATTTCCAGTGGCTGCCCATATCCCCCGTGTGCTTTTGATTTGTTTATACCCAGATCTCTGGTAAGGGTCAGTGTGTTTTTTAGGTGGTGGTTTGCATGTCACACTGTCCGTCTGCCAGTCACAGGGGGAATTTCTGTGTGTGATTACCTGACAATATCACACTATCTAGTTTTATTTTTTTTGCTTTCTGGATGTTCCACTGATCCACTGCTGGGAAGACCTTATCAAGATCCTGATCTCCTATGCAGCCCAGGTATGTGGCTAATCCGCTTGGCTTGATCCTTTGGATCTGAATATCTGGTAAGGGTCAGCACTCTCAGGGAACATTGATCCAGATCTTTCCACACGTTGTGATTCCACATGATTATCTGATTTTGCACAGAACTTTCACAGAGTTGATATTGGAATAAAGAAGATTTTTCTTCTTCTTTTGGGACTTTATAGTGTTCACTATTTTTTGATAAAGTCACGTTTTTTTAGCGCAACTCCATTCCTTCTTTTCATAGTATCTTTTGTTTGTATAAACATTTTGAGTTTGCAGCTGTTTTTATTATTGTTATAGATAAGCGCACTTTTTCCATTTTTTTCAATATATGATGGTAAAAACCACCAATGCTGTGAGTATAAATTGTGAGTGACTACTGGATATCATAAATGTCTCTGCAGTTGATATTCACAGATTGGCAATCTAGACAAGCCAAGAGGTTTTGAAGCAGTCCACAGGTGTAGTGATGAAAAGAATCTCAGGTAACAGTGATGACAACCACGCTGTGTTCAGAACAAACAGGGAGACTCACCACAGATAATACTGACTCTTACCAGAATTCAGTAAGTATATAGCATAAAAATCAGATCCAGTAGCAGCCCAAATGATTATCTTCAACTAACGATATCTCACTGAGGGAACTCTCCATTCATTAGTGATCACCATTAGATCCAAGCTGCTTCTGTCCTGGAGATACTGTCAAAATAATTTTCCAAATATGTGTCAAATTGGAGCATCACCAGCTTGCTAATATGAAAATGTACTCTGCCAGATCCCACCCTCTGTCCAGAACTGTGCTGCCTCCTGGTCTCCTTGCAAGGACTCCCTGGGCCTGATGCACATTTCATGCACACTGGGGATTATTTATTAACACTGGAGAGTGCAAAATCTGGAGCTGCACCAGATTTTGCACTCTCCAGTGTTAATAAATAATCCCCAGTGTGCATGAAATGTGCATCAGGCCCAGGGAGTCCTTTGCAAGGAGACCAGGAGGCAGCACAGTTCTGGACAGGGGGTGGGATCTGGCAGAGTACATTTTCATATTAGCAAGCTGGTGATGCTCCAATTTGACACATATTTGGAAAATTATTTTGACAGTATCTCCAGGACAGAAGCAGCTTGGATCTAATGGTGATCACTAATGAATGGAGAGTTCCCTCAGTGAGATATGGTTAGTTGAAGATAATCATTTGGGCTGCTACTGGATCTGATTTTTATGCTATATACTTACTGAATTCTGGTAAGAGTCAGTATTTTCTGTGGTGGAGGTCTCCTGTTTGTTCTGAACACAGCGTGGTTGTCATCACTGTTACCTGAGATTCTTTTCATCACTACACCTGTGGACTGCTTCAAAACCTCTTGGCTTGTCTAGATTGCCAATCTGTGAATATCAACTGCAGAGACATTTATGATATCCAGTAGTCACTCACAATTTATACTCACAGCATTGGTGGTTTTTACCATCATATATTGAACTGTTTCTAATTTATTGTTTGTTAGTCACTGGTGGTTCATTATATTACTTCAAATTAGCGCGACTTCCTTTTTTACTATGTTTGTTTTGTGCTGTATGGCACACTTAAGACGCGGCTGATAATAACATTTTTTTGCACTTTATATTGGGTCTGCGCAACAATATTTCCTTTTATCTATTATTATGTGATAGTTGAACGGTTAAGGGATCACACCAGGTTGGGGAGGTGCTGGGCTGGGAGGGGGGGGTGAGTTGGTCGGGTCACCGTTGTGACCCATACAGGTTTGTGAGATGTGTGAAGAGGTGTAGAGATGTGAGGAGGCAAATACAAAAGGTGGATGCACGTAGGAGAGACCCGTATGACATTGGGTTACTGTACTTGTTGTATTTCTGTGGCACCCTGCTGGTCCGACGGTATAATATGCATTTGGCGACACCATGACGTCCATTAAATTTCTAACGTGGAATGTCAGGGGAGTGAGAAATAAAATTAAGCGCACAGCAGCTCTGGCCTATTTGAAATCACAGAGATAATAGCGCTGACTGAGACGCATGTCACAGGACATCTGCAAGCAGCGCTGAAACGCCCATGGATTGGTTGGGCGTACTACAGCACGCATACCAGCTTCTCTAGGGGAGTTTCGTTATTAGTGACAAAGGCCACACCATTTGAATTACTGACCCTGGAGTCGGACCAGCAGGGGAAATATGTGTTTGTGCATGCCCGCGTGGGCGGTATACCCATGTTGTTAATTGCGTGCTATATCCCCCCCCACGTACAGCTCGGAAGTCGTCACGATGGGTCTGGCATTTATGGCTAAGTACCCGATGGTGCCGGCTGTGTGGATGGGGGACCTTAATATGACCATGGATCCGTTCATGGATCGTCCGGCACAGGCGGGGGGGATCTGACGGGGCCCAGCCTGACTAGGCTGGGCCGCCTGGTGAAAGAATTCGCCCTGACGGATGTTTGGAGGCTAAGGAACCCCGAGACTCGGGCATACACTTGCCACTCAACCAGTCATGCCACCATGTCCCGTATTGATTATATCTTGGTATCAGCGCCACTTTTGCCCAGGGTGGGGGGGGGGCAGGATTTGCTCCCAGAGCATTGTCAGATCACTCACCATGTTGGGTACAGTTGTTACTGCTGGGGGAGGTCCCTAGGAGAGTATGGAGACTTAACCCATTTTGGTTAAAAGCCCTGCAAGACCATGACAGTATCGAGAGGGAGTTAAAGTTTTTTTTTCCAGAGGACCAGGACCCCGCAGAACTTAACGCCAAGTGGGATACATTTAAATTA
Organism: Rana temporaria; assembly: GCF_905171775.1. Taxonomy (NCBI): domain Eukaryota; kingdom Metazoa; phylum Chordata; class Amphibia; order Anura; family Ranidae; genus Rana; species Rana temporaria. Next base: position 87,518,074 of record NC_053501.1, on the reverse strand, counting down.
CACGCAAGTAGGGTGTTGGACACTAGAATAAAGAGACTGGAGAGTTCATCTCAGATAATAGTGACCGAGTCAGAAGACATGCTGCGGAAACTAGAGGAGACTTTTAATGCGCAACCTAGTCCTGAGAATCTTAATAAGGTGAAGGTGCAAACTAGAGCAGTATCACAGCTACACATGGAAAAGGCCAACAGCGTATTTTCTTTTGTAAAACACGGTTGTAACGAACATTGGGGAAAAGGCGGGGAAGATGCCCCGCCTATTTGGCACATCACGGACCCCCCTGCAGGTAGCGGAGAGGTTTATGGGGTTTATAGAGACTTATATAGCTCCCAGAGTCACCACACACCACGGGAAATACAGGCTTATTTGCATTACTTTACAGTTCCCACAGTTGAAGGTGGAGCAGGTGCAGCCAGGGTTGGAGGCCTGCCTCTGGAGTTCTACGCCACCTATTCAGAGATACTAGTTCCTAAGTTGAGGGATGTATTTCATTCCATCTTTGACTCGGGTATCCTTCCCCTATCTGTGCAAGAGGCTCAGATAATAGTTCTTCCCAAGCCCGGCAAGGATCCGGGGTACCCCGAGTCGTACAGACCTATATCTCTGCTGCCGGTCAATATTAAGATTTTAGCTAAGGTCTTAGCCTCTAGACTAAATGTAGTGATTCTTTCCCTGGTACACCCGGACCAGACTGTGTTTATGCCGGGCAAGAATACGGCCATGAATATTAGGAGACTGTTCATGAATATACAGGCACAGCATGACAACGTGGGGACCAGAGTAGCGGTGTCCCTGCATACGGCTAAGGCCTTCGACTCAGTCAAGTGGTTGTATTTATGGGAGTATTTAAGATGCTATGGGTTCGCTCCAAAATTTATCAGGTGGTTTCATCTCTTGTATCAGACACCCAAGGCCAGAGTTTTCGTCAACGGGTGGCTGTCGGAGCAAATTACCTTGGACGGGGCACAAGGCAGGGATGTCCCCTGTCGCCGCTGTTGTACGCACTGGCGGGGGAACCGCTAGCCATTGCCATTAGAATGAGTCCAGACGTGGTGGGCCTCAGAAAAGGGGACACATGGGAAAAATAGGATTGTATGCAGACGACACTGTCCTTTTTTGGCAGATCAGGGACCGTCGTTACGTGCGGCGTTACACATTATAGAAGAGGCGGGTAAATATTCGGGGTTAAAGATTAACAGGGATAAGTCCCGAATCCTCCCACTGGATCAGTTCCCCCCGTCGGCGTCGTTCCCAGAACTACCTTTACAGAGGGTGGCGGAGGTCAAATATTTGGGGGTAAGCGTCACCAGGAACCTCAGGGATTATGTCCCTTTAAATGTAGAACCCCCTTTTTGCCACTATTAAAGCCCAAACGCAGGCGTGGGCCAGACTGCCCCTGGGGGTGATGGGTAGAATAAACTAGTGAAAATGATTTTACTGCCCAAGATTCTATATAGGTTTGGCATGCCCCACTATACATACCACTAAAAGTGTTTTAAAACAAATGGAAGCAATCCTTAACTCATTTGTATGGGGCTCGGGCCGACATAAACTGGCGTGGCACATACTTAAAAACCCTACATTGAGGGGGGGGGGCTGCTCCCTTCCGGATGTACAGGATAACTACGTTGCGTCGCAACTGTCCCATATTTATCATTTTAATACATCGGAAGCGCAGAGGCATAGGTCGTTAGTATGTAACAAACCAGGCAGCCCCTTTCATACCCCAGTACAGGCAATATTTAGGACGGGACATGGGGGGTGTAGGTCTTTGCGCTTCGGGGCGGATATGCTGCTGCACCAGCAAAAAGTATGGGATATAGCCCTTAAAAAGCAGGAGAGGACGCATGTACACTCCCATACGCCTCTGTGGAAAAACGGGTGTCTACCCGAACTGGGTACAGTACCGGACCCAGGGCTATGGGCGGCATATGGAATACTTTTCCTGTCTCAGGTTCTGACTGACACTGGCCCTAAGTCCTTCTCGAGCCTTAAGGAGGAATTTTCCCTACCGCCCCAATTTATTTTCAGGTATTTGCAGCTTCGGCATGCACTTAGAACACAGATGGACCAGGCCGTAGTAAATTTGAGTAGACCGCAGGTGCTGGATGTTATCTTCGGGGCAGATTCAGCGAAACTCACCTCTAACTTATACTACACTATCCGACTGAAAAGGGTAGGCAGGGTGGCACAGACGGCTAAGCTGAAATGGGAACAGGATCTGGGACAGATAGATGACGTTGACTGGGGAGAGATTTTAGAGGGAGTGAAGATGTCATCCCCCAAACTTCCGGACAGATTAACACAGCTGTATATAATTCACCGCGCATACTTAACGCCCATGAGACTGGCAAAATTTCAGCCCACACGGAGTTCTGTGTGCCCCATGTGCGCCGGATGCGGGTTCGTTCTACCATTTGTTGTGGCACTGCCCGGACGTGCAGGCGTACTGTTGCAGGGTGACGCAGTTTCTTCATGATAATATGGGATCGCCGGTGGGCATGGACCCGAAATGATGCCTACTGGGATTGGTGCCAGATGTGGAGATAGATAAATACCAGAATATTTTTATGTGTGAATCACTGTTCATGACTAGAAAGGTGGTGGCCAAGGCATGGATGCGAGCTAGGGCCCCAACACTGGAGAGTGGAAGAGGGAGGTGAACATCACTCTTCCTTACAGGAAGATGATATATGTCCATAGGGGGCGTCCGCAGAAGTTCTCCAGCGTATGGGACAGGTGGCTAGAGGATGGGGAAACATGCACGGTTTAAATATTTGGCGGGTGGGGAGGGTCAGTGGCTGGAGGGCGAGGGAAAAATGGGCTGTTTTACATCTCATGGTTCATGTGTATATATGGTTTCTTCTCTTACTGTCGGTAATGATAAGCTCATGAGCACGAAGCCTGGTGCGAACCGGCGTACAAGCCTGAAATGTACAGTATATGACTGCAAATCTCATATTCAATGCCGATGTATGTTGATCCAATGTTTGACATGTATGTACTTCTCGTATGCATCTCAATAAACTAAAATTTTTTGGTTAAAAAAAAAAATTCGGGAAAATGTACCCTAGTTGTAGACGCTATAACTTTTGCGAAAACCAAAAATATACGCTTAATTGTGATTTTTTTTTACATAAAGGACATGTGGCTGAATACATTTTGGCCTAAATGTTTGACTAAAATTTAGTTTATTCGATATTTTTTACTTTTTGTTTTAAGAAAAAATATTTTTTTTTCAAAATTTACGGTATTTTTCCGTTTATATCGCAAAAAATTAAAATCGCAGAGGCAATCAAATGCCATCAAAAGAAACCTCTATTTGTGGGAAGAATAGGACGCAAAATTTTGTTTCGGTACAACATTGCATGATCGCGCAATTACCAGTTAAAGCAGCGCAGTGCCCAAATTGTAAAAAACACCTCTGGGCATTTAAAGTGGAGGTTCTCACCGGAAATACCACTTTTTACCCTTAGATTCCTGCTCATTTTGTCTAGGGGAATCGGCTAGTTGTTTTAAAATCTAAGCTGTACTTACCGTTGTAGAGAGCGATCTTCTCCGCTGCTTCCGGGTATGGGCTGCGGGACTGGGCATTCCTATTTTGATTGACAGTCTTCCGACAGGCTTCCGACGGTCGCATCCATCGCGTCACGATTTTCCGAAAGTAGCCGAACGTCGGTACGCAGGCGCCGTATAGAGCCGCACTGACGTTCGGCTTCTTTCAGCTACTCGTGACGCGATGGATGCGACCGTCGGAAGCCTGTCGGAAGACTGTCAATCAAGAAGGAACGCCCATACCCAGAAGCGGCGGAGAAGATCGCTCTCTACAACGTAAGTACTGCTCAAATTTTAAAACAACTAGCCGATTCCCCTAGACAAAATGAGCATCAATCTACGGGTAAAACATTTTTTATGGTGAACTCCCGCTTTAAGCTGCATATTGGTCCGGGGCTTAAGTGGTTAAAAAAAAAACACACCCCATTAAAATCCTAGCGGTCCGGCACACTGCATGTAGCACATGGATTAAGGGGCAGCACCCCCTTAATGGAGCTCCAAGCTTGGGGGATCAGGAAAACTTGTCAGACGTGGTTCTTGTTGATAGCAGAGGAAGAAAGCAGCAGACAAAAATGACACCTAGGCTTCATTCACACCTTTGCGTTCTGGATCGCAGGCGGAACCGCAGTAATTCTGCCCATGATTGCAGAAATGCGTCAAAATGCAGAACGTGTTTGCATTGCCATTATTTTCTTAATGGCACCCCAAACGTGATGCGATTTTGCCATGATTGTCTAGTGACAAAACATGCTACGATCATGGCAAAATGCAACCCCAAACACTTCTAGCTCTGTGCCAAGATTTGGTACATGAGCTTATTTTGGAGCAGAGGAAGGCCCATTCAAATGAATGGCTTCACAAAAAAAAAAATCCTGCAGATCCCTCTGGTGTGAATGGAACCTTAGGATGGATTCACATCTATGCTGTTTTATTGCTTTTTGCACTACACTCCATTTAACATGGCTTCCTATGGAACACGTTCGATAGTGAAAATCTGCAAAATGCACTAAAACCACATAGGTGCAAATCCAGCCTTAGTGCTCTTAATTAGAGATAAGTACAAACTTTACAGGGATATGCTTTGTTCATATTTCATGTCTGAGGTTTACAACCACATTAATGCTGATTTCATAACAGGGCTTCGTTTTGAATGGTACCCTAGTGCACCACCACAACATAAAATTGCATAGTGTGTTGCATTGAAGAAAAGGTGCAGGTATGCTTTTCTGTCGGACCTGGTATGTAGACAGTTCATTCAAAATCTATTAGCCCCCTTAATGCAACCCATGTTAATACAAAGCAAAAAAGAAGGCGTGGGGGGGAGGTTTGAAGTGTCCTACCTAGAGTTAAGCGGACACCTGGATGTTCGGGTTCGGACCCGAACCCGGACTTTGAAAAAAATGTTCGGGAACCCGAACCCGGACTTTGACCCGGACCCGAACCCCATTGAAGTCAATGGGGACCCGAACTTTTGACTACAAAAATGTCTCTAAAAAACTAAGGGAAAGGTCTGGGGGGCTGCAACTGGCAGCAAAATGTCGGGAAGAGCATGGCAAGTACTCTGGAAATAAATGTGGATAGGGAAATAACTTAAAATAACATAAAAAAATAAAAATAAAAAATATAATGATTTTGACCTTGGAGGACGAGGTCCATACAGTTTTGTTAAAAATTATTCAACCCCCCAATGCTGTAAAGGGTTTTAGAGAATTTAGTGTACATTTGTAATTGTATTCAGAATGAAATCCTACAAGGACTTCTTAGGCCCTGTACTCACGACCAAACATGTCTGCTGAAACTGGTCCGCGGACCAGTTTCAGCAGACATGTTTGGCCGTGTGTAGGCCCGAGCGGACCATTTTCGGGCGGATCGGACAGGTTTCCAGCGGACAACTGTTTCCTGGACTTGCTTTAAAACAGTCCGCTGGAAACCTGTCCGCCCGGACATGTACGGTCGTCTGTACAGACCTACCGTACATGTACGACAGCCCGCCCGCCATCCCTCGCATGCGTCGAATGACTTCGACGCATGCGTGGAAGCATTTAAAAGGCAGGCCCGCCCACGTCGCCGCGTCATTGTCGCGGCGACACCGCGAACACGCCCCGCGTATTGTTTATGCGCGGACTTCTGTTCGATGGTGTGTACAGCCATCGAACAGAAGTCCCCGGGCAGACATGTCTGATGAAAACGGTCCGCGGACCGGTTTCATTGGACATGTCTGCTCGTGAGTACAAGGCCCTAAAGAACCATATGCAACTAATATGACATCAATTGGTTTTGTAATACAGTAGTAAATGCAAAATTCAAGGCAAAGGGCACTGCTGAAACGCTACCTGGTCGTGGCAGAAAGAAGATGCTGACTTCGACTGCTGTGCGCTACCTGAAGCGTAGAGTGGAGAAAAGTCCCCGTGTGACTGCTGAGGAACTGAGAAAAGATTTGTCAGATGTGGGTACTGAAGTTTCTGCTCAGACAATACGGCGCACACTGCGTAATGAAGGCCTCCATGCCAGAACTCCCAGGCGCACCCCCTTGCTGTCTCCAAAGAATAAGAAGAGTCGACTGCAGTATGCCAAAAGTCATGTGGGCAAACCACACACGTTTATTGGATTGTGTTCTGTGGACTGATGAAACAAAATTAGAACTGTTTGGGCCCATGGATCAACGCTATGTTTGGAGGAGGAAGAACAAGGCCTATGATGAAAAGAACACCTTGCCTACTGTGAAGCATGGCGGGGGGGCAATCATGCTTTGGGCCTTTTTTGCTTCTGCAGGTACAGGGAAGCTTCAGCGTGTGCAAGGTACCATGAATTCTCTTCAGTACCAGGAGATATTGGATGACAATGTGATGCAGTCCGTCACAAACCTGAGGCTTGGGAGACGTTGGACCTTTCAACAGGACAATAATCCCAAGCATACCTCCAAGTCCACTAGAGCATGGTTGCAGATTAAAGGCTGGAACATTTTGGAGTGGCCATCGCAGTCACCAGACTTAAATCCGATTGAGAACCTCTGGTGGGACTTAAAGAAAGCAGTTGCAGTGCGCAAGCCTAAGAATGTGACTGAAGGTGGAAGCGGCGGTGGAGGAGGAGGAGGAGGAGGTAGCCAACACAGCAGGTTTTGGTTTTTAATTGATGTATTTTTTTAAAGTTAGGGTAAACCCCAAAATAGTGAGACAGATCTAGGGTTGCTACCTCATCCCTTTAAACCTGAACACAGAGTAACTACACAGGTTCTGGGGCTAATTTAATGTCGATAAGGCACCAAGTGAGTTTAATTAGCAGCACCTTAATCAGCCAGAGAACCTGTGTAATTAACCACTAGCCGACCGCCCACCGCCGTTCTACGTCGGCAAGTTGGCTCGGCTGGGCGAGAGCACGTAGTATAACGTCCTCTCTCCCAGCCGCCACTAGGGGCGCGCCCCCGACTCCCGTGCGTGTGCCCGGCGGGCGCGATCGCCGCCGGGCACACGCGATCGCTCGTTACAGAGCGGGGACCGGGAGCTGTGTGTGTAAACACACAGCTCCCGGTCCTGTCAGCAGGGGAAATGCTGATCTTCGGTTCATACAATGTATGAACAGAAAGATCAGTGTTTCCCCTAGTGAGGCCCCCCCCCCCCCCCCCACAGTAAGAACACACCCAGGGACATACTTAACCCCTTCACTGCCAGTGGCATTTTTATAGTAATCCAATGCATTTTTATAGCACTGATCGCTATAAAAATGCCAATGGTCCCAAAAATGTGTCAAAAGTGTCCGAAGTGTCCGCCATAATGTCGCAATACCGATAAAAAATCACTGATCGCCGCCATTACTAGTAAAAAAAATATAATAAAAATGACATAAAAATACCCCCTATTTTGTAAACGCTATAACTTTTGCGCAAACCAATCAATAAACGCTTATTGCGATTTTTTTTTACGAAAAATATGTAGAAACTGAGGAATTTTTTTTTTTTTTATATATATATATATATATTTTTGGGGGATATTTATTATAGCAAAATGTAAAAAATATAAATTTTTTTCAAAATTGTCTCTCTATTTTTGTTTATAGCGCAAAAACTAAAAACCCGCAGAGGTGATCAAATACCACCAAAAGAAAGCTCTATTTGTGGGAAAAAAAGGACACCAATTTTGTTTGGGAGCCACGTCGCACGACCGCACAATTGTCTGTTAAAGCGACGCAGTCCCGAATCGCAAAAAGTACTCTGGTCTTTGGGCAGCAATATGGTCCGGGGGTTAAGTAGTTAATATGTTTTTGCTTTGAAAGGGATGAGATGGCAACCCTAGAAAGATCAGAAAAAAAACAATGGCTGGGTAAGGCCGGCCCGGTGTCTATTCTGCACAAGGTACGGACAAGTCCTGTGGGATCCATGCCTGGTTCATTTTAATGAACGTGAGCTTGTCCACATTGGCTCTGGACAGGCGGCTGCGCTTGTCTGTGATAACGCCCCCTGCCGTGCTAAATACACGTTCAGACAATACACTGGCCGCAGGGCAGGCCAGCACCTCCAAGGCGTAAAAGGGCAAGCTCAGGCCATGTGCCCAATTTGGAGACCCAAAAGTTTAAGGGGGCATAGCCGTCATTCAGTACATGTAGGCGTGTGCACACATACTGCTCCACCATGTTGCTGAAATGCTGCCTCCTGCTAAAACGTTCCATATCAGCTGGTGGTGCTGTTTGTGGTGGCTTGCTGACAAAGCTTTTCCACATTTCGGCCATGCTAACCCTGCCTTCTGAGGTGCTGGCGGTGCCCCTGCTGCATTGGCGACCTCTTCCTCCTCCTCTGCCTTCGCCTTCTGCTTCCACTGTGCCCCCGCTGCCAGGTGGGAATTGCACCAGCAGCGCGTCTACCAGCGTGCGCTTGTACTCGCGCATCTTGCGTTCACGCTCCAGTGAGGGGATTAAGGACGGTACATTGTCCTTGTAACGGGGATCCAGCAGCGTGGCCACCCAGTAATCAGCACCTGTCATAATGTGCGAAACACGCCGGTCATTGCGGAGACACTGCAGCATGTAATTGCTCATGTGTGCCAGGCTGCCCAGAGGCAACGAAAAGCTGTCCGCTGTGGGAGGTGTATCATCTGTGTCCTCTGTATCCCCCCAGCCACGCACCAGTAATGGCCATGAGCTGGTCTGGATTCCATCCTGCTGTGAACATGGTTCCTCCTCCTCCTCCATGTCTTCCTCCTCATCCTCCACCGCGTCATCCTCCAGAACTGTGCCCTTGCTGGACAATTGTGTACCTGGCCTTTGTTGGTGCACGAACCCACCCTCTGAGCCACTTGTGAATGATTGCCCTGAAAGCCTTGCAAATGATCCCGATTCCTCCTCCTCCACCTCCTCCTGTGCCACATCCTCTTCCATCATCGCCCAAAGCCTTTTTTCAAAGAGGCATAGAACTGGGATAGTTATGCTGAGAACGGCGTCATCGGCACTGGCACTGGTGGAGTACTCGAAACAGCGCAACAAGGCACACAGGTCTCGCATGGAGGCCCAGTAATTGGTGGTGAAGTGGTTCTGTCCCGCAGAGCGACTCAAACTTGCGTGCTGCAGCTGAAACTCCACTATCGCCTGCTGCTGCTCGCACAGTCTGGCCAGCATGTGCAAGGTGGAGTTCCACCTTGTGGGCACGTCACATATGAGGCGGTGAGCGGGAAGGCCGAAGTTACGCTGCAGCGCTGCCAGGCGCACAGCAGCAGGGTGAGAACGCCGAAAGTGCGCACAGACGGCCCGCACTTTCTGCAGCAGCTGTGGCATATCGGGGTAAGTTTTAAGGAACCTCTGCACCACCAAATTCAGCACATGCGCCAGGCAAGGGATATGCGTCAAACCGGCTAGGCCCGGAGCTGCTACGAGATTTTACCCGTTATCGCACACCACCAGGCCCGGCTTGAGGCTCACTGACGCCAACCACTCATCGGTCTGTTGTTCCATGTCCCTCGACAACTCCTGCGCGGTGTGTTTTTTTTTCCCCCAAACAGGAAAGTTTTAAAACTGCCTGCTGGCGTTTACCCATTGCTGTGCTGAAGTTGGTGGTGAATGTGTTACGCTGACCGGATGAGGAGGCGGTAGAGCATGAGGAAGCGGAGTAGGAGGAGTTAGCAACAGGAGGTAAACTGAAGCGCCCTGCAATCCTCGGTGGTGGAAGAACATGCGCCAAACTGCTATCCACCTCAGGCCCAGCCGCCACTGCATTTACCCAGTGCGCTGTTAGGGAGATATAACGTCCCTGACCGTGCTTACTGGTCCACGTATCTGTAGTTAGGTGGACCTTGGCACAGATGGCATTGCACAGTGCACACCTAATTTTGTCCCCCACTTGGTTGTGCAGAGAAGGGATGGCTCGCCTGGAAAAGTAGTGGCGGCTGGGCACGACTTACTGTGGGACAGCCAATGCCATCAGGCTTTTAAAACTCTGCGTCTCCACCAGACGGAAGGACAGCATTTCAAAGGCCAGGAATTTTGAAATGCTGGCATTCAGGGCCAGGGATCGCAGGTGGGTAGGGGGGTACTTCCTCTTCCGCTCCAGTGTTTGGGAGATAGAGAGTGTAATGCTTCCATGGGACATTGTGGAGATGTTTGGTGACCCAGGTGGTAGTGTTGCTTGCCGGTTCTCTAATTGCGGGCTGGCAGGTGGCACTGTCACTACAGAGGTGGATGAAGAGGCCAAGAGGCACGAGACTGAAGCAGAAGAGGAAGCAGAAGGATCCAGAGACCTTTTTTGGTTTTTGAGGTGTCTACTCCACTGCAGCTCGTGCCTTGCACTTAGATGCCTGGTCATGCAGGTTGTGCTCAGGTTGAGAACGTTTATGCCTCGCTTCAGCCTCTGATTGCACAGCGTGCAAACCACTCGTGTCTTGTCATCAGCACATTGTGTGAAGAACTGCCATGCTAGGGAACTCCTTGGACCTGGCTTTGGTGTGCTCGGTCCCTTGCTTCATTGGCCAGTAGCAGGGGTACTGTCTATGGGACAGACACTCCGCTTTGGCACCCTGCTCCCTCTTCTGCTTTGCTGGTGGCTCTGTGCGACCACCGCCTCTTCCTCCGAACTACATGGGTCACCTGCATGAGGTTAATTCCATGTGGGGTCGAGGACCTCATCGTCCACCACATCGTCTTCACCACTGCCCTCCTTGTCGGTCTGCACAATTGCGAAAGCAGCAGCAGTTGGCAACTATGTTTCATCATCATCATCCGAGACGTGCTGTGATGGTCCCCCCATGTACTCATCTTGAAACATAAGTGGTTGGGCATCAGTGCACTCAATCTCTTCCACTTCTGGGGCAGGGCTAGGTGGATGGCCCTGGGAAACCATGCTAACAGACTCATCAAAAAGCAGAAGAGACTGCTGCATGATTTGGGGCTCAGACTGCTTGGCTGATTTGCAAGGGGGTGAGGTGAAAGACTGATGGACATCGGCTGCAGGTGCCAACTCTGATCTTTCAGCACAAGACTGGTTGGGAGACAATGTGAAGGAACTGGAGGCACTTTCAGCAACCCAATCTACTATCGCCTGTTCTGCTCCTGGCCTCAACATTCGTAGAGCCGGATTAGGCCCCACCAAATACCGCTGCAGGCTCTGTCGCCTACTCGCACCTGAGAAAGGTGTTTCACTTGTGCATGTAGCTGGCACAGGTCGATCACATCCTCTCCCTGCAACAGGAGCTCCACCAGCAGCACCACGACCGCGGCCACGTCCCTTATTTGACGATCTCCTTAAATTTCTCAAATGTAGGATCTTGCCCTAAATAGGTATTTTTTGAATAGAACAATAGAAGAACACTAGCTAAAGTGTTTATCTCACACGTACAGATATGGAGGAAACACTGAGAAACACTGGAGGAAACACTGCAAAATATTATTTTTTTCCCTAAATGGATGTTTTTTGAATAGCACAATAGAAGACAAGTATATAAAGGGTGTATCTCACAGTAACATATGCAGTGCTGCTGCAATATGCAGAGTATCTCACAGGTACATATGCAGTGCTGGTGTAATTTGCAGAGTATCTCACAGGAACATATGCAATGCTGCTGCAATTTGATTTGTGAAGCAAGACTGGCTCCTATATATTTGTCTCCCTATAAGAACAATCTGGAACCTTTCCCTAAAGTATCTAATGCACAGTATCTCACAGGAACATATGCAGTGCTGCTGCAATATGCAGAGTATCTCACAGGAACATATGCAGGGCTGGTGCATTATGCAGAGTATCTCACAGGAACATATGCAGAGCTGGTGCAATATGCAGAGTATCTCACAGAAACATATGCAGTGCTGGTGTAATATGCAGAGTATCTCACAGGAACATATGCAGCGCTGGTGTAATATGATTTCTGTAGCAGGACAGTCTGACTCCTATCTAATTCTCTCCCTCAGATCAGATCAGCTGCAGCCTTTCCCTACCCTATCTAAAGCAGAGTGACGAGCTGTTATATGTCCCTCTAGCTTATATAGAGTCTGGGTCACATGCTACACTGGCCAATCACAGCCATGCCATTAGCAGGCATGGCTGTGATGGCTTCTTAGTCACAGGAGTAAAACAAATGGTGATTGGCTGCCCTGCAGCCCGCCATTACATTGCCGAACACCGGACCCGAACCCGAACTTACAGCAAATTGTTCGGGTCCGGGTACAAAAAAAACAAAAGTCCGTACCGAACCTGAACTTTACAGTTCGGGTTCGCTTAACCCTAGTTCCGAATAATGAATTCACGCTGGCAAATGTGGACGATCCACCCTCCAACAACACAGTCAGTAGGTCTTGGACAGGTGCCCGTCTCACCCAACCAGTTCAGGCCTTGTCCTTCTGTGACACTCTGTACGCAATCTCCGATCACAGTCTTGCTAGACGGCAGGCTTCGGTTCTCAGACAGGTCGCAGGGATACTGGAAGCCTGTCCGATTCTCTGTTAGAGGTTCTGTCTCTCTTCCTCAGTGGTGCTCCGCCCTGGCGTAGGTAGGCCTCAATTCCGGCCTACTTCCGTGGGGACACTTCCACAGGTGTCCTCCTGGGTTGAAGAGGCGGTCCAGAGAGAGCGCGCCAAGTACGTCCTCTCCCTTAAATTGCCTCCCCCAGCAGGCTGCGCAGGAGGCAAGGCATTCTGGGATTTGTACAGTTGCTCTCTGGGTAATGTAGTCTATAACAGGCCAGGGCAAATGGAGTCTCTTTCTCCCTGCACTCAGTCTTCCAACACTCTCTGTGGTACCAGTACAAAAAGTAAACAACAGGTGGCTCTAACTCATATCAGCCACAGGAGGGAGCTGAGATCCTTCTCGATCAGCAAATGGTAGTCTTTTATATCACATTATCCCATGTACTATATATACACTGACCCACCATGTACTATAGATACACTGACGAAGGAAGGGGAGTAACCGCTCCAGGTGGGTGTGTTGGGAAAATCAGCAACGGTTCAGGAAATCAAAGGTGCTGGCACGAAGCAATTGATATGAGGAAAGACGGGATGGACAGCCGCTCTCCAAAAAAAACACAAGGTTGTCTTTATTTTAAAAAAATTATAAAAAATGCACTACAAAACAAGCAGAACACAGGGAAAACAGCCTACGCGTTTCACACTCCGATTAGTGCTTAGTCATGGCTAACATAAAAGAAAACACACTTCAAATATATATGATTGCAGCTTAAAACATGTGATAGGCACTGACCAACCACGGGTAATACACGGGTAATACCCAATTAGTTAAGGGAACTCCCAAGACCGATCGGAAAGTGTCTTCACGTGTGTGTATGAAGTTTACCCAAATACAAAATTAAACTCGCCTTTAGAAAAACACCCATGTATATACATGTAAAAATAAAGAATAAAAAATTCTAAGTGTGCAGAGCACTCCCTTCATAAGAATAAATAGCAATATGTGAAACATAGTGTATAGGACATTCACAGTTGTTGACTTATGTCGTCCATGCGTCAATGTATCAAACTGTGGTGTTTTTTTCATGATATATCCAGATACAAGGGAGAGAAAAATTTGCGTGTAAAAAAGAAACAGTGTTGTGATGTATAGAAAAGTGTATCTTAACTATATAGTAATCATATCGCTATGTTTATAAGTCTGGTGAATTAAGTTGAAATAAGAAAACAAACAATGTTTTCTATATAAAATGATCGTCATGTAAATAGACCAATAAACATGATATGTAATCGTGAGAAAGTTGTCGTGTGGGTATTTATGTGTGTATATAAACGACCACATAAAATACAAAAATGGAGATGTATTCATATTGTGGGTAATAGTAGTAGGTCGGAAACAATCCGACATAAGTGTATTAACCCCAAATGAACCAAAGTGAAAATACGTAAAAGAAAAAAGTTTGAATTAAATAAAGCCGAATCATAAGGCGATGGATGAACTCTTCGTGTCTACTGACATATATGAGTTTTTCCATCCATCCTCACCCGCTTAGCTTAGACGGCTTTCGTCTTCCGCTGCAATTAGTAGTCTAGATATGTCCAAACAATATGTCTCTGCTTACAATTAGACTATTATTTAGTCAGTATCATATATTATTAGGACAAATATCTATGCAGAGGTCCTGCTGCACAGAATTCATCTGTCTAAATATGTATATTATGTTTTTTCCTCCTTTCACCTTTTTGAAAATAGTTTTCCAGATATGCTCAAAATGAGGTAACTTTGTTGTCTGGTGGTTCTTTCTATATGGGACACATTTTAATTTCTAAAAAACGTTTTTGTTTTATCTTATTTTATGAAGTCTCTATTAACACTATTGACGCTACATACATGTTTTGATGAATTCTGTGGGCCAAATTCACAGAAGAAATACGCCGGAGTACCTACTGATACTCCGGCGTATTTTCAAATTTGCCGCGTCGTATCTTAATTTGTGATTCACAAACAAGATACGACGGCATTTGGCTAAGATCCGACAGGCTTACGGCTTTGTACACCTTCGGATCTTAGGCTGCAATACTTCGGCCGCCGCTGGGTGGAGTTTGCGTCGTTTTCCAGCGTCGGGTATGCAAATTAGCTTTTACGGCGATCCACGATGTACTCGCGTGCATTACGTCGTCGCAAGTCGTTTTTTCCCGTCGCAAAGTTAAGCCTGCTTTTTCAAGGCTTAACTTTACACCAGCCATGTTAAAGTATGGCCGTCGTTCCCGCGTCGAATTAAATTTTCTTTTTTTTACGGCGTAAGTACGTTACGCACGTCACCATTCACAAACACGTCGGGGCGCCGTAATTTCGCGCAAAGCACGGCGGGAAATTTCTAAACGGAGCATGCGCAGAACGTTTGGTGCGGGAGCGCGCCTAATTTAAATGGTACACGCCCCATTTTATTTAGGTGGGCTTGCGCCGGACGTCTTTACGATACACCGCCGTAAGTTTACACGCAAGTGCTTGGTGAATCAGGCACTTGCGCTGAAAACTTGCGGCGGTGTAACGTAAAGACGATACGTTACGCCGCCGCAGTTTTTGCTGAATCTGGCCCTGTATTCTTAAATACATCTCCATTTTTGTATTTGATGTGGTCGTTTATATACACACATAAATACCCACATGACAACTTTCTCACGATTACATATCATGTTTATTGGTCTATTTACATGACCATCATTTTATATAGAAAACATTGTTTGTTTTCTTATTTCAACTTAATTCACCAGACATAGTGACCATAGACCAGACAACTTAATTCACCAGACAAACATAGTGATATGGGGCCAGATTCTCGTAGAGCGGCGCATATTTAGATTGGCGTAACAGCGTAACGTAAATTCTGAGGCGTAAGGCGGGGTAATTGAAAGTGGGAAGGAAGTGGGCGTACTCCATTGAAATGAGCTGTGACCCCATGCAAATGAAGGGCCGGCCGTACTGCGCATGCGCGCATGAATATGCACCTCACTGGGCATGCTCAGAACTCGGCCCGGCGCAATCAGTGAGATAGGAACTAGGCCCGGCGTACTTAGTGAGATACGCCCTGTGTATAAATAGGCCCAGACAAACGCCCTTCCATTGCAAAAGTACATCCATGTGTTTCCCTTCCTGAAGCAAGGTGCTTTTGTTCTGTTGTTTGTGGCTGTTTGTTGGTTAGTGTAGTAGTGTTAAAGTAAACATTTATAGGAGTAGTGTTAAAGTAAACATTTATAGGAGTAGGATATTGTATTAGCTGTTTGTTTTTTTGAGTGTTTTTTGTGTTTGTTTTTTCTGTGTGATTTTTGTGTTTGTTTTTTCTGTGTGATTTTTGTGTTTGTTTTTTCTGTTTGATTTTTGGAGTCTGTATTAGCTGTTTGTTTGTGCTGTTTGATTTTGGTGTCTGTTTTTTTCTGTGTGATTTTTGTGTCTGTTTGTTCTGTGTCTTTTTGTGTCTGTTTGTTCTGTCTGGTTGTTGTGTCTGTTTGGTGCTGAGTGCTGTGTGGTGATATGGCACCAAAGAGGAGAAAGCTCAACTTCTCGGTGCGTGAGAAGCAAATACTTTGCCGATATGGGCGATTTTTACATGGCCCTGAGAGCCGGGACACCACCCCGGCCAGGAAGAAGGCGATCCTTCAGGAGATTACTGATGAGATCAATGCGGGGGGGAGGGAATATGTGCCAAGTGTGTGGATCCTCCAACCTGTGTATGTTTTGTGTCATCCACAGATGGCCAGGAGATTGCTGGGCCATCTGGCCAGTCTGCTCCATCCCCCGGACAACAGGCTGCTGAAGAGCCCCAAGAAAGGCAGGAGTCTTCAGGGCAGGGGAGTGGCCACACCTCACCTCATGAGGAGGTTGAGGGGAAGGAGGATGAGGGGGGGAGGTTGAGGAGGATCAGCTTGACCTTGCCAGGGAAATACTTGGGCTTTTGGATGTGGCTCCCCCTGAGGCTGGCTGCAGTCAGGCCTCCATTAGGGGTAGCCCCCCCACTCCTCCCCCAACATGGCTCCCCCTCAGGGGTCTCCTCTCCTCCCAGGCCACAAGCCTCAGCTGCAGGCAGGAAGGCCACCCAGAAGACCAGGGGGTGGCAGACTTTCTGCCTGCAAATCTGCGGAGGGACCAGGCCCGTCAGACCCACCACCTGGGTCAGGTCACCCGGACTTTGGCCCAGATGAAGGACAGCCTGGGCTCCATAAAAGACTCCATCAATGATGTGGGCACCAACTCATTGGCGATCATCACCTGCTTTTGTGACCTGCAGACTGCCACAGCAGGCGTGACCCTGGAGGTGAATGCCCTGACCCAGGCTGTCCAGGACAATACCCAGGCTGTCCAGGCCAATACGGCAGCCCTCACTGTGGGCCTGACCAGAATAGCCGTGGCCTTGGAGGGCAGGCCAGCAGGTGTACAGACACCAGGGGAGGCTCCTCCTTCCCCTGCTCCCCCCCCTATGAGTCTCCCCTGGTTGGCCGTGGCCGGCCCAGGCGTAGCTCACGCCGTCGGTAATGTGGTATGTGCTTTTGTTTTTTTTCTTATTTTTTAGGGATTTGTAATGTGATTATGATTTGTTTTATGTGTGTGAATGATGTATGAATGTGGGGGTGACATTCCTGCCAGAAAAGGGGTGTCACCCTAATTTTTGGTGGAGTAGGGATCCCCAGGACCAGGGAGAAGTGATCCCAGGTCCATGTGAATGGTGTATGAATGTACAGTGACATAATTGAGCCTTGGCGGGGCGTTGCTGCTCCCTAGTACCGTGCGGTGTACTTTGGTCTAATCCAATTCGATGTGGATGTGGGGTGTGTGTGTGCTAGGGACCACAGTGGGTGTGCATGCATGCATTCTCATTGTGCCATGATTAATGTGTGTGTTTACTGTGCAAAGATGCCTTCTGCGAGGCGTCTCCTGGCTGCTCTTCCCTCAGAAGATGGGGTACCCTCGGTTAGGGGGGGAATGTCTGGTTCGGGGGTCAGGTCCTCACGTATGTCAATCTCCAGGCCCCTTCTCACTGCGAAGTTGTGCAGCATGCAACATGCACCGATGATCTGGCATACAAAGTTTGGGGAATACAACAGGGTACCCCCAGACTTATCCATGCATTGGAAACGGGACTTCAGGAGGCCAAAGGTGCGTTCCACCACTGCACGGGTACATATGTGTGCAGCATTGTAGTTTTCCTCTTCTGGGATTTGGGGGTTCCGGAATGGAGTCATGAGATGGGGTCCAAGTGCATATGCAGAGTCACCTGGAAGGGAAAAGACAGGAGGATGTTAGTCATGCATGTGCCCCTCGTGATGTCTGCATCATGGGGGGGGACAGTCATGCCTGACACCCATGTCACTCACCAACCAGCCAGCTGTCCTTGTACACGTTCTGTTCAAATTCTCTTGGAATGTTGCTTTGACGGTATATGTAGCTGTCATGACTGGATCCGGGGTGTTTGGCACGGACATGCCATATGAGGTAACCGTATTGGGCATCGGCTATCACCTGTACATTGATTGAATGCCAATGCTTCCGATTGCGGTACATGTGCTCTGTCTCATGGGGGGGCTGTAGTGCCACATGTGTGCAATCAATGGCCCCCACGGTGCGTGGGAATCTGGCAATTCTATAGAAATCTGTCATTGTCTTCAGCCGCAGGTCCTCCTGGGTGGGTTTGATGATTTGGTTGGCCATGCGTCTCAGGATTGCAGGGATAACCTGGTGCACACATCTGCTAATGGAGGATTGTGCCATCCCAGCCACCACTCCACTTGTGCTCTGAAAAGAGCCAGTGGCAAGGAAATGGAGTGTTGCCACTACCTTGACCAGTGGCTCCAGTGCATGTGAGCGCTGTGTTGGGCTGGTGATGTCATCTTCCAGGGTTCTGGTTAATTCCATTATGGCTTCAGGGGTGAATCTGAAGTTGCGATACACCTCAGAAGCAGCCATGCCAAAGACATCTAGGCGTCTGCGGTATATCCTCTCCTGTGCCCTCCTCCTCCGTTCCCTCCTCCTTCTGCGTGCCTCTAAAGTCACTAGTATAGCTATGAGCATGGATGCCCCAGGCATGTTGGCATACAGATTGTTGTCCTGCAAGTGTGTGTGCTCAGCTCGTCCCTAATGGTGTTGCTTTAGCTGACCTGCACACGTCTGGTGTAAAGTTAAGGCAGCTTTTATTAGGTGTAACTTTACACCGGGAAAAAAGCAGATGCGCACACGGCGTAGCCTGCGCTGCACAAGCGTACTTTTGTGGATCGCTGTATCTCCCTCATTTGCATATTTGACTAGCAAATCAATGGTGCGTCTAGCGTATTTTACGCTCCAAGATGCGCCGGTGTAATCGTTTTACGTCGGACGAAAAAAAATGGTTTTCAGGCGTATCTCGTTTTGAGGATACGGCGCATAGATACGCACGACGCATTTTTCAATTACGCCGCGCATCTCTAGATACGCCGGCGTAAGTGCTTTGAGAATCTGGCCCTCGCTTACTATATAGTTAAGATACACTTTTCTATACACCACACTGTTTCTTTTTTACACGCAAATGTTTCTCTCCCTTGTATCTGGATATATCACGAAAAAAACACCACAGTTTGATACAGTCGCATGGACGACATAAGTCAACAACTGTGAATGTCCTATACACTATGGGCTAGATTCACGTAGACTTTACGTCGGCGTATCTATTGATACGCCCCGTAAGTTTAAAGATGCGCCGTCGTATCTATGCTTGCTATTCAGGGAGCTAGATACGCCTGAATTTACGCCGTCGTATCTAGGGTGCATATTTACGCTGGCCGCTAGGGGCGCTTCCGTAGATTTATGCGTAGAATATGTAAATGAGCTAGATACGCCGATTCACGAACGTACTTGCGCCTGCTACGCCGTTTACGTAAGGCTTACGTATGGCGTAAAGTTATCCCTGCTATATGAGGCGCTGCCAATGTTAAAGGTATGGACGTCGGAACAGCCGTAAAATTTTACGTCGTTTACGTAAGTGGTACGTGAATGGGGCTGTGCGTAGGTTATGTTCACGTCGAAAGCACTGCGCCAACGTTTCTTAGGGAATATATGCGACGTGACTCTGAGCATGCGCGCGCATGCGCCGTACGAATGGCCATTCATTTACATGGGGTCACGGCTAATTTAAATGAGGCACGCCCCCTACCTGCCTATTTTAAATTAGGTGGCCATATTTTTACATGTATATACATGGGTGTTTTTCTAAAGGCGAGTTTAATTTTGTATTTGGGAGTTCCCCTCACTAATTGGGTATTACCCGTGGTTGGTCAGTGCCTATCACATGTTTTAAGCTGCAATCATATATATTTGAAGTGTGTTTTCTTTTATGTTAGCCATGACTAAGCACTAATCAGAGTATGAAACGAGTATGAAACGCGTAGGCTGTTTTCCCTGTGTTCTGCTTGTTTTGTAGTGCATTTTTTATCCATTTTTTTACAATAAAGACAACCTTATGTTTTTTTTGGAGTGCGGCTGTCCATCCCGTCTTTCCTCATATCAATTTATATATACATTCACTCCCCGTGTATGAAGCACATGGCAGACAGAAAAAGCTCTGGGTAGATGTAGACAATTACGATTCCCCAGTCTGTGGGAATGTGTCCCCCTCCCAGGATGTGAGGTGTCCCAGAAGTGGTAGAAGAGTGGCACTTTAGATAAACTTCCTCCCTCCATCAAATTTCAGCCTGACAGAGAATGTGTCACTCTGGCCATCCCCATCCTACCTGATCCATTTCCCGTTCACTGCTGAGCCTGCTTGTCTCCAGCCAGCCTGGCCCGGCACACGGCAGTACACAGCCACCACTCACCTGGGCTCTTCTTGTCTCCCATATGCGGACGGACTGCAGAGTGTGGTGGAAGCCTGCACAGCCAGCGATGAGACCTGTACAGCTAGGCGGGACTGAGTGCAGCCAATCACAGAGGGTGTCCATCACTGAGGCCGGACAGCTGGGGAAGCTCCGACAGCAGTAGGCTAGCACAGAAACATGGAGATCAGCAGAGGCGGGGTGCAGATAGCGGCACACTCTATACTCCCAGGTTTGGAGTCCCGAGTTGGAAATCGGAATGACAGGAGTCGGGATAGCAGGAGTCGGGATAGCGGGAGTCGGGACTGTCATGCTAAAAACAATTCAGAACATTACCCTTTATCAGGGGTGTCCAACCATTTGAAGCATGAGGGACACTTAAGCGACTTGGTAACACGGTCCGCAGGCCACGATAAACGGAGCGGACGAATGGCAGGTCTGTGTCTGCTCTGCATATGCATATTTTTTGGGCGGATCGGATTGGAGGTAGGACACAAGTCGGTTTACAACTGCCATTACTTAGAGGTGAATGGAGGGTGCAATTGGGTCGGACTGACCGTGTGAAAGAGGCCCAAGGCTGATTTCAGACTGATGCGTTGCGGTTTACCAACCTTTGGCTTTCCTGCACTTTGCAATAGACTTCTATTATATTCTGCAGGTTTGATGCACTTTAAGAAAGCTCACCAAACTCAGAGGTAATAGCAGTAGTCTATGGCTCAGTGCAGGTAACCCACAAGTGCGCTGCTCTACATCTGCGGGTCAGTTTGAAAGCAGCCCAGTAACCTCTGCAGAACAGATATGCCCATATATACATTGTGATTTTATTAATAAACTGGCCTTTAATACAGTATTATATTCTATTATTCCAGAGCAGGAGGTCGCGGGCCACGTCAGAGGGCTCCACGGCCACATGTGGCCCCCGGGCTACTGGTTGGGCACCCCTGCCAGTAGACATGTAAACGTTCTCATTTGGTTTTCAAATAGATTAAAATATATAACAAACCACTGCAGTTTTTCGCTGCGGTTTACAGACAGTTCAATAACCAGACAGACAACGACTTTATTCATGTAGTAAGAATGCCATAAATACAATATGAGTGTTTTTACTATAGGTGTAATAAAACAATAACAATTAAAAGTGTCCTTTGCTAACAGATAAGAAATGGAAAAGAAACTTTTATAGAGTTTTTCGTGTTTGCATTGACAGATAACACCGGATTACAAGCATATTGCTGGCAGGATTTAAAATTCTGTAAAAATCCATAATTATGTAATTAGAGCCCAAGTTCACAAACAAAAAAAAAAAACACATAAAAAACGAACTAAGCACTAATGCCGCGTACACACGACCATTTTTCACGATGTGAAAAATTACTTTTTTTTTTAATGTTATTAAAAATGATCGTGTGTGGGCTCCAGAGCATTTTTCGCAACGTTAAAAATGGCCATTAAAAATGTAGAACATGCTCTAAATTTTCACTACGTTTTTCACGTTGTCGTTTTTCATGTCGTAAAAAATGGCCATGTGTAGGCTTTAACGACGTGCATGCTCAGAAGCAAGTTATGAGATGGGAGTGCTTGTTCTGGTAAAAAAACTAGCGTTCGTAATGGAGATAGCACATTCATCAACGATGTAACAGACTGAAAAGCACGAACCGTCTCTCACCAAACTTTTACTAACACAAAATCAGCAAAAGCTGCCCAAGGGTGGTGCCTATCCGAATGGTACTTCCCCTTTATAGTGCCGTTGTACGTGTTGTACATCACCATGTAGGCAAGGCAGGCTTAACAAGAATCGGGTTGAAAAAAACTTTGGGGCAGATTCACATACAAATGGACACGCACAGCGTATCATAGATACGCTACGCCGCCGTATCTTACCTGGCTTAAATTCGAATCCTGGAAGAATTTGCGCCGTAAGTTTCGGCGGCGTAGTGTATTTTTGGCGGTGGAATTCAAATTGGCGGGTAGGGGGCGTGATTCATTTAAATGAAGCACGTCCCCGTGCCGATTGAACTGCGCATGCTCCGTTTCGAAATTTCCCGCCGTGCTTTGCACGAAATGACGTCGCAACAATGTCATTTTTTGAACTTCGACGTGACGTGACTTACGTCCATCCCTATTCACGGACGACTTACGCAAAAAAAAAACGCGGGAACGACGGCCATACTTTAACATGGCAAGTCTATCTATACGCCACAAAGTAGCAGCTTTGACTATACGCCGGAAAAAGCCGACTAGAGACGACGTAAGAGAATGCGACGACCGCGCGTACGTTTGTGGATCGTCGGAAAAAGCTCATTTGCATACCCGACGTGGAAAACGACGCAAACTCCACCCAGCGGACGCTGAAGTATTGCATCTGCGATCCGAAGGCGTACGAAGCCGTACGCCTGTCGGATCTTACCCAGATGCTGTCGTATCTTGGTTTGAGGATTCAAACTAAAGATACAACGCGGGAAATTTGAAAGTACGCCGGCGTATCAGTAGATACGCCGGCGTACTTGCTCTGTGAATCTGCCCCTTTGTTTTTTCTAGACCATTAAAAATGGTCGTGTGTAAAATGGTCGTGTGTGTAGATGGATTTTCAAAAGGCAAATATTCTGTGCAGTTGC
Organism: Rana temporaria; assembly: GCF_905171775.1. NCBI lineage: Eukaryota > Metazoa > Chordata > Amphibia > Anura > Ranidae > Rana > Rana temporaria. The sequence goes on along the minus strand of NC_053501.1, from coordinate 87,495,191 downwards.
TCTAGATCTGAGGGGAAGCTCTGCTGGTTTCTATCATCCAATCATGTACAAACAAAAATGCTGTTTTTTATTTTCCTTGCATGTGATTTTTTTTTTTTTCAAAGTGAATCTTTACCTAATTTATAAGCTCTAGAGCAAGTTTACAGTATATTTTCCTTTAGTAAATCTACCCCCAAGGGTAATCACCTACCTCCAGTAAGATGTAACCCTTGTGCTGTTGTGCCATCCTTTAGATGAAATCTCCCTCCTCCACACCAATGCCAATGTTATCAGACCAGAACAGTGAGTAGCAGTGCTCCTGATTGCCTTCACACCAGTAATAGTGTCACCAGTGCCAGGGTAGGTCAACAAAAGTTTTCCTGATCAATAGACACATCAGTGCCATTGTCACCAGAGCCAGATGCAACCAACAACAGTGCTCCTTATCGTCATCACACCAGTGCCAATGTCACCAGACCAGGGCAGCAATGGTCCTGATTACCACCACACTAGTGGCAGTGTCACCTTTAAAGTAGAATTCCAGTCAAATCCTAACAACCGTATTTTCCGGCGTATAAGACGACTTTTTGGATGCAAAAAAATGCATCCAAAGTCGGGGGGTCGTCTTATACGCTGTTGACAGTCTCCGTGCTGCGAGCGTCCATGATTTAAAAGACGCTCCTTCTTCTCAGACTGTCCTGTGATATGGTGGAACACAAATCTTCCCAGCAGCGCCCTCTGATCTGTGTTCCTCCTATCACGGATGCCTTCTCATCCTCAGACGAGAGGACATCCGTGATAGGCGGAACACAGAACAGAGGCGCTGCTGGGAAATTTGTGTTCCGCCTATCACAGGACAGTCTGAGAAGAAGGTGCGGCTTTCAAATCATGGACGCTCGCAGCAGACGGAGACTGTGCTGCAAAAACGTGAGTGATGGCACAGTGGGGGGGAAAGTGATGGCACAGTGGGGGCACAGTGGGGGCAAGTGATGGGCACAGAGGGGGGCAAGTAATGTACTGGCACAGTGGGGCATGTAATGTAAGGCACAGTGGGGCATGTAATGTAATGGCACAGTGAGATTTAAAAAAAACCTGTTTCTGTCAGCGGTTGTTCTGGCTACCCCTCAGCTTCAGAAAGACTAGAAGGAAGAGGGTAGTCTTATATGGCGAGTATATCCCAAAACCAACATTTTTCCTGGAAAATTAGGGGGTCGTCTTATACGCCCAGTCGTCTTATACGCCGGAAAATACAGTATATCTAAACCTGCTACCACCCAATTCTCATGCCGCGTACACACGGTCGTTTTATGTGATGAAAAAAAATGAAGTTTTTAAAAACGTCACTTTAATTGACCGTGTGTGGGGGGAAAACGTTGTTTTAGGTCTTCTAAAAAACGACCAAAAAAATTGAAGCATGCTTCAATTTATGTGTCGTTTTCAAAACGTCAACTTTTACTTCACAGAAATTGACCGTGTGTAGCAAAAACGTCGTTTTAAAAACGACGTTTTTTCATCCGCGCATGCCCAGAAGCTACTTATGAAGCGAGCTTCAATGGAAAAACGTGGTGGAACGTAACCTCGCTTTGCTAGAACATTGTGAGAAAACGATGGTGTGTATGCAACTTCGTCTTTGAAAATTGAAGTTTCAAAAACGTCGTTTTTTACTTCACAGAAAATGTCGTTTTTTTTCATCACATAAAGTGATGGTGTGTATGCGGCATAAGTCTATTCTAGCTACCCCATAAAGAAACAAGGGGCCAAATTCCCAAAAAAGCTTCCTAACTTAACTTTCAGCAGTTAAGTTTACACTGACTTAAAATTTCTACCTAAGTGCCCGATCCACAAAGCACTTACCTAGAAATTACACGCCGTGTAACTTAAGTGCCTCCGTCGCAAGGCGGTCCTCCTCTCCGGGGGGCGATTACTATTTAAATGAGGCGCGCTCCCCGCGCCGGCCATACTGCGCATGCGTGTGACGTAATTTTCCCGACGTGCAGCGCGCGAACGTAATTTACGCCGGGCTTTGTGGATTGCGATGGGACAATAAAGTTGCGACGGTGAAAAAAAAAAAACGCGCGGGAAAAAAAAAAAAAGAGAAGAAAATTGACAGCGTCGCTCGGCATGGCATTCCTGAGAGGGAGAACTCCATGCCAATTTTCAAAGAAAAAAAACGGCATGGGTTCCCCCCCCAGGAGCATACCAGGCCCATAGGTCCGGTATGGGTTGTAAGGAGACCCCCCCTACACCGAAAAAATCGACGTAGGGGGTCCCCCTACAATCCCATACCAGACCCGTATCCAAAGCACGCTAACCCGGCCGGTCAGGAAAGGGAGTGGGGACGAGCGAGCGCCCCCCCCTCCTGAGCCGTGCCAGGCCGCATGCCCTCAACATGGGGGGGTTGGGTGCTCTGGGGCAGGGGGGCGCACTGCGGGTCCCCCCCACCCCAGAGCACCCTGTCCCCCATGTTGACGAGGACAGGACCTCTTCCCCGACAACCCTTGCCGTTGGTTGTCGGGGTCTGCAGGCGGGGGCTTATCGGAATCTGGGAGTCCCCTCAAATAAGGGGGCCCCCAGATACCGGCCCCCCCACCCTAAGTGAATGGATATGGGGTACATCGTACCCCTACCCATTCACCTGGAGGCAAAGTGATAGTTATTAAACACACAACACAAGGTTTTTAAAATCATTTATTAGTCTGCTCCGGAGGCCCCCCCTGTCTTCTTAGCTCTAATACCAGGAGGGGCTTCTTCTTCCGCCTCTCCGGGGGTCTTCTCCGCTCTCCGGGGGGGCTTCTTCTTCCACTCTCCGGGGGGGGTCTTCTCCGCTCTCCGGGGGTCTTCTTCTATCTTCGCCGCTCTCCGCTGTTGACTCGGCGCACCCCGGTTCTTCTGCAGCTGTCCGGTGCCTTCTCTTCAGCGCTGGCTGCCTGCTATCTTCGTGTGTTAGCTCAATTACTAGCAGGCAGCCAGCGCGTCTTCTGTGACGTCATGTTCTTCTTCTCCCTTCTTCCGATGTTGACACGTCGCCTCTTCTGACTGCAATGATGGAAGCGCGCCTTGCATCCCATTTATATAGGCATCACTGTCCCATCATGCTCCGGTAGGTACCCACGTGGTGGGTGCACGTGGGTAGGCACCCACCACGTGGGTACCTACCGGAGCATGATGGGACAGTGATGACTATATAAATGGGATGCAAGGCGCGCTTCCATCATTGCAGTCAGAAGAGGCGACGTGTCAACATCGGAAGAAGGGAGAAGAAGAACATGACGTCACAGAAGACCGCGCTGGCTGCCTGCTAGTAATTGAGCTAACACACGAAGATAGCAGGCAGCCAGCACTGAAGAAGAAGGCACCGGACAGCTGCAGAAGAACCGGGGTGTGCCGAGTCAACAGCGGAGAGCGGCGAAGATAGAAGAAGACCCCCGGAGAGCGGAGAAGACCCCCCCCCCCGGAGAGTGGAGAAGAAGCCCCCCCCGGAGAGCGGAGAAGACCCTGGAGAGCGGAAGAAGAAGCCCTCCTGGTATTAGAGCTAAAGAAGACAGGGGGGGCCTCCGGAGCAGACTAATAACTGATTTTAAAAACCCTTGTGTTGTGTGTTTAATAACTATCACTTTGCCTCCAGGTGAATGGGTAGGGGTACGATGTACCCCATATCCATTCACTTAGGGTGGGGGGGCCGGTATCTGGGGGCCCCCTTATTTGAGGGGACTCCCAGATTCCGATAAGCCTCCGCCCGCAGACCCCGACAACCAACGGCAAGGGTTGTCGGGAAGAGGTCCTGTCCTCATCAACATGGGGACAGGGTGCTCTGGGGTGGGGGGGCCCGCAGTGCGCCCCCCTGCCCCAGAGCACCCAACCCCCCCATGTTGAGGGCATGCGGCCTGGCACGGCTCAGGAGGGGGGGGCGCTCGCTCGTCCCCACTCCCTTTCCTGACCGGCCGGGTAGCGTGCTTTGGATACGGGTCTGGTATGGATTGTAGGGGGGGTCTCCTTACAACCCATACCAGACCTAAGGGCCTGGTATGCTCCTGGGGGGGGGAACCCATGCCGGTTTTGATTTTACAAATTGCCGTGGAGTTCTCCCTCAGGAATGCATACCAAATGCCGTCGCTTGAATGGGCTTTTACATGGTGTGACTAACTTTCCACATTGTAAAACCAGCCCTAGTTTTGCGCAAGCAAATCGGAACTTACGCAGAAATCACAATGCTGAAATGCTTTGTGGATCTGCTTAAGTCCTCATTTGCATACTCAAAGCGGCATTTCAATGAGAAATGCCCCCAGCGGCGGATGCGGTACTGCATCCTAAGATCTGACCGTGTAAGTGTCTTACACATGTCAGATCTTCTGCCTAACTTTGGAAAAAGCCTTTTGAGGATCGTTTCCAAAGTTAGGCACAGAGATAAGCAGGCTGAACAGCAGTTCCGCCTGCGTATCTCTTTTGAGAATTTGGCCCAATGTCTATACTTACCTATTCTGGACAGCTTTAGGACTCCTGTGACTGGACTGGAGCACCCTCAGAATAAGTAAGTATAGACACACTATATTACCAAAAGTGTTGCGACGCCTGCCTTTACACACACATGAACTTTAATGGCATCCCAGTCTTATGCCGCGTACACACGGTCATGTTTCGGCATTAAAAAAAAAACGAAATTTTTTAAAACGTAATTTAAAATGATCGTGTGTGGGCTTCACATCGTTTATCGGCTTCTGAAAAGTGTCGTTTTTCGTGTTGTACAAAATGATCGTGTGTGGGCAAAAACGACGTTTTAAACCCGCGCATGCCCAGAAGCAAGTTATGAGACTGGAGCGCTCGTTCTGGTAAAACTACCATTCATAATGGAGTAAGCACATTCATCACGCTGTAACAGACAAAAAAGCGCGAATCGTCTTTTGCTAACAAGGAATCAGCTAAAAGCAGCCCAAAGGCGAATAGAACGTCACCGAGCTTTGGTCATCATTTTTCAAAAACGATGGTGTGTGGGCAACGTCGTTTTTAATGATGAAGTTGGAAAAACTTCGTTTTTTGGAGATGCTGAAAAATTACATTTTTTTTAATGCCGAAAAACGACCGTGTGTACGCGGCATTAGTCTGTAGGATTCAATATTGAGTTGTCCCACCCAATACAGCTATAACCGCTTCAACTCTTCTGGGAAGGCTGTGTACAAGATTTAGAAGTGGGTCTGTGCGAATGTTTGACCATTCTTCCAAAAGCGCATTTGTGAGGTCAGGCACTGATGTGAACGAGAAGGCCTGGCTCGCAGTCTCTGCTCTAATTCATCCCAAAAGTGTTCTATCGGCTTAAGGGTCAGGACTCTGTGCAGTCCCTCCACCCCAAACTCGCTCATCCGTGTCTTTATGGACCTTGCCTTGTGCACTGGTCCAAATCATTTGGTGGAGGGGGATTATGGTGTGGGGTTGTTTTTCAGGGGTTGGGCTTGGCCACTTAGTTCCAGTGAAGGGACATTTTGGACAATTTCATGCTCCCAACTTTGTTAGATTTGGGGATGGCCCCTTCCTCGTCCAACATGACTGCATACCATAAATGTAGAAGTAGTGCTGCGCTGTGCATAAATAGGTGATAAAGTGTAAATATGCTCACGTGACAGGTACACTTGAAAGGCAATAAGTGAATGGTCAAAATAGCAACAATAAAATATAAATATTCAGCTGCAACAGTATAAACGATGGACTAATAAAATGTCCAAATACTGTGAGAAGTGTACCACAAAATAGATGTGAGAATACAACTCATACAATCCTTAAAATGGCATCATCATGTGAAATATGCTACCATAAATAGATAAATTCCCACCTAAATTCCATAAAAAATAATAAAAAAAAAAAAAAAAAATGCAGATAATGGCCCAGATTCAAGAAGCACTTGCGCCCGCGCAACCATAGGTTTCCGTACGGCGACTTTAGCATAAGGCTGCTCCTGCTAATAGCAGGCGCAACCAATGCTAAAGTATAGCTGTGCTTCCCGCTCGCGACGTTCAAATTTTACGTCGTTTACGTAAGTGAACCGTGAATGGACGCCATTCACGTTCACTTAGAAGCAAATGACGTCCTTGCAACGTCATTTGCCGCAATGCACGTCGGGAAAGTTTCCCGACGGAGAATGCGCTGTTCGCTCGGCGCGGGAGCGCGCCTAATTTAAATGATTCCCGCCCCCCGGCGGGATCATTTACATTAGGCAGCCTTACGCCCGGCTGTTTAGCATATCGCCCGCGCAATTTACGGAGCAATTGCTCCGTGAATCGCGGGCAAAGCGCAATATTTGCGTGGGCGCAGAGAAAAATTTTTGCTCTTTGCCCACGCAAATATTGCGCGAATCTACCTGAGTCTGGGCCAATGTCCATAAGGTGCAAGCTGGGTGGATGGCTGTGTGTGCACAGTGATCAGGGTGAAGGTATTATGTACACTGATGGCGCACGCTGACATAGAGGATATAGCACATTTCAAGTAAATGTCTTTTGAGCAAAGAGCTCTAACATGAGATAACAGTCTTGAGATCTGGGCTGCCTTGTATGGGGAGCTGAAGCCAAACTCCAAACATGCAAACAGAGAAAAAAACAAAAACAGGCACCACTTAGAAAAAACTGTAAACTTTAATGAATAGACAGCATTAAAGCACTCACATGGAAGTTACTGTGTTCCGGCATATGGATGGGGTCCAAAGGACAGTCAAATTCTCAGCCGTATCGTGAAGTCCCTCTTGAGGCAGTTGCTGGATGTTCCAACGATGAGCTGTGCTGCATGGAGGAGCCCAAATGCCTGTTTACACCGCAGGAAACTTCTGGGTATACTGTGCGGTTTCCGACTGGAGGGCTGGAGTGCACGCTGGGACGCAACTGCGTGAGGAGAGGATGACGTCACAGGACCAGAATGCAACGCGTTTCAGTGCCCGTGCTGTGAGTTATGGGGGATCACAGCGCGCACCTTTCTCAAGCTAGTTGTGAAGGCTGCTGTTAGCCTATTTATATATGCCTTGGTGGTGTAAACTATAAATTGGTGGAGGTAAAGTGTAAATGGCCTCAACACAAATGAGGGATTATACACTAATAATGGCACATGTTTAAGAGTAACCAAAAATAATGGGGTGTGCACTCTGATGCTAAATAAAAATCATCATAAAAATACATTAAAAGACCCATAAAAATATTGCTAAAATAGCAGATAAATAGAAAATGTTAAAAAGGGGACACTGAAGAAATACAAATTATACAACACTGCTCTTAGCGAGAAACAAAATGTAGAAAAGAAGGGAGGAATACAATAAAATGAAGGGGGGGGAAGGGGGGGGAATACTGAAAAACAAAAGAGAAGGGGGGGGGCAAAATAAAAACTAGAACATACTAATAATGTATTATAATATGTGTAGAAATGGAGGATGCACATGTATATGCATGTACACGTACGTCCAAATACACATTAGCCCCCACACATGAGAGATGTAAGTCTTACAATGTAAAAGATATATGTTCATATTATTAATAAAACTAGAGGGTCAAATAAAACTGTGTATGATTGGGAAAATTAGATACAGAATTAATTAAATATATGTATATAGATATAAAGATGGGCAAGAAGCTGTGGCAATGATGATACGGAAATAATTATAATATAGTGGATATTTCCAACTACTCGTTAATTCCTCCAGGTTTAAGAGTATCTAGGGAATATATCCAATATGTTTCTCTCTTACAAAGTCGATGGAACCTTTCGGCTTCCGAAAATGTATTAGAAATTTGTTCTATGACCCAAACTTTTAGGCCATTCGTAGATTTGCTGTGACATTCAGCAAAATGACGGGGTACACTGTGCTTATCCTTTCCTCCTTCTATTTTCCTTCTATGTTCACCAAAACGTTGGCGGAGTGGTCATATGGTGCGGCCGACATAGAGGAGCTGGCAGGGTCAAATGAGTGCATACACAATGAAGTCGGAACCACAATTGTAAAAGTCACTACTCATATAGGTTTTTCCTTTTGCTGTAAATTCTTTTTGACCGTGGCTTACAAAGGAACATGTTTTACATGCAGTTTTTTTGCATTGAAACATTCCTTTCAAGGATATTATGGGAACAAATTCTGAAGATACTGGTGTTTTTAGGTTACTGGGTGCTATTTTGTTTTTCAAGTTAGTGGCTCATCTGTAAGTGGTTCTGGGAGTATGAGGTAAAATTGGTTTAAAATGGGGGTCCTCTAAAAGGATCGGCCAATGTTTGAGGATTTCTTCCATTTTTTTAAAATCGGTATGGAACTTCGTGATAAACCGTATGGATTGATCAAAAGTAGGGTTGAGCGAACCCGAACTGTAAAGTTCGGGTTCGGTACAGACTTTGGGTTTTCCCGAACCCGGACCCGAACCCGAATAATTGGAAAAAGTCCGGGTTCGGGTTCGGAGTTCGGGTAAGTTTTGGCGTGCTGCACGGCAGCCAATCGCCATTCGTGTTACTACTGTGACTGGGAACTGATCACAGCCATGCCTACTTATGGCATGGCTGTGATTGGCCAGCGCAGCATGTGACCCATCATGTGACCAGTCTCTATATTAGATAGAGGCACACAGCACAGATCGTCACTCTGCTTCACTCATGATAGGGAAAGGCTGCTGGAATCTGCTGCTTAGGGAAAGTCTTAGGTGTATCTGTCTCGTTGTCACTGTATTTCACTTATGTGAGGGAAAGGCTGCTGAATCTGCTCAGGGACAGTGTTAGGTCTATGCTGGTATGCTGCTCCAGAAATATCAAGAAGCACACTTTATTTCTTTGATATCTGCATCATCTTATGGCATCTGGCTCGTTGTCACTGCTTCACTTATGTGAGGGAAAGGCTGCTGAATCTGCTTAGGGACAGTTTTAGTTGTATGTTGCTCCAGAAATATCAACAAGCACTCTATTCCTGTGACATCTGCTGTGCTTCATATAGTTTAGGAATTTTGTTCAGCTATAGGGGCAGTTTGCAATCTATAGGTGACTCTGAATATTTCAACAGCAGTGCACCTGCCACACCACCTGTGCACCTGTGATATACTGTGTTTCTGTCAAGTACATAGTCAGGGAGAGTTTCCTGAAATATTTTTCCTATAGGGGCAGTCAGCACTCTATAGGTGACTGAGTATTTCAACAGCACTACACCTGCCACACCACCTGTGCACCTGTGATATACTGTGTTTCTGTCAAGTCCATAGTCAGGGAGAGTTTCCTGAAATATTTTTCCTATAGGGGCAGTCAGCACTCTATAGGTGACTCTGTATATTTCAACAGCACTGCACCTGTCCCCTGTGATATACTGTCTGTGCAGTACATTGTTTAGGGCTGGGTTCCTGCTTCTTGCTATAGGTGGAGAAATATATAGGTGAATCTCTGCCTATTTCACCAGCTTACACTTTTTTGTATTTAAAATTTTTCAAAATTAGGGCAAGACCCTAAATTTGAGAAATATATAGGTGAATCTCTGCCCATTTCACCAGCACTCCACCTTTCCCCTGTGATATACTGTCAGGGATCGGATGGGAGACTGATTTGATGAGGTCGGCCTCTCTTATATCTCCTGTCCTGGCTCCGCTGAAGGTGAAACAGAGGAAGCCGAAGGACAAGAGGGACACGAGTGCCTGGAGCCGGGGGTCCCTAGGGAACAGCTTGGCAGGGTTCAGCGGCATGGAACAGACTGTAATGAGCTTAGCAGGAACAGGTAACAGCCAGGCAGGAAACTGGGGGTTAACAGCAACCAGGAACGTAGACAGGAGCGAGGTCTCAGGGATAGCCAGGTTCATCAGCAAGCGGGCAGAGAGGTACCAAATCATAGACAGAGCCAGAGTCAGGAACGGAGCCGGGTCAGGGATGGACATAAGTACAGGAACAGGACACAGAGCCAAGGTCAAGAGCAAGCCGGGTCAAATACTAGGAAAACACACAGGATCAGGGCAAGGTTCAGGAACACTGAAGCTGAAGATCAGTCAGCAAGGCATAAGAGCCCAGACTCCCTTTAAATAGGCTGTCTGGCGCCAAACTGAATTAGGCTTGTACGTGTGCGCGCGTGCCCGTATCAGTGCGCGCGCGTGCCCGCAATTGCGAGCTCTGGCGCGCATGTGCGAGCCTGTGAGCCATTCTATGGCAAAGGCTATGCGCTTGCGCACGTCTATGTGCAAAGCGTCTTACAGGAGTTCCCTGACATATACTGTCTGTGCAGTACATTGTTTAGTGCTGGCTTCCTGCTTATTGCTATAGCTAGAGAAATATATAGGTGAATCTCTGCCTATTTCACCAGCTTACACTATTTTTGTATTTAAAATTTCTCAAAATTAGGGCAAGAGAAATATGAGGAAAACGTCAAATAAGGGACGTGGCCGCGGTCGTGGTGCTGCTGGTGGAGCTCCTGTTACAGGGAGAGGACGTGGTCGATCTGTGCCAGCTACAAGCACAAGTGAAACACCTTTCTCGGGTGCGAGTAGCCGACAGAGCCTGCAGCGGTATTTGGTCGGGCCTAATCCAGCTCTATGAATGTTGAGGCCAGGAGCAGAACAGGCAGTAGTAGATTGGGTTGCTGACAGTGCCTCCAGTTCCTTCACATTGTTTTCCAACCAGTCTTGTGCTGAAAGCTCAGAGTTGGCGCCTGCAGCCGATGTCCACCATCAGTCTTTCACCTCACCCCCTTGCAAATCAGCCAAGCAGTCTGAGCCCCAAAGCATGCAGCAGTCTCTTCTTCTTTTTGATGAGTCTGTTAGCATGTGTTCCCAGGGCCATCCACCTAGCCCAGCCCCAGAAGGGGAAGAGATGCTTGGGATCATTGTCCTGTTGAAAGGTCCAACGTCTCCCAAGCCTCAGGTTTGTGACGGACTGTATCTGCTATTTTAGCAATATTTTTATGGGTCTTTTAATGTATTTTTATGATGATTTTTATTTAGCATCAGAGTGCACACCCCATTATTTTTGGTTACTCTTAAACATGTGCCATTATTAGTGTATAATCCCTCATTTGTGTTGAGGCCATTTACACTTTACCTCCACTAGGTGGCAACACCACCAAGGCATATATAAATAGGCTAACAACAGCCTTCACAACTAGCTTGAGAAAGGTGCGCGCTGTGATCCCCCATAACTCACAGCGCGGGCACTGAAACGCGTTGCATTCTGGTCCTGTGATGTCATCCTCTCCTCACGCCGTTGCGTCCCAGCGTGCGCTCCAGCCCTCCATTCGGAAACCGCACAGTATACCCGGAAGTTTCCTGCGGTGTAAACAGGCATTTGGGCTCCTCCATGCAGCACAGCTCATCGTTGGAACATCCAGCAACTGCCTCAAGAGGGACTTCACGATACGGCTGAGAATTTGACTGTCCTTTGGACCCCATCCATATGCCGGAACACAGTAACTTCCATGTGAGTGCTTTAATGCTGTCTATTCATTAAAGTTTACAGTTTTTTCTAAGTGGTGCCTGTTTTTGTTTTTTTCTCTGTTTGCATGTTTGGAGTTTGGCTTCAGCTCCCCATACAAGGCAGCCCAGATCTCAAGACTGTTATCTCATGTTAGAGCTCTTTGCTCAAAAGACATTTACTTGAAATGTGCTATATCCTCTATGTCAGCGTGCGCCATCAGTGTACATAATACCTTCACCCTGATCACTGTGCACACACAGCCATCCACCCAGCTTGCACCTTATGGACATTATCTGCATTTTTTTTAATATTTTTTTAAATTATTTTTTATGGAATTTAGGTGGGAATTTATCTATTTATGGTAGCATATTTCACATGATGATGCCATTTTAAGGATTTTAAAATGTATTTGTTACAGTCACGTAACTTCATCAGGGGATAACTGGAGGCCTTTAGGAAGTGGCTTTATACATGGTTGTGAATTAATACAGGTAATTACTATGGTGGCCATTTTCTTGTAGCTCTGGTCGCCTGAAGTAGTACGGCGGCCATTTTTGGGTGTTTTTTGTCTCCGGAAGTAAGTCAGCGTTTTTGTTGGTTGTCTATGGTCAAAAATAACAATAAATATCTATGGTGGGCATTTTCTTGTAGCTCCGGTCGCGGGGAGTAGTACGGTGGCCATTTTTGGATGGTTTTTGTTGCTGGAAGTAGGTCTACTGCCATTTTTATGGTTATTTATGGAAAAAACAACAAGAGAGATCTACGGCGGCCATTTTCTTGTAGCTCCGAAACCCGTGGTTGCAACGGCGGCCATGTTTGGGTGGATTTTGTCACAGTAAACAATGCAGTGGCTTTAACTAAAAGGACAATCTAGTAAATAGATACAAATCTGTTTAATGGCTATTTTCTGTGGGCCACAAGCATAGAGGTGGCCTAGAAAACTAGAAACAGTAGAACAGACCGGGTCATCTAGGGGGTTAACGGGGACTATGCAAAAGACCCATGATGCTAATAGTAAAATAATATATGGGCATATGGCTCTAAAGCAAATATTATGATGCTAAAGGTCATACTTACTAATTTTGTGTAAATATGGAAAAACAATTAAAAACAAACGGCTAATGTCTATAAAAATGTAAATGGTTAGATATTTAAATATAAAAAAAATATATATATAAAATATAAAAAATAGACATTAAACATACGGCAGGTAGATAAACAGGGGGAATTTTGCTAAAATTATTCTGAAGGAAACCCAGAAGCCATAATAGCCATAAAGATTAATATAGAATGGAAACTCCATTGTGGTAGAGGGAGAGGGGTAGTAATATGCAATTGCACCGGAGATGTCATCGGTGAGAAAAATGACATAGTAGGAGAGGCAATACTTGTGGAATAGAGGAAATTAAAATAGTTCATAAATTAACAAGATTAAAAATCACTGATAAAACAATTCAGATCGAATTCGATATTCAAGCCCCGAGGTGCGAAAGTTTCCAACGTGAATATCCATTTTGATTTGAGTTGGCTTAGTGTCCTAACTTTATGGCCCCCCGCCAGTGTCTTGCGTAAGGTTTAATGCCCCAAAATATGAGTTGTGTGGGGTCTTTGTTGTGATGGGTAGCAGTGTGTTTTGACACACGGTGCTTATTGAAACCTTTGATTATATTTTGCACGTGTACTTTTATGCAAATTTTGAAGGGTCTTTTTGTCCGGCCTATATATTGTAGCCCGCAGCTACATTCTAGGGCATAGACAGCCCCTTCTGTGTTAGAGCAGATATATTCTTTGATTTCGTATGAGTTTCCTGTACTAGTGGAGGTAAAGTCCTTTTTCTTTTCATTTGGATGTTTCGTTCTCACACATGCGTAACAGCGCTTGCAGGGAAAAAAAACCTTTCCAGTGAAGTAGGTCAGGCCTCTTCCTGGGGGGTTCGGGATACTTTTCACAATCTTGTCCCGAATTGTGGGAGCTCTTCTGTAAACAAATTTAGGAAGTCTGGGGAGAGTCTCCTGCAGATGTATATCTGCCAATAGGATATTCCAATGGCGCTTGATAATTTTTTTGATTCGTTCAAGTTGCACGCTATAATCAAAGATAATTGGTACTATGTCCTTTGCGGTCTCATGTTTTGGTTTATCTCTTATGAGTGTTTTTCGGTCCATCTCTGCTACTTTAGTAATTTTATTGTTGATGAATGTGCTGTCATATCCTTTTTCTATAAATCTCTGTCCCATCTTTTTTAGCTTGTGATGTAAAAGAGTCTTTATGTGTACAGTTTCTTCTCAGGCGCATAAGTTGTCTTTTACTATTAGCATCATGGGTCTTTTGCATAGTCCCCGCTAACCCCCTAGATGACCCGGTCTGTTCTACTGTTGTTTCTAGTTTTCTAGCCCACCTCTCCGCTTCTGGGCAGCAGAAAATAGCCAATAAACGGATATGTAACTATTTTACTAGATTGTCCTTTTAGTTAAAGCCACTGCATTGTTTACTGTGACCAAATCCACCCAAACATGGCCGCCGTTGCAACCACGGGGACCAGAGCTACAAGAAAATGGCCGCCGTAAATGTTTAATGTTATTTTTGACCATAGACAACCAACAAAATGACTTACTCAAAAATGGCTGCCGTACTACTTCCGCGACCAGAGCTACAAGAAAATGGCCAACATAGTAATTACCTGTATTAATTCACAACTAGGGATGAGCTGAAACCCCCCCCCCCGGTTCGGTTCTCACCAGAACCTGCGAATGGACCGAAAGTTCGATCAAACTTTAGGACCCCATTAAAGTCTACGGGACTCAAACATTCGAAATCAAAAGTGCTAATTTTAAAGGCTAATATGCAAGTTATTGTCCTAAAAAGGGTCTGGGGACCCGGATCCTGCCCCAAGGGACATGTATCAATGCAAAAAAAAAGTTTTAAAAACTGCTGTTTTTTCGGGAGCAGTGATTTTAATGATGCCTAAAGTGAAAAAAAAAAGTGAAATATTCCTTTAAATATCGTACCTGCTGGGTGTCTATAGTATGCCTGTGAATTCAGTGGCACCTGTTTCCCATGTGTAGAACTGTCCCTGCACAAAATGACATTTATATAGGAAAAAAAGTAATTTAAAACTGCTTGCGGCTTTAATGTAATATCTGGTCCCTGCAATATGGATGAAAATCATTGAGAAAAATGGCATGGCCCCCCCCCCCAGGTCATTACCAGCCCCTTTGGGTCCTGTATGGATATTAAGGGGAACCCCACACCCAAATTAAAAATAGGAAAGGCGTGGGGCCCCTATGCCCTATATACTCTTAACAGCAGTATAGAGGCGGTGCAAACAAGATAGGTAATGTAGGTTTGTTGTTAAGTAGAATCTGTTTATAATTTTGAACTGGTACATTTTAAGGCTTCATGCACACTGAAGCTAAAAAAAGCTATAAAAAAACGCCAGTAGCTTTGCAGGGAGCCTTTCAATGTTTTTTTTGCGTTTTTGCAATAGCGTTTATTAGCGTTTTTCAGTGTAGCGTTTTACGTTTTTAGCTTTTTTTTTTCTCGCCAAAAAACTGCACTTTGAACACAAATTTGGGGCGTTTTTTGAAAAAAGCCAATAAACTCCAAAGCTCATTAAAACTAATAAACGCACATGTGTGCATGGGCACATAGGCTAACATATAGCCTATGTGCCCATGATTCAGGTAGAGATACGACGGCGTATCAGTAGATACGCTGTCGTAACTCCGAATCTGCGCCGTCGTATATTTAACCACTTCGTTACCGAGCCTGTTTTTCAGATTCAGTGTTTACGAGACTAAAACAGTTTTTTTTGCTAGAATATTACTTAAAACCCCCAAACATTATATATATTTTTTTTCTAACACCCTAGAGAATAAAATGGCAGTCATTGCAATACTTTTTGTCACACCGTATTTGCGCAGCGGTCTTACAAGCGCACTTTTTTTGGAAAAAATTCACTTTTTTAAATTAAAAAATAACACAACAATAAATTTGGCCCAATTTTTTTATATATTGTGAAAGATAATGTTACGCCGAGTAAAATGATACCCAACATGTCACGCTTAAAAATTGCGTCCGCTCGTGGCATGGCGTCAAACTTTTACCCTTAAAAATCTTGATAGGCGACGTTTAAAAAATTCTACAGGTTGCATTTTTTGAGTTACAGAGTAGGCCTCAGGCTAAAATTATTGCTCTCACTCTAACGATCGCGGCGATACCTCACTTGTGTGGTTTGAATACCGTTTTCATATGTCGGCACTACTCGCGTATACGTTCGCTTGTACGCGCGAGCTTGTCGGGACGGGGCGCTTTAAAAAAATGTTTTTTTGCTTTTCGCATTTATTTTTAGTTATTTTACAATTTTTAACACTGAAATAAAAAAAAATAAAAAAATTAGCACTTTTATTCCTATTACAAGGAATGTAAACATCCCTTGTAATAGAAAAAAGCATGACAGGTCCTCTTAAATATGAGATCTGGGGTCAAAAAGACCTCAGATCTCATATTTGGGCTTAAATGCAAAAAAAAAAAAATATGTCTCTTTAAGAGGCTGGGCGGGACTGACGTTTTGACGTCACTTCCGCCCAGCAGAGCTATGGGGGACGGGCGAAGGAGATTTTTCCTTCAGTCTCGTCCCCGCTCAGCTGCCGGATGGTCGCGATCCCCTCTGCCGCTACCGACGGCTCCGGTAAGTGTCGGAGGGCGCGTTACAGCGGCGGGAGGGGGGGGGGCCCTCTCCCGCCACCGATAACGGCGATCTCGTGGCGAATTCGCCGCGGAGACCGCCGTTATCGTGTACAGGACCGTCGGCACTAAAGATTGATACCTCAGTTGTGGCAGCAGCTGCTGCCGTTACTGAGATATCCATCTTTAAAAACAGGACGTCTTTTGACTATGGGCCAGTAACCAAGTGGTTAAGCATATTCTCAAATTGAGATACGCTTAAATGTTGCTAAGATACGACCGCCGGCGCCGTCGTATCTTAGCTGTCTATTTACGCTGGCCGCTAGGGGCGTGTACGCTGATTTACGCCTAGAATATGTAAATCAGCGAGATACGCCTATTCATGAACGTACGCTTGCCCATCGCAGTAAAGATACGCCGTTTACGTAATGCGTTTTCAGGCGTAAAGATAAACCACCAAAAAGATGGCGCAGCCAATGTTAAGTATGGACGTCGGAACCGTGTCGAATTTTTCAAATTTGATGTCGTTTGCGTAAGTCGTCCGTGAATGGGGCTGGCCGCAATTTACGTTCACGTCGAAACAAATGAGTCTTTGCGGCGTAATTTAGAGCATGCGCACTGGGTTACGTCCACGGGCGGCGCATGCGCCGTTCGTTCAAAACGTCATTTACGTGGGGTCATGCTTAATTTACATAAAACACGCCCACCTCTTCCACATTTGAATTAGGAGCGCTTACGCCGGCACATTTACACTACGCCGCCGTAACTTAGGACGCAAGTTGTTTGTGAATACTGTACTTGCCTCTCTAACTTACGGCAGTGTAGCGTATATGAGATACGCTACGCCTGCCTAAAGTTATGCACGTCTACCTGAATCTGGCTAATAGAGTTTAGTTTATGGGCTTTTAAAAAAAAGCCCAAAGCGACAATAAACTGCAGTTTATCAGCTTCAGTGTGCATGGAGCCTTAAAGTGTAGCTCCAGACAAAAAAATCTATTTTTAAGCTTTTTGGAAAACATAGGGAAGGGTTATCACCCCTGTAACATTTCTTTTGCTGTCTGTGCACCTGTTCAGAAGATTTCACCTCACTTTCTGTCCCAATGACAATTTTTTTTTTGAAAATGTGGGTTTTTTAGTGAAACAAGGAACTCTTACAGGAGATAATTTCCCTTCCTAGGGGTAGATTTCCTCTCACTTGCTGTTGTCTTCTTCCGTTTGCAAGTAGGAGTCGTTTGACAGTTGGATGTTTGAAAGTCGGGGCCTGCCGTATATACTGTGCAAAAATTTGGGCCTTAGGTGTTGGTGTTGCCACAACACTGTAAGCCCTCACAGTTAGTCTTGGTGGGCGCTGGAACACCCTGCTGTGAACTATTATATCAAGAATTGTAATTACATGTCATTGTTGAACAGTGGTAGAAAAATTGGGTCTTTGGTGGTGGTGCTGCTGGTGCCACAACACTAAGTCCTCACAGTTACTCTTGGTGGGCGCTGGAACGGGCCCTGCTGTGAAAAATATTATATCAAGAGTGGAATTACATGCACCTGTTGAACAGGGGTAGAAAAATTGGACCTTTGGTGGTGGTGGTGGTGGGGTTGCCACAACACTGTTATCCCTCACAGTATACTCTTGGTGGGCACAGGAATGGGCCCTGATGTGAAATATTAGATCAAGAATTGTAATTGCATGCCATTGTTGAACAGGGGCAGAAAAACTGGGCGTTTGGTGGTGGTGGTGGTGCCACAACACTGTCAGCCATCACAGTTACACTTGGCGGGTGCAGAAATGGGCCCTGCTGTGAAATATTAGTTCAAGAATTGTAATTACATGCCCCTGTTGAACAGGGGCAGAAAAATTGGGCCTTAGGCACTGGTGCCACAACACAGCAACCCCTCACAGATACTCTAGTTGGAGCGCAGGAATGAGCCCTGCTGCAAAGTATTGGATCAAAAATTGGAATTACACACCCCTGTTAAACTGGGGCAGAAAAATTGGGCCTTAGGCACTGGTGTTGGTGCCACAACACTGCAACCCCTCACAAATAGTCTAGTTGGAGCGCAGGAATGAGCCCTGCTGCAAAGTATTGCATCAAAAATTTTAATTACATGGGCCTTAGCCACTGGTGGAGGTGTCCAGAACCAAAAATATTTTTACAAGCTATCAGCATGATCATTGAGGTGGAACAGTATAGTCACTCAGCATCAGCATAGGCAGGCTTGAAATTATTCCGTTACATCAGCATCAGGTGCTTGGTAGCTGGAGGTGATCCAAGACTGATTCATTTTTATGAAGGTCAGTCGATCGACCGAGTCGGTGGAGAGGCGCACCCTGTGATTGGTTACAAAGCCTCCAGCAGCACTGAATGTGCGTTCCGAAAGAACGCTGGATGCAGGACAGGCCAGTAGCTCAAATGCATACTGTGCAAGCTCTGACCAGTGATCCCTCCTCAAGACCCAGTAACCCAGAGGATTTTCAGTGAGAAAGGTGTCCAAGTCTGATCTTGCCCCTAGGTATTCCCGCACCATGTAAATCAGACGCTGGCGATGGTTGCTGGAACCGATCACACCTTGGGGCTGCGGACTAAAAAATTGTCTGAACGGCCACCTACTCCACCGCTCCTTCTTTGACTGACTGAAGCCTCAGCAACACATTGTCCAGGACCAGGATTTTGTAACCTCCCAGTCTCTGGGAATGCGCTGCATAGACCTTTCTGCAAGGCCTCCCAAAGATGTTTCTACCTCTGTTCCCTCTGCGACGGCAAGATAAGGTCCGCAACCTTAGGGCTCTTTCACACCGTATTGATCCGCTCCGTTAGCCCGTTTGGCTCAGCGGGGCTTCCTCCGTAAATCCCAGCTGAGCTGTCGGCGGACAGGGCGGTCCCCGCACACAGTGCAGAGACCGCCCTGTCTCACCTCCGCTCTCCCCTATGGGGAATCGGTTGAATACTGACCGTGTGTCCGTATTCATCCGATCCGTTCCGCCGCACGGAAGAAAAATAGGGTTTTCTTCCGTCCGCAAAAGCGGATTTTTGCGGACGGGGATGGTTGCGGACGTTAGCTGATGCATCATCCGATAACGTCTGCAATCCCATAGGGATACATTACAAGTCTGTAAACGGACTTGTAATAAATGGACCGTTTGTCCGTACGTGTGAAAGGGCCCTTACTCTTGTAACGTGGATCAAGGAGGGTTGCCAGCCAGTAATGATCCCTCTCCTTGATACCACGAATATGAGGATCCTTCCGCAGGCTTTGCAGGATCAGGGAGGCCATGCAGCATAGGTTTGCTGAGGCATTTGGTCCGGAGTCCTCTAGGTCACTCAGGATGACCCGATCTGCAGCCACTTCCTCCCAGCCACATACAAGTCCATGGGTTTATTGGGACTGTAATTGATCCCTTGAAGACTGCTGCTGATGCTGAGTGCTAGGATCCAACTCCAGAGTTTCCTGACCTGCTTCAGGGCATCCTGTAAGCCTTGGTACCTGCCCAAGAACCTTGGCACCACCAAGTTAAAGGGTCACTAAAGGATTTTTTTTTTAGCTAAATAGCTTCCTTTACCTTACTGCAGTCCTGGTTTCATGTCCTCATTGCTCGCTTTTTCTCTGATGTTGCTGTAAAACTGCTCTGTTCTGGACACTTCCTGGTTGTCTGGCTCCGTATGAAAAAAGTCATGGGAGAGTTTAGTTTAGTTTTCCTAGCCATGACTTTCTATGGCACTGAGGCATAAAATAACATGCAAAGACTAAACTACTTTCAGTTTCGTTTTTGCATCTAAGAGGCACATTATATGATTTTTATCTATTTTTAATCGTTTTTAAAAGGAATCAGTTAACTATTATGTCTCTATACCCTGTAAACAGTCATTTCAGCAAAAAAATTGTTTTCCTTTAGTGATCCTTTAAGGACGTGAGCTAAACAGGGCACATGGGTCAGTTGTCTCTGTCAGAGGGCGGAGAGGATGTTAGTGCCATTGTCGCAAGCCACCATTCCTGGCTTAAGCTGGCGTGGCGTCAACCACCTATGAGCCTGCCCCTGCAGAGCTTAAAGAACCTCTACCCCAGTGTGGCTCCTGTCCCCCAAGCACACCAGCTCAAGCACTGCATGGCATCTTTTTGCCTGCGTACCTACGTAGCCCCTTGAATGCCTTCGGAGCACCACTCAGTCCAAGGACAAATCAGCACAGGAAGAGGCCATGGAGAAAGAAGAAGAAGAAGAGAGGGTGGAGGAGAGAGGTGTGTCACAATCACCAGTAGTAGCATTTTGGAGGCGTGGTGGTGGAACAACCTCCAACACTACTGTACCTTGTCCTGCATCCTTTCCAGCTGCCAGCAGAGTCACCCAATGCACCATAAAAAGATAGGCAACGTCCCAGTCCATGCCTACTGGACCATGAGTCAGCGGTAATATGCACCTTACCGCTGACCGCCCTGTCCAGCGAGGCATGGACATTGCCTTTCACATGCCGGATTAGCCTTCCGTGAGAAAAAGTGGCGTTTGGGAACCTGCCACTGAGGTACCGCACATTCCACAAACTCATGGAAGGGGCAGAATCTACCAAATGAAAAGGCAGCAGTTGAAGTGCTAGCAATTTAGCCAAGCTAGCATTCAACCGCTGGGCATGTGGATGGCTGGGGGCTAACTTCTTTCAGCGCTGCAGCTGCTGAGGCAGGGAAATTTGCCTGGTACAATCTGAAGTCGGTGTACCGATAGCAGATTGCCCGCAAGTACTTGGCTGTGACACACCTAATTCTACACCTTCAGTCCTCTCAGTGCAGGTTTCAGGGAGGACTGAAGGTATAGTGGGGTTGGAGATCCCAGCTGATGAGGAGCAAGGAGAGGTCCGCTTTGTTCTTTGGTGTGGGTCTTTTAGGTACGCTTGGCAACGAACTGCATGGCAGGTGGACATATGTCTGGTCAAGCATGTGGTGCCCAAGCGGGTGATGTGTTGGCCACGCGGGATACGCTTGAGACATATGTTGCAAATAGCATCGGTGCGATCTGATGCACTCGTCTCAAAAAAGGCCCACACCAAAGAACTTTTGGAATAACGCAGAGAGACAGCAGCGCCCTGCACATGCAGAGCTCTGCGGTGTGACGCAGTCAGTGTGATGCCCTTAAGCTGGCCCCTGAAGGGCATCCTCCTCTCTCCTATCAGGCACACACGTGGAGTCAGTAACCTCATCATCCCCTCCCTCCTCATCACTGGAGCAAACCTGGCAGTATGCTGCAGATGGGGGAACATGACTGCCAGATTGCTGTCCTTCTTGGGCACCCCCTCTCTCTGGGCTCACGTTACTGCCTTCCTCTAGCTGGGTACCATCTTCGGAGCCTTCAAAGCGCTGCGCATCCTCCTGCAGCATGTACCCAACACTGTGGTCAAACAGTTCGGGGGACTCCTAAGGAGGACATGGTGGACCTAGGGAAGGAGTGACTGATGGCATTAAGCCGAGTCTACCAAGTCTTCGGCATGTTGCGGCTCAACACGGCCAGCTGCTGAAAAAAAGGACAAGCATGTCCCACGGCCACGTGCTGATGAGGATGCACTGTGTCCACGACCAGCTATGTTGCCTCTAGACGCAGAGCCTGCTTGCCCTCTTTTATCGGCTCATGACTGTCTGCCTCTCCTTGTTGTCCTTCCAGACATATGATTATACTGCAGCTAGCAGAATCAACTGCCTGCCTGTAGTATTATTATTAACCTCCCTGGCGGTATGATTATTTCAGAAAAAAGGTGCTGAAACCGGTAGCATTATTTGCAAGGAAATTTGGCGTTTTATACTGTAGGCCTGTAATTCTTAGGAATAACTCACTTAAATTTTTTTTAAGACAAATTTCCATACAAATCACTATCGCACAATTCTGCAAGTGATAATTTATTATCGCTGTTTTCTAGGGACACTTTTGGACAATCTACAGTTTGCAGGCAGAAAGGGCAGAAAGGGCACTGGGCAGACCACTAGGGACAAGGGGGGTGTGTATTTTTTACATACAGTACTGTAATCTATAAGATTACAGTATACTGTATGTAAGTTGTTTGTTTACCTTTTTTGAATTTGGCGCCGTTCTCCTCCCCTGTGCGTCGTAACGTCGCAGGGAACGGAGATCGGCGGCACAGGAGGACACTGTGTGAATCGAGCGAGGTCCCGCTCGCTCACACAGAGCGGTGGCATCGCTGGATCCAGGGACAAGGTAAGTAACTTTGTCTGTGGCTGCAGCGTGGCGAGCCCGGGTTAAGAGAACACCAGCAATTGTCTTCAGTTGCACACTGTGCAAAGGACACAGTACACTAACTGAAAATACTTGCAACTCCCTGCCTGTGGTATTAGTCTGAGAACACCAGCAATTGTAGTCAGGTAGCTTTAAGTGCACACTGTGCAGAGGACACAATACACCATGTGAAAATACTTGCAGATCCCTGCCTGTGGTATTAGTATGAGAACAGCAGCAATTGTATTCAGGTAGCTTTAGATGCACACTGTGCAAAGGACACAGTACACTAACTGACAATACTTGCAGATCCCTGCCTGTGGTATTAGTATGAGAACACCAGCAATTGTAGTCAGGTATCTTTAGGTGCACACTGTGCAGAGGACACAGTACACTAATGCCCTGTACACACGATTGGTTCATCCGATGAAAACGGACCGATGGATTTTTTCATCGGATATCTGATGAAGCTGACTTTCATCAGTCTTGCCTACACACCATCAGTTAAAAAAACGTTTGTGTCAGAACGCGGGGACATAAAACACTACGACGTGCTGAGAAAAATGAAGTTCAATGCTTCCGAGTATGCGTCGACTTGATTCTGAGCATGCATGGATTTTAACCGATGGACTTGCCCACAGACGATCGTTTTTTTTCTATCGTTTTTTTTTAACCATCAGATAATTCTAAAACCGGTTCTACGTTTTTTCACCGATGGGAAAAAAAACGATGGGGCCCATGCGATCGGTTCGTCCGATGAAAACAGTCCATCGGACCGTTTTCATCAGACGAACCGATCGTGTGTACGCAGCATAAGTGAAAATACTGCAGCTCCCTGCCTGTAGTATTAGTATGAGAACTCCAGCAATTGTATTCAGGTAGCTTTAGGTGCACACTGTGCAGAGGACACAGTACACCAAGTGAAAATACGTGCAGATCCCTGCCTGTGCTAAAGGAGACTTCCTTTAGACCCCTTTTACATGGATGGATAGAATGGGGCTTTTAGCTGCGGATTTTCTAGTTTTCTACTGCAGCTAAAAGCACACAATGCTTTCCTATGGCTCCATTCACACACAGCGTTTAGCTGCGATTTTGTTACATGCGGTTTGGTGCGAATAGAAATAATAGAATTTATTGTGTCCAGGAGCGATTTAGTGCAGCTATATGCACATAACCACAGGTAATCACAGTCTTTTGTGTCAACTGCGGATAGCAACAAAAAAGGGTTGCTATGGGAATGACTACCTCAGCTAAACGGAGCCGCACGTAAACGTAGGTAATCGCAATGTACAAATGCAGCTAATCGCAGTGCCTGGAGCCTTTAATTTCACAGAACATTTACATGCTTTTAACTGCGGCAAAATAGCCGTCCGTGTAAAAGGCGCCTTATAGATTATATTTAGGATTTGAATGGAGTTCTACTTTGACTGCCAACCGTGTTCCCATCTGTGTTGCCTGGTACCATACTATTTCTACTGCCAATACCCACAATAAATACATCTATTTAAAAGATCAATTTATATGGATAAAATCAGGAATATGATCTATATATGATAGATCTAGAGTTGTATAGGTTAACATAGGGTGTGTGATCTCTATATTTGATATGTCTTACTTTCTGTTTGCAATTACATTTTAAATATTTTTTTATTTTTATTTAGGTACAGTTATATGCATTGCAATGCAAAATAATATAGTTGAAAAATCATTGATATAAGCTTTACTGTATATTTAACATTGTACGTATAGAGATAACCTGCTGTTAAGGTTAAGGTAAACCGTAAAAATTAACATGTTGGAAACTTCCTCTGGCTTTGAGAAAGGGCACACTAGCATTTAAAATTCAGTGTCATCATTTTGGGATGGATATCTGAATAGTGGTTTTATCAAGTGGCTTTGCCTTGCATATTTATATATTGCACTAATTTCTCCCATTCATCCTTCATTTTGATGCACCGGAGGAGGTCTTATTTTTGATACCCTAGTATCAAAAAGTACCCTATTAAGGGGGGGGGATGGGCAGGACACATACCGGGGTTGATTTACCAAAGCCAAATATACTGTTCACTTTGCAGGGGAATGTGCACTTTGCGAGGGAATTTCTCCTAGGATAAGCGAATTAGATGAAGCTCTGTTGACTTCCACCATCCTATCATGTGCAAGCAAAAGTTCTATTTTTTTTTCTTGTGTGTGAATCTTTACCTTGTTCACTAAGCTCTGGAGAGAAAGTGAACAGCCTCTTTGACTTTAGTGGATCAACCCTGTCTTTTTTTTTTTGTGTAAAAATAAAGCTGTACTTTAAAGGACTAATCATAACGTTATATATAGAGCCCAGTGATACTTAAGAGCCGGTTCACTCAGGGGCGGCATGATTTTGGGGGCGACTCGGCGAGGCGTTCTCAAGACGACTTCAAAGGCGACTTGCAAAATGACTTCTGTATTGAAGTCAATGCAAGTCGCCCAAGGCGCCCCCAAAGTCGTACAAGAACCTTTTTCTAAGTCGGAGCGACTTGAGTCGCTCCTATTAGAACGGTTCCATTGAACAGAGCGGAGCGCAACTTGTCAGGCAGCTGAGTCGCCTGACGAGTCGCCCCTGTGTGAACCGGCTCTTAATTGCAACTAAGAAACTAAAAATACATAGAGATGCTAACAGGTATAATACATTACAGTTACTCAATTTTTCCCATCAACCTATATTTTTTAGCAAGCATTATTGCAAACCCACTGTAGGCACTTACCAGGATGTTGCTTCTTGAAGGTTTCAGGTGTTTCTGTTCTTACTATTTTATATCCTCGATGAAGCTGATAAGCAATGAATGACTTGCAAAATTCAGTGAACTGTTATAATACCTAAGGTTGTAAACTGTTAATCAATGACAAGGTTAACAGCTCAGATATAGGTAGGAATACTGCATGACAAAAGCATATATTACACATACATACTGTCATAGAAAAATTAATAACGCCCGTACATAATTAAAATAAGCTATAAAAACCTTTTTGTCTATATAAAAATTTAAAACAAAGAATAGCGCTGCGAAAAAGAGAAAAAGGATTACATTTATTGATACCGAGAAGACACTTGTATTAATCCAATATTTACAACCATAACATAAAGGATATCACTTGTTAAAACAGAGAGGACACTGCTGAATACTGATACAACATACATGATATTAATAAAAAGATGGCTATAGAGGATTCCACAATAAGTAATGCTAAGTTGTAGAGAGAGACAGAGAGAGACCGAGAGAGACAGAGAGAGAGAGAGACAGACAGAGAGAGAAAGAGACAGAGAGAGACAGAGAGAGAGACAGAGAGAGACAGACAGAGAGAGACAGACAGAGAGAGACAGACAGACAGACAGAGAGAGACAGAGACAGACAGACAGAGAGAAAGACAGACAGAGAGACAGAGGGGGAGAGAGGGGGAGAGGTTACATCACCATGCTGCTAGGTCAGCTCATCCATCATGATTCAGTCTGCTTGGTCAGGACATCATACACTGATTCTGTCAAGCTGACTTGACTGGATTTTATACTCCTGCGCCAATATTTTCTCCCTCCAAAAAACTCAAGTTTCCCGAGGATTCGATTGGTTGACTTTATGAGTCTTTTCAGTAATGACCCCCAACCGGTAACCTCCTGTTGTCCCATCTCTGTGCCAAGGTATGTCTTGGAGTTTGCATAATTGACACCTACCAACTTCCCTTGTGATCACAATCAGACAAGAGATGAAAGGAACCTCTTCTAATATGCAGGTGGCCACTTCCTATCAGAGAATATATTGTAACTATCAAATGGTATGCAGCTATCCTTTGAAGCGTAGTCACACCAGTATGCAAAGGGCCCCTGCTGTGATGGAGCTTTTCATCCTGTCCAGCTTAACAAAAGGACAATTTGACAAAGTCATTTTTTAAAGCCCAGCTGCACAAAATTGAACCAGTCCAGTAAAACATATACATTATCTTTATGCTGGTTCCCCTGGTATAAATATGAAATTCAAACTTTCCACCACAGTCCCCCCTGAAGTTCATTATTGAACTTATGTCCTCCTTCAATGATCCGGTACCCACCCACAACGGCCCAGAAGCCCCGAACCTTCCCCCACCACCACTGCGGCCTCTTGAGACAGTCCTGGTGCCTTTGAAACTTCAGATCTGAACCATGAGTGTCTGTACTGCAATGTTTCATTGCCCCTCTGCATTGGAGGAGTGGAATTCCACCATTGATGGCGGGATCCTTATATATTTAGTCCTGTATCTTGGAAATATGGTGTTCTGATTGTCACCATTGGATTGGACTGCGAGACAGCACTTTTTCAGCATGATGAAGGAAAGTTTAGGAGAGTCTTATTCATGGCACGCTTGTCTTCAAAAAAATGACTTGGTTGTCATTGCTTCTTCAGGTGGTGGTTGGGTGGGCCTCTGGACAGTCATGTATGAATACAAAAGGAGAAAGGAGAACGTCAGTGTACAGTTATTGGAGGAATGTCAGACAGGAGCAGTGGGGTGGCTTTTATGACTATAAAGCCGTAGGTAGACTAGGGGAGGTAGAATTACTTTAAGACATGAAAACCTGGATGTCCAGGGATACTTTGGTCAAATGGGTGTACAATATGGCACTGGCGGGCAGGAATGCTCATGCGCCTTAAAAACAAAAAAATATGACTGATGTCCTAGTTACATTATCCTGAGAAGATGTATGATAGCAGCCAAAAATAAAAACGTAGAGAGCATAATATTAAAGGAGGAAAGGAAGAGAGGTGAGTAATGAAAAAGAATATGGAGAATAGAAAAAAAAACAAAAAATAAAAACTACAGATTTAATGCTGCTCCAACCAAGATTGTTAAAGAACATTGAATCGGTATTCAAAAAAACTAATACCTAGTTGCCCTGTCAATTTTAGCTGACAGCGAGAGAGAAAAAAAATAAAAAAAAATAAAAATAAAACATTGTTCCGTTAAAAAAAACGACTCCTCTCTCCTACTAGTAATTGGTGGTATTTTTGCTGGTCAGGTACACAGATCATAACGAGAGATAAATGATTTAAATTTGTAGAATTTGGGTAAACCTGACCGCACTTTATTATTACAAAATTGAAGAGGCTTATTCCTAGATCAACAGGAAAAAATATAGGGCCAGATTCACAAAGCACTTACGCCGACGTATCTAGAGATGCGTGGCGTAATTGAAAAATGTGCCGCGCGTATATTTGCGCCTGACCCTCAAAACGAGATACGCCTGAAAACCATTTTTTCCCGTCCGACGTAAAACGATTACACCGGCGCATCTTAGAGCGCAAAATACGCTAGACACACCACTGTTTTGATAGTCAAAGATGCAAATGAGGGAGATACGGCGATCCACAAAATTAAGTTTGTGCGGCGTAGGCTACGCCCTGTGCGCATCTGTTAGTTTCCCAGAGTAAAGTTACACCTTATAAAAGGTGCCTTAACTTTGCTCCAGCCGTGTAAAGGTCAGCTAAAGCAACACCATTAAGGAAGAGCTGAGCACACACACTTGCTGGACTACAATCTGTATGCCACCATGCCAGGGGCATCCATGCTCATAACTATACTAGTGACTTTAGAGGCGCAAAGAAGGAGGAGGGAACAGAGGAGGAGGAGGAGGAGGGCACAGGAGAGGATCTACTGCAGACGCCTAGATGTCTTTGGCATGACTGCTTCTGAGGTGTATCGCAACTTCAGATTCAGCCGTGAAGCCATCATGGAATTAACCACAACCCTGCAGGATGACCTCACCAGCCCAACACAACGCTCACATGCAGTGGAGCCACTGATCAAGGTACTGGCAACACTCCATTTCCTGGCCACTGGCTCTTTTCAGCGCACAAGTGGAGGTGTGGCTGGGATGTCACAATCCTCCATTAGCAGATGTGTGCACCAGGTTGTCCCTGCAATCCTGAGATGCATGGCCAACCAAATCATCAAACCCACCCAGGAGGTCCAGCGAATGAACACAATGACAGATTTTTTCAAAATTGCAGGATTCCCACGCACTGTGGGGGCCATTGATTGCACACATGTGGCACTACAGCCCCCCCGTGAAACAGAGCACATGTACCGCAATCGGAAGCCTTGGCATTCAATCAATGTACAGGTGATAGTGGATGCCCAAGGCCTCATATGGCACGTCCGTGCCAAACACCCAAGATCCAGCCATGACAGCTACATATACCGTCAGAGCAACATCTCCAGAGAATTTGAACAGAACGTGTATGGGGACAGCTGGCTGGTTGGTGAGTGACATGGGTGTCAGGTATGACTGTCCCCCCCATGATGCAGACATCACAGGGACACATGCATGACTAACATCCTCCTGTCTTTTCCCTTCCAGGTAACTCTGCATATGCACTTGGACCCCATCTCATGACTCCATTCCGGAACCCCCAAACCCCAGGAGAGGAAAACTACAATGCTGCACACATACGTACCCGTGCAGTGGTGGAACGCACCTTTGGCCTCCTGAAGTCCCGTTTCCGTTGCCTGGATAAGTCTGGGGGTACCCTGTTGTATTCCCCAGACTTTGTGTGCCAGATCATCGGTGCATGTTGCATGCTGCACAACTTCGCAGTGAGAAAGGGCCTGGAGATTGACATACGTGATGACCTGACCCCCCAACCAGACATTCCCCCCCCAACCAACTCTATCCGGTCTGCTGAGGGAGCTGCAATCAGGAGACGCCTCGCAGAAGGCATCTTTGCACAGTAAACACACACATTAAACATGGCACAATGAGAATGCATGCATGCACACCCACTGTGGTCCCTAGCACACACACCCCACATGCACATCGAATTGGATTAGACCCAAGTAAACCAAATGGTATTAGGGAGCAGCAACGCCATGCCACGGCTCCAATTATGTCACTGTGCATTCATACACCATTCACATGGACCTGGGATCACTTCTCCCTGGTCCTGGGGATCCCTACTCCACCAGAAATGAGAGTGACACCCTTTTTCACCAGGAATGTCACCCCCACATTCATACATCATTCACACACATAAAACAAATCATAATCACAGTAGAAAATCATAAAAACCAAAAAAAAAAAAAAGAACATCCACAATTATCAACGGCTGCGTGAGCTACGCCTGGGCCAGCCACGGCCACGGCCCCTCAGGGGAGACTCATGGGGGGGGGAAGCAGGGGAAGGAGGAGCCTCATGGGGGGGAGCAGGGGAAGGAGGAGCCTCCCTGGGTGGCTGCCCACCTGCTGGCCTGCCC
The DNA here is from genome assembly GCF_905171775.1 of Rana temporaria. Classification (NCBI taxonomy): domain Eukaryota; kingdom Metazoa; phylum Chordata; class Amphibia; order Anura; family Ranidae; genus Rana; species Rana temporaria. The sequence goes on along the minus strand of NC_053501.1, from coordinate 87,465,686 downwards.
TCCAAGGCCACGGCTATCCTGTTGAGGCCCAGAGTGAGGGCTGCCGTATTGGCCTGGACAGCCTGGGTGTTGTCCTGGACAGCCTGGGTCAGGGCAGTCACCTCAAGGGCCATGCCTGTTGTGGGGGCCTGCAGCTCACAAAAGCAATTGATTAGTGCTACAGAATTAGTGCCCACGTCACTGACAGACTCCTTGATGGAGGCCAGGCTCTCCTCCATCTGGGCCAAAGTCCAGCTGACCTGACCCAGATGTTGTGTCTGACGGGCCTGGTCCCTCTGCAGATTTGCAGGCAGGAACTCGGCCACCCCCTGGTCTTCTGGGTGGCCTTTCTGCCTGCAGTTGAGGCTTGTGGCCTGGGAGGAGGGGAGCCCCCTGGGGGGGCAGCCCTGTTGGGGGAGGAGTGGGAGGGACTACCCCTGATGGTGGCCTGACTGCCTCCAGATGCGGCTTGTGGCCTGGGAGCAGGGGATCCCCCTGGGGGGGCCAGCCCTGTTGGGGGAGGAGTGGGAGGGACTACCCCTGATGGTGGCCTGACTGCTGTCAGCCGCAAGGGAAATCATGATCCCAACACAACATCACTTCTCTGGCAATGTCCATCCGATCATCCACAACCTCCTCCCCCTGAACCTCCCCCCCTCATCCTCCTCCCCCTGAACCTCATCATGAGGGGAGTTGTGGCCACTCCCATGCCCTGGGGACTCCGGCCTTTCTTGGGGCTCCTCAGCAGCCTGTTGTCCTGGGGGTGGTGCAGCCTGGCCTGATGGCCCAGCAACCTCCTGGCCATCTTTGAAGGACACAAAACATACACAGGTTGGAGGATCCACACACTTGGCACATATTCCCTCCCCCCCCACACACATGCTACTCACCAGATGGAAATCAGAAAAACTTACCTGTCCTCACAGGATTATCAGATTCAAAGCCCTGGCATGGGCTGTTTTCTTGGCCAGCTTCTCACGGACCAGGCTCCTAAGATCATTGATCTTCTTAGAAATCCCACTGGGGGTCCTTTTCTCCCCCCCCCCTTCCGCATTGGTCCGATCAGTAATCTGCTGGAAGATGTCCCACTTCCTGGCCAGGGTGACGTCCCGGCTGTCAGGGCCATGCAAAAATCGCCCAAATTGGGTGATAGCCCTGGCCAGTAAGTGCTTCTCACGCACAGAGAAGTTCAGCTTCCTTCTCTTAGGTGCCATCTCACCACACAGCACTCAGCAACAAACAGACACTAAATTCAAACAGAACAAACAAACACAAAAACACACAGAACAAACAGACAAAAAGACACAGAACAAACACAAAAAGACACAGAACAAACACACACAAAAATCAGACAGCAAAAACCAGACACCAAAAAAAAAAAAAAAAACACAAGCAGACAGCTAATACAAATTCAAACAAAAAACACAGAAGAAACAGATACAAAAAACACTCAGAAAAAAACACACAGCTACTACAACCTTCTACTACAATAAATCTTTAATCTAACACTACTACACTAACCAACAAACAGCCACAGACAACAGAACAAAAGCACCTTACTTTAAGAAGGGGAACACAGGATGTACTTTTGCAATGGAAGTGCGTTTGTCTGGGGCTATTTAAGCACAGGGCGATTCTCACACTAAGTATGCTTGGCCTTTTTCCTATCTCACTGATTGCGCCGAGCCGAGTTCTGCACATGCCCAGTGAGGTGCAGATTCGTGCGCGCATGCGCAGTATGGCCGGCCCTTCATTTGCATGGGGTCACGGCTCATTTCAATGGAGCACGCCCACTTCCTTCCCACTTGCAATTACCCCGCCTTACGCCTCGGTATTTACGTTACGCAGGCGCAAATTTGGGCACAAATGCACTGTGGATACGGCACTTACATCACAAAATGGAGGCGCCGTAACTTAAATGACATACGTTAGGACAAACTAAATTTGAGCCGCTCTATGTGAATCTGGCCCATAGTTCTAGGGTCCTCTCTTAAGAAAAAAAAAATAGACTCTTCTGCCCTATTGGTGATCAACAGGTGAACATGATCATGGTCACTTAACAATGTACAAGTCGGCTTAAAAACATAAAAAATGAAAATATTAAAAAGGAGCGACTAAACAATGGTTGCCAACAAACTTTTTAGAATTTAGTCAAACCCGACTGTACTTCTTACTAAAAATTTTTAGAGGCTTTTCCCTAAACCAAAGAATAATAATAAAAAATAATATATGTTTCTCTAACAAAAGGGCAATTAAAAAACAATGCATTATTTATTCTTTTTCTTCCAGGTCTATGCACTACTCCCCCCTTCAGGTGGACAAAGTTCAAACCTTTTGGAACTTTTCTCACCTGAATGAAATGCGAGGAAAAAAATAAATAAAATAATAATAAAAAAACTTTAAAAAAATTAAACGTAAAAAATTATAACCATAACACTTCAGGGAGAAAAATTAGAGGGAAAAAAATAAAAATAAAAAAATAAAACTGACAAAAATAAAAAATGAGAAAATTGATTAAAAAATGAATAAAAAATAACTTTTCCAACATTTTTTAAAAATGTATAAAAATGAAAAGTAAAAAAATTGTAATGGATAAAAAAAATTAATAAAAATAGAAATAAAAAAATTACTAAAAAATTTCACGAACATGATAAAAATGTAAACTAGGAGTATTTAAAAAAACAGTACATTTGTACTGGTCTGGATTGGAACAGGCTTCTTCAGAAATTTGTTTCTGAGTTAGTGGCTTTTCTGTTCCTTGAGAGAAGATACCTCGTTGAGGTGCACATTCTCATAGTTTTGGCGTTCATTCTCCTGATAGTAATGCACATCATTACTTGCATCAGGGAGAGCAATAAAGCTACACAGATTAGAACAACAACAGGGTGGAGCAAAATGTTTAGGAAAGCTGAAGCGTTAGGACTATACCCAAATATACTTTCCCACCAGGAAATCTTAGCGTCTGCCTCTGAAGCGTGGGATACTTGGATCAACTTATTTTGATCATGGGTGAGTCATATAGTGGCTTGTTTCTCAGCATCTCTTAGCACATTTAATATTTCATCCTGTTGTTCAAAATCTACCAGCCAAGCCTTTAACTCAGCCCCAAATCCCAGAGGAAGTTTCTGTAGATGTATGGGGGTGTCAGGTTTGATATCAAGCCTTTTCTCTGGGGTAACAGGGGTACGTCCTTGTGTCCCGGCTATATCTATTCCCAAGACCAGGGAAGATGTACAGTAGACTCCCTGAGGTAATGTACCCCGTTGAGTACAGTTCAACCCGTAGGCAGAATATAGGGCATCATTGGACATTTCATACCAGCACCAATACCCTTGCCCCAAGTATTTTACATAAGGTTGGGACAATTCCTCGGCATCCAGGAGACACGTCCCTTCCTTGTGCCAGCATTGTTGTCTCATGATCCTATCCTGTTTCCCTTGACATAACACCACCCCTTCCTTTCTCCAGCACCCACCAGTATCAATCATTTGAGGTTGTTCAGACTCAGAAACCATCAGATCATGATGGACTCGGGGGTGTAACACGGTAGCCTGCTATCTGTCCAGTGAACTTCTGTTTCATTATCTCAGACAATGAGGCAGTAGCATAATATTTGAGCATGTTGTAGATTTTCAAGAATATGATTCACATCTAGCTGCACCTCAACCCCTTCCCCAACCTGCTGTGCCAACCTACCTAGCTTGTTTCTGAGTACCTCTAAATCCCTTGTGTTTAGGCTACTCAGGACCACACCTCTTGCTCCTAAGCAGTATCTATTAGGTCTCTCTTTGCTCTAATGGGGGAATATCCCCCCCCATATGTCCAGCCAGGCGCTACCCTTTCCACACCTAGGTGTCCAAAAAAAAAAATGTATCCAGGATGCCTACCCCACCTCCACCTAAAATGTTCTCTCAGCCAGCTCCATGTCCGATAGTTGCCAGCAGTTATTATATATGTTCCACCCCCTCCCCTTAGCTTATAAACCCCTTGAGACGGGCCTTTTTATTCACGCTTTGCACAAACTGTTGGCACCATTTAAATCCTGTTGCCCGAAGTTTAACTACCTAACTTTTAATTCCTCCCCGAATCCCAACGGAAGTTTCAGTAAATGTAAAGGGGATATCAGGTTTGCTATAAAACCTTTCCTCAGGGCAACTCGGGGTTTAATCCGGGGTTCCGTCTATATCCATCCCAAGGACAAGAGAATAGGTACAATAGACTCCCCGAGGTAGTTTACCCAGCTGAGTACAATTCAACCTAGTGCTGACAACAGTGCATGATTAGACATGTGATACCAGCACCAGTACCCCGGCATTTGGTATTGAGTCTAACAGCACATATACCATTGAAACAATGACAAAACCCACAACAACTTCATCCCTGTGACTTGATTTCAGCTGCCGCACTACCACCTGGTAGGTTCAAGGAACACACCCCATCGGTATCCTCTAGGACAAAGAAACAAAACTCGCCCATGTCCTAAATTATACCTAGGTGTTTCCTCCCCCGCAATGATCTCCCCATCCAGAACCCACAGTGAAATACCTTCCCAACATTCCTCCTTCACCACCGTGTATTGACCTGGAATGCAAAGACATCGTGGTCACACTTCTGACAGGGGGAAATATCAACCTGCTCTCAGCTTCCGTACCCTCTGATCACATGTGGGTCACTTAGCCCCAAATGCCCCAAGATAGAATCCCCAGTCAGTAAGCTCATTGATGCCAACATATCTACAGACTGAGTCTGCACTTCCGTATATGGGATCATACAGCACCTCATCTCTCACAATCCAAACCAGTACAGCCCATCCCGGCATTTGACTACCATTTTGGATAAGGCCCCGTACACACGAGAGGATCCATCCGCTGAAAAATCTCAGCGGATCGGTTTCAGCGGATAGATCCCCTGGTGTGTACATTCCAGCGGATATTTATCTGCGGATATTTCCGATTTCCAGCAGATAAAAATTTGTTAGCATGCTAACAAATCTATCCGCTGGAATCGGCTAAAGCGGATCGATCCGGTGGTCTGTACAGACTCACCGGATCGATCCGTCCGAACCCGTCCCTTGCATGCGTCGTAATGATTCGACGCATGCGTGGATTTCCTTATATGACAGCATCGCGCACGTCGCAGCGTCATCATCGCGGCGACGGTGCGACACGTCACCGCGGTTGAATTCCGCGCAGATTTGGATCCGATGGTGAGTACATGCCAACGGATCCAAATCCGCCAGAGGATTTATCCGCGGATACGGTCCGGAGGACCATATCCGCGGATCAATACTATCGTGTGTACCAGGCCTTAGTGTAAGCAACAAGTTTTGTCAAAGTCTTACTGAGTGGTGATGCTAACTCCTCAGGCTACCGCCCATCATACAGAGATTTGCACACTCAGCCTGATACTGGTCAATAACTCCGCCTGCCCCTGCATGTACGCCAGAGCCAATGACATATTTTTGTCCTATACCCTATCACACTCTCTTCCAACTTCTCATCATGGTCGATAAAATCTTGAGCCATATTAAACTGGGTATTTATGTAACTTTCTTGCATGTTGTCACAACTGTCACCAATCTCTCTGAGCAACAAAGCCTTGCTTATTGTCTGAAGCCATGGCTGCGGGTCTGTTCCTCAGGAGACCGCCGTCCATTCTATTACTAACATCCATCCCAGCTCCTATTCCCCCTATAAAGTGCTGAATACACCCCTCCTCTGTTGGGTTACTCCTCAGAAATAAGCGTCTTGCGTGAACCTCATTCTGTGTCCGCACATCTCTGGGAGAAAGCCACTGGTCACTTGACAATCACTTGATTCAGTGTATACTCAGCACATACAGGGTAATAGTCTTATCAACCACTGTGAGATGCTGCAGCGCCATGTGGTGAAGGCATACTGTACCCTGTTAGCCAGTGTGTATTCCCTTTATTTAACAGGGCATGTTCCTGTATGTAGTTACTGACATTACTCGTGCTGGGATTCAACCTCTCAGGTGAGACATTAAAGTGGATGTAAACCCAAATTTTTTTTTTTCTTTTTGATGTCACAATGTGGAGAATAATATTTCCTATCATCTGTACCCAGTCTTGCCACACAGAGTTAATCAAGTGCTAAGCAATCCTCTTTTTATTGTTCAGTGGAATAAAACGGACTTTCCTATAAAAAGCAAAGTCTGTTCCGCCTCCATGCTTTGAGTGACAGGTTATTTACATATCTCATGCACTAGCCTGCAGAACATGCACAGTTTCTGTAAACAGTGCACAATTCAAATCACCCTCCTCCTCCCCTCTCCCTTCTAGCTATCACAGAATTTTCTCCTGTGTTTTGATTAAATGTTTTGAAAACACGAGGTGAGACAAAGTTCAATGTCATGATGAAATGCTGCAGTGAACAGCCATCAAAATATACATAGACAAGTTATTAGGGGAGATATATTTAGTCCAAGCTTGAGTGATCTTCTTATTATTGTTATATTGAAGTGTGTGTGTCTGAGGTCACCTGATCACAGATGCAAAATTCCTATATTACCTGTGCGACATCGCAAGTGATTTGCACCGCACTGCTGTTCAGATCACATGCGATATCTGTGCGATGCGATTTCAGCCATACAAACTGTATGGCTGAAATTGCATCTCATGTGGACCATTAGTCCACAACAGAATTGCATGGGTGTTTACACCTATGCGATCCGATTTATGTCCTAACTGTCAGTTCGCAGTGCAATATGTGAGCTGTAATGGGGGTGTCATTATCATTGTATGACACTCCCAAGCAGTTCGCATATGGCAGTGTGAACTGCCGTGCGATTTGTGTGCGATGTGGGAACCCGCAGTGGATTTGCAGGGTTCCCGAATCGCACCAGTGTGAACCAAGCCTTGGTGGGAGCAGTCAGGTGACATTTGTAGGCTGTATGCTTTGAGGCTTGGTTCACACTGGTGCGATTCGGGAACCCTGCGAATCCACTGCGGGTTCCCACATCGCACCCGACTCGCACGGCAGTTCACACTGCCATATGCGAAATGCTGGGGAGTGTCATACAATGATAATGACACCCACATTTCAGCTCGCATATCGCACTGCGAACGGACAGTTTGGACATGAATCGGATCACATTGGTGTGAACACCCATGCGATTATGGTGTGGACCAAAAAAAGGGTCCTGTGCGTGTTTGGTCCGAATGTGATGCGATTTCAGCTATACAGTTTGTATGGCTGAAATCGCATCACACAGACATTGCATGTGATCTGAACAGCAATGCGGTGCGAATCACAGGAATGCGTAGGGTACAGAGGTGGGTAGTACGTGCAGGATGGTGTCAGGATAGTGGACAGTGTCAGATCATTTTTTTTTATTTTACAATTTAATAATTTTTTGTTCCCAAAAGGTTTTTTGGGACTAGTGGATTTTTTTTATTTTTATAAATTTTTACAATAACATTTTTTTTCTTCTTTTTTTTTACAATTTATTTTTGTACTATTGATGGGAGGGTGGGGTTTTATTTTTTAAATATATTTTTTAACAGTGCTTTTGGGAAAGGGGGTGGGTTGATGGGGCAGTGGTTGGTGTCAGTGGGCGGTGTCAGTGGGGTAGTGGGCGGTGTCAGTGGGTTAGTGGACAGTGTCAGTGGGGTAGTGGATGGTGTTAGTGGGCGGTGTCAGTGGGGTAGTGGACGGTGTCAGTGGGCGGTGTCAGTGGGGTAGTGGACGGTGTCAGTGGACAGTGTTAGTGGGGTAGTAGATGGTGTCAGTGGGGTAGTTGGACGGTGTCAGTGGGCGGTGTCAGTGGGGTAGTGGGCGGGGGTAGTGGACGGTGTCAGTGGGAAGTGGATGGTGTCAGTGGGGTAGTGGACGGTGTCAGTGGGGTAGTGGACGGTGTCAGTGGGGTAGTGGACGGTGTCAGTGGGGTAGTGGTCGGTGTCAGTGGGGTAGTGGATGGTGTCGGCGGTGTCAGTGGGGTAGTGGACAGTGTCAGTGGGGTAGTGGACGGTGTCAGTGGGCAGTGTCAGTGGGGTAGTGGACGGTGTCAGTGGGGTAGTGGACGGTGTCAGTGGGGTAGTGGACGGTGTCAGTGGGTGGTGTCAGTGGGGTAGTGGACAGTGTCAGTGGAGTAGTGGACAGTGTCAGTGGGGTAGTGGACGGTGTCAGTGGGGTAGTGGATGGTGTCAGTGGGGTAGTGGATGGTGTCAGTGGGCGGTGTCAGTGGGGTAGTGGATGGTGTCGGCGGTGTCAGTGGGGTAGTGGACGGTGTCAGTGGGGTAGTGGACGGTGTCAGTGGGCGGTGTCAGTGGGGTAGTGGACAGTGTCAGTGGAGTAGTGGACAGTGTCAGTGGGGTAGTGGACGGTGTCAGTGGGGTAGTGGATGGTGTCAGTGGGGTAGTGGATGGTGTCAGTGGGCGGTGTCAGTGGGGTAGTGGATGGTGTCGGCGGTGTCAGTGGGGTAGTGGACAGTGTCAGTGGGGTAGTGGACGGTGTCAGTGGGGTAGTGGACGGTGTCAGTGGGGTAGTGGACAGTGTCAGTGGGGTAGTGGACGGTGTCAGTGGGCGGTGTCAGTGGGGTAGTGGACAGTGTCAGTGGAGTAGTGGACAGTGTCAGTGGGGTAGTGGATGGTGTCAGTGGGGTAGTGGATGGTGTCAGTGGGGTAGTGGATGGTGTCGGCGGTGTCAGTGGGGTAGTGGACGGTGTCAGTGGGGTAGTGGACGGTGTCAGTGGGCGGCGTCAGTGGGGTAGTGGACGGTGTCAGTGGGGTAGTGGACGGTGTCAGTGGGGTAGTGGACGGTGTCAGTGGGTGGTGTCAGTGGGGTAGTGGACGGTGTCAGTGGGGTAGTGGACGGTGTCAGTGGGGTAGTGGACGGTGTCAGTGGGGTAGTGGACGGTGTCAGTGGGGTAGTGGACAGTGTCAGTGGGGTAGTGGACAGTGTCAGTGGGGTAGTGGACAGTGTCAGTGGGGTAGTGGACGGTGTCAGTGGGGTAGTGGGCGGTGTCAGTGGGCGGTGTCAGTGGGGTAGTGGACGGTGTCAGTGGGGTAGTGGACAGTGTCAGTGGGGTAGTGGACGGTGTCAGTGGGGTAGTGGACAGTGTCAGTGGGGTAGTGGACAGTGTCAGTGGGGTAGTGGACAGTGTCAGTGGGGTAGTGGACGGTGTCAGTGGGCGGTGTCAGTGGGGTAGTGGACGGTGTCAGTGGGGTAGTGGACGGTGTCAGTGGGGTAGTGGTTGGTGTCAGTGGGGTAGTGGTTGGTGTCAGTGGGGTAGTGGTTGGTGTCAGTAGGGTAGTGGGCGGTGTCAGTAGGGTAGTGGGCGGTGTCAGTAGGGTAGTGGACGGTGTCAGTGGGGTAGTGGACAGTGTCAGTGGGGTAGTGGACGGTGTCAGTGGGCGGTGTCAGTGGGGTAGTGGACGGTGTCAGTGGGGTAGTGGACAGTGTCAGTGGGGTAGTGGACGGTGTCAGTGGGCGGTGTCAGTGGGGTAGTGGACGGTGTCAGTGGGGTAGTGGTTGGTGTCAGTGGGGTAGTGGTTGGTGTCAGTGGGGTAGTGGTTGGTGTCAGTGGGGTAGTGGTCGGTGTCAGTGGGGTAGTGGTCGGTGTCAGTGGGGTAGTGGTCGGTGTCAGTGGGGTAGTGGTCGGTGTCAGTGGGGTAGTGGTCGGTGTCAGTGGGGTAGTGGACAGTGTCAGTGGGGTAGTGGACGGTGTCAGTGGGGTAGTGGGCGGTGTCAGTGGGCGGTGTCAGTGGGGTAGTGGACAGTGTCAGTGGGGTAGTGGACAGTGTCAGTGGGGTAGTGGACAGTGTCAGTGGGGTAGTGGACAGTGTCAGTGGGGTAGTGGACGGTGTCAGTGGGCGGTGTCAGTGGGGTAGTGGACGGTGTCAGTGGGGTAGTGGATGGTGTCAGTGGGGTAGTGGTTGGTGTCAGTGGGGTAGTGGTTGGTGTCAGTGGGGTAGTGGTTGGTGTCAGTAGGGTAGTGGGCGGTGTCAGTGGGGTAGTGGACGGTGTCAGTGGGGTAGTGGACAGTGTCAGTGGGGTAGTGGACGGTGTCAGTGGGCGGTGTCAGTGGGGTAGTGGACGGTGTCAGTGGGGTAGTGGTTGGTGTCAGTGGGGTAGTGGTCGGTGTCAGTGGGGTAGTGGTCGGTGTCAGTGGGGTAGTGGTCGGTGTCAGTGGGGTAGTGGACAGTGTCAGTGGGGTAGTGGACAGTGTCAGTGGGGTAGTGGACAGTGTCAGTGGGGTAGTGGACAGTGTCAGTGGGGTAGTGGGCGGTGTCAGTGGGCGGTGTCAGTGGGGTAGTGGACGGTGTCAGTGGGGTAGTGGATGGTGTCAGTGGGCGGTGTCAGTGGGGTAGTGGATGGTGTCGGCGGTGTCAGTGGGGTAGTGGACGGTGTCAGTGGGGTAGTGGACGGTGTCAGTGGGCGGTGTCAGTGGGGTAGTGGACGGTGTCAGTGGGGTAGTGGACGGTGTCAGTGGGGTAGTGGGCGGTGTCAGTGGGCGGTGTCAGTGGGGTAGTGGACGGTGTCAGTGGGGTAGTGGACAGTGTCAGTGGGGTAGTGGACGGTGTCAGTGGGGTAGTGGACGGTGTCAGTGGGGTAGTGGACAGTGTCAGTGGGGTAGTGGACAGTGTCAGTGGGGTAGTGGACGGTGTCAGTGGGCGGTGTCAGTGGGGTAGTGGACAGTGTCAGTGGAGTAGTGGACAGTGTCAGTGGGGTAGTGGACGGTGTCAGTGGGGTAGTGGACGGTGTCAGTGGGGTAGTGGATGGTGTCAGTGGGGTAGTGGATGGTGTCGGCGGTGTCAGTGGGGTAGTGGACGGTGTCAGTGGGGTAGTGGACGGTGTCAGTGGGGTAGTGGACGGTGTCAGTGGGTGGTGTCAGTGGGGTAGTGGACGGTGTCAGTGGGGTAGTGGACGGTGTCAGTGGGGTAGTGGACAGTGTCAGTGGGGTAGTGGACAGTGTCAGTGGGGTAGTGGACAGTGTCAGTGGGGTAGTGGACGGTGTCAGTGGGGTAGTGGACGGTGTCAGTGGGGTAGTGGACGGTGTCAGTGGGGTAGTGGACGGTGTCAGTGGGGTAGTGGACGGTGTCAGTGGGGTAGTGGACGGTGTCAGTGGGGTAGTGGACAGTGTCAGTGGGGTAGTGGACAGTGTCAGTGGGGTAGTGGACAGTGTCAGTGGGGTAGTGGACAGTGTCAGTGGGGTAGTGGACAGTGTCAGTGGGGTAGTGGACAGTGTCAGTGGGGTAGTGGGCGGTGTCAGTGGGCGGTGTCAGTGGGGTAGTGGACGGTGTCAGTGGGGTAGTGGACAGTGTCAGTGGGGTAGTGGACAGTGTCAGTGGAGTAGTGGACAGTGTCAGTGGGGTAGTGGACAGTGTCAGTGGGGTAGTGGACGGTGTCAGTGGGCGGTGTCAGTGGGGTAGTGGACGGTGTCAGTGGGGTAGTGGACGGTGTCAGTGGGGTAGTGGTTGGTGTCAGTGGGGTAGTGGTTGGTGTCAGTGGGGTAGTGGTTGGTGTCAGTGGGGTAGTGGTTGGTGTCAGTAGGGTAGTGGGCGGTGTCAGTGGGGTAGTGGACGGTGTCAGTGGGGTAGTGGACAGTGTCAGTGGGGTAGTGGACGGTGTCAGTGGGCGGTGTCAGTGGGGTAGTGGACGGTGTCAGTGGGGTAGTGGTTGGTGTCAGTGGGGTAGTGGTTGGTGTCAGTGGGGTAGTGGTTGGTGTCAGTGGGGTAGTGGTCGGTGTCAGTGGGGTAGTGGTCGGTGTCAGTGGGGTAGTGGACAGTGTCAGTGGGGTAGTGGACAGTGTCAGTGGGGTAGTGGACGGTGTCAGTGGGGTAGTGGACGGTGTCAGTGGGGTAGTGGACAGTGTCAGTAGGGTAGTGGATGGTGTCAGTGGGCGGTGTCAGTGGGGTAGTGGACGGTGTCAGTGGGCGGTGTCAGTGGGGTAGTGGACGGTGTCAGTGGGGTAGTGGTTGGTGTCAGTGGGGTAGTGGTTGGTGTCAGTGGGGTAGTGGTTGGTGTCAGTGGGGTAGTGGTCGGTGTCAGTGGGGTAGTGGTCGGTGTCAGTGGGGTAGTGGACAGTGTCAGTGGGGTAGTGGACGGTGTCAGTGGGGTAGTGGACAGTGTCAGTGGGGTAGTGGACAGTGTCAGTAGGGTAGTGGATGGTGTCAGTGGACGGTGTCAGTGGGGTAGTGGACGGTGTCAGTGGGCGGTGTCAGTGGGGTAGTGGATGGTGTCGGCGGTGTCAGTGGGGTAGTGGACGGTGTCAGTGGGCGGTGTCAGTGGGGTAGTGGACGGTGTCAGTGGGCGGTGTCAGTGGGGTAGTGGACGGTGTCAGTGGGGTAGTGGACGGTGTCAGTGGGGTAGTGGACGGTGTCAGTGGGGTAGCTCAAGGGAACGGGTGCTACCAGACAAAACTGACCAATAGACTAATGCCGCGTACACACCATCACTTTATGTGATGAAAAAAAATGACGTTTTTAAAAACGTCACTTTAATTGACTGTGTGTGGGGGAAAACGTCGTTTTATGTCTTGTAAAAAACGACCAAAAAAAATTGAAGCATGCTTCAATTTTATGTGTCGTTTTTCAAAAGTGCACTTTTTACTTCACAGAAATTGACCGTGTGTAGCAAAAAACGTCGTTTTCTAAGACGTTTTTTCATCCACGCATGCCCAGAAGCAAGCTTCAATGGTAAAACGTGGTGGAACGTAACCTCACTTTGCAAGATCATTGTGAGAAAAACGATGGTGTGTAGGCAACTTCGTCTTTGAAAATTGAAGTTTCAAAAACGTCGTTTTTTACTTCACAGAAAGTGTCATTTTTTTTCATCACATAAAGTGATGGTGTGTACGCGGCATAAGAAAAATCCCTTGTAGCACTGAGGCGCCGGGATCACTGAACAGTAGGGGATACACGAGCCGACTAGTGTGCCTGGACACACACAAATAGCCACCACAACTGACAGAAATAAACTCTAGGAGAAAAAAAAATGTCGCATGGTGACACGGAAGGAAACCATTGTGAACTTAATTTGACTGACCATACAGATAGCTAGGGACATTAGCATACCTTAGCCTGAGGCAATGCAACCTTGTACCGCCAAGCTTAACAGCGGTGGGGGAGTTTAAGCAGTCCTCAAACACAAGTCTGGCCAAAGTAGCATCAGGCTTTTACCTATTAGATCTATGGAACTACACGTGTCAGCATGGCTGATCTTCGGTAATAAGAAAACAGATATGCCACGGATCTATGGCCGATCCATTTCAACCTCTGGAGAATACCCCAAAACCCTTTTAACACTAAGGGCCTGATTTACTATGCTCTATGCGCTGCGCTGGTTCATGCGTTAATTAGTACTCCGGGTGGAGGCTTAATTGGGCGCATGAACCAGCGTAGCAGCCGGCGCATTGAAAGTAATATGTAAAGCCGTGCCGAACTCCCTATAGAAGTCTATGGGAGAAATCAAAAGTGTTTATTTTAAAGGCTAATCTGCTAGTTTTGTCCTAAAAAGTGTTTGGGGACCTCAGTCCTGCCCCAGGGAACATGTATCAATGTTTTTTTTATTTTTTAAAACGGCCGTTTTTTCGGGAGCAGTGAAATTAATAATTCTTAAAGTGAAACAATAAAAGTGAAATATTCCTTTAAATTTCGTACCATGGGGGGGTGTAATGTCAGCATGTGAAATAGCGCATTTTTCCCGCACTTAGAACTGCCCATGCACAACATGACATTCAGAAGGAAAAAGGTCATTTAAAAATTCACACGCGGCTATAATGAATTGTCGGCTCTGACAATTCTAAAGGGATTCATTCATAAAACAAACAAAAAAATGTGTAGGGGTTCCCCCAAATTAAATTACCAGGCCCTTCAGGTCTGGAATGGATATTAAGGGGAACCCCGCCGTAAAAACCAAAAAAAAAAGACGTGCGGTTCCCGGAAAATATCCATTCCAGGCCCTTCAGGTCTGGTGTGGATTTTAAGGGAAACTCCACCCCAAATTGAAAAAAAAAATGGCGTGGAGTCCCCCTAAAAATCCACACCAGACCCTTATCCGAGCACGTTGACCTGGCCGGCCGCAGAAAAGAGGGGGGGACAGAGTGCGGCCCTCCCCTCTCCTGAACCACACCAGGCCACATGCCCTCAACATGGGGAGGATGTCCCCATGTTGATGGGGACAAGGGCCTCATCCCCACAACCCTTGCCCGGTGGTTGTGGGGGTCTGCGGGCGGGGGGCTTATCAGAATCTGGAAGACCCCTTTAACAAAGGGGACCCCCAGATCCTGCCCCCCCCCTATGTGAAATGGTAATGGGGTACATTGTACCTCTACCATTTCACCCCCAAAAAAATGTCAAAAGTGTTAAAAATGACACTAGCCGGTTTTTGACAAATCTTTTAATAAAATCTTCTTTTCTTCTTTCCTTCGGGTTTCTTCCGCTGCTTCTTTCTTGGGTCTTCTCGTCCACATCTTGCCCGACGTGTTCTTCTATCTTCTCCGTCCGTCCTTCAGCCTTCTGGTCCCGCATCTTGCCCGGTGTCTTCTCCTGTTTTCTTCTCGGTCCGCCAGCCTCCTCGTCCGCATCTTGTGTCTTCTCCGGACCCAGCGTTTGAATTTGATTTGGCCGCCGTGTTCCCGCTCCTGGGACCCGCCCCCCTCTGACGCCACAAGTAAACTCCTTAGAAGGTCATGTGCGTCAGAGGGGGGCGGGGTCACAGAGCGTCACACAGCGGTGGAATTCAATTTCAATCGCGCCGCCCGGAGAAGAAGATGCCGCCGCTTCCAATTGAAGTTCCCGCCGTGTCACACTCATGTGACCCCGCCCCCCTCTGACGCACATGACCTTCTAAGGAGTTTACTTGTGGCGTCAGAGGGGGGCGGGTCCCAGGAGCGGGAACACGGCGGCCAAATCAAATTCAAACGCTGGGTCCGGAGAAGACACAAGATTACGGGGGTACTTGAGGGCTGAGGACCACTACAGTTAAATAAAAATACTTACCAGTTTTTGTCTTTAAAGTCATGGAGAATAAACATGGCAAACATTTCATGATTACACACCAGGAAAGAAGCTTAGACAAAAATCACACTAATTTGTTAGGCCCTAACCTAGTTCAGCTGCAGCTGTCAAAATATGTTGCATGAAAAAGTAACAAAAAACAAACTTCAAAATTTTAAAGTAATTTTTATTGGTCAACAAAACAAGGAAAGAAAAAAACAAACAAACACACACAAACAAAAATACATTTCAAAACTTAAAATAAACAGATTTAACGTCACAACATCTTCCCAATTTTTTCATAAAATAAGGCAGCAGAGACAAATACATCAAAGTGAACATCATTTAAAAATAAACAAAAACCATTGGCAAAATAAAAACCCATGCAACAAACCACATTTGTGTTCCACAACAGCATTTCTGCCTGCCCCTATGAGGGCAGCTGAGGACTGATCGATGCACGGTTTTTATAACATGTGCTAGTAATGAAGCAATTGAAATCACATGAACAAATTGCAGTCTCTAGTGTGGGTGAGCTTACACCTGGTTAATTAACCCAACCCACGCTCTCTGACCATCCAAGAGATTTTCACCTTTTAAAAAGAAAGGATTTTTTCTAAGTGTTTGAGCATGCTCAGTTCATCACACATGTAGGAACCAAGCTGCAATGGCATGAGTTTTTTTTTTTTTCCCCTGATCTCATGCTTTCCAGCCTGGCCTGGTCATTGACCAGCAATATGGTCCAGGGCGCAAGTGGTTAAAAATTAACAAAACACAAAAGTTAGCCCAATTTTTGGGGATAATGTGAAAGATGATGTTAGACCGAGTAAATAGATACCTTACATGTCACGCTTTACTATTGGAAACACTCCTGCAATGGGGCCAAAATTAATTCCGTGAAGATCCCCATAGGCGACCTTTTTCTTTTTTTTCCAGGTTACCAGTTTATAGTTACAAAGAAGGTCTAGTGGTAAAAGTATTGCTCTCGCTCTAACGCACGCGTCAATACCTCACATGTGTGGTTTGAACGATGTTTATATATGTGGGCGGGACTTGCGTAAGTCCCGCCCACATATGTAAAACATTTTTTTACTTTTTGCTATAATAAATATCCCCAAAAATATATATTCTAAAAAAGAAAAAAACCCTCAGTTTAGGCTGATACGTATTCTACATCTTTTTGGTTCCAAAAAAATCGCAAATAGCGTTTAGTGTTTGGTTTTGGCAAAAGTTATAGCGTCTACAAATTTTTTTATTTTTTTTGTTTTAACTAGTTATTGCGGCGATCAGCGATTTTTATTGGTACTGCGACATTATGGCGGACACATCGAACACTTTTTTGGAACCATTGGCATTTTTCTAGCGATCAGTGCTGTAAAAATGCATTGCTTACTCTAAAAATGCCACTGGCAGGGAAGCGGTTAACACTAGGTGCGAGGGAGGGGTTAAATATGTTCCCTGGGTGTGTTCTAACTGTAGGGGGGGGGTGGGACTGACATGTGTAAATGACAGATCGCTGTTTATGAAGGGGAACTCCAGACCCCCCAAAAAAAAATAAGGTGGGTTCCCTCCAGGTGCATACCAGGCTCTTAGGCTTGGTCTGGAACATAAGGGGTTAAACCCGCGCAAAAAAAAAAAACAGCGTGGGGTCCCCCCCAAGATCCAAACCAAGCCCTTATCCCAGGCACGCAGTCTGGTCAGACAGGAATGGGGGTGGGGACGAGCGAGCGCCCCCCTCCCTCCTGAGCCATACCAGACCACATGCCCTCAACATGAGGGAGTGTGTGCTGTGGGGGAGGGGGGCACTGCCCCCCCCACCCCAAAGCACTCTTGTCCCCATGTCGATAGGGACAAGAGCCTCTTCCCGACAACCCTGGCCGTTGGTTGTCGGGGTATGCGGGCGGAGGGCTTATCAGAATCTGAGAGGCCCCTTTAATAAAGGGGTCTCCAGATTCCGGCCCCCCACCCTATGTGAATGAGTATGGGGTACATTGTACCCCTACCCATTCACCTGGGGAAAAAAATGGAAAAAAATAATACACCACACACATTTAAAAATTAATTTATTAGTCAGCCGGGGGTCTTCTGCCGGGGCCCCCCACCACCACCCCATTAGACCCGGGCTTCGCCATCTTCTGCCGGAACCCCCTTCACCAGTGAGGCTCCTGCCTTTGGGGGAGGGTCCCGGGCTACTACAACGGTTTCTGCGGGGGGGGTGCACTGGCACCCCACCCCCGTCTTCAGCGACGTAATTCACCGGGACCCCCTTCACCAGTGAGGCTCCTGCCTTTGGGGGAGGGTCCCGGGCTTCCACGACGGTTTCTGCGGGGGGGGTGCACTGGCACCCCACCCCCGTCTTCAGCGACGTAATTCACCGGGACCCCCTTCACCAGTGAGGCTCCTGCCTTTGGGGGAGGGTCCCGGGCTTCCACGACGGTTTCTGCGGGCGGGGTGCACTGGCACCCCACCCCCGTCTTCAGCGATGTAATTCACCGGGACCCCCTTCACCAGTGAGGCTCCTGCCTTTGGGGGAGGGTCCCGGGCTTCCACGACGGTTTCTGCGGGGGGGGTGCACTGGCACCCCACCCCCGTCTTCAGCGACGTAATTCACCGGGACCCCCTTCACCAGTGAGGCTCCTGCCTTTGGGGGAGGGTCCCGGGCTTCCACGACGGTTTCTGCGGGGGGGGGCGACACCCGTGGGCTTCTGCGATGCCTTCCGCTTCTGCCTGTCTCCTCCGCGGAGCACAGGGCTTGTCTCCGCTGTCTTCTCCCTTCTCTTCCATTCGATGTTGACACGACGAGGTCCGGCGCTGGAATGCCGTCTGAGCAGTGGGCATGGACTTATATAGGGCAATGCCACCATGTGACCTCAACCCATGTGACATCACATTCCCATCATGCCCAGGGAATGTGATGTCACATGGGTTGAGGTCACATGGTGGCATTACCCTATATAAGTCCATGCCCGCCGCTGACACGGCATGTCAGCGCGGAACCTCGTCGTGTCAACATCCAATGGAAGAGAAGGAAGAAGACTGCGGAGACAAGCCCTGTGCTCCCGGAGGAGACAGGCAGAAGAAGGAAGAGAGAAGAAAGAAGACGGAAGAAAGCCCTGGCTCCGCGGGGGAGCCAGGCAGAAGAGGGAGCAGAGAAGACAGAAGAGAAAAGACCAGGGAGTTGGCGCACCCCCGGCAGAAGACCAGGAAGACCGGAACCCTGGCGGAAGGCACCGGAAAGACCGGGGGATAGGCGCCATCCCCCGGCAGAAGACCCCGAAGTCCGGATGCCCCTCCCTAATGAAAAAGAGCTTAAATGGGGTGGGGGCATCCGGCGGAAGGCTCCGGAGAGGACCGAGGGATGGCGCCCATCCCCGGCAGAAATCACCGAAGCCCAGGGTCCCGGCGGAAGATCGGGAGAGAAGAAACCCCCCCTTGTAAGAGAGCTAAAGAAGAAAGGGGGTCTCCGGAGCAGATTAATAAAATATTTTATTCTGTGTGGTGTTTTATTTTACTTTACATTTCCCCCAGGTGAATGGGTAGAGGTACGATGTACCCCATACTCATTCACATAGGGTGGGGGGCCGGCATCTGGGGGCCCCCTTATTAAAGGGAGCTCGCAGATTCCGATTAGCCCCGCCCGCATACCCCGACAACCAATGGCAAGGGTTGTCGGGAAGAGGCTCTTGTCCCTATCGACATGGGGGCAAGAGTGCTGTGGGGTGGGGGGGCAGTGCCCCCCTCCCCCACAGCACACACTCCCCCATGTTGAGGGCATGCGGTCTGGTACGGCTCAGGAGGGGGGGGCGCTCGCTCGTCCCCGCCCCCATTCCTGTCCGGGCCAGACTGCATGCTTGGAATGAGGGCTTGGTTTGGATCTGGGGGGGACCCCCGCGCCGAATCGGCGCGGGTTTAACCCCTCACGTTCCGGACCAAGCCTAAGAGCCTAATGTAGCCCTGGAGGGGGACCCGCGCCGATTTCAAGTTTGAAATTTGGCGCGGAGTTCCCCTTCAGGGCTGAAAACAGCTCGGAGATTCCCGTGCGCCGCGTCACGCAGCGCATTCACGGGTACGCCGCTTGGTATTTACCAAGATTTTCACGGCGTACTGACAAGGCGCACGGGAATCCCTGACTTTTCTCTCTGCGCATGCCCAGTATGCAAATGAACCTCCCGAGGTTCAGGCGCACTGTGCAAGCGTACGGGGATCTGTTTTCAAAAAACACTTTCCCTTTCAATTCGGCCTGCCAAACACTTCAAAACACATGTCACTTCACTTCCCCTGCATCCCCCCACCTCCCCCCCTAATAAACTCCCGCCCAAACCCCCGCAATTTACATTTCAATGTGCCGTGCACCAGGTCTGTACTGGTGCACAATGCACCCTCTCCTGGGCGCACGGAGCACATTAGTAACTAGGGAAATACACTGCACTAGCAGCGTATTTCTTTAGTAAATGGCCAAACGGCTGCTACTCCTGCTTTTACTCCATGAGTCATGGAGTAAAGGCTTGGTAAATCAGCCCCAAAGTGTGGTACCCCTGAATGCTACTTAGCCTAATATATGTGTTAGAGTGCCAATTATCCCCTGCAGTCTTACTCAACTTTTCATAAAAAAAAACTAATACGCAGACCTCAGTTGGTTGGTTCTGCTATTCAGTGGATCAGAACATGTAACCCCCACTAGGTGGTCCAAAAACATAGCCAAATGGACTGACCACTAGACGTTCCAACTAGATAATGGTCATGAAAACCTAAACCTAAACCTTGTGAAACCTGACCGACTGACCAACCATCTCTGACTTACACTGGTCCTATCTATGCGCCTGATTCATAGAATCAGATACGCATAGATAGGACTAAGATCTGACAGTGTTACACTGTCGGATCTTTTTTTCAATTTAAAAATGGCGCCTTGGGCGTTCCCGCTGATTTACGATAAATAATATCTAAATCAGCGAGATACGCAAATTCACGAATGTACGCGGACCCGTCGCAGTGTTCTTACGTCGTTTCCGTAGCGGTTTTCCCATCGTATACTTACCCCTGCTTTCATCAGGCGCAGCCAATGTTAAGTATAGCTGGCGTTCCCGCGTCAAATTTGAATTTTCCAATCTCGTTTGCGTACGCCGATTCACGAACACGCGCGTCGCAAGTCCCGCTCACGTCGAAACCACTGACGTCCTAGTGACGTCAGTGGGAGCAATGCACGCCAGGAAATTTCCCGGACGGCGCATGCGCATTTAAATCGGCGCGGGAACGCGCCTGATTTAAATAGTACACTCCCCTAGCCGCGGAATTTGAATTCCGCCGGGGGATTTAGGATCCGCCGTCGCAAGTTTGGAGGTAAGTGGTTTGTGAATTAGCCACTTGCCTCCTAAACTTGCGGGAGCGGATCTTAATTCACGTAGATCGAGCGGATCTATAGATCCGCTGAGCTACGTGAATCTGGCCCAAAGATTTCCTCTTATTCTGAAATCCTGAAAACCCAGTTATCGATTCTGAGGGATAAAACACAAAATAAAAGTTAGTAATAAACATTCAATTTTTTTCTTAACCTGGAAACAAAAAACAATGTTTATATACCTGTAACAAGACATTAGCATATGAAACACAAATATACATTACATTATATTACATAAACCGTGCACCTTTTTTTTTAAATATCAAAAATTGTTGAGCTCAATATTCATTAATATGTATTACTATAATACATATTAATGCCATATGGATTTTCGTTTTATGGTATACCAATAATTCCCCCCTAAAAAAATTTATTCACCATGGTTGAAAAAGAGCAGTTTTAAAACAAACATATTTTTTATAAGTTTCCCCTTTGTCTTGCACGACAGTCATACTTCACCTATTCTGAGTACATTGGAAAACTTCAAAAACAGTTTCTTCTATGGAAACAAAGATTACCGTTAATACAAAAATACACACATATGTACATGTATGTATGTACATGTATGTATATATATATATATATATATATATATATATATATATATATATATATATATATATATATATATATATATACACACACACACACACACACTATACACACATACATAGATAGGAGGCATCTTACTTTTGTTTTACAGTTCAATCGGCTCACTCAATTTGCATGACAATACAGCTGTTCACACACTCTCACAGGAAAGAAGGGGGGTCATTTGGGTTGTCAGCACCAAGTCAGCAGCTGAGAACACACGTCACACACTCTTAATTTAACTTGTGTCAAGGAAAAAGAGGGGGGTGGTTGCTCTTTGAACTATAGAACACCATTCCCAATTTTTAAACCTTAACCAACACAAAACAAATCATGTCATCACACACACAACCTCACAATCCATGGATCTCACACATTTCCGCACAACACACTTAGCTAGGTCCAATATGACCTCAAGACCTTACACAGATCCACATGTTCTATATCCTACTTAAACCCATAACCTCTGTTTATCACTTCTCTGGGGGATGTGGATTCCCACCATTTCAGTTTGTATAAAAAATACTCACCTCATCAGTTCTGTTATCCTACCATCCTTGCCCTCCAAGCATCTCTCATTTCTCTTAAAAATACAGTTTCCAGTCTAGCGATTCCCATCATCTATATATTTCACAACCCAAGGTCCATATTTATCTATCATTTCTTCCTTCGGAGTCAAGTGGTAAGGTTCCCCACGGTTAGAATTCCTTTTTGAAGCAATTTGATTTCCCATCCTTTTACGGACGAAGGACCTTGAGCTGATCCCGCAAACCTTATAGGTCGCTTATTCCAAAGCTAGCTACACTTTGACCAATGATTGGGTTGGCGGGTACCTCCCCCATCCACCTTTACCTTTTTTTTTTCACTACTTGCCAGAACAATCTATGTACTGATTATAGTCCTTCAAAAAATTAGCCCTGAGATTTTCCAAACCAAATGGTTCAACCTCCCCGCGGACTTTCCAAAGTATTCAAAAATAAATGCTTACTGTACCACAGGGTTTCCCAAGCGTTAAGCTTGATTAGACCCTATGATGGCTTGTACTACAGGAGGCAATTTTAACTGACGAACACCTAATTACACTATGATTTTTTTAGCAGTTACAATATAGCCAGTGTTTCCAGATTCAATTACACCGCTTACAATCCCCAGTTATTTGTTTAAACAGAGGAATAGATTCACATACATCCAGATAATTCAGTGTGATTTAGTCTCCGTTTCCACTGATGCGATTTGCCATGCGACTTTGGACCCAAAGTCGCATTACAACTCGCAGCCCATTGATTTCAATAGCACCCATTCCAATCTATGTGGCTCAATGCTGCAGTGACCGATAATGGTACCTGCACCATTTTGATGCGACTTCTGGTTAAAAAACGCATTCAAAGCCACACCACAGTCGCAATAAAGCTGTATTTCAAAATCGCACCCTGAATCAGGCGACATTGGAGTTGCACCAGTGGAAACGCAGCCCAAAAGCATAGATGTGTTTCACTCACAAAGATTGGCCTAATCTCGTTCAAAGGGTCAACTGCAGAGAGGCACACTGGGCCAGATTCACAGTCAGTGGCGTAATTGTGTCTGGGCGTAACGTATCCGCTCTTACGCTACGCCTCCGCAACCTAGATGGGCAAGTGCTGTATTCTCAAAGCACTTGCTCCGTAAGTTGCAGCGGTGCAGCGCAAATCGGCCGGCGCAAGCCCGCCTAATTCAAATTTGGATCAGGGGGGCGTGTTTTTTGTAAATCTACTGTGACTCGACGTGATAGACATTTTTGCCGAACGGCGCATGCGCCGTCCGTGGAATTTCCCAGTGTGCATTGTTCCAAAGTACGCCGCAAGGACGTCATTGGTTTCGACGTGAACGTAAATGACGTCCAGCCCCATTCACGGACGACTTATGCAAACTACGTAACTTTCTCAAATTTCGACGCGGGAATGACGGCCATACTTAACATTGATACGCCGCACTTATGCCTCATATAGCAGGGGCAACTATACGCCAGGAAAAGCCTAACGTAAACGTAACTTTACTGCGTCGGCCGGGCGTACGTTCGGGAATTCACGTATCTAGCTAATTTGCATACTCGACGTGGAATTCGACCAAGGCGCCACCTATCGGTCAGAAAAAATATGCAGTTACGATCCAACGGCGTAAGAGACTTACGCCTGTCGGATCTAATGGATATCTATGCGTAACTGATTCTAAGAATCAGGCGCATAGATACGACGGCTCGGATTAGGACCCACAACGGCGTACCTGGCGTTGCGCCGTCGTAAGTCCTTTCTGAACCTGGGCCACTGTCTTCAAGATTCCAAACAGAATCCTTATTATCCGCACTGACACCCTGCTGCAATTTCATTCTATACATATCTACATTATTCAAAATCAGTCTCATCAACACATTCGCATAGACAAAAATAAAAAGTTAAGTTCTGAAAAGTTAGTTTGTTGTTAGGTATTCAGACAGGTTAAAACAAAATAGACCTAAACCAGTTCTGTCTACCATACAAGAAATTATATTTATCCAAACTTTAAACTCTCCTTTCACACGGGGCACCATTTGTCATAGAAAAATTAATAACGCCCGTACATAATTAAAATAAGCTATAAAAACCTTTTTGTCTATATAAAAATTTAAAACAAAGAATAGTGCTGCGAAAAAGAGAAAAAGGATTACATTTATTGATACCGAGAAGACACTTGTATTAATCCAATATTTACAACCATAACATAAAGAATATCACTTGTTAAAACAGAGAGGACACTGCTGAATACTGATACAACATACATGATATTAATAAAAAGATGGCTATAGAGGATTCCACAATAAGTAATGCTAAGTTGTAGAGAGAGACAGAGAGAGACCGAGAGAGACAGAGAGAGAGACAGAGAGAGAGAGAGACAGATAGAGAGACAGACAGAGAGAGAGAGAGAGAGAGAGAGAGAGAGAGACAGACAGACAGACAGAGGGGGGAGAGAGGGGGAGAGGTTACATCACCATGCTGCTAGGTCAGCTCATCCATCATGATTCAGTCTGCTTGGTCAGGACATCATACACTGATTCTGTCAAGCTGACTTGACTGGATTTTATACTCCTGCGCCAATATTTTCTCCCTCCAAAAAACTCAAGTTTCCCGAGGATTCGATTGGTTGACTTTATGAGTCTTTTCAGTAATGACCCCCAACCGGTAACCTCCTGTTGTCCCATCTCTGTGCCAAGGGATGTCTTGGAGTTTGCATAATTGACACCTACCAACTTCCCTTGTGATCACAATCAGACAAGAGATGAAAGGAACCTCTTCTAATATACAGGTGGCCACTTCCTATCAGAAAATATATTGTAACTATCAAATGGTATGCAGCTATCCTTTGAAGCGTAGTCACACCAGTATGCAAAGGGCCCTTGCTGTGATGGAGCTTTTCATCCTGTCCAGCTTAACAAAAGGACAATTTGGCTAATGTAATTATCAGGGAGAAGTCATTTTTAAAGCCCAGCTGCACAAAATTGAACCAGTCCAGTAAAACATATACATTATCTTTACACTGGTTCCCCTGGTATAAATATGAAATTCAAACTTTCCACCACAATACATATATAGCGAACCCCCCCGAGGGAGCTGCTTTTGTTTGATCAGTCTGTTACTCTGCCTTTCAACCCCAATGAACTGTCCCAGCCCCTCTGGCACACCTAGCAATGTGATTAATTGAATAACTCAGCAGGAATACACAACACAGTTCTGTTTGTAGTTTACTTGAAGAAAAGTAGAATTCAGATTAACAATAGTCAGCCAGAACCTGTGTAAGTACCCAGGACTTGGTTAAAACAGTTTAAAGAAAACAGTCAGGAAAACTATGCAAACAACAAAAACAATAGGTAACAATATGTACACTACTCCCAACTCCTGCAGTCCGGCTCCTCTCTCGAGTACACGCACAAAATACACTTTAAAAGAAAAAAAAAAACAACCAAGAAAAAAAAAAAAAAAAACAATATGTACAGATTAAATAGACTCCCCAATAACTTTTGGTGTGTGTGGGATGCTGTGGCAAAAGGGGAACCCCAGGCCAGACTACGATACCTCTGGTACACACCCAGTGAAATAATCTCAATACCCGTGGTGTGTCCCCTTTAAGAGCAACTGCGGTAATGTCCTGGAGGCAAAGCTTTGCAGTTTTTTATCTTCACCGGCAAAGTAGGAGCTCTGTGGACAATACTTGGATGTGGCATTCTATGAAAAGCATTAAAGGTTCCTGGGCAAAGACCCCTCACCAAATCCTGTACACAATGAGTGGTCCTCACTTGAGCAATCGATTGATCCTAGATGCAGGTGTGCCGCAGTGGCATTCAGTCCTTGAGCTGTTGCAGGGTGTCCTTCTTTAGCATAGACAGTCTGGGCTGGAGCTGCATGAACAATCTGTTCCTTTGGGTTGGAACTGCATGAACAATCTGTTCCTCTGGGCTGAAGTTGCAGGCTGTGTGCCCCATGGTAGGTCGCGATTCCACACACACAGAGTGCAGGAGAGCAGGAGATGCTGTCCCAATGGGGCACAGGCAAAAAGAGGCTCTGGCCTAGTTCCTCTGGCTTTTTATCTGCTCCCACACAGTCCTTTTCTGCTGTCTGATGATTGGCCCAGGCTCTTCCAATAGGGAGTTCACAGACCTACAATAGGGAGTTTAAAAACAAGCAGTTCTGAGTGTCTGTGTGTGAAGAGAGAAAGAGGTGTGTAAAAGCCCACCGCGTTGTGAGTCCCAGGCTGCGGGTTCCCAGAACCGCCTGGCTCCGGACGTTTGTGCTTTGCTTTTCCCAGCTTGGGATTCTTGGATCTGCCTGCAGCGCTTGTTGCCAACTGTCAGCCTTGGGCTGAAGACATTAATAGTAGGTGACAAGTGGAGCGGAGATTTCGTGACGCCTGGTCCCTGCGCCTCTGGCTCCTGGTGCGGCTTCTGGGTGACAGGCTGACAGTTGGACTCCCGATCTTTGAGTCCCCCTGCCCTCAGCCCCCACACCCCCCCTGTTTTCAGCTGCCTGAATATCGGCATTCTGGTCAAACGCTTTTGGTCTCCCACCGGTTCGTGAAGACACCAAATAGTAGGTCTGTTACCTTTTTTTCTTATGCGACTGTGATAAAGTGTCAGGAATACAGATGCCCCTGGCTGTCTGAAGATATCAATAGTAGGTGACATGTTTTCATAATTTTTTGCATTATTTGTGGGGAAGAGCAGGAGAGCAAGCAAAGTAAAAGCAAAGCAAACAAGATTGATACAGAGGCAGAGCAAGGACAATATCAAACCAATTGTAAAACAGTAAACAAGCTGATTAAAGTGGCAGCTAAATATACAGCTGGATACACAGGGCAAGATGCAATAAGTTCTATTTTTCACTCTTTTATATCTTCCTGAATGGTTTAGATCATGGACATATAGAACTAGGGAACTTGCATTCCCATTTAACCTTCTGGGCCACTTTTCTTTTTATATATAGCTTTCCATCTATTATTCCAAAGAAATCATTTTTTTCCCCTGTTGGGGCTGTAAGCTGACTATAGAAGTCTGTATTCAAGTGCCATCTCCAATTGATCCCCCTCTCCAGATTTGTGAAGCTGTTGAGAAGATACAGCTACAATTACAGCTATAATCACAAAAAGCAGGAGAGGTGAAATTTGGGTAGATACTTTTCGATACAGGAGGAAATAGAGCCAGATGGCTCCTAAAGCACGCAAAGCCCAAATCACTACCCCTTGTACCTCTCCTTCTCATAAGTCAGCTAAGGCAGCAGAAAAAGGAGTGGTTGGATCTCCTCAGATCGGATTATCAGTGAATACTCAAAAGACTACAGCTAAGGAAATGGAGCAGGAACATATACCATCCGGGAAAGATATTATGGCAGCTATTAAATTATGCACCGAAACACTTACAGTAAAAATTGATGCATTAGCTGTATATATTAACATCATGAGACATGAATTTGAGAAAGTCAAACAAAAGACCTCAGAGATGGAAGTCTGTGTATCAAAGGTGGAAAATATGGTAAAAACAGACACCAGGGAGTTGAATGCGTTAAAAAAAACAAATTAATATTCTACAGGATAGAGCGGTAGATATGGAGGGACGTCTGAGGAGAAATAATATTAGGATTATAGGCCTACCAGAGAGAGTGGAAGGAGACAAACCGGCGGAATTTACAGAAAATGTATTGACAGATGTCCTGCACTTCCTGGATAGGTCTGCAACTTTTGTGGTAGAAAGAGCCCATAGAATTTCTTTTCGAACACATAAACCAGGAGCCATTCCCCGTCCCTTCCTTGTAAGACTATTAAATTATAAAGACCATAACCGTATATCAACAACGGTTAGATCAAGACTAGATCTGCAATACGAGAACGCCAAATTGCAATTTTTTCCGGATTATCCACCTGAGATACAGCAACAGCGTAGAACATATACTGAAGTTCGAAAAAGACTACGTGAGAATAAAATAAAATTCAGTCTCCTTTACCCCAGCAAACTAAAGATTATAGATGGAGAACATATACGTTTTTTTGAGACACCAAATGCGGCTGCAGAATGGCTAGATTCCAAATAGACAGACTCTTTTTCCCTTTTTTTTTTTTTTTTTGGTCTAACATTTCGTAAAATATTTTGTAAAAGGGAAAAAGAGGGAAAAAAAGAAAAGAGACAGAATTTTCTTAGAGGAGAGGGAGCAGGGTAAAGGGATGGGGGAAGGCCCCCCCTTTTTTTTCTCCCCCTCTTAACACATAAGAGGGGGAGAACAGGCACCAAAAAAAAACACTTTTTTTTTTCCTTCTTCTTCTCCTTCTTCGTCTTCTTCTTGTTCCCCGTTTTATATACACTTTTAACACATATTTTAACACATATTTTATATACATTAAATTAATCTGCACTAATAGGCGCCGGAAAAACACTAAAAAAACAGTATACACCCCTTCTTTTTTTTTCTTCTTCTTCTCCTTCTTCTTCGTCTTCTTCTTGTTCCCCGTTTTGTACACACTTTTAACACATATTTAATATACATTAAATTAATTTGCGCTAATAGGCGCCGGAAAAACACTTTACACTCTTTTTTTTTTCTTTCACATATACTAAACACATATTTAAATGAATTTGCGCCATAGCGATGCATGAAACACAATTCATTAAGAAAGACAAGTAGGAGGTAGAGGAGCTATGAGGGAGGGGGAGAAAGGGAGGGAGGGGGAGAGAGGGAGGGGGGAAGGGGAAGGGCCGGGTAATTTATCTTATATTATTTTTTCCAATTTTTTTTCTTCTTTGCGGTAAATTTAGCACTGTGTATGAAATAATATATTTGGTATGGGAAAAATATCATAGATAAATAAGATATTGGTAAAGCTTATAAAATATTGTAGAGCCCGTCCCACGGCTGAATGAAAGGGAATTATTTGTTTTTGTCTGGGGGGTGGGTGAAGTTTAAGATATGGTGGGTACTGATCCATGATATGGATGGAAGTTAAGATTAAAGGAGGAGGTGGAGAGGGATAGGGTGGGTAGGGAGGAGGGAGGGTAGATGTAAGAATGATGGCCCAGATTCATGTACGACTTACGCCGACGTATCTTCTGATACGCCGCGTAAATTCTAGGATGCGCCGTCGTATCTATGCGCCTTATTCTTGAAACAAGATACGCCTGAATTTTGGCTTGATCCGACCGACTTAAGTCCATTGATTTACGCGTTGAATATGTAAATTACCTAGATACGCCGATTCACGAACGTACTTGCGCCCGTCGCAGTAAGCTACGCTGTTTACGTAAGGCGTACGTCCGGCGTAAAGTTATCCCACCTAAAGCAGGGGTAATTCATGTTAGGGTATGGACGTCGGAAAAGCCGCCGTATTTTACGTCGTTTACGTAAGTCGTACGTGAATGGGGCTGGCCGTAGGTTACGCTCACGTCGTATGCATTGAGCCGACGTATCTTAGGGAGTATATGCAACGTGATTCTGAGCATGCGCGCGCATGCGCCATTCGTTTGGCCATTCATTTACATGGGGTCACGGTTAATTTTAATACAACACGCCCACTACCTTCCATTTACGCTACGCCGCCGTAACTTAGGGAGCAAGTGCTTTGTGAATACTGGTCTTGCCTCTCTAGGTTACGTCGGTGTAGCGCATATGAGATGCGCTACGCCCGCTCAAAGATACACCGCTGTACGTGAATCTGGCCCGATATGTGCAAATGGTCAGAGGTGTAGTTTTTAGAATCTGATAAGATACTTCCCCCCACCCCACCCCAACCAAAAGGCGTAAAAGCAGTTTTAAAGATAATGTCAGGTAAAGATAATAGTTATTCAGTAATATCATGGAACATCAGAGGATTGGTCATGTGATCGGGTCGGCCGTGGCCTTGCCCCCTCTTCTCTGATTGGCGCACGCTGGACCCTCCAGACCACGGGTCCAATCGGGGCCCGCTGTTTGCAGCATTGAACCCGGCCTCTGGCCATTGGATCTCATGTCTGCAAGGCCGCGCATTGACGAATGCGTGGCCGTCTGGATGGTGAGTCACGTCTACGTCACGCCCACGTGACCTATGACGTGTCTTGGGATTTCTCACTTAAGCTGCTCCACGAACGGCTTGAGTGAGATGCACGGAGCTCTCCCTGGGGACGTGCCGACACTCCATACAACGTGGTAAGTATACACTGTCCACACTGATCCTGCATTGCATGCTTTTGTGCCATTCGATTACTTGAGACATTCATTTCCAAACTACCTGTTTGGTACTATGTCTTTCCTAGATTGGCTATCGCCTGTGCCTAACTACACTGGCTCTTTTTGTCAGCTTGCTGGTTTATATCTTTTACAATCATGTGTCAACCACCCCAGTATCGTTTAAATTGATTACATTATCCTGGACGGTAAGCCTGAGTTCAATTTAACCCGTTCAACCCTAGCACGAATTGTCACTTCCTGGTGTCCCGTTGTTTAATTATTAGTTTTTCTGGTTGTTCTTTTCAGTTTTCGTTCGGGCACCCTTGACCTTCACTATCCACTACCTTTTTAAACCCCCCCCTTTTTTTCCCCCTCCCCCCTCTCTCCTCTTCCTCTGTCATTTCATTTTCATCAAGCTTTTCTTGTTTTCTCAATTGTCATTTTCTTATTATTTCTTATTACTTTCATCCTTATCCTGTTTCGTATGATATATACTCCTTACCCTCTTCCCCTTTGCCCTTCCCTTTCTCTCTTTTTCCCTCTCTCCCTTCCTTTTTTTTTCTCTGTTTCCCCCCCCCCTTTTTTCCCCTCTCTTTCATTCTTAATCCCCCCTTTTCCCATCCCCCCCCTTTTTTCCCCTTTTTTTCATTCTTAATCCCCTCTTTCCAATCCCCACCTTTTTTTCCCCCTCTCCTCTCTGCTTTCTTTTTTCTTCTTCTTTTCTTTCTCATTTTCTATCCCCCAATATCCACCCTTTTCCCCTCTCCCCCCCTCTTTTTCCCCCCTTTTCCCCCCTCCCTCCCCCTCCTCCCCTCCCCTTTTGCCCCCCTCCCCTTTTCTTTTTTCCCCCCCTTCCATTCTCCATAACACCCTTCCCTTCATCTCTCACCCCCCCCCACACTCTCTTTTTTCCCCCTACCCCTTTCGTTTTCCTTTTCATTTTATCCTGATCCCTTTTTTCTTTTCTCGTACAATCGTCCTTAAATACACCAATTATTAGGATTAACCAATCAACCTCTTCCATCAGAGCCCGTCTTTATTATCCCCCACGTGCGCCCTAGGGGGTACTGCCCGAGCCAACCTACGATCATTCTGGCAAACCAAGGTGAGTAGTCTTGTGACTCTCCTATAAGACGCAACACTGAGCTTATGAAATTTCTTTATTAAATTATTGTATACAATTGCTTGTTATTATCTTTCTATTTTATTATATCTTACCTGTATATCTTGTAGACATTCTCCTGAAGAAGCAGTTTTATACTGCGAAACCGGTCGAGACTACGACTCCACCGATTTGACAAAACGGTCTTGTGATCGATCTGATTTGTGGGGTTTGTCCCAATTTTCCTGTATTTTTTGTATTTTCTGTATTTTTGTATTTTGTCAAATAAATATTTATATAATTTTTTTACACTGTTGTATACTAGTGCCTTTAAAATCCCAAACATTTCCCCCCTCCTCCCTTGATCTATGGTCAATCAACCAGGCCCCAAGCAGCCTTTGTTTGAGTTCACTGATCAAGATATACCAATTACAAACAATAGGGATGCTGGCACATCTTACAGACTTTGCTATTCAATTTAAATGAGGCAATACTCGCAATTTTCACTATCAGAGGATTGAACTCTAAGTTAAAACGTGCTCTGATGTTTCAATATATAAAAAAATATAGCCCTCAACTGCTTATACTTCAGGAGACACATTTAATGGGGAATACAACAACAACGAAATATGTGATCCTAATGTATATGATCAGACAACAAAGAGGTATTATAGCGGCCGTATATATTCCACCACCTTTCTCTGTTGGAATTTTGAATGAGATTATGGGAAAAGTTATTCAATACCTTCCAGCAAAGCTACTGTTTATTGGAGATTTCAATTCGGCACTGTCTGCGGAACTGGATAGACCTAGACCTTCTAGGCAATATTCAGCTGATCTATACAATTGGGCCCAAGCGACAGGGGTAACAGAGATTTGGAGATGGAGATATCCAGAAAAAATAATGTATTCCTGTTATTCTACCTCCTATAAAATAGCCTCTAGGATAGACCTGGCATTTGCAGATTCTGCAATGTTAGCAGACATTGCAGATGCGGTATACTTACCGAGTGGTTTGTCGGACCATGACCCCCTATCTGTTACAATACGTATTCCCAATACCAGAAATGCAGCACTGTGGAGGTTATCCTCACAATGGGTGTCAAATTCAGAAATAGCAGAAAAGATGATAACTATAATAAATGAGTAAAAAAGGGGGGGGAAGTTGGGACTTTGAATGAGATGCGTTTTAAGCAGTATGCGATTAAATATATATATGGAATATAAAAAAAAATGTTTCCATAGTAGCCAGGCTCAAGGTTGCCAACCAAAAAAAGCACTAAACCAAATTGATCTGTCTAACTGTATGCAATTGAAAACCGAGGTTTAGTTACATGCATTTGCAAATACCTGTTTTAGGCTGCAATGCCAACGTCAAGGCACCCCGTGTATTGCAGTCCTAGCTGTGATTTTAAAGTCTCCTAATAAGGAGCACAGGTGTGTTGAGGGCCAGGACAAGGCAGGGGCGGGAGGGGCAAGTGCCCAGGGCGCTACTATTTAGTGCAGGAGGGGGGTGCAATCAGCCGCGGCCGTTATATAGACAGCGCGGGCAGCGGCAGTGGCGCTTTACAAATTGTGTGCCGACTGCCTGGCTGCCGAGTGCGCTCCTGGCTCTGGGTGCCCTTTCCTCCTGTCACTGTGCGATTACTTTACTTGCTTGTCGTTCCCCCCCCCCTATGGAGGATTCAGTTGGTGGATTCCATTCCAGCGGCGTGACGTCACGCCGGTGGCGAGGTGAGAGAGGGAGGACTCGTCTTTGCGCAGGGAGCTGTGTCGGCGCTTGCTGCAAGGAAGGACAAGTCACAAGGATAGCAACCAGTCCATGGCAACCGTCCATAGCAACCAGTCCATAGCAACCAGTCCATAGCAACCAGTCCATAGCAACCGTCCATAGCAATCCGTCCATAGCAACCCTCCATAGCAACCACTCCATAGCAACCATTCCATAGCATCCAGTCCAAAGCAACCAGTCCATAGCAACCAGTCCATAGCAAACCCTCCATAGCAACCCTCCATAGCAACCCTCCATAGCAACCAGTCCATAGCAACCAGTCCATAGCACCCAGTCCATAGCACCCAGTCCATAGCAACCCTCCATAGCAACCACTCCATAGCAACCGTCCATAGCCATCAGTCCATAGCAACCCATCCATAGCAACCACTCCATAGCAACCCTCCATAGCAACCAGTCCATAGCAACCAGTCCATAGCAACCAGTCCATAGCAACCCTCCATAGCAACCAGTCCATAGCAACTGTCCATAGCAACCATTCCATAGCAATTCTCCATAGCAACCACTCCATAGCAACCAGTCCAAAGCAACCAGTCCAAAGCAACCAGTCCATAGCAACCAATCCAGAGAAACCGTCCATAGCAACCGTCCATAACAATCCATCCATAGCAACCATTCCATAGCAACCATTCCATAGCAACCCTCCAAAGCATCCAGTCCAAAGCAACCAGTCCATAGCAACCCTCCATAGCAACCATCCATAGCAACCAGTCCATAGCAACCACTCCATAGCAACCACTCCATAGCAACCACTCCATAGCAACCACTCCATAGCAACCACTCCATAACAACCACTCCATAACAACCACTCCATAGCAACCGTCCATAGCCATCAGTCCATAGAAACCAGTCCATAGCAACCCTCCATAGCAACCACTCCATAGCAACCGGTCCATAGCAACCAGTCCGTAGCAACCCTCCATAGCAACCAGTCCATAGCAACCAGTCCATAGCAACCAGTCCATAGCAACCAGTCCATAGCAACCACTCCATAGCAACCACTCCATAGCAACCATTCAATAGCAACCATTCAATAGCAATTCTCCATAGCAACCAGTCCAAAGCAACCAGTCCAAAGCAACCGTCCATAGCAACCACTCCATAGCAACCCGTCCATAGCCATCAATCCATAGCCATCAATCCATAGCAACCCTCCATAGCAACCCTCCATAGCAACCAGTCTATAGCAACCAGTCCATAGCAATCCGTCCATAGCAATCCGTCCATAGCAATCCGTCCATAGCAATCCGTCCATAGCAACCACTCCATAGCAACCACTCCATAGCAACCACTCCATAGCAACCACTCCATAGCAACCACTCCATAGCAACCCTCCATAGCATCCAGTCCAAAGCAACCGTCCATAGCAACCAGTCCATAGCCATCAGTCCATAGCAACCCTCCATAGCAACCAGTCCATAGCAACCACTCCATAGCATCCAGTCCATAGCACCCAGTCCATAGCACCCAGTCCATAGCACCCAGTCCATAGCACCCAGTCCATAGCACCCAGTCCATAGCACCCAGTCCATAGCACCCAGTCCATAGCACCCAGTCCATAGCACCCAGTCCATAGCAACCAGTCCATAGCAACCAGTCCATAGCAACCCGTTTTTGATGGGGCAAATAGGATGGTGCAGTTTTGATGGGGTAGTTTTTGATGGAGCAGTTTTTGATGGGGCAATGGATCGAACTGGATTGACACACTGTTGGATCACATTTACATCTCCAGGGGCACCGTCTCCAGTCAGGAGTATTGGTGGAGGCAAGACCACGCCGCACAATTTCCCCATAAATTGTATCTTTTCTAGTTCTTATTATTCTTATTATAGCCAAATTTGCCACCCTAACTCCTCCCACAGTTTTTACACTACATAGACGAGTAATATATCGAATCGTGCGGATTGTTCCCGATCGGTGGGCTATTACCTTGTGGAACGTTTCACCATATCGTTCGCGAAATATTGTCATTTTTGCGGCGAAATTTTCCTATAGGAATGAATGGAGAGAGCTAGAGTGTGAAATGTCAAAAACGGAAAAATCAGCACATGATTTGTAAACTGCGACGACTCTCATTTTCAAGCCGACCTACACAAATCTTATATCAAAACGTTCAGTTATCCCTGCTGCCACCACACGTGTTCACGGCTATGCGATTGATCAAACCGTTTTCACAATATGATAATTTGTTTGCAACCTACGCCATCCATTATTTCAATGGAAGTCAATGGAGGTCAAGGTTTAGAAAACTAAAACCTGCTTTGGAATTTGTAAACTGCGACTGTGCCTTCAATTTTATTATTTCAGAGACATACTATATATCAAAATGTAGGTCTGGGTCTTGTGATTCGTAAAATATAAAGATATTCGCTGTGCAATTTATAGTTTTTAAAATACAACCATTTGAACAGGACATGTATTAAAAAACAATCCTCAATTTCTGCTATGTTTACAGAGAGGCTGCAAACCAAACAATTGGTTTCCTAGGAGACGCTGAGGAGTTTAATAACTCCTCCCAAACAGCTGTGAGGTGAGATGGCTCCTCCCACACAAGGCTGAGGGAACTTTCCTCTGCTTAGCTGCTTGCATATGTTTATATTGGTTTCCTAGGAGACGCTGAGGTAAAAACCTTCATACACACATCTGTGAGGGCTTTCTATAGCTCCTCCCACACACTGTGAGGTGATATGGCTCAGTTTTTATTGGCTCTGCGTAACTTCTGTATGCTCTGCATATAGCAACCATACATAGCAACCCTCCATAGCAACCACTCCATAGCAACCAGTCCATAGCAACCAGTCCATAGCAACCGTCAATACCAACCAGTCCATAGCAACCCTCCATAGCAACCACTCCATAGCAACCACTCCATAGCAACCCTCCATAGCAACCAGTCCATAGCAACCACTCCATAGCAACCACTCCATAGCAACCACTCCATAGCAACCACTCCATAGCCATCAGTCCATAGAAACCAGTCCATAGCAACTCTCCATAGCAACCAATCCATAGCAACCAATCCATAGCAACCCTCCATAGCAACCCTCCATAGCAACCATTCCATAGCAACTCTCCATAGCATCCAGTCCAAAGCAACCAGTCCATAGCAACCAGTCCATAGCAACCAGTCCATAGCAACCCGTCCATAGCAACCCGTCCATAGCAACCCGTCCATAGCAACCAGTCCATATCCATCAGTCCATAGCAACCCTCCATAGCAACCCTCCATAGCAACCAGTCCATAGCACCCAGTCCATAGCACCCAGTCCATAGCACCCAGTCCATAGCACCCAGTCCATAGCAACCAGTCCATAGCAACCCGTCCATAGCAACCCGTCCATAGCAACCCGTCCATAGCAACCAGTCCATATCCATCAGTCCATAGCAACCCTCCATAGCAACCCTCCATAGCAACCAGTCCATAGCACCCAGTCCATAGCACCCAGTCCATAGCAACCCTCCATAGCAACCAGTTTTTGATGGGGCAAATAGGATGGTGCAGTTTTGATGGTGCAGTTTTGATGGGGTAGTTTTTGATGGGGTAGTTTTTGATGGGGCAATGGACCGAACTGGATCGACACACTGTTGGATCACATTTACATCTCCAGGGGCACCGTCTCCAGTCAGGAGTATTGGTGGAGGCAAGACCACGTCGCACAATTTCCCCAGAAATTTTATCTTTTCTAGTTAAGTGGCCTTGCATAGCAAGAGCACTTATTGTTATCTCACATATATATTATTAAGTGGTCTTGCATAGCAAGATCACTTATTGTAATCTCACATATATATTATTCTTATTATTCTTATTATAGCCAAATTTGCCACCCTAACTCTTCCCACAGTTTTTACACTACATAGATGAGTAATATATCGAATCGTGCGGATTGTTCCTGATCGGTGGGCTATTACTGTGTGGAACGTTTCGCCGAATCGTTCGCGAAATATCGTCATTTTTGCGGCAAAATTTTCCCATAGGAATGAATGGGGAGAGCTAGAGTGTGGGATTTCTAAAAATGAAAAATCAGCACATGATTTGTAAACTGCGACCACTCCCTCATTTTCAAGCCGACCTACACAAATCTTATATCAAAACGTTCAGCTATCCCTGCTGCCACCAGATGTGTTCATGGCTAAGTGATTGATCAAACCGTTTTCACAATATGATAATTTGTTTGCAACCTATGCCATCCATTATTTCAATGGAAGTCAATGGAGGTCAAAGTTTAGAAAACTAAAATCTGCTTTGGAATTTGTAAACTGCGACTGTGCCTTCAATTTTATAATTTCAGAGACATACTATACATCAAAATGTAGGACTGGGTCTTGTGATTCGTAAAATATAAAGATATTCGCTGTATGATTTATAGTTTTTAAAATACAATCATTTGAATAGGACAAGTATTTAAGAAAAATCCAGGATCTGAGTCTCTGCTTAGAGGCTGCATGCTTATGTTTACATTGGTTTCCTAGGAGACGCTGAGGTAATTAAAACTCATCACGCACAGCTGTAAGGGGATTCTATAGCTCCTCCCACACAGTTGTGAGGTAGTTGTGAGGTGTTTTCTGTGAGGTAAATACCTTCATACACACAGTTGTGAGGTAGTTGTGAGGTGTTTTCTGTGAGGTAAATACCTTCATACACACAGTTGTGAGGTAGTTGTGAGGTGTTTTCTGTGAGGTAAATACCTTCATACACACAGTTGTGAGGCGTTTTCTGTGAGGTAAATACCTTCATACACACAGTTGTGAGGTAGTTGTGAGGTGTTTTCTGTGAGGTAAATACCTTAATTTGAAGGACAAGTATTCAAAAAACATTCCTCAATTTCTGCTGTGTTTACAGAGAGCCTGCAAACCAAACAATTGGTTTCCTAGGAAACGCTGAGGAGTTTAATAACACCTCACAAACAGTTGTGAGGTGAGTTGGCTCCTCCCACACAAGGCTGAGGGAACTTTCCTCTGCTAGCAAGGATCTCAAACTGGTGGCCCTCCAGCTGTTGTAAAACTACAAGTCCCATCATGCCTCTGCCTGTGGGAGTCATGCTCGTAACTGTCATTCTTGCAATGCCTCATTGGACTTGTAGTTTTGCAACAGCTGGAGGGCCGCCAGTTTGAGATGCTTGGTAGAGTGTGTTTGCATATGTTTACATTGGTTTCCTAGGAGACGCTGAGGTAAAATCCTTCATACACACATCTGTGAGGGCTTTCTATAGCTCCTCCCACACACTGTGAGGTGATATGGCTCAGTTTTTTTTGGCTCTGTGTAACTTCTGCATGCTCTGCATATAGCAACCATGCATAGCAACCAGTCCATAGCAACCAGTCCAGAGCAACCGTCCATAGCAACCAGTCCCTAGCAACCACTCCATAGCAACCACTCCATAGCAACCAGTCCCTAGCAACCAGTCCCTAGCAACCAGTCCCTAGCAACCAGTCCCTAGCAACCAGTCACTAGCAACCACTCCATAGCAACCACTCCATAGCAACCACTCCATAGCAACCACTCCATAGCAACCCTCCATAGCAACCCTCCATAGCAACCAGTCCATAGCAACCACTCCATAGCAACCACTCCATAGCAACCCGTCCATAGCAACCCTCCATAGCAGCCAGTTTTTGATGGGGCAAATAGGATGGTGCAATTTTGATGGTGCAGTTTTGATGGGCTAGTTTTTGATGGAGCAGTTTTTGATGGGGCAATGGACCGAATTGGATCGACACACATTTACATTTACATCTCCAGGGGCACCGTCTCCAGTCAGGAATATTGGTGGAGGCAAGACCACGCCCCACAATTTCCCCAGAAATTGTATCTTTTCTAGTTCTTATTATTCTTATTATAGCCAAATTTGCCACCCTAACTCCTCCCACAGTTTTTACACTACATAGACGAGTAATATATCGAATCGTGCGGATTGTTCCCGATCGGTGGGCTATTACGTTGTGGAACGTTTCGCCGAATCGTTCGCGAAATATCATCATTTTTGCGGCAAAATTTTCCCATAGGAATGAATGGGGAGAGGTACAGTGTGGAATGTCAGAAACTGAAAAATCAAGACATGATTTGTAAACTGCGACCACTCCCTCATTTTCAAGCCGACCTACACAAATCTTATATCAAAACGTTCAGCTATCCCTGCTGCCTTCACTAGTGTTCACGGCTAAGTGATTGATCAAACCGTTTTCACAATATGATAATTTGTTTGCAACCTACGCCATCCATTATTTCAATGGAAGTCAATGGAGGTCAAAGTTTAGAAAACTAAAATCTGCTTTGGAATTTGTAAACTGCGACTGTGCCTTCAATTTTATTATTTCAGAGACATACTATACATCAAAATGTAGGCCTGGGTCTTGTGATTCGTAAAATATAAAGAAATTCGCTGTACGATTTATAGTTTTTAAAATACAATCATTTGAATAGGACAAGTATTTAAGAAAAATCCAGGATCTGAGTCTCTGCTTAGAGGCTGCATGCTTATGTTTACATTGGTTTCCTAGGAGACGCTGAGGAAACTAAAACTCCTCACGCACAGCTGTAAGGGGATTCTATAGCTCCTCCCACACAGTTGTGAGGCAGTTGTGAGGTGTTTTCTGTGAGGTAAATACCTTCATACATACAGTTGTGAGGTAGCTGTGAGGTGTTTTCTGTGAGGTAAATACCTTCATACATACAGTTGTGAGGCAGTTGTGAGGTGTTTTCTGTGAGTTAAATACCTTCATACACACAGTTGTGAGGTGTTTTCTGTGAGGTGTTTTTTGTGAGGTAAATACCTTCATACACACAGTTGTGAGGTAGTTGTGAGGTGTTTTCTGTGAGGTAAATACCTTCATACACACAGTTGTGAGGTAGTTGTGAGGTGTTTTCTGTGAGGTAAATACCTTCATACACACAGTTGTGAGGTAGTTGTGAGGTGTTTTCTGTGAGGTGTTTTCTGTGAGGTAAATACCTTCATTTGAAGGACAAGTATTCAAAAAAAATCCTCAATTTCTGCTGTGTTTACAGAGAGCATGCAAACCAAACAATTGGTTTCCTAGGAGACGCTGAGGGGTTTAATAACACCTCCCAAACAGCTGTGAGGTGAGTTGGCTCCTCCCACACAAGGCTGAGGGAACTTTCCTCTGCTAGAGTGTGTTTGCATATGTTTACATTGGTTTCCTAGGAGACGCTGAGGTAAAAACCTTCATACACACATCTGTGAGGGCTTTCTATAGCTCCTCCCACACACTGTGAGGTGATATGGCTCAGTTTTTTTGGCTCTGCGTAACTTCTGCATGCTCTGCATATAGCAACCATACATAGCAACCAGTCCATAGCAACCAGTCCATAGCAACCAGTCCATAGCAACCAGTCCATAGCAACCAGTCCATAGCAACCAGTCCATAGCAACCAGTCCATAGCAACCGGTCCATAGCAACCGGTCCATAGCAACCAGTCCATAGCAACCAGTCCATACCAACCATCCATACCAACCACTCCATAGCAACCGGTCCATAGCAACCAGTCCATAGCAACCAGTCCATAGCAACCAGTCCATAGCAACCAGTCCATAGCAACCGTCCATAGCAACCAGTCCATAGCAACCAGTCCATAGCAACCAGTCCATAGCAACCAGACCATAGCAACCAGTCCATAGCAACCAGTCCATAGCAACCAGTCCATAGCAACCAGTCCATAGCCATCAGTCCATATGGGAATAAGATCTCGCACCAATATGAATTAAATAAAGTGAAAAATTAAAAAAGTAAATATATAACCAAGCTGCTCTCTGTGAAATTACATAAATGCAATTTTAAACAGTGGAGTGAAATATAGAGGCGCTAGGTAATAGTGTGTGAACACTAAAAATATTATGCATAAATACCTAAATATAAATGAGTGAGTATGAGGTAAAAATTGTATAAATCAATAATAGTGACCATATATAACAAAAATTAACCACAATAATTGTTAAAAACAATCAATAAATAGTATTGCACAATATAAAGTGAGAAATGTGCCAAGAAATAAATAGAAATAAAATAGAGTCCATATATGTATAAATGATGAATCTTCAATAATATAGACAGAAGATCTTCCACCTTCACCAAGATATAAAAAGACCACCAAAAGTGCTCATGGATGGCACCTTACCGCAAATAATGGACCACTTTAACTAAAAAGAGGTCAATTAGGCAGATTGGAGATAATTTCCCAGGCTTAGATCCCTCAGTCTCACAGTCTTGATAGCACAACACTCCACGCCACATGAGGTATTAAAACTGCTGGGTGTCTATAGTAGTGGCACGTGTTTAGAAATGTCCCTGTCAAGGGATTATGCAGTCTTGGAATGAAAGGGGGTGCCTGTCATAGGCCCTCCTTTCTGTATGGGATCACTGCAGCAGCATTAGATAGTATGTAGTTTTAGTTAGTGGAGCTGCATATTAAGAAATCAGCTGGCAGGGGTCATGCAGCGGTCAGGGGGTTATTTTAAATAACCCCCTGACCGCTGCATGACCCCTGCCAGCTGATTTCTTAATATGCAGCTCCACTAACTAAAACTACATACTATCTAATGCTGCTGCAGTGATCCCATACAGAAAGGAGGGCCTATGACAGGCACCCCCTTTCATTCCAAGACTGCATAATCCCTTGACAGGGACATTTCTAAACACGTGCCACTACTATAGACACCCAGCAGTTTTAATACCTCATGTGGCGTGGAGTGTTGTGCTATCAAGACTGTGAGACTGAGGGATCTAAGCCTGGGAAATTATCTCCAATCTGCCTAATTGACCTCTTTTTAGTTAAAGTGGTCCATCAGTCCATAGCCATCAGTCCATAGCCATCAGTCCATAGCAACCCTCCATAGCAACCAGTTTTTGATGGGGCAAATAGGATGGTGCAGTTTTGATGGTGCAGTTTTGATGGTGCAGATTTTGATGGGGCAATGGATCGAACTGGATCGACACATGGTTGGATCACATTTACATCTCCAGGGGCACCGTCTCCAGTCAGGAGTATTGGTGGAGGCAAGACCACGCCGCACAATTTCCCCAGAAATTGTATCTTTTCTAGTTATTATTATTCTTATTATAGCCAAATTTGCCACCCTAACTCCTCCCACAGTTTTTACACTACATAGACGAGTAATATATCGAATCGTGCGGATTGTTCCCGATCGGTGGGCTATTACTGTGTGGAATGTTTCGCCGAATCGTTCGCGAAATATCGTCATTTTTGCGGCAAAATTTTCCCATAGGAATGAATGGGGAGAGCTAGAGTGTGGGATTTCTAAAAATGAAAAATCAGCACATGATTTGTAAACTGCGACCACTCCCTCATTTTTAAGCCGACCTACACAAATCTTATATCAAAACGTTCAGCTATCCCTGCTGCCACCAGATGTGTTCACGGCTTCGTGATTGATCAAACCATTTTCACAATATGATAATTTGTTTGCAACCTACGCCATCCATTATTTCAATGGAAGTCAATGGAGGTCAAGGTTTAGAAAACTAAAATCTGCTTTGGAATTTGTAAACTGCGACTGTGCCTTCAATTTTATTATTTCAGAGACATACTATACATCAAAATGTAGGTCTGGGTCTTGTGATTCGTAAAATATAAAGATATTCGCTGTGCGATTTATAGTTTTTAAAATACAACAATTTGAAGGACAAGTATTAAAAAATAAATCCAGGATCTGAGAATCTGCCTAGAGTGTGTTTGCATATGTTTACATTTGGTTTCCTAGGAGACGCTGAGGTAATTAAAAGTCCTCACAGCTGTAAGGGGATTATATAGCTCCTCCCACACAGTTGTGAGGCGTTTTCTGTGAGGTGAGTTCTGTGAGGTAAATACCTTCATACACACAGTTGTGAGGTAGTTGTGAGGCGTTTTCTGTGAGGTAAATACCTTCATACACACAGTTGTGAGGTAGTTGTGAGGCGTTTTCTGTGAGGTAAATACCTTAATTTGAAGGACAAGTATTCAAAAAACATTCCTCAATTTCTGCTGTGTTTACAGAGAGCCTGCAAACCAAACAATTGGTTTCCTAGGAAACGCTGAGGAGTTTAATAACAC
This sequence comes from Rana temporaria, assembly GCF_905171775.1. Lineage (NCBI taxonomy): Eukaryota > Metazoa > Chordata > Amphibia > Anura > Ranidae > Rana > Rana temporaria. The sequence continues at coordinate 87,423,112 of NC_053501.1, read as the reverse complement.
CTCACAAACAGTTGTGAGGTGAGTTGGCTCCTCCCACACAAGGCTGAGGGAACTTTCCTCTGCTAGCAAGGGTCTCAAACTGGTGGCCCTCCAGCTGTTGTAAAACTACAAGTCCCATCATGCCTCTGCCTGTGGGAGTCATGCTGGTAACTGTCATTCTTGCAATGCCTCATTGGACTTGTAGTTTTGCAACAGCTGGAGGGCCGCTAGTTTGAGATGCCTGGTAGAGTGTGTTTGCATATGTTTACATTGGTTTCCTAGGAGACGCTGAGGTAAAATCCTTCATACACACATCTGTGAGGGCTTTCTATAGCTCCTCCCACACACTGTGAGGTGATATGGCTCAGTTTTTTTGGGCTCTGCGTAACTTCTGCATGCTCTGCATATAGCAACCATGCATAGCAACCAGTCCATAGCAACCACTCCATAGCAACCAGTCCCTAGCAACCAGTCCCTAGCAACCCTCCATAGCAACCGTCTATAGCAACCAGTCCAAAGCAACCGTCCATAGCAACCAGTCCATAGCAACTGTCCATAGCAACTCTCCATAGCAACCACTCCATAGCAACCAGTCCATAGCAACCGTCCATAGCAACCCATCCATAGCCATCAGTCCATAGCAACCCTCCATAGCAACCCTCCATAGCAACCCTCCATAGCAACCCTCCATAGCAACCACTCCATAGCAACCACTCCATAGCAACCGGTCCATAGCAACCGGTCCACAGCAACCAGTCCACAGCAACCGTCTATAGCAACTGTCCATAGCAATCCGTCCATAGCAACCCTCCATAGCAACCACTCCATAGCAACCGTCCATAGCAACCATTCCATAGCAACCCTCCAAAGCAACCAGTCCATAGCAACCACTCCATAGCAACCACTCCATAGCAACCAGTCCAAAGCAACCAGTCCATAGCAACCAGTCCATAGCAACCAGTCCATAGCAACCAGTCCATAGCAACCGTCCATAGCAACCAGTCCATAGCAACCAGTCCATAGCAACCCTCCATAGCAACCAGTTTTTGATGGGGCAAATAGGATGGTGCAGTTTTGATGGGGTAGTTTTTGATGAAGCAGTTTTTGATGGGGCAATGAATCGAACTGGATTGACACACTGTTGGATCACATTTACATCTCCAGGGGCACCGTCTCCAGTCAGGAGTATTGGTGGAGGCAAGACCACGCCGGACAATTTCCCCAGAAATTGTATCTTTTCTAGTTATTATTATTATTATAGCCAAATTTTAAATGGTATCTCCTCCCACAGTTTTTACACTACATAGACGAGTAATATATTGAAATGTGCGGATTGTTCCAGAATGGTGTGCTACTACTTTGTGGAACATTTCGCCGAATCGTTCGCGAAATATCGTAATTTTTGCGGGAAAAATTTCCCATAGGAATAAATGGGGAGAGGTACAGTGTGGAATGTACGAAACTGAAAAATCAGCACATGATTTGTAAACTGCGACCACTCCCTCATTTTCAAGCCGACCTACACAAATCTTATATCAAAACGTTCAGCTATCCCTGCTGCCACAACACGTGTTCACGGCTAAGCGATTGATCAAACCTTTTTTACAATGTGACAATTTGTTTTCAACCTACGCCATCCATTATTTCAATAGAAGTCAATGGAGGTCAAAGTTTAGAAACTTAAAACTTGCTGGGGAATTTATAAATTGCGACTGTGCCTTCAATTTTATTATTTCAGAGACATACTATACATCAAAATGTAGGTCTGGGTCTTGTGATTTGTAAAATATAAAGATATTCGCTATATGATTTATAGTTTTTAAAATACAACCATTTGAAGGACAAGTATTCCAAAAAAAAAGCAAGAATCTGAGTCTCTGCTTAGAGTGTGTTTGCATATGTTTACATTGGTTTCCTAGGGGACGCTGAGGTAATTAAAACTCCTCACAGCTCTAAGGGGATTCTATAGCTCCTCCCACACAGTTGTGAGGTAGTTATGAGGTGAGTTCTGTGAGGTGAGTTCTGTGAGGTGGGTTCTGTGAGGTGGGTTCTGTGAGGTGGGTTCTGTGAGGTGAGACCTAGAGAAATAACATTCGACCTAGAGAGAAAATATTTGACCTAAAGAGAAAACATTCAACCTAGAAAGAAAACATTCGACCTGCAGATAACATTCGACCTAGAGAGAAAACATTCGACACAGTGAGAAAACATTTGACCTAGAGAAATTTGACCTAGAGAAATAACATTCAAGCTAGAGAAATAACATTCGACTTAGAGAAAAAAATTTGATCTAGAGAGAAATCCTTTGACCTTGAGAGAAAACATCCGACATGCAGAGATAACATTCAAGCTAGAAAAATAACATTCGACCTAGAGAAATAACATTCGACCTAAAGAGAAAACATTCGACCTAGAGAAATAACATTTGACCTAAAGAGAAAACATTCAACCTGCAGAGATAACATTCGAATTAGAGATAACATTCAACCTAGAGAGAAAAATTTTGATCTAGAGAGAAAACATTCGACATGCAGAGATAACATTCGACTTAGAATAATAACATTCGAACTAAAGAGAAAACATTTCACCCAGTAAGAAAACATTCGACCTAGAGAGAAAGCATTCAATCCAGAGAAATAACATTTGACTTAGAGGAATAACATTCGACCTAGAGAGAAAACATTTGATCTAAAGAGAAAACATTTGATCTAGAGAGAAAACATTTAACCCAGAGAAATAACATTCAAGCTAGGGAATTAACATTTGACTTAGAGAAATAACATTCGACAATAACATTCGACCTAAAGAGAAAACATTCGACCTAGAGAGAAAACATTCGACCTAGAGAGAAAACATTCGACCTAGTGAGATAACATTCGACCCAGTAAGAAAACAGTTGTGAGGTAGTTGTGAGGTGTTTTCTGTGAGGTGTTTTCTGTGAGGTAAATACCTTCATACACACAGCTGTGAGGTAGTTGTGAGGTGTTTTCTGTGAGGTAAATACCTTCATACACACAGTTGTGAGGTAGTTGTGAGGTGTTTTCTGTGAGGTAAATACCTTCATACACACAGTTGTGAGGTAGTTGTGAGGTGTTTTCTGTGAGGTAAATACCTTCATACACACAGTTGTGAGGTAGTTGTGAGGTGTTTTCTGTGAGGTAAATACCTTCATACACACAGTTGTGAGGTAGTTGTGAGGTGTTTTCTGTGAGGTGTTTTCTGTGAGGTAAATACCTTCATACACACAGTTGTGAGGCAGTTGTGAGGTGTTTTCTGTGAGGTGTTTTCTGTGAGGTAAATACCTTCATACACACAGTTGTGAGGTGTTTTCTGTGAGGTGTTTCCTGTGAGGTAAATGCCTTCATACACACAGTTGTGAGGTGTTTTCTGTGAGGCGTTTTCTGTGAGGTAATGTAAGGGCTTACGTTGAGTGGAGTCCATTTTGCAGGTTTGTATGCTCACCCTTACAAATACACACAGCCCACAGTAATAAGGTAAGACACTACCTGGGCTGAGAGTCTGTGCATGGGGGCTTGATAGGGATTTGCCAAGAATAGTCGAAGTATAGCCGTGGTCCAGGATTCCAGAGAGAGTCAGGTAACTACTGACAGAAAGTTCAGGATTGCAGACAGGAAGCAAAGACAAGTCCGGGGCACAAGCTGTGGGTCAAGGGCTGGAGAAGGCAGGGAAAATCCAAAAGTACAGGCCGGGGTCAAAGGGCAGGAGACAGCAGCATTCCAGGGTACATAAGCCAAAAGGGTCAGAAGCCGGGGTCAGTCTTGTAGGCTGAAGACAACCACAGGAACACAGGATCCGTTGGCACAGACAGGACCATCAGAGAACAATGAACTGACACCTCCCTCATAGTGAGGCAGGGCTTTATACCCTGGTTGATTAGGAAACCTGCCTCAGCTGGACCAGGATAAACAAGTGCAGATTGTAGGGAGATCCAGAGACCGGCAATCAGCAGATAGTTCAGAACCAGACTCCGACGGACAGCAAGCAGAATATCAACTTGAGAAGTGGCTCAGAGGCAAAGACCTGGAGCAGCAATGGAGAAGTCCTGGGTTCAATCCCACCCAGAGCCACTTGGGGCGTGACCACGCCTCGCTGTCTGTTTGGCACGGTAGCGATCGTGACAGGTAAATACCTTCATACACACAGTTGTGAGGTGTTTTCTGTGAGGTAAATACCTTCATACACACAGTTGTGAGGTGTTTTCTGTAAAGGTAAATACCTTCATACACACAGTTGTGAGGTGTTTTCTGTGAGGTAAATACCTTCATACACACAGTTGTGAGGTGTTTTCTGTGAGGTAAATACCTTCATACACGTAATTGTGAGGTGTTTTCTGTGAGGTAAATACCTTCATTTGAAGGACAAGTATTCAAAAAACATTCCTCAATTTCTGCTGTGTTTACAGAGAGCCTGCAAACCAAACAATTGGTTTCCTAGGAGACGCTGAGGAGTTTAATAACACCTCACAAACAGCTGTGAGGTGAGTTGGCTCCTCCCACACAAGGCTGAGGGAACTTTCCTCTGCGCCTTAGGCTGCTTGCATATGTTTACATTGGTTTCCTAGGAGACGCTGAGGTAAAAACCTTCATACGCACATTGTGAGGTGATATGGCTCAGTTTTTTTTGGCTCTGCGTAACTTCTGCATGCTCTGCATATAGCAACCAGTCCATAGAAACCAGTCCATAACAACCAGTCCATAACAACCAGTCCATAGCAACCAGTCCATAGCAACCAGTCCATAGCAACCAATCCAGAGCAACCATCCATAGCAACCAGTCCATAGCAACCAGTCCAGAGCAACCGTCCATAGCAACCACTCCATAGCAACCACTCCATAGCAGTCAGTCCATAGCAACCACTCCATAGCAACCACTCCATAGCAACAACTGTCCATAGCAACCATTCCATAGCAACCCTTCATAGCAACCACTCCATAGCAACCGTCTATAGCAACCAGTCCATAGCAACCGTCCATAGCCATCAGTCCATAGAAACCAGTCCATAGCAACCAATCCAGAGCAACCGTCCATACCAACCACTACATAGCAACCAGTCCATAGCAACCGTCCATAGCAACCAATCCAGAGCAACCGTCCATAGCAACCCGTCCATAGCCATCAGTCCATAGCAACCGTCCATAGCAACCAGTCCATAGCAACCATTCATAGCAACCAGTCCATAGCAACCGTCCATAGCAACCAGTCCATAGCAACCCGACCATAGCAACCAGTCCATAGCAACCAGTTCATAGCAACCAGTCCATAGCAACCAGTCCATAGCAACCCATCCATAGCAACCAGTCCATAGCCATCAGTCCATAGCAATCCTCCATAGCAACCAGTTTTTGATGGGGCAAATTTGATGGTGCAGTTTTGATGGTGCAGTTTTTGATGGGGCAATGGATCAAACTGGATCGACACATGGTTGGATCACATTTACATCTCCAGGGGCACCGTCTCCAGTCAGGAGTATTGGTAGAGGCAAGACCACGCCGCACAATTTCCCCAGAAATTGTATCTTTTTTAGTTATTATTATTATTCTTATAGCCAAATTTGCCCCCCTAACTCCCACAGTTTTTACACTACATAGACGAGTAATATATCGACATATGTTTACATTGGTTTCCTAGGAGACGCTGAGGTAAAAACCTTCATACACACATCTGTGAGGGCTTTCTATAGCTCCTTCCACACACTGTGAGGTGATATGGCTCAGTTTTTTTTGGCTCTGCGTAACTTCTGCATGCTCTGCATATAGCAACCATACATAGCAACCAGTCCATAGAAACCAGTTCATAACAACCAGTCCATAACAACCAGTCCATAGCAACCAGTCCATAGCAACCAGTCCATAGCAACCAATCCAGAGCAACCATCCATAGCAACCAGTCCATAGCAACCAGTCCATAGCAACCGTCCATAGCAACCACTCCATAGCAACCACTCCATAGCAGCCAGTCCATAGCAACAACTCCATAGCAACCACTCCATAGCAACAACTGTCCATAGCAACCATTCCATAGCAACCCTTCATAGCAACCACTCCATAGCAACCGTCTATAGCAACCAGTCCATAGCAACCGTCCATAGCCATCAGTCCATAGAAACCAGTCCATAGCAACCAATCCAGAGCAACCGTCCATACCAACCACTACAAAGCAACCAGTCCATAGCAACCGTCCATAGCAACCAATCCAGAGCAACCGTCCATAGCAACCTGTCCATAGCCATCAGTCCATAGCAACCGTCCATAGCAACCAGTCCATAGCAACCAATCCAGAGCAACCATCCATAGCAACCAGTCCATAGCAACCAGTCCAGAGCAACCGTCCATAGCAACCACTCCATAGCAACCACTCCATAGCAGTCAGTCCATAGCAACCACTCCATAGCAACCACTCCATAGCAACAACTGTCCATAGCAACCATTCCATAGCAACCCTTCATAGCAACCACTCCATAGCAACCGTCTATAGCAACCAGTCCATAGCAACCGTCCATAGCCATCAGTCCATAGAAACCAGTCCATAGCAACCAATCCAGAGCAACCGTCCATACCAACCACTACATAGCAACCAGTCCATAGCAACCGTCCATAGCAACCAATCCAGAGCAACAGTCCATAGCAACCCGTCCATAGCCATCAGTCCATAGCAACCGTCCATAGCAACCAGTCCATAGCAACAATTCATAGCAACCAGTCCATAGCAACCAGTCCATAGCAACCAGTACATAGCAACCAGTCCAGAGCAACCGTCCATAGCAACCACTTCATAGCAACCACTCCATAGCAGCCAGTCCATAGCAACCACTCCATAGCAATCACTCCATAGCAACAACTGTCCATAGCAACCATTCCATAGCAACCCTTCATAGCAACCACTCCATAGCAACCGTCCATAGCAACCAGTCCATAGCAACCGTCCATAGCAACCAGTCCATAGCAACCATTCATAGCAACCAGTCCATAGCAACCGTCCATAGCAACCAGTCCATAGCAACCCGACCATAGCAACCAGTCCATAGCAACCAGTTCATAGCAACCAGTCCATAGCAACCAGTCCATAGCAACCCATCCATAGCAACCAGTCCATAGCCATCAGTCCATAGCAATCCTCCATAGCAACCAGTTTTTGATGGGGCAAATTTGATGGTGCAGTTTTGATGGTGCAGTTTTTGATGGGGCAATGGATCAAACTGGATCGACACATGGTTGGATCACATTTACATCTCCAGGGGCACCGTCTCCAGTCAGGAGTATTGGTAGAGGCAAGACCACGCCGCACAATTTCCCCAGAAATTGTATCTTTTTTAGTTATTATTATTATTCTTATAGCCAAATTTGCCCCCCTAACTCCCACAGTTTTTACACTACATAGACGAGTAATATATCGACATATGTTTACATTGGTTTCCTAGGAGACGCTGAGGTAAAAACCTTCATACACACATCTGTGAGGGCTTTCTATAGCTCCTTCCACACACTGTGAGGTGATATGGCTCAGTTTTTTTTGGCTCTGCGTAACTTCTGCATGCTCTGCATATAGCAACCATACATAGCAACCAGTCCATAGAAACCAGTTCATAACAACCAGTCCATAACAACCAGTCCATAGCAACCAGTCCATAGCAACCAGTCCATAGCAACCAATCCAGAGCAACCATCCATAGCAACCAGTCCATAGCAACCAGTCCAGAGCAACCGTCCATAGCAACCACTCCATAGCAACCACTCCATAGCAGCCAGTCCATAGCAACAACTCCATAGCAACCACTCCATAGCAACAACTGTCCATAGCAACCATTCCATAGCAACCCTTCATAGCAACCACTCCATAGCAACCGTCTATAGCAACCAGTCCATAGCAACCGTCCATAGCCATCAGTCCATAGAAACCAGTCCATAGCAACCAATCCAGAGCAACCGTCCATACCAACCACTACAAAGCAACCAGTCCATAGCAACCGTCCATAGCAACCAATCCAGAGCAACCGTCCATAGCAACCTGTCCATAGCCATCAGTCCATAGCAACCGTCCATAGCAACCAGTCCATAGCAACCAATCCAGAGCAACCATCCATAGCAACCAGTCCATAGCAACCAGTCCAGAGCAACCGTCCATAGCAACCACTCCATAGCAACCACTCCATAGCAGTCAGTCCATAGCAACCACTCCATAGCAACCACTCCATAGCAACAACTGTCCATAGCAACCATTCCATAGCAACCCTTCATAGCAACCACTCCATAGCAACCGTCTATAGCAACCAGTCCATAGCAACCGTCCATAGCCATCAGTCCATAGAAACCAGTCCATAGCAACCAATCCAGAGCAACCGTCCATACCAACCACTACATAGCAACCAGTCCATAGCAACCGTCCATAGCAACCAATCCAGAGCAACAGTCCATAGCAACCCGTCCATAGCCATCAGTCCATAGCAACCGTCCATAGCAACCAGTCCATAGCAACAATTCATAGCAACCAGTCCATAGCAACCAGTCCATAGCAACCAGTACATAGCAACCAGTCCAGAGCAACCGTCCATAGCAACCACTTCATAGCAACCACTCCATAGCAGCCAGTCCATAGCAACCACTCCATAGCAATCACTCCATAGCAACAACTGTCCATAGCAACCATTCCATAGCAACCCTTCATAGCAACCACTCCATAGCAACCGTCCATAGCAACCAGTCCATAGCAACCGTCCATAGCAACCAGTCCATAGCAACCATTCATAGCAACCAGTCCATAGCAACCGTCCATAGCAACCAGTCCATAGCAACCCGACCATAGCAACCAGTCCATAGCAACCAGTTCATAGCAACCAGTCCATAGCAACCAGTCCATAGCAACCCATCCATAGCAACCAGTCCATAGCCATCAGTCCATAGCAATCCTCCATAGCAACCAGTTTTTGATGGGGCAAATTTGATGGTGCAGTTTTGATGGTGCAGTTTTTGATGGGGCAATGGATCAAACTGGATCGACACATGGTTGGATCACATTTACATCTCCAGGGGCACCGTCTCCAGTCAGGAGTATTGGTAGAGGCAAGACCACGCCCCACAATTTCCCCAGAAATTGTATCTTTTCTAGTTATTATTATTATTCTTATAGCCAAATTTGCCCCCCTAACTCCCACAGTTTTTACACTACATAGACGAGTAATATATCGACATATGTTTACATTGGTTTCCTAGGAGACGCTGAGGTAAAAACCTTCATACACACATCTGTGAGGGCTTTCTATAGCTCCTTCCACACACTGTGAGGTGATATGGCTCATTTTTTTTTGGCTCTGCGTAACTTCTGCATGCTCTGCATATAGCAACCATACATAGCAACCAGTCCATAGAAACCAGTCCATAACAACCAGTCCATAACAACCAGTCCATAGCAACCAGTCCATAGCAACCAGTCCATAGCAACCAATCCAGAGCAACCATCCATAGCAACCAGTCCATAGCAACCAGTCCAGAGCAACCGTCCATAGCAACCACTCCATAGCAGCCAGTCCATAGCAACAACTCCATAGCAACCACTCCATAGCAACAACTGTCCATAGCAACCATTCCATAGCAACCCTTCATAGCAACCACTCCATAGCAACCGTCTATAGCAACCAGTCCATAGCAACCGTCCATAGCCATCAGTCCATAGAAACCAGTCCATAGCAACCAATCCAGAGCAACCGTCCATACCAACCACTACAAAGCAACCAGTCCATAGCAACCGTCCATAGCAAACAATCCAGAGCAACCGTCCATAGCAACCTGTCCATAGCCATCAGTTCATAGCAACCGTCCATAGCAACCAGTCCATAGCAACCATTCATAGCAACCAGTCCATAGCAACCAGTCCATAGCAACCAGTCCAGAGCAACCGTCCATAGCAACCACTCCATAGCAACGACTCCATAGCAGCCAGTCCTTAGCAACCACTCCATAGCAACCACTCCATAGCAACAACTGTCCATAGCAACCATTCCATAGCAACCCTTCATAGCAACCACTCCATAGCTAACGTCTATAGCAACCAGTCCATAGCAACCGTCCATAGCCATCAGTCCATAGGAACCGTCCATAGCAACCAGTCCATAGCAACCATTCATAGCAACCAGTCCATAGCAACCAGTCCATAGCAACCGTCCATAGCAACCAGTCCATAGCAACCCGACCATAGCAACCAGTCCATAGCAACCAGTTCATAGCAACCGTCCATAGCAACCAGTCCATAGCAACCCATCCATAGCAATCAGTCCATAGCCATCAGTCCATAGCAACCCTCCATAGCAACCAGTTTTTGATGGGGCAAATTTGATGGTGCAGTTTTGATGGTGCAGTTTTTGATGGGGCAATGGATCAAACTGGATCGACACATGGTTGGATCACATTTACATCTCCAGGGGCACCGTCTCCAGTCAGGAGTATTGGTAGAGGCAAGACCACGCCGCACAATTTCCCCAGAAATTGTATCTTTTCTAGTTAAGTGGTCTTGCATAGCAAGAGCACTTATTGTTATCTCACATATATTAAGTGGTCTTGCATAGCAAGAGCACTTATTGTTATATCACATATATATTATTCTTATTCTTATTATTATTATAGCCAAAATTTGCCACCCTAACTCCTCCCACAGTTTTTACACTACATAGACGAGTAATATATCGAATCGTGCGGATTGTTCCCGATCGGTGGGCTATTACCTTCTGGAACGTTTCGCTGAATCGTTTGCGAAATATCGTCATTTTTGCGGCAAAATTTTCCCATAGGAATGAATGGGGAGGTCTGGGTCTTGTGATTCGTAAAATATAAAGATATTCGCTGTGCGATTTATAGTTTTTAAAATACAGCAATTTGAAGGACAAGTATTAAAAAATAAATCCAGGATCTGAGAATCTGCCTAGAGTGTGTTTGCATATGTTTACATTTGGTTTCCTAGGAGACGCTGAGGTAATTAAAAGTCCTCACAGCTGTAAGGGGATTATATAGCTCCTCCCACACAGTTGTGAGGTGTTTTCTGTGAGGTGAGTTCTGTGAGGTAAATACCTTCATACACACAGTTGTGAGGTAGTTGTGAGGCGTTTTCTGTGAGGTAAATAAATACCTTCATACACACAGTTGTGAGGTAGTTGTGAGGCGTTTTCTGTGAGGTAAATACCTTCATACACACAGTTGTGAGGTAGTTGTGAGGTGTTTTCTGTGAGGTAAATACCTTAATTTGAAGGACAAGTATTCAAAAAACATTCCTCAATTTCTGCTGTGTTTACAGAGAGCCTGCAAACCAAACAATTGGTTTCCTAGGAAACGCTGAGGAGTTTAATAACACCTCACAAACAGTTGTGAGGTGAGTTGGCTCCTCCCACACAAGGCTGAGGGAACTTTCCTCTGCTAGCAAGGGTCTCAAACTGGTGGCCCTCCAGCTGTTGTAAAACTACAAGTCCCATCATGCCTCTGCCTGTGGGAGTCATGCTGGTAACTGTCATTCTTGCAATGCCTCATTGGACTTGTAGTTTTGCAACAGCTGGAGGGCCACCAGTTTGAGATGCCTGGTAGAGTGTGTTTGCATATGTTTACATTGGTTTCCTAGGAGACACTGAGGTAAAATCCTTCATACACACATCTGTGAGGGCTTTCTATAGCTCCTCCCACACACTGTGAGGTGATATGACTCAGTTTTTTTGGCTCTGCGTAACTTCTGCATGCTCTGCATATAGCAACCATGCATAGCAACCAGTCCATAGCAACCAGTCCATAGCAACCGTCCATAGCAACCAGTCCCTAGCAACCAGTCCATAGCAACCACTCCATAGCAACCACTCCATAGCAATCAGTCCCTAGCAACCAGTCCCTAGCAACCGTCCATATCAACCAGTCCATAGCAACCAGTCCATAGCAACCAGTCCATAGCAACTAGTCCATAGCAACCAGTACCTAGCAACCACTCCATAGCAACCAGTCCCTAGCAACCAGTCCCTAGCAACCGTCCCTAGCAACCATTCCATAGCAACCCTCCATAGCAACCACTCCATAGCAACCGTCTATAGCAACCGTCCATAGCAACCAGTCCATAGCAACCAGTCCATAGCAACTGTCCATAGCAACCCTCCATAGCAACCACTCCATAACAACCACTCCATAACAACCACTCCATAGCAACCGTCCATAGCAACCATTCCATAGCAACCCTCCATAGCATCCAGTCCATAGCAACCAGTCCATAGCAACCAGTCCATAGCAACCATCCATAGCAACCATCCATAGCAACCAGTCCATACCAACCGTCCATAACAACCCGTCCATAGCAACCAGTCCATAGACATCAGTCCATAGCAACCCTCCATAGCAACCAGACCATAGCAACCCTCCATAGCAACCCTCCATAGCAACCAGTCCCTAGTAGTGTTGAGCAGAATATGCCATATTCGATTTCGCGATATATCTCGAATATATATTCGAATATTCGAGATATATTCGCTAAATTCGAATATTCGTGATATTTTATCGAAATTAATTGATTGCGATTTTTCGCTATTGCGAATGCGAAAATAATTGCGATTTTTTTTATAACTGCGGTAGGAGCGCTCTGATTGGCTCAGAATATTCGTGATATTTTATCGAAATATCGCAACATGCGAATGCGATATTTATTGCGCAATTTCGAGATATGCTGGAGGAGCGCTCTGATTGGTTTAGAATATTCGTGATATTTTATCGAAATATCGCAACATGCGAATGCGATATTTATTGCGCAATTTCGAGATATGCTGGAGGAGCGCTCTGATTGGCTCAGAATATTCGTGATATTTTATCGAAATATCACAACATGCGAATGCGATATTTATTGCGCAATTTCGAGATATGCTGGAGGAGCGCTCTGATTGGCTCACTCTGAAATCGAATATTCGAGATATTTTAACGCAATTTCACAAAATGCGAATGCGAAATTGATTGCAGATATTTCGAAAACTGCTGTAGCAGCACTCTGAAATCGAATATTTATGATATTTTAACCAAAAAACATATTGCGATTGCGATTTTTCGATCGCGCATGCGCAATCGCGCGAACAACACGCGACCATTTCCTGGACCCTTGCCAGTTTCCAACTTTATGATCGCAACGCAATCGCAGAGCAAGATGGTTGGAAGTAATTTCACTGTATCTGAGGAAAAGTTGCTGATTTGTGTAAGTATTTTGACCACTGTTATTTCATTATCTTCAACTGCATTTTAGTCTAGTTTAAAAGTTAGTATATATGATCAGATATTAGTATTTCACAAAAAATGTGTCTCCTGCTTTTACAAAACTACAAGTCCCAGCATGCCTGGACAGCTGCAGACACCCTGGTTGGCAAATGTGTATTTAGGCACCTTTCCTTGTTATTTAGCATAATGAATTTAACATTTTTTTGGACATAGGACGTATGCGAACGTCCTGACTTCAGTGTCCTCAAGGCCCAAGGACGTTCAAATACATATTGCCCTTTAGATGTTGCAGAACTACAACTTCCAGCATGCCTGGGAATGCTGGCACTTCTAGTATTGTAAGTTCTGCAGGCCCCCATTTTTCAGGCCTTTATGCACGGGTCTCTAAATTGTGGCACCCTAGATGCAGCAAAAGTAAAATTCTTAGCATGCACTGACAGACCGTGGCTGATGGGAGTAGTAGTTTTGCAACAGCTGGAGGTGGACTGGTCTTGAAACCCAGAGTTAGGTAACAAACCCGTAGTGTTTTGCAACCATTCTGCCTCCAGCTGTTTTTTTTCTGTTGAAAAGCCTGTGGCGTGCAAAACACAACCCAAAAACTCCACCCGGTGCAGTGAAAAATGTGCACACACCTAAAGAGTGACATCACAAAAAACTGCGACGGTTGCATACGTCAGTGGTCCTCCGAAAAGGTCCCGTCTCTGACCCCCCGGGGCGTTAGGCTCCTGACAGGGAAAAGAGTTAGCAACGCATATCTCCCCTATACGTGTATCCTGTGTTGTTAATAATATATTCATAATTATGCAAATGATAATGGCTGCTATATGTATGCAAAAAAGGTGGCGACCGAAATGGCAGGATATAAAATCTGTCATGTTACCCCTGTCATTGATTAATAAGGCGAGAATGCTTCCAATTGTTGAATACCATACATTTACGTCATATATCCATAAGGCTGTCAACAGAAGTATTACAATATACTTTGTTCTTCATCTTGCAGAAGTTCCTGGAAACAGGATACGACCGGCTCCGCAGGCAGCCAGAGAAAAGGGCTGTGGTCAGCGCCCTAATCACTGACTTTGGCGGCCAACACGACCACAAGGCGATTGTGAAGAAGTGGTCTGACCTGAAGAGGCGCCAAATGGATCAGGTCAGACGTCTTCGGGATAGATATCATCCAGGTAAGTTATTGTTGACAGTTATGTTTTTTTTTTTCAAAAGTGTATTTTGTGCGTGAACTCGAAAGAGAGAGGAGCCGGCCTGCAGGAGTTGGGAGGCCTCTCCCAGAGGCAATCTGCCATCTTTCTCCATGCCCCGGGTGGCAATGGCGGGTGTCCTCCCAACCCAACCTCGCATAGCACACCCACCGGGGGCGGGGCTGAGACCACCAAACTCAATTCACATGTAGCCGAGAGCGGGATCCGAACCCCTAGCTGCAGAGGTGAATCACTTGTCAGCGCAGTGGCAATCGCGTGGAGCCACCGCCGCTCCTTTGGTGACAGTTATGTAAGGTCATATGTAATTCATGTAAGGTCAGATGTTGTTAACCAAGATGCCATGTTGTGCTAACATATATCACCAGCAGCCAAGGTATTCATAGTACTGTTGAAAAAAGACATGGGACAGCAGACAGGAACACAGAAGTTATGTGGGAACATACTTTTCCCATTGCTTTGCATGGGACTTTAAAGAAAAACCCTGACCATGGCAAATGGGGGTGGGTAAGGGTTAAACCACCTATCCTATGTTTGTGGCTGACATATAAGTAACCTGTGTGCCAAGTTTCATGTAAATATCTTTAGCCGTTTGTACGTGATGCTGGAACATACATACATACATACATACATGCACACACACGTTGAGTTTTATATATATAGATTCCCACTAAATTCCTGTGTTAGGCGTGGGGTTGTTATAGTAATCCCGTGTGCTCCATCAGGCCCTTTTTTTAACATGAGATCGTCTGAACAAAACAAAGGAGACAAAAACAGCTCATTTTAACATGGTGGCATCCCAGCTCACGCTCAGTCCCCTGTAGTGCCCACAAGACCCTTTAATATAACATTGTCCCATTGGTTAACTGTCTATATAAATCAATTTGTATTCATATACAATACAGCAGAGTACACAGAATTTGCATACGTCATTCGAAAACATTTTTATAATATATGAACATTGTGTTATTATAGGTGCTCCAATACCAGTTGTGCGCGCCAAGCGCAGAAGGCGCCAGGCCGATGAGGAGGAGGAGGAGGATGCGGCAGAGGAGGATGCGGCAGAGGAGGAGATGGATGAGGAGGAGCAGCCAGGGCCCTCCCACTCCCCAACCCCAGCTCCTGTTGAGGAGCAAGCTGAGGAGCTTCCCCCCCCACCACCCCAACTTCTCAAGCAGAAGAGCAGGAGGAAGACAGCGGTCCTGTGAGCCTCGTTCAGGAAGGTAAATATGTGCACAATGATTAATAACATTTCAACAATAAAATGTAGATATAAAAATGGACAACATATAAAGCGCACCTGTCAGATTGTAGAACCATAATATGGTATTGATGCTAGAAGTATACAGGTAGTGCATAATTATTAGGCAAGTTGTATTTTTGAGGATTAATTTTATTATTGAACAACAACCATGTTCTCAATGAACCCCAAAAACTCATTAATATCAAAGCTGAATTTTTTTGGAAGTAGTTTTTAGTTTGTTTTTAATGTTAGTTATTTTCGGGGGATATCTGTGTGTGCAGGTGACTACTATTACTGTGCAGAATTATTAGGCAACTTAACAAAAAAATAAATAGATACCCATTTCAATGATTTATTTTTAACAGTGAAACCAATATAACATCTCAACATTCACAAATACACATTTCTGACATTTAAAAACAAAACAAAAACAAATCAGTGACCAATATAGCCACCTTTCTTTGCAAGGACACTCAAAAGCCTGACATCCATGGATTCTGTCAGTGTTTTGATCTGTTCACCATCAACATTGCGTGCAGCAGCAACCACAGCCTCCCAGACACTGTTCAGAGAGGTGTACTGTTTTCCCTCCTTGTAAATCCCACATTTGATGATGGACCACAGGTTCTCAATGGGGTTCAGATCAGGTGAACAAGGAGGCCATGTCATTACTTTTTTTTATTTAATACCCTTTCTTGCCAGCCACGCTGTGGAGTACTTTGACACGTGTGATGGAGCATTGTCCTGCATGAAAATCATGTTTTTCTTGAAGGATGGTGACTTCTTCCTGTACCACTGCTTGAAGAAGGTCTCTTCCATAATCTGGCAGTAGGACTGGGAGTTGAGCTTGACTCCATCCTCAATCCGAAAAGGCCCCACAAGCTCATCTTTGATGATACCAGCCCAAACCAGTACTCCACCACCACCTTGCTGGCGTCTGAGTCGGACTGGAGCTCCCTGCCCTTTACCAATCCAGCCACGGGCTCTTCCATCTGGCCCATCAAGACTCACTCTCATTTCAGCAGTCCATAAAACCTTAGAAAAATCTTTCTTGAGATATTTATTGGCACAGTCTTGACGTTGCAGCTTGTGTGTCTTGTTCAGTGGTCGTCGTCTTTCAGCCTTTCTTACCTTGGCCATGTCTCTGGGTATTGCACACCTTGTGCTTTTGGGCACCCCAGTGATGTTGAAATATGGCCAATCTGGTGGCAAGTGGCATCTTGGCAGCTGCACGCTTAACTTTTCTCAGTTCATGGGCAGTTATTTTGCACCTTTGTTTTTCCACACGCTTCTTTTGTTTGATGATCACGCTTCAGAAGCTTTGCAATTTTAAGAGTGCTGCATCCCTCTGCTAGATATCTCTCTATTTTGGACTTTTCAGAGTCTGTCAAGTCCTTCTTTTGGCCCATTTTGCCAAAGAAAAGGAAATTGACTAATAATTATGCACACCTGATATAGAGTGTTGATGTCATTAGACCACACACCTTCTCATTACAGAGATGTACATTACCTAATATGCCTAATCGGTAGTAGGCTTTCGAGCCTATACAGCTTGGAGTAAGACAACATGCATAAAGAGGATGATGTGGTCCAAATACTCATTTGCCTAATAATTATGCACTCCCGGGATGTGTTAGACACATAACAAGTGTATACACATGATAATGATTGATTAATAAGCAAAAAAAATATTTTATTTATTTGGTAATGTTCTTTGAATTCCAAATGTTTTTTTATTATATCCTAACAGCATCAAGAGATCTGAGAAGGCAGAACAGACTCATCAAAAAGACCCACCAGAGGATCCTGCAAAACCAGCGGAAGATCCGCTACCTAACACAACAAAATGCTCTGCTAGAGCAGCAGCAATCGGATCATATTGCGGAACTGGAACGCATTCAGAAACGCATTGATAGTTATATTTGAATTTATTTTTGTATTAAAAAATCTTATTTTTTGGAAATGTTTCATTTCTTTTTGAGATAGAGTTGTAGGTTTTTCAACACATCTAACTTCACATCAAACAAATCAACATCAACACATTTAACTTCATAATAAGCAAAAACATTTTATACTATTATTTTATTTAACAGTAACCTAGGACAAACTAAAGCACACGACACAGACACGACGAACACAAAATAAACTGTTGAAAAATGAACATAACAAAAGCAACAATATATATATATATACAAAGAGAGAGAGAGGGAGAGCAAGAAAGAGAGAGAATGCAGATGAGCTCTTGCAGACAGCCCAATGGTTGCAGTATAAATGCCGCAAAACAGGGTTTAACATAAGGTTCATTGTTATAGTTACACTTGCTGTTTAGATCCGGTCTGGTAGCTTGTAGCGGAGGCTGTTGGTGGATCCGCTGTGCCAGAGAGGTCATGAAGCTTTACTCAGCATGGAGGCAGCAGCAGGAGTATTAAAATATAATATAACTAGACAATGCATTTCCTGAGGAAAATGCGAGTGGGAATGCTGAATAGCTTAATTGGTGAGCCCCTTGCCAAAGACATTCACCATAACCACTACACTATCTTTAGGACACACAGCTTCTTTCTCTATCTGCAAAGTATAGAGTATGCTGACTTCCTGGTCGCCCCTCCCCCCTCAATAGGTTTCCCCTCCCCCCCAGGTCAGTGAGGAGGAATATTGCACTGAGGTCAGGAAAGTTATTTATGGAAAGAAATAACATTACAAACGCTTTTAATTCACAGATCTAATACATGATTTAAGCCTCCAAACAAAGCTTAATAAATCCTCAACCGTACATGCGATCGATACAACGACTACACCGTTTGAAATACACGGCCCTTGTAAACGCATCGATATGAAATTTATGTAGATAAACTTAAAAATGTGGCCATGTCTGCGATTTAGAAAAGAGCGTCTTTGTGAGTTCTGCAGCAACATTTTTTAGATAATTTAACATGAGAGTCTATGAGACATAATTTCTGGCTGTTGCTCCAATAACTAAAACTAAAATACGTATCGCAGAATTGATCACATTGCCATAAACCAGACAAGCATAGCTACGTTTTGATATAAAAATTGTGTATGAAAAGTAGATCTTGTGGGCGTGAGACCAATTTGTTTCCCCTTTTTATAAAGATATTTTTAATTACAAAGATCTCCAATGTTAAGGTCACATGACAGACTCTAAATCCCCTCCATAGGATTACATTATAACCGATTGCATTTTTGTGAAAAATTCGCAAAACGTAAATTGCGTTTTCACCAAAAAATTGTAAACGATAACGATCTGAAAAGTCATAGCCGGATAGCTAAATATTTTGTGACCGCTTTAAAGTTTTTTCAGTGTCTGTAAGTGAAAGTATGAAGTAGCTGAAACTTTTGGCAGGGCATGTGAATTCAAAGGGGAAAAGGATGTTCTCATTGACTTCAATGTTAAAAAAAAGGGTCTAAAAGCTTAAAATTTATAAAAGTGTAAAAAGTAGAAAAAAACTTGAAGAAGTCCCATCATTAGCTGAACAAGACGAACATTTTTACAGTTGAATGGTCTCAATAGCTGAAAGTATGCCGAAGTTACGCAGAACCAAAAAACGTAAGGAATAATAAGATTACTAAATTTACGTATATCAATACTGGAAATGTTTATTAAAGCATTCACACTAATTAAGATTAATACATTTACGGGTATCCATACTGGGAATGCTTATTAAAGCATTCCCACTAAGTATCACACAGGCATGATTTACAAGCAGTAGTGGTAATAGTAATAGATAGCATAAAAACACTTGGGGAATACTTTACAGCATCAGTAGTGGTCATAGTAGTCAATAGTGTACCAAAAAATTGGGACACAGGTGTCTTGACTGAGCTGTAATAGTAGTAGTAGACATTGACAATACAGTGTCAAATCACTCGGGCAAGAGGTGCCATGATGAACAGCAGCAGCAGCATCAGTAGTGGTAATAGTAGTATAGAGTGGCAAATAACTAGTGACATAGGTGTCTTGATTGAGCAGTAGTAGTAGTAGTAGACATTGACAATACAGAGTCATATCACTTGGGCAGGAGGTGCCATGATGAACAGCAGTGGTAATAGGAGTATATAGAGTGTGAATTAACTGCTGACATAGGTGTATTGACTGAGCAGCAGAAGCAGCAGTAGTAGTATTAGCAGTAGTAGTTGATACAGAGTCATATCACTTGGGCAGGAGGTGCCATGATGAACAGCAGTCTTAATAAGAGTATATAGGGTGTAATGTTGGGGTGATTTAGCATCTGGGTAGAGCATACCAGTGAGCAGCAGAGTCCACGCCAGTTGAGCTTTTTAAGGGTTTGTTGACCCACTTTTATTAAAAGAAAGAAAAACGTCCATCCAGACTTTCCCACGCAGGGGGTTTCAAGTTTCTACAGCAATAAAGAAATGGTCAAACGAAAATGCCAAGCCACATGGCTCTCTTCAGAAATACAGCCCCCTAGGCTTATACTTCAGCCCTCTTGGCCACGTACCAAAGTACCTGTACAATCACTGTACCTTCTCTCAGCTTCTGTGCTGCTCAGCCCACAGCTTTGGGTCCTCTGTCTATACCATGCAGACATGCATGCTTCTCCCTTGCTTGCCTGCACTCCTCGGGAGGGTGGAGTCCAGAACACTGGTCTTGATTCTACTATAAGCCCAGGACCCACCTGCTCAATCAACCAGCCAGACTCCTGGCTGTTTCCAAAACCCGGTCCCAGGATTGGAGATTCCTGCCTATTGGAGAGTCCTGGGCCACCATTACCAGGACAGGGAACTGTACTATCACATACCCCCCCCCCTTTGTTTCGATCCAGAGGGAGGAACACCAGCACCCATCATCATGGTTGGGACACCTCTGTGCTGGCTGTCAGCCACATAGGCCCAACCTTTTTTCCGGGTGCGCTTCCAGGTACGTCCCACCCTGGATCTTAACAAGCTATATTTCCCTACACTCAGCCTTCTCCCTCTTCTTTTGGGGTTCCATAAGCACTTCCTCTTTTGAAATTTAAACAGGGCACCCCTGGTCTTTCTACCAACCCTTCTGCCTCCACGCTTCAGGTTCCCAGGTTTCCCAATACCTTTGGACACCACACTGTCATGTACCTTTAACAAATTATTTGGTTCATCATTGATATACATATTCAAACCAACTTTACACCTCTCAATGTTGCAAAAGTCACCAATGCCTTTTTTTTCAGTATTTGCTAGGGCAGAGTCTGCAGAGGGCACACATACCAAAGGGTTGCCATCACCCACGGGAACCTCAGAGGACGTCACCTCCCCGGGGTTCACCCTCTCTGCAGGCAGCTGTCCTACCACTTGACTTGTTCTGATGCCATTTGTATTTTTATCCACCTGAAGAGACAAGTTCTCTTCTGATCCACATACAATTTTTACTGCACTTATCTGTTTGTCACCTAAACCAAACATTGGACTGGGGACCCCAGTCTCTTTAACCACCTTCGGTTGGGCCCCAGTTAGGATTTCTGCTGCTTTCTGGTCCACATTTGGCCCTTCCATCTCATGTGATAGTACCACTGGTACAGCATACACGCCCTTCACCGACAACTGACCAGTACTATCTTGAACCATAGCAGCAGAAATGCCTCCTACCTGGCTGTTAGGTGGTGAAACCTCAGACACTTTCTTTTCGCCAAAGCCTCTCCCATAAACCTCTTGTACAGGAAGTAACCCATCAGCATACCTAGAGGCAACTTTTAACACTAGTAATACAGTCATAAATAAACCATTTTTGTCTTGTCTTCCTTTGTGCTGTACCACCTGCCACTGAGGGGTCCACCTAATGGTACTCCGCAGTACCAGACTGTCTGACTGTGGTGGAGACACCCCAGTATAGACTGGCTGTACATCCCAAAGTGTAAGCATCTCCTTTAACACTTTTGTTAGAAACCATACCCTTGGCTTCGGATTGAAGTCCTTCCTGGGGACTTTCCTGACACTGGGAATGCAGACAGACTCACTTGCTGAGACGCGAGAGGTTGCAAGGTTTAATGAAACCTTCTCCCAGCTGGAGATGACCACAGCCTGGTGCTCTACCAGAGCGCTGCCAGGTGCTTGACTCACACCCAACTTCTCAGGTTCAGCACTAATGAACTGCTTCACATTACCATTGACAACATCACTTTGACACGCCACGTCAGCATAATTTTTGTAGTTTGTGGACAAAGTGTCTGCTGTGTGCTCACCCTTATGTGGTCCATATTTCTCACGAGGGTTAACCCCTGCAGCAGCCACCGCGCCCTCAGGTATAAGCTGTTCTGCCATCCCTCCTGCTGGCACAGCAGAAACTTTGTCCACCTAACTTTTATGCATGAAAGCCTCATCTATCAGGGACATTAGATTTTTACCCCAACTATCCCAATCTGTTGTACCTGTGCTCCATTCATCGGCGCTCCTTAGCCCTGATCCATCCGCCCAAGGACACACATTAGAACAGATGGGTTTAGTTGCAGATTCGTTACCCAAATTACAAATCATGGCAGACTTCGGTAACACATGTTCTAGCACCACAGGTTGCAATACACCACAACCACCACCACCTTGCTCGGGTGGCGCTTCATAAGCCTCACACACCTTTGCATTTTTCACATGTTGTTTTAACCCACCATTTACCTGCACATTTTTAGTACTAGCAGCTTGCACTAACACATTACCATTACACGGTACAGTTCCACTCTGTCCCACCAGAGTGACATACCAGTTGTCCATGGCAACCTCCGACTTCAATACATGAAGTTCCCTGGAGATTTCTGGGGACAACTGTGCTGTCTTACCATCAGTTGCTACAGGCAACGGCCCATTTGTGACAACAGCTTTTGCTCTGAAAGAACCTGGGGTTTTTCCAACAGCAGCAAACTTTTCATTAACAATAACACTTATAGCATTTTTAGTTTTTGCAGGCTGTCCTAGCCCACTGCCTACTTGAGACTGGCAGACATTAGACACAACACTTTTAGTCATCAATACAGGTTCTGTTTGGACTTTAACCCCTGCATTCCCACTTTGTAGGGAGAAGTAATCTTCAAGCACACATTTAGTGGCCCCACTAACTGGAGTCACTCTCACATCATCATGGACAGTCTCGTAACCAGTTCTTTTATACCTGCAATCAGCAGTCCCAGACATCATTTCATTAAAGAAAGTCTTACCCACCGCAGTAGTTGGGGGCACCATCTTCATTTGAGTACGTTGTCTTAAACAGTCCTCAGCCACACATTTACTGGCCAACTCCCCCTGGTGGCCACGGGATGAAATCGCACCCCCTGCATACACAACAGAAAACTCCTCCTTGTTGCCAGGGGTGACAGCAAATATATTTTCACAGGAAACTGGCTCAGCATCATTATCTCCAGGTGCACCCCAGAATCTAGGGCAAGACAATATTTCGTGCCCCAGCTGGCCACATTCCAGACATGGAACAGGACGACTTTTCTCCAGTGCGTTTCTCTCCTGGCGATTCCCAGCTGGCAAGAACGCACAGGGCTTTTTGTGGGGACGTTGAGGCAAACCTCTCCTGCAGCTCTTCTCTCCAGGCACAACTTCCACTCTTGTTGTCATGGGAGATCGCACTCTCCCTGCAGAGCTTTGCTGGTTCTCTCCAACATGCTGTATTGGCTCCTTCGGAAGCCACTTGTCACGACCCTTGCAGGCAAGCACACCCCATGGTCCACAGACAGCCCGACTGGTCTCCTCTGTGTTGCTATGGGCAACCACTCTCCGTCCTGGCTTTTGGTCAGCCTCTCTTCTGGCACATAACATAGGATTCGCAGACCTTTGTTTTGCTAGGTAGCTTTGCATTGGAGCCAGGGACAAAGGGCACTTGGAGACTGCATGCCCCCACTCGCTGCACTGCAAACAGCGCATTTTGTTTCCTGTCTTGTCAGGGTTTCCCACACTGCATCTGCTGGACCCTGTCTCAAGCTGTGTCACTTTCACAATTTTCACAACAGCTGCTGGTTTAACTGCAGCAGCGTTGCCAGGGGCAACAACATCCCTCTCCCAGGCATGGACATTTGGCAGATGTCTCTTTTTATCAAAGGTTGGCTTCGCTTCCACTTTAGCTTGGTCCAATCCTGCCAGGTGTCGCTTGCACCAATCCACTGCAGATTCAAACGCTGGTGGATGCTCCACATTAGCCATCTGTGCACTCATTGCACCAGGGTTGCTAGGGACAACAGCAGCCCTCTTTTCCCTTGGAAAACTTTGTTCGGGTATGTATGGGGTTCGATCAGGCGGTAACAACCCCTCCAGCCTCAGAGCTCCATCTATCATCTCAGCCATCCTTGCTTCTTTTAGGCGTCTTGATCGCCCCATACTCACAATCACTCAGAAAAAAAATTGCACAGTTCAGCAACAAATTGAAGCACTGTCTCTTTAAGGCTAGTTACCTTTCTCTTGCAGGTTCTCCTCACCTGCACACACTCAGATTATGCAGTTTCTGGCAATAGCTCACTGGTATTTGCAAGGATCTTCAGTCCATGCCCGCATTCGAGCACCAATTGTAATGTTGGAGTGATTTATCATCTTGGTAGAGCATACCAGTGAGCAGCAGAGTCCACGCCAGTTGAGCTTTTTAAGGGTTTGTTGACCCACTTTTATTAAAAGAAAGAAAAACGTCCATCCAGACTTTCCCACGCAGGGGGTTTCAAGTTTCTACAGCAATAAAGAAATGGTCAAACGAAAATGCCAAGCCACATGGCTCTCTTCAGAAATACAGCCCCCTAGGCTTATACTTCAGCCCTCTTGGCCACGTACCAAAGTACCTGTACAATCACTGTACCTTCTCTCAGCTTCTGTGCTGCTCAGCCCACAGCTTTGGGTCCTCTGTCTATACCATGCAGACATGCATGCTTCTCCCTTGCTTGCCTGGACTCCTCGGGAGGGTGGAGTCCAGAACACTGGTCTTGATTCTACTATAAGCCCAGGACCCACCTGCTCAATCAACCAGCCAGACTCCTGGCTGTTTCCAAAACCCGGTCCCAGGATTGGAGATTCCTGCCTATTGGAGAGTCCTGGGCGACCATTACCAGGACAGGGAACTGTACTATCACAAGGGTGTGAAATAACTGCTGACATAGGTGTCTTGACTGGGCAGCAGAAGCAGCAGTAGTAGTATTACCAGTAGTAGTTGATACAGAGTCATATCACATGGGCAGGAGGTGCCATGATGAACAGCAGTAGGAATAGGAGTATATAGAGTGTGAAATAACTGCTGACATAGGTGTATTGACTGGGCGGCAGCAGCAGCAGAAGCAGCAGTAGTAGTATTAACAGTAGTAGTTGATACAGAGTCATATCACATGGGCAGGAGGTGCCATGATGAACAGCAGTAGGAATAGGAGTATATAGAGTGTGAAATAACTGCTGACATAGGTGTATTGACTGGACGGCAGCAGCAGCAGAAGCAGCAGTAGTAGTATTAACAGTAGTAGTTGATACAGAGTCATATCACTTGGGCAGGAGGTGCCATGATGAACAGCAGTAGGAATAGGAGTATATAGAGTGTGAAATAACTGCTGACACAGGTGTCTTGACTGGGCGGCAGCAGCAGCAGAAGCAGCAGTAGTAGTATTAACAGTAGTAGTTGATACAGAGTCATATCACTTGGGCAGGAGGTGCCATGATGAACAGCAGTAGGAATAGGAGTATATAGAGTGTGAAATAACTGCTGACATAGGTGTATTGACTGGACGGCAGCAGCAGCAGAAGCAGCAGTAGTAGTATTAGCAGTAGTAGTTGATACAGAGTCATATCACTTGGGCAGGAGGTGCCATGATGAACAGCAGTGTTAATAAGAGTATATAGGGTGTGAAATAACTGCTGACATAGGTGTCTTGACTGGGCAGCAGAAGCAGCAGTAGTAGTATTACCAGTAGTAGTTGATACAGAGTCATATCACATGGGCAGGAGGTGCCATGATGAACAGCAGTAGGAATAGGAGTATATAGAGTGTGAAATAACTGCTGACATAGGTGTATTGACTGGGCGGCAGCAGCAGCAGAAGCAGCAGTAGTAGTATTAACAGTAGTAGTTGATACAGAGTCATATCACATGGGCAGGAGGTGCCATGATGAACAGCAGTAGGAATAGGAGTATATAGAGTGTGAAATAACTGCTGACATAGGTGTCTTGACTGGGCAGCAGCAGCAGAAGCAGCAGTAGTAGTATTAGCAGTAGTAGTTGATACAGAGTCATATCACTTGGGCAGGAGGTGCCATGATGAACAGCAGTGTTAATAAGAGTATATAGGGTGTGAAATAACTGCTGACATAGGTGTCTTGACTGGGCAGCAGAAGCAGCAGTAGTAGTATTACCAGTAGTAGTTGATACAGAGTCATATCACATGGGCAGGAGGTGCCATGATGAACAGCAGTAGGAATAGGAGTATATAGAGTGTGAATTAACTGCTGACATAGGTGTATTGACTGGGCGGCAGCAGCAGCAGAAGCAGCAGTAGTAGTATTAACAGTAGTAGTTGATACAGAGTCATATCACATGGGCAGGAGGTGCCATGATGAACAGCAGTAGGAATAGGAGTATATAGAGTGTGAAATAACTGCTGACATAGGTGTATTGACTGGGCGGCAGCAGCAGCAGAAGCAGCAGTAGTAGTATTAACAGTAGTAGTTGATACAGAGTCATATCACTTGGGCAGGAGGTGCCATGATGAACAGCAGTAGGAATAGGAGTATATAGAGTGTGAAATAACTGCTGACATAGGTGTCTTGACTGGGCAGCAGCAGCAGAAGCAGCAGTAGTAGTATTAGCAGTAGTAGTTGATACAGAGTCATATCACTTGGACAGGAGGTGCCATGATGAACAGCAGTGTTAATAAGAGTATATAGGGTGTGAAATAACTGCTGACATAGGTGTCTTGACTGGGCAGCAGAAGCAGCAGTAGTAGTATTACCAGTAGTAGTTGATACAGAGTCATATCACATGGGCAGGAGGTGCCATGATGAACAGCAGTAGGAATAGGAGTATATAGAGTGTGAAATAACTGCTGACATAGGTGTATTGACTGGGCGGCAGCAGCAGCAGAAGCAGCAGTATTAGTATTAACAGTAGTAGTTGATACAGAGTCATATCACATGGGCAGGAGGTGCCATGATGAACAGCAGTAGGAATAGGAGTATATAGAGTGTGAAATAACTGCTGACATAGGTGTCTTGACTGGGCAGCAGCAGCAGAAGCAGCAGTAGTAGTATTAGCAGTAGTAGTTGATACAGAGTCATATCACTTGGGCAGGAGGTGCCATGATGAACAGCAGTGTTAATAAGAGTATATAGGGTGTGAAATAACTGCTGACATAGGTGTCTTGACTGGGCAGCAGAAGCAGCAGTAGTAGTATTACCAGTAGTAGTTGATACAGAGTCATATCACATGGGCAGGAGGTGCCATGATGAACAGCAGTAGGAATAGGAGTATATAGAGTGTGAATTAACTGCTGACATAGGTGTATTGACTGAGCAGCAGAAGCAGCAGTAGTAGTATTAGCAGTAGTAGTTGATACAGAGTCATATCACTTGGGCAGGAGGTGCCATGATGAACAGCAGTCTTAATAAGAGTATATAGGGTGTGAAATAACTGCTGACATAGGTGTCTTGACTGGGCAGCAGAAGCAGCAGTAGTAGTATTACCAGTAGTAGTTGATACAGAGTCATATCACATGGGCAGGAGGTGCCATGATGAACAGCAGTAGGAATAGGAGTATATAGAGTGTGAAATAACTGCTGACATAGGTGTATTGACTGGGCGGCAGCAGCAGCAGAAGCAGCAGTAGTAGTATTAACAGTAGTAGTTGACACAGAGTCATATCACTTGGGCAGGAGGTGCCATGATGAACAGCAGTGTTAATAAGAGTATATAGGGTGTGAAATAACTGCTGACATAGGTGTCTTGACTGATCCAGAGGAGTCATGGGAGAAAATCATGTGGTCAGATGAGACCATAATATAACTTTTTGATCATAATTTCACTAACCGTGTTCGGAGGAAGAATAATGATGAGTACCATGCCAAGAACGCCATCCCTAATGTGAAGCATGGGGGTGGTAGCATCATGCTTTGGTGGTGTTTTTCTGCACATGGGACAGGGTGACTGCACTGTATTAAGGAGAGGATGACCGTGGCCATGTATTGCGAGATTTTGGGCAACAACCTCCTTCCCTGAGTTAGAGCTTTGAAGATGGGTCGAGGCTGGGTCTTCCAACATGACAATGACCCAAAGCACACAGCCAGGATAACCAAGGATTGGCTCTGTAAGGAGCATATCAAGGTTCTGGCGTGGCCTAGCCAGTCTCCAGACCTAAACCCAATAGTTTCTCAGCGAGAGCCCAGAAACCTGACTGATGTAGAGAAGATCTGTGTGGAGGAGTGGGCCAAAATCCCTCCTCCAGTGTGTGCAAAGCTGGTGTAAAACTACAAGAAAGGTTTGACCGCTGTAATTGCAAAGAAAGCCTACTGTACCAAATATTAACATTGATTTTCTCAGATGTTAAAATAGTTATATTCAGCACTGTAAATACATCAGGTCCGGGGCTCCATCAGGGAATGCATGACAAGGGACCCTTCAGCGCCCTGAACCGACGACGGGTGCCAGAAAGTCACCGCCGATCCAGGACTCATTCATCTTTATGAATGTGAGTCTGTCCACGGAGTCTGTGGACAGACGGGTCCTCTTGTCCGTGACCACCCCACCTGCCGCGCTGAATGTCCGCTCAGATAGTACGCTGGAGGGGGGGCAAGACAATAACTCCAGCGCATACTGAGCGAGCTCGCGGCAGGTGTCCAATCTGGCAACCCAGTACTCCATGGGGTCGTCGGTGCTCATACTGTCAGAAGCACCGACGGACGCCATGTAGTCTGCCACCATGTGGGCCAGCCGCTGGTGGTGACTGCTGCTGCTGCTGGTGCTGGTACTGGGTCGCTCGGTTTGGAAGAACATCCTCATCTCATCCATTAGGTCCCCTGCTCGGCTGCTGCTGGGTGTAGCCACCTGCTGGGTGAGATGAGGGGGGACAACTGGAGGCCGGGGAGTTGCCTGCTCCAACCGTCTGACAATGCCTGCCTGCAGTTCCTCCATCCGGTGCTGCCTCCGGCTGGCTGGGATGAACTGCTCCAGTTTCCCCTTGCACCTGGGATCCAAAAGGGTGGCCATCCAGAAATCATCCCTCGCCTTGATGGTCTTAACCCGGGGGTCCCTCCTGAGGCATCTCAGCATGTGGGCAGCCATGGGGAAGAGCACAGCCCGCTGTGACTCCTCACTGCTGGCCAGGTGAATGAGGTGCGACTCTTCATCCCTGAGGCGCTGCTGGTCAAACTCAGAGATGCCCAACCCCCGGACTATCGGTGCCCCCAACACCGGCTCTCCCTCCTGACCAGGCCCTGACTCCGGGACGACACCAGCAACCACCTCCTCCTCATCATCATCATCCTCCTCCTCCTCCTCGTCCTGGCCCTGGTCTCGGTGGAGCATTGCTGACTCCTCCTGCTCCACCAAGGCACTCTCCCCAGCTTCGAGCAGGCGATCTAGTGTCCTCTCCAGCATGAACACTATTGGCAGCACGCTATTGAGGCCGACGTGCTCACTGCTGACCATCTTGGTCGCCTGCTCGAAGGAGGACAACACTTGGCAGACCTGCTTTATCTGCCCCCACTCCGCACAGGCGATGAAAGGGAGTTGTGGTGAAGCCCTCTCAGTGCCTAGTTCCATCAGGTACTCCCTCACCGCCCTTTGCTGCTCCCACAACCTCTTCAGCATGTGGAGGGTGGAGTTCCACCGCGTCACACTGTCCACAATCAGCCTGTGAAGGGGCAGACTGTACTTCCGCTGCAACTTGGACAGGGACGCGGTAGCGGTTGGGGAGCGCCTGAAGTGGCTGGCAATCCTACGCGCCTTTGCCACAATGTCACTCAACCCTGGATAAGTGCGCAGGAACTTCTGCACCACCAGGTTGAGAACATGTGCCAGACAGGGCACGTGGGTCAGACTGCCAGCACTGAGGGCGGCGAGTAGGTTGCTGCCGTTATCGCAGACAACCATACCTGCCTGGAGCCTTCGGGGTGTCAGCCACTTCTGGACCTGAGCCTGAAGTGCTTTCAGCACTTCTTCTCCAGTGTGTCTCCGGTCCCCTAAACTAACAAGCTGGAGCACGGCCTGACAGCGCACGTGCCCCACACTTGAGTAGCTACGGGGGCGCTTGCTGGGAGGCTCAGCAGCTGCGGAGACAGTGGCTTGAGGGAGACCAGCAGTTCTCCCCTGGACACCCCGGGGCGGCACCACAAGATCGGTTGCCGCCGATCCCTCACCGACGCCTCGGAGGGAAACCCAATGGGCCGTGAAGCTGATGTAGCGCCCCTGCCCATGCCTGCTGGTCCAGCCATCCATTGTCAGATGAACCCTGTCGCTGACAGCGTGATCCAGCGACAGGGTTACATTCTGCACAATGTGCTGGTGTAGGGCAGGGACACCAGTCCTGGCAAAGAAATGGCGGCTGGGGACACGCCATTGGGGTTGGGCCTGCTCCAACATCTGCCTGAAGGGGTTGCTGTCAACTATGTTGAAGGGCAGCAGATGTTGGGCAATAACCCTTGCCAGGAGCCCATTGAGGGAACGCACACGTCGGTCTCCAGGGGGGAAGGGAGTGGTGCGGTCAAAGGCGTCTGAAATCGACGCCTGGCGCCGGACGGCAGTGCGGGACACAGACGTGGAGGGTGCTGTGGAAGTAGAGGTCTGGCTGCCGGTACCAGTACCTCTACTAGAGGGAGCGGGGGGGCATGACCTGCTGGAAAGAGATGAAGATGTGGCAGGGGCTGCTGTACCCTGCTCACTTGTGGTGGTGGCGCTGCTACCACCACCACGCTTCATCTCGTCAAACACCGCCCAGTGGTTTATCCTCAGGTGCTGGTTCAGGGCTGTGGTACCCACCCGAGCCAAACACTTCCCTCTCTTCACCCTCACTTTACAAATCCGGCAGATGGCCACGGTAGGGTTGTCTGCCACCAGGGTAAAGTAATTCCAGACAGGTGACTTCAGCACCGCCCTCCTGTCAGATGGGGTGACGCTTACTTGCACCTGCTGGGACTCGGTGCGCACAGGTGGAGCTGCCTGCTGCTGCTGCTGCTGCTCCTCCTCCTGACACCTCCTGCTGCCATCACCAGTGGAGACCCTGACGATGGTCTCCCTGGTGGTGACCTGGCGCACCGTTTCACCAGGGTGCCTACCTTCCCCGTCGTCACTGACGTAGTGAGCCGACGCGTCAGATGGCAACCATGATGGGTCACCCTCTTCGCCCCCAGAGATGTCAGACCAAGGGCTGAAATGTGTTGGTCTGAGGGAACCAACTGACATGGAGCCTCTAGCCTGGCTCCGCTGTCCCCTCACCCACGCCTGGGTCTGACTAGGTGCTGCTGTTTCCTGCACCAAAACAGCAGCACCAGTTTGAAGGGATGTCTCTGGGATACTGCCAGCAGGTATCCCATCCTCCTCATCCATCCCTTCAAAAAGGTCCTGACCATCAGGACAGAGCTGAAGGTCTGCCTGATGCATGGCCTCCCCCAAGATATCCCTATCACTGTCGCTGTCGAACAGTAAGATGCTGGACTCTTGGGGGCTGGGGGGGGGGGGTACTACAGGCACCGGTGTAATGGTGGTACTACTGTGAGTCGGGACCGACGACTCAGTGGCACTGCTGTGCCCCATGTAGTCCACCACTACTTCAGCCTGAGATGGCAATATCGGGCGGCTGCCCGATGGGAAGAACTCCCGGATCAGGCGTACTCCCCTTGCACCCGATCCTCTACCACTAGTAGGGGCACGAGAGGTACCCCGTGCTGGCAGCGACCCAGCACTGGGAGTAACTCCCCTACCCCTGCTGCCACGGCCACGGATGCCGCTCATTATTGCTGATATGTGTGTGGGGGGGGGTAAACTTTATTGGGGGGGAAATGTGAACAAAATGTGTTTTTGTGTTTTTTTTACAAGACAGGCACGCAGACAAAGACGTACACAGACAGCTACTAAACTATAAGAAAAGTAGTACACCAAAGACAAGGACTACAAAATTAAAGAAAAAAAAAAAAAGCACTAAACAAACACTAACTTTTTTTTTTTTTTTTTTTAAACACAAAACACAGACACTAAACACACACTAAGCTAAGCTAGATGAAATAAATGTACACTAACAGTGTGTACACTTACTACACAAAATTTAACTAAACTGAACACAAAACTTAGCTTTTAGAAAAGCTCTTTAGGAAAAACTAAGCAAAATGTGCACTGAAATGCCTAGCAAATATCACTGAACAGCGAACCTGCAAGATCTAACAGTAACACAAGATGAACAAAACTTAGCTTTTAGAAAAGCTCTTTTAGAAAGCTCAGCAAAATGTGCACTGAAATCTCTAGCAAATATCACTGAACAGCGAAGATGCAGGATCAAACAGTAACACAAATGAACAAAACAGCACAAAACAGCACAAAACGTAGCTTTGAAAAAAGCTCTTGGGTCTATTGCTTTGAAAAAAGCAGTTGATATACTGGAAAAGATGCACTGGAATCACTAAATAGCAATGCAGCACTATGCTGGTGATGATATAAATCAATCAGGAACAAAGACACAGGAACACAGAAACAGCCTCCACACTCTCTAGCCAGCTTCTGAATCTGCAATGAAATGGTGCTGGGAGTGAGCTTATATAATGTCCATGCAGGCAGGTTCCTATTGGTTGCTAACCTCTGACGAGTGTGGAAGGAGAACTCTGATTGCCTCTGATGCAAAAGGGCGGAGAAAATAATCGCGCAATATTCCTATTGCCGAATATTCGCATTGCGAATATTCGGCAATATAAAATGATCGCTTCAGCTACTCGGCCCAAGGTCTCTAATCATTCCAGCAATGCTTTTAGACGTCTATGGAGATCACTAGGATGTGATCTGTTTTAAAAATTAAACTGTAAAAATCGCTCTGATGCGGAAGATAGGGGCGAAGAAAATAATCGCGCGATATTGCGTTTGCCGAATAATCGCATTGCGATTTTTCGGGAAAATTCAATGAACGCTTCAGCTACTCGGCCCAGGGTCTCTAATGATACCAGCAATGCTTTTAGACGTCGATGGAGATATCTAGGATGTGATCTGTTTTAAAAAAAAAATTGTAAAAAATCGAATATTCGGAATTGCGAATATTCACCGCGAAATTCGAAATATAGCACGATTTCTCGAATATGCTATATTCGAGTCGAATATTCGCAATGCGAATATTCGTGAGCAACACTAGTCCCTAGCAACCACTCCATAGCAACTGTCCATAGCAACCCTCCATAGCAACCACTCCATAGCAACCGTCTATAGCAACCAGTCTATAGCAATCAGTCCATAGCAACCAGTCCATAGCAACCGTCCATAGCAACCATTCCATAGCAACCAATCCAGAGCAACCAGTCCATAGCAACCGTCCATAGCAACCAATCCAGAGCAACCGTCCATAGCAACCAGTCCATAGCAACCAGTCCATAGCAACCGTCCATAGCAATCCGTCCATAGCAACCCTCCATAGCAACCACTCCATAACAACCACTACATAGCAACCGTCCATAGCAACCATTCCATAGCAACCCTCCATAGCATCCAGTCCATAGCAACCAGTCCATAGCAACCATCCATAGCAACCATCCATAGCAACCAGTCCATACTAACCGTCCATAACAACCCGTCCATAGCAACCAGTCCATAGCCATCAGTCCATAGCAACCCTCCATAGCAACCAGTCCATATCAACCCTCCATAGCACCCAGTCCATAGCACCCAGTCCATAGCACCCAGTCCATAGCAATCAGTCCGTAGCAATCAGTCCGTAGCAACCACTCCATAGCAACCACTCCATAGCAACCGTCCATAACAACCAGTCCATAGCAACCCTCCATAGCAGCCAGTTTTTGATGGGGCAAATAGGATGGTGCAGTTTTGATGGTGCAGTTTTGATGGGCTAGTTTTTGATGGGGCAATGGACCGAACTGGATCGACACACGGTTGGATCACATTTACATCTCCAGGGGCACCGTCTCCAGTCAGGAGTATTGGTGGAGGCAAGACCACGCCGCACAATTTCCCCAGAAATTGTATCTTTTCTAGTTAAGTGGTCTTGCATAGCAAGATCACTTATTGTTATCTCACATATATATTATTATTCTTATTATAGCCAAATTTGCCACCCTAACTCCTCCCACAGTTTTTACACTACATAGATGAGTAATATATCGAATCGTGCGGATTGTTCCCGATCGGTGGGCTATTACGTTGTGGAACGTTTCGCCGAATCGTTCGCGAAATATCGTCATTTTTGCGGCAAAATTTTCCCATAGGAATGAATGGGGAGAGGTACAGTGTGGAATGTCAGAAACGGAAAAATCAGCACATGATTTGTAAACTGCGACCACTCCCTCATTTTCAAGCCGACCTACACAAATCTTATATCAAAACGTTCAGCTATCCCTGCTTCCACCAGATGTGTTCACGGCTAGGTGATTGATCAAACCGTTTTCACAATATGATAATTTGTTTGCAACCTACGCCATCCATTATTTCAATGGAAGTCAATGGAGGTCAAGGTTTAGAAAACTAAAATCTGCTTTGGAATTTGTAAACTGCGACTGTGCCTTCAATTTTATTATTTCAGAGACATACTATACATCAAAATGTAGGTCTGGGTCTTGTGATTCGTAAAATATAAAGATATTCGCTGTGCGATTTATAGTTTTTAAAATACAAGAATTTGAAGGACAAATATTAAAAAATAAATCCAGGATCTGAGAATCTGCCTAGAGTGTGTTTGCATATGTTTACATTTGGTTTCCTAGGAGACGCTGAGGTAATTAAAAGTCCTCACAGCTGTAAGGGGATTATATAGCTCCTCCCACACAGTTGTGAGGTGTTTTCTGTGAGGTGAGTTCTGTGAGGTAAATACCTTCATACACACAGTTGTGAGGTAGTTGTGAGGTGTTTTCTGTGAGGTAAATACCTTCATACACACAGTTGTGAGGTAGTTGTGAGGCGTTTTCTGTGAGGTAAATACCTTCATACACACAGTTGTGAGGTAGCTGTGAGGCGTTTTCTGTGAGGTAAATACCTTCATACACACAGTTGTGAGGTAGCTGTGAGGCGTTTTCTGTGAGGTAAATACCTTCATACACACAGTTGTGAGGTAGTTGTGAGGCGTTTTCTGTGAGGTAAATACCTTCATACACACAGTTGTGAGGTAGTTGTGAGGTGTTTTCTGTGAGGTAAATACCTTCATACACACAGTTGTGAGGTAGTTGTGAGTTGTTTTCTGTGAGGTGTTTTTTTGTGAGGTGAGTTCTGTGAGGTAAATACCTTCATACACACAGTTGTGAGGTAGTTGTGAGGTGTTTTCTGTGAGGTAAATACCTTCATACACACAGTTGTGAGGTAGTTGTGAGGTGTTTTCTGTGAGGTAAATACCTTAATTTGAAGGACAAGTATTCAAAAAACATTCCTCAATTTCTGCTGTGTTTACAGAGAGCCTGCAAACCAAACAATTGGTTTCCTAGGAAACGCTGAGGAGTTTAATAACACCTCACAAACAGTTGTGAGGTGAGTTGGCTCCTCCCACACAAGGCTGAGGGAACTTTCCTCTGCTAGCAAGGGTCTCAAACTGGTGGCCCTCCAGCTGTTGTAAAACTACAAGTCCCATCATGCCTCTGCCTGTGGGAGTCATTCTGGTAACTGTCATTCTTGCAATGCCTCATTGGACTTGTAGTTTTGCAACAGCTGGAGGGCCGCCAGTTTGAGACGCCTGGTTAGAGGCTGCTTGCATATGTTTACATTGGTTTCCTAGGAGACGCTGAGGTAAAATCCTTCATACACACATCTGTGAGGGCTTTCTATAGCTCCTCCCACACACTGTGAGGTGATATGGCTCAGTTTTTTTTGGCTCTGCGTAACTTCTGCATGCTCTGCATATAGCAACCATGCATAGCAACCAGTCCATAGCAACCAGTCCATAGCAACCAGTCCATAGCAACCAGTCCCTAGCAACCAGTCCCTAGCAACCGTCCATAGCAACCAGTCCCTAGCAACCAGTCCATAGCAACCAGTCCCTAGCAACCACTCCATAGCAACCACTCCATAGCAACCAGTTCCTAGCAACCAGTCCCTAGCAACCAGTCCATAGCAACCAGTCCATAGCAACCAGTCCATAGCAACCAGTCCCTAGCAACCACTCCATAGCAACCACTCCATAGCAACCACTCCATAGCAACCACTCCATAGCAACCAGTCCCTAGCAACCGTCCATAGCAACCAGTCCATAGCAACCAGTCCATAGCAACCAGTCCATAGCAACCAGTCCCTAGCAACCACTCCCTAGCAACCGCAACCACTC
Source organism: Rana temporaria (assembly GCF_905171775.1). Classification (NCBI taxonomy): domain Eukaryota; kingdom Metazoa; phylum Chordata; class Amphibia; order Anura; family Ranidae; genus Rana; species Rana temporaria. The sequence continues at coordinate 87,387,031 of NC_053501.1, read as the reverse complement.
CATAGCAACCAGTCCCTAGCAACCAGTCCCTAGCAACCAATCCCTAGCAACCAGTCCCTAGCAACCGTCCATAGCAACCAGTCCCTAGCAACCAGTCCATAGCAACCAGTCCATAGCAACCAGTCCCTAGCAACCACTCCCTAGCAACCACTCCATAGCAACCAGTCCCTAGCAACCAGTCCCTAGCAACCAATCTATAGCAACCAGTCCATAGCAACCAGTCCATAGCAACCGTCCATAGCAACCAGTCCATAGCAACCAGTCCATAGCAACCAGTCCCTAGCAACCGTCCATAGCAACCGTCCATAGCAACCAGTCCATAGCAACCGTCCATAGCAACCAGTCCATAGCAACCAGTCCCTAGCAACCACTCCCTAGCAACCACTCCCTAGCAACCACTCCCTAGCAACCACTCCCTAGCAACCGTCCATAGCAACCAGTCCATAGCAACCAGTCCCTAGCAACCAGTCCATAGCAACCAGTCCATGCAACCGTCCATAGCAACCAGTCCCTAGCAACCAGTCCCTAGCAACCAGTCCCTAGCAACCAGTCTATAGCAACCAGTCTATAGCAACCACTCCATAGCAAACGTCTATAGCAACCAGTCCAAAGCAACCGTCCATACCAACCACTCCATAGCAACCAGTCCATAGCAACTGTCCATAGCAACTGTCCATAGCAACCATTCCATAGCAACCCTCCATAGCAACCAGTCCATAGCAACCAGTCCATAGCAACCGTCTATAGCAACCCATCCATAGCCATCAGTCCATAGCAACCCTCCATAGCAACCAGTCCATAGCAACCAGTCCATAGCAACCCTCCATAGCAACCAGTCCATAGCAACCAGTCCATAGCAACCCTCCATAGCAACCCTCCATAGCAACCCTCCATAGCAACCACTCCATAGCAACCCTCCATAGCAACCCTCCATAGCAACCACTCCATAGCAACCGTCTATAGCAACCAGTCTATAGCAACCAGTCCATAGCAACCGTCCATAGCAACCAGTCCATAGGAACCAATCCAGAGCAACCGTCCATACCAACCACTCCATAGCAACCAGTCCATAGCAACCAGTCCATAGCAACCGTCCATAGCCATCAGTCTATAGCAACCAGTCCATAGCAACCAGTCCATAGCAACCCTCCATAGCAGCCAGTTTTTGATGGGGCAAGTAGGATGGTGCAGTTTTGATGGTGCAGTTTTGATGGGCTAGTTTTTGATGGAGCAGTTTTTGATGGGGCAATGGACCGAATTGGATCGACACACGGTTGGATCACATTTACATCTCCAGGGGCACCGTCTCCAGTCAGGAGTATTGGTGGAGGCAAGACCACGCCGCACAATTTCCCCAGAAATTGTATCTTTTCTAGTTATTATTATTATTCTTATAGCCAAATTTGCCCCCCTAACTCCTCCCACAGTTTTTACACTACATAGACGAGTAATATATCCAAACGTGCGGATTGTTCCCAATCGGTGGGCTATTACTGTGTGGAACGTTTCACCGAATCGTTCGCGAAATATTGTCATTTTTGCGGCAACATTTTCCCATAGGAATGAGTGTGGGATTTCTAAAAATTAAAAATCAGCACATTATATGTAAACTGCGACCACTCCCTCATTTTCAAGCCGACCTACACAAATCTTATATCAAAACGTTCAGCTATCCCTGCTGCCACCACATATGTTCACGGCTAAGTGATTGATCAAACCGTTTTCACAATATGATAATTTGTTTGCAACCTACGCCATCCATTATTTCAATGGAAGTCAATGGAGGTCAAAGTTTAGAAAACTAAAATCTGCTTTGGAATTAGTAAACTGCGACTGTGCCTTCAATTTTATTATTTCAGAGACATACTATACATCAAAATGTAGGTCTGGGTCTTGTGATTCGTAAAATATAAATATATTCGCTGTACAATTTATAGTTTTTAAAATACAACCATTTGAAGGACAAGTATTAAAAAAATAAAGCAAGAATCTGAGTCTCTGCTTAGAGTGTTTGCATATGTTTACATTGGTTTCCTAGGAGACGCTGAGGTAATTAAAACTCCTCACAGCTGTAAGGGGATTCTATAGCTCCTCCCACACAGTTGTGAGGTAGTTGTGAGGTGTTTTCTGTGAGGTGTTTTCTGTGAGGTAAATACCTTCATTTGAAGGACAAGTATTCAAAAAAAAATCCTCAATTTCTGCTGTGTTTACAGAGAGCCTGCAAACCAAACAATTGGTTTCCTAGGAGACGCTGAGGAGTTTAATAACACCTCACAAACAGCTGTGAGGTGAGTTGGCTCCTCCCACACAAGGCTGAGGGAACTTTCCTCTGCTAGAGTGTGTTTGCATATGTTTACATTGGTTTCCTAGGAGACGCTGAGGTAAAAACCTTCATACACACATCTGTGAGGGCTTTCTATAGCTCCTCCCACACACTGTGAGGTGATATGGCTCAGGGAACTTTCCTCTGCTTATGTTTGCATATGTTTACATTGGTTTCCTAGGAGACGCTGAGGTAAAAACCTTCATACACACATCTGTGAGGTCTTTCTATAGCTCCTACCACACACTGTGAGGTGATATGGCTCAGGGAACTTTCCTCTGCTTATGTTTGCATATGTTTACATTGGTTTCCTAGGAGACGCTGAGTTAAAAACCTTCATACACACATCTGTGAGGGCTTTCTATAGCTCCTCCCACACACTGTGAGGTGATATGGCTCAGTTTTTTTTTGGCTCTGCGTAACTTCTGCATGCTCTGCATATAGCAACCATACATATCAACCAGTCCATAGCAACCAGACCATAGCAACCCTCCATAGCAACCAGTCCATAGCAACCAGTCCATAGCAACCACTCCATAGCAACCAGACCATAGCAACCAGTCCACAGCAACTGTCCATAGCAACCATTCCATAGCAACCCTCCATAGCAACCAGTCCATAGCAACCGTCCATAGCAACCACTCCATAGCAACCAATCCAGAGCAACCGTCAAAACCAACCAGTCCATAGCAACCGGTCCATAGCAACCAGTCCATAGCAACCAGTCCATAGCAACCAGTCCATAGCAACCCGTCCATAGCAACCCGTCCATAGGAACCAGACCATAGCAACCCTCCATAGCAACCCTCCATAGCAACCAGTCCATAGCAACCAGTCCATAGCAACCAGTCCATAGCAACCAGTCCATAGCAATTAGTCCATAGCAACTGTCCATAGCAACCATTCCATAGCAACCCTCCATAGCAACCCTCCATAGCAACCACTCCATAGCAACCGTCTATAGCAACCAGTCCAAAGCAACCAGTCCATAGCAACCCGTCCATAGCAACCCGTCCATAGCAACCAGTCCATAGCAACCAATCCAGAGCAACCCGTCCATAGCAACCCGTCCATAGCAACCAGTCCATAGCAACCAATCCAGAGCAACCACTCCATAGCAACCAGTCCATAGCAACCAGTCCATAGCAACTGTCCATAGCAACCCTCCATAGCAACCCTCCATAGCAACCCTCCATAGCAACCACTCCATAGCAACCGTCTATAGCAACCAGTCCAAAGCAACCAGTCCATAGAAACCAGTCCATAGCAACCAATCCATAGCAACCAGTCCATAGCAACCAGTCCATAGCAACCAGTCCATAGCAACCCGTCCATAGCCATCAGTCCATAGCCATCAGTCCATAGCAACCAGTCCATAGCAACCAGTCCATAGCAACCGGTCCATAGCAACCAATCCATAGCAACCGTCCATAGCAACCAGTCCATAGCAACCAGTCCATAGCAACCGTCCATAGCAACCCTCCATAGCAACCACTCCATAGCAACCGTCCATAGCAACCATTCCATAGCAACCCTCCATAGCATCCAGTCCAAAGCAACCAGTCCATAGCAACCAGTCCATAGCAACCGTCCATAGCAACCGTCCATAGCAACCAGTCCATAGCAACCGTTCATAGCAACCAGTCCATAGCCATCAGTCCATAGCCACCATCCATAGCAACCCTCCATAGCAACCAGTCCATAGCAACCCTCCATAGCAACCAGTCCATAGCAACCAGTCCATAACACCCAGTTCATAGCAACCGTCCATAGCAACCAGTCCGTGGCAACCACTCCATAGCAACCACTCCATAACAACCAGTCCATAGCAACCAGTCCATAGCAACCAGTTTTTGATGGGGCAAATAGGATGGTGCAGTTTTGATGGTGCAGTTTTGATGGGGTAGTTTTTGATGGAGCAGTTTTTGATGGGGCAATGGACCGAACTGGATCGACACACTGTTAGATCACATTTACATCTCCAGGGGCACCGTCTCCAGTCAGGAGTATTGGTGGAGGCAAGACCACGCCGCACAATTTCCCCAGAAATTGTATCTTTTCTAGTTATGTATATTAAACCATGACTTAATGAATATGACAAATTTATAGCTCTCATATATAGGGATGAGCTTCACGTTCGATACAAACGTATGTTCGACTCGAACATCGGTCGTTCGATCGTTCGTCGAAACTCGAACAAAACGGGTCATTCGCGCCAAATTCGAGTGACGCAAAACGTCCCATAATTCACTGCGGCGTTGAGCGCTGATGATTGGCCAAGCATGCTGTATGTCCCGCATGCTTGGCCAATCACAGCGCGCAAAAAACGAAGAGCCATAATTGGCCAATGCCAGGGTGGCTTTGGCCAATTATGGCTCAGGGGGATTAGTACACGCCCCACACTATAAAAGGCAGCCTGCACGGCGGCCTCGTGTAGTGTGTTCCGGCTTTTGTTAGAGAAGTCAGTCAGACAGTTAGAAAGAGAGAGATAGATAGAGACACAGGGGTAGATTCACGTACGGGCACCTAAAATTAGGACGGCCTAGCCTACTCTTTTTAGGCTACACCGCCGAAAATTATTTAGGTTAGAAGTGATTCTCAAACCACTTACCTTCAAATTTTCGGCGGCGTAGCCTAAAACGACCGGGCGTAAGCGCGCCTAATTCAAATGACTGGGAGGGGGGCGTGTAGTATTGAAATGAGGCTTGACCTCACGTTTTTTTATGTTTTTTACACTGCACATGCGCCGGGCGACTACATTTCCCAGTGCGCATTGCGGCCAAGTAGGCCGTACGGGCCTATTGATTTTTTTTTTTTTATTTTTTTTTTTTAAAGTGTATTTTGTGCGTGTACTCGAGAGAGGAGCCGGACTGCAGGAGTTGGGAGTAGGCAGGCCTCCCCCAGAGGCAATCTGCCACCTTTCTCCGTGGCCCGGGTGGCAATGGCAGGTGTGTGAGGGGGTCCTCCCACACAGCCCGCCCTACCTGCTCCACTTTGAAGCCCAACGGGGCAGAGGGACTCCCTATAAGGGAGTGAGAGGATTAGCCCGCTCAACCAGCCCCGTTAGTCCTTCGCCTCTCTTTTTAGAGACCGCGTGGTCAAAGTGCGTGATGTTAACCCAATTTCGAGTGCGTGTGTAAGTGTGGTGGTTTTTGTGGGAGGGGGGTGGGCGTACTAAGCGCAGGCTTACCTCGCATAGCACACCCACCGGGAGCCGGGCTGAGACCACCAAACTCAATTCACATGTAGCCGAGACCGGGATCCGAACCCCTAGCTGCAGAGGTGAATGGCTTGTCAGCGCAGTGCCAATCGCGTTGAGCCACCGCAACTCCACCGGGCCTATTGATTTTGACGCGTACGTAAACAACGTAAATCCCGATTCGCGGACGACTTGCGCAAACGACGTAAAAAATTCGAACCTTGCGGCGGGCCATACTTAACATTGGCCCAGATTCAAAAAGCAATTGCATCTGCGTAACCATAGTTACGCAGCGCAATTGCTTACTTGCGCCGGCGTTTCAAATGCTCCTGATTCAGGAACCTCGTTACGCCGACTGCAGCCTAAGATATGACTAGCATAAGGCTCTTATGCCAGTCATATCGTAGGCTGCATTATTTTATGATGGCCGCTAGGGGGCGTTCCCGTAGTGGTCAGCGTATAGTATGCAAATTGCATACTAACGCCGATTCACTACTCTACGCGAGCCCTGCGTACGCAGTTTACGTCGTTTCCGTTCGTCTGGTTTCGCGTAAGGCTGCTCCTGCTATTAGCAGGGGCAGCCAATGCTATGTATACCCGTCGTTCCCGCGTCGCGAAGTTAAAATTTTACGTCGTTTGCGTAAGTGAATCGTGAATGGCACTGGACGCCATTTACGTTCACTTTGAAGCAAATGACGTCCTTGCGACGTCATTTGCCGCAATGCACGTCGGGAAATGACGGAGCATGTGCACTACGTTCGGCGCGGGAACGCGCGTAATTTAAATGATCCACGCCCCCTACGGGATCATTTAAATTACGCGCCCTTACGCCGGGCATTTTTGAGGAGCGCCCACGCAAATTACGTGGCTACTGCTTCGTGAATGAAGCGTAGCGCAGATAATTTGCGGGGGCGCAGGGCAAAAATGGGACGCTGCGCCTCCGTAAGAAGGGCGCAGCGGTACCTGAATCTGGCCCATTGTTATTCCACCTCATAGGTGGAATAACTTTAGGCGGCCTATCGCGTACGGAAACGACGTAACTCGACGGTGTAGGCCCGGCGTACGCTCGTAAATCGGCGGATCCCCTCATTTACATAATCTAGGCCGACCGCAATGGCAGCGCCATCTAGCGGGCAAAAGAAACATTGCAACCTAAGATAGAATGGCGCAAGCCAGCCTATCTTAGGTATGTTTAAGTGTATCTCTGTTTGAGCATACACTTAAACATAGGCCGGCTTAGATTCAGAGTTAGGTCGGCTTATCTGTAGATAAGCCGGCCTAACTCTTTGTGAATCTACCTAACAGTGGCCCAGATTCAGTAAGCAATTGCGCCTGCGTAACCATAGGTTACGCAGCGCAATTGCTTACTTGCTCCGGCGTTACGAATGCTCCTGATTCAGGAACATCGTAACGCCAACTGCAGCCTAAAATCTGCGTGGCATAAGGCTCTTTTGCCACGCTGATTTTAGGCTGCATTCTTGTGTTGACCGCTAGGGGGGCGCTCCCATTGTGATCAGCGTATAGTATGCAAATTGCATGCTAACACCGATTCACAAAGTTGCGCGGGCCCTGCGTACGCAAGGTACGGATTTTCCGTACGGCGTCTTTAGCGTAAGGCTGCCCCTTCTAATAGTAGGGGCAGCCAATGCTAAAGTATACCCGCCCTTCCCGCGTCGTGAAATTTGAATTTCACGCCATTTGCGTAAGTGATACGTGAATGGCGCTGGACGCCATTCACGTTCACTTTGAAGCAAATGACGTCCTTGCGACGTCATTTGCCGCAATGCACGTTGGGAAAGTTTCCCGACGGCGCATGCGCTTTACGATCGGCGTGGGAACGCGCCTAATTTAAATGATTCAGTTTGTAGAGAATGGCCCGGATTCAAAGAGATTTGCCCCTTTTTTACGGAGGCACAGGGCAGCGTTTTTGCCCTGCGCCCCCGCAAATTATCTGCGCTGCGCACGATTCACGGAGCAGTAGCTCCGTAAATTGCATGTGCGCTCTTTAAAATTGCCCTGCGTAAGGGCGCCTAATGTAAATGATCCCGCAGGGGGCCGGAATCATTTAAATTAGGCGCGCTCCCGCGCCGAGCGTAGAGCGCATGCTCCGTCGGGAAACTTTCCCGACGTGCATTGCGGCAAATGACGTCGCAAGGACGTAATTTGCTTCCAAGTGAACGTGAATGGCGTCCAGCGCCATTCACGAATCACTTACGCAAACGACGTGAAATTCAAATTTGGCGACGCGGGAACGACGGGTATCCTTTAGCATTGGCTGCCCCTACTATTAGAAGGGGCAGCCTTACGCTAAACACGCCGTACGGAAACAACGTAACTTGCATACGCAGGGCTCGCGCAACATTGTGAATCGGTCTTAGTATGCAATTTGCATACTATACACTGAGCACAATGGGAGCGCCCCCTAGCGGCCATCGCAAGAATGCAGCCTAAAATATGCGTGGCATAAGAGCCTTATGCCACGCAGATTTTAGGCTGCAGTCTGCGTTACGATGTTCCTGAATCAGGAGCATTCGTAACGCCGGCGCAAGTCAGCAATTGCGCTGCGTAACTATGGTTACGCAGGCGCAATTGCTCTTTGAATCCGGGCCAATATATTCACATCCCTAGGAGTTGTCAATATATTTATAAACTGCATAGCTCAGCTAGATCTGCTACTAGTATCTGTCAGGCAGGAGATTGTTCTTCATGCAGCGCTCTAACGTGTTGTATTGCCTGCATTAGGGATTAGCTTAAACATAGTACTCCATGTTATTCAATGTGTGCTAGTTAATTGCACATACACGCATTACCTGTTACTGCACGTGTGCAATTTATTTGCACAGAAACGCAGTCACTGTTAATGCCAGTGGGCTATTGAATTGCACAGAAATGCAGTCGCTCTTACTGCGTGTGTGCTGTTTAATAGCAACTAAACGCAGTTGGTGTCACTGCGTGTGTGCTGTTACATAGCACCTGAACGCAGTCGCTCTTACTGCGTGTGTGCAGTTTACTAACACCCGAACGCAGTTGGTGTCACTGCGACTATTTTGTTACATAGCACCTGAATGCAGTCGCTCTTACTGCGTGTGTGCAGTTTAATAACACCTGAACGCAGTTGGTGTGACTGCGTCTGTTTTGTTACATAGCACCTGAACGCAGTCGCTCTTACTGCATGTGTGCAGTTTACTAACACCTGTGACTGCGACTATTTTGTTACATAGCACCTGAACGCAGTTGCTCTTACTGGGTGTGTGCAGTTTACTAACACCTGAACGCAGTCGGTGTCACTGCGACTATTTTGTTACATAGCACCTGAAGGCAGTTGCTCTTACTGCGTGTGTGCAGTTTACTAACACCTGAACGCAGTTGGTGTGACTGCGTCTGTTTTGTTACATAGCACCTGAACGCAGTCGCTCTTACTGCGTGTGTGCAGTTTACTAACACCTGAACGCAGTTGGTGTGACTGCGTCTGTTTTGTTACATAGCACCTGAACGCAGTCGCTCTTACTGCGTGTGTGCAGTTTACTAACACCTGAACGCAGTCGGTGTGACTGCGTCTGTTTTGTTACATAGCACCTGAACGCATAAATATGGCTGGAAGGACAAAGAGAGGCAGAGAGTCACGAGGGCAACCAGGCTCTGCATCTAGAGGTAACGCTGGTGGTGGATGTGGTGCATCCTCTTCAGCACGTGGCCGTGGCCGCTCGTCCTTCTATTTGGGAGCTGGTCGTGTTGAGCCTCAACATGCAGAGAAATTAGTGGAGTGGATGACCAAGCCGTCCTCATCCTCCTCATCCTCTCTCACACAGACTGATCATAGTTTGTCTGGCAAAGCAGCTGCCAAGGCGTCCTCTTCCCTCTGCACAATGGCATCACACAATCCTTCCCTAGTCCCACCGTGTCCTCCTGAGGAGTCCCCCGAACTGTTTCAACACAGTGTTGGGTACATGCTGCATGAAGATGCGCAGCGTTTTGAAGACTCCGATGACGGAACACAGATAGAGGAAGGCATTGATGTGAGCCCAGGGAGAGGGGGTGGCCGAGAGGGACAACAATCTGGGAGTGATGTTCCCCCAGCTGGAGCATACTGCCAGGTTGTCGACAGTGATGATGAGGAGGGAGGGGATGATGAGGTCACTGACTCTACCTGGGTGCCTGATAGGAGAGAGGAGGAGGAAGAGGAGGAGGAGGACGACGAGGACAGGGACGAGGCACAGGCACATATCCAAAGAGGCAGGATGCCCTCCAGGGGTCAGCTTAAGGGCAGCACACCAACTGCATTACGTGGCACTGCTGTGTCTCAACGGTACAGCAAAAGTTCTTTGGTGTTGGCCTTTTTTGAAACATGTCCATCAGATCGTACCTTTGCTGTTTGCAACATATGTCTCAAGCGTATCTCGCGTGACCAAATCACCCGCTTGGGCACCACATGCTTGTCCAGACATATGTCGAGCTGCCATGCAGCTCGTTGGCAAGCATACCAGAAAGACCCACACCAAAGACCAAAGCGTACCTCCTCTTGCCCTTCTGTGACCTCCAACCCCACTAGACCCCCAGTCCTCTCTGAAGCCTGCACTGAAGTTGTAGAAATAGGTGTGTCACAACCTAGTAGTGGTAGTACATGCGGGAAATCTACTGATAGTACCAGACAAATTTCCCTGCCCCAGCTGCTGCAGTGCCAAAAAAAGTACACTCCCAGCCATCCTCATGCCCAGTGGTTGAATGCTAGCGTAGCAAAATTGCTAGCACTTCAACTGTTACCTTTTCAGTTGGTAGATTCTGCCCCCTTCCGTGAGTTTGTGGAATGTGCAGTACCTCAGTGGCAAGTACCCAAACGCCACTTTTTCTCACGGAAGGCGATTCCAGCTCTCTACCGTTATGTGGAAGGCAATGTCCATGCCTCGCTGGACAGGGCGGTCAGTGGTAAGGTGCATCTTACCGCTGACTCATGGTCCAGCAGGCATGGACAGGGACGTTACCTGTCTTTTACGGCCCATTGGGTGACTCTGCTGGCAGCTGGGAAGGACGCAGGGCAAGGTACAGTAGTTTTGGAGGTTGTTCCGCCACCACGCCTCCAAAACACTACTACTGCTTGTGACACACCTCTCTCCTCCACCCCCTCCTCTTCTTCTTCCTCTGTGGCCTCTTCCTGTGGTGATGTTTCCTCAGAACCAGCCGTGCTCCGTAGGCGTACGAGGGTCTATGCAAGAATGCAGGCCAAGAGATGCCATGCGGTGCTAGATCTGGTGTGCTTGGGAGACAGGAGCTACACTGGGAAAGAGGTTCTTTCAGCTCTGCAGGGGCAGGCTCAGAGGTGGTTGATGCCACGTCAGCTGAAGCCTGGAATGGTGGTCAGCGATAATGGCACCAACCTCCTCTCTGCCCTGTGACAGGGAAAACTCACCCATGTGCCCTGTTTTGTGCATGTTCTCAATTTGGTGGTGCAGCGGTTCTTGGGCAGGTACCCGAGCTTACAGGATGTCCTGAAGCAGGCCAGGAAAGTCTGTGTGCATTTCCGGAGGTCATATAATGCCAGTGCTCGGCTGACAGACCTCCAGAGGGAATACCACCTGCCCAAGAACCGCCTAATCTGTGACATGCCCACCAGATGGAACTCTACGTTGGCCATGCTGCAGTGGCTGCACATGCAGCAGAGGGCCATCAATGAGTACCTGTGCCAATATGTCAGCAGAACTGGCTCAGGGGAGCTTGGTTTTTTTTCACCACGCCAGTGGGCCTTGATCAGGGATGCATGCACTGTCCTGTCACCATTTGAGGAGGCCGCGAGGATGGTGAGCAGTGACAGTGCATGCATCAGTGAGACTGTCCCGCTTATTCACATGTTGGAGCACACCCTACGTGGAATAATGGACAGGGCCCTTGAGGCAGAACAGAGGGAGGAAGAGGAGGACTTCCTTAACTCTCAAGGCCCCCTTTATCCAGACACTGTTCCTGCTTGCCCACCTAGAACACAGGAAGAGGAGGAGGAGGATGAGGAGGAGGAGGAGGAGGATGATTGTATCAGCAGCATGGAGGTGGAGCCTAGCACTCAGCATCAACAGCAGCAGTCTTCAAGGGATCATTTACAGTCCCAAGGAACATGTGGACTTTTACGTGGCTGGGATGAGGTGGCTGCAGATCCTGTCGTCCTCAGTGACCCAGAGATCTCTGCCCCAAATGCCTCTGCAAACCTACGCTGCATGGCCTCCCTGATCCTGCAAAGCCTGCGTAAGGATCCTTGTGTACGTGCTATCAAGGAGAGGGATCATTACTGGCTGGCAACTCTCCTTGATCCACGTTACAAGAGTAAGGTAGCAGACCTTATGTTGCCATCGCAGAGGGAGCAGAAGATGAAACTTCTGCGGGAGGCCTTGCAGAAGGGTCTGTGCAATGCGTTCCCAGAACCGGGGGGATTACCAAAACCTGGCCCTGGACAACGGCTTGCTGAGGCTTCGGTGAGTCAGAGAAGGAGCGGTGGAGAAGGGGGCCATCTGACCGATGCGTTCAAACAATTTTTTAGTCCACAGCCCCAAGGTCTGAGCGGTTCCAGCAACCATCGCCAGCGTCTGGTTTACATGGACCGGGAATACCTAGCGGCAAGATCCGACTTGGACACCTTCCCCACGGAAAATCCTCTGGCTTACTGGGTCTTGAGGATGGATCACTGGCCAGAGCTTGCACAGTACGCAATTGAGCTACTGATTTGCCCTGTATCCAGTGTTCTTTCAGAACGCACATTCAGTGCTGCTGTAGGCTTTGTGACCGATCACAGGGTGCGCCTCTCCACTGACTCTGTTGATCGACTGACCTTCATCAAAATGAATCAGGCTTGGATCAACACCAGCTACCAAGCACCTGATGCTGATTTTACTGAATAATAATTTTTTGTTGAAATGTCAGATCCCTTTGAGATTGCTGATGCTGAGTGACTGTCCTGTTATGCTGCTGATGGAATATCCTTCTCCTCCTCACTTTTCTTGCTGATAGCTAGTAAGAAATATTGTTTTTCTGTGCTCCGCCACCAGGGCCTAAGGCCTAATTTTTCTGCCCCTTTAACAGGGGCGCCTAATAACAATTTTTGATGCAATACTTTGCACGTGGCTCCTTGTTGCGCTCCAATTACAGTTATTGGGAGGGGTTGCAGTGTTGTGCCTAAGGCCTAATTTTTGTGCCCCTGTCTAACAAGGGCATTTAATAACAATTTTTGATGCAATACTTTGCACGTGGCTCCTTGTTGCGCTCCAATTACAGATATTGGGAGGGGTTGCAGTGTTGTGTTGTGCCTACGGACAAATTTTTCTGCCCATGTTTAACAGGGGCGCCTAATAACAATTTTTGATGCAATACTTTGCACGTGGCTCCTTGTTGCGCTCCAATTACAGTTATTGGGAGGGGTTGCAGTGTTGTGTTGTGCCTAAGGCCTAATTTGTGTGCCCCTGTCTAACAAGGGCATTTAATAACAATTTTTGATGCAATACTTTGCACGTGGCTCCTTGTTGCGCTCCAATTACAGATATTGGGAGGGGTTGCAGTGTTGTGTTGTGCCTACAGACACATTTTTCTGCCCATGTTTAACAGGGGCGCCTAATAACAATTTTTGATGCAATACTTTGCACGTGGCTCCTTGTTGCGCTCCAATTACAGTTATTGGGAGGGGTTGCAGTGTTGTGTTGTGCCTACGGACACATTTTTGTGTAGTTCAGAGGAAGAGGCGGTGGTCACACAGAGCCACCAGCACAGCAGAAGAGGGAGCAGGGTGCCAAAGCAGAGCGTCCGTCCCCTAGACATTACACCTGCTACTGCCCAACGCAGCAAGGGACCGAGCACACCAAAGCCAGGTCCAAGGAGTTCCCTAGCGTGGCAGTTCTTCACACAATGTGCTGATGACAAGACACGCGTGGTTTGCACGTTGTGCAATCAGAGCCTGAAGCGAGGCATAAACGTTCTCAACCTGAGCACAACCTGCATGACCAGGCATCTAAGTGCAAAGCACGAGCTGCAGTGGAGTAGACACCTCAAAAACCAAGAAAGGTCTCTGGCTCCTCCTGCTTCCTCTTGTGCATCAGTCTCGGGCCTCTCTGCCTCTTCATCAACCTCCGTAGTGACAGTGCCACCTGCCACCCCTCAATTAGAGGACCGGCAAGCAACACTACCACCTGGGTCACCAAACATCTCCACAATGTCCCATGGAAGCATTCAGCTCTCCATCTCCCAAACACTGGAGCGGAAGTACCCCTCTACCCACCTGCGATCCATGGCCCTGAATGCCAGCATTTCAAAATTACTAGCCTTTGAAATGCTGTCATTCTGTCTATTGGAGACGCAGAGTTTTAAAAGCCTGATGGCATTGGCTGTCCCACAGTACGTCGTGCCCAGCCCAACGGCGGATCCAGGGGGGGGGGGGCAACAGGGCAATTCCCCCCCCCCCCCCGAGGCAATCATGTCACATTGGCTTTAAAAAAAAAAAACTATTTACTATTTTTTTAAAATGCTTTGTGGCAACGGCGGATCCAGGGGGGGGCAACATGGCAATTGCTCCCCCCCGAGGAAATCATGTCACGTTGGCTTTTAAACTGCTTTGCGATGCCTGCAGCTCCCGCTGCCGAGTCTCTCACTCTCTCTCCCTCTCTCATCACCAGGGCTGGTAGGCTGCCTGTCCTGAGGCTGCTTTGAGCTGTAGCTGACTGCAGCACTCCCCTCTCTCCTGCGTGTATGACATCGGGCATCTCTGGCTGTGTGTGAGAGCTGGATCTGTGTTCGGCTGTGCTGCCTGTGCTAGACCTGCTCGTGTGATAGTAGATGGAGATGGAACACTGATTAAATCAGTGTTTTGTCTATCACACAAGCCCGTCTAGAGGGGGACTTTGCTAGAGCCGAACACAGACCTACAGCTCCTGTTTGTTCCATGACACACGTCGGGAGAGGAGATACCTGCTGTGTGTGATCGAGGCAATCCCATGGTGAGTGCCATGCACAGTGTGGCTGCATTAATAGACAAAAGTGGGGCTGCATTCATATACAAAAGTGGGACTGCATGTATATACAAAAGTGGGACTGCATTCATAGACACAAGTGGGACTGCATTCATAGACAAAAGTGGGGCTGCATTCATAGACAAAAGTGGGACTGCATTCATAGACACAAGTGGGACTGCATTTATATACAAAAGTGGGTCTGCATTGATATACAAAAGTGGGTCTGCATTGATATACAAAAGTGGGACTGCATTAATATACAAAAGTGGGACTGAATTTATACACAAAGGTGGGGCTGCGTTCATATGTACTGGGTTTATGGCTGCAATGGTGGGCACTGATGAGGCTGCATTGATCTCTCGTACCATGTGTTCAATCTCTGACCATCCCTTGTACCATGCCTGCAGTCTCTGACCATCCCTTGTACCACGTCTGCAGTCTCTGACCATCTCCTGTACCACGTCTGCAGTCTCTGACCATCTCTTATACCACTTCTGCAGTCTCTGACTATCCCTTGTACCATGCCTGCAGTCTCTGACCATCCCTTGTACCACGTCTGCAGTCTCTGACCATTTCTTGTACCACGTCTGCAGTCTCTGACCATCCCTTGTACCACGTCTGCAGTCTCTGACCATCCCTTGTACCACGTCTGCAGTCTCTGACCATCCCTTGTACCACGTCTGCAGTCTCTGACCATCTCCTGTACCACGTCTGCAGTCTCTGACCATCTCCTGTACCACGTCTGCAGTCTCTGACCATCTCCTGTACCACGTCTGCAGTCTCTGACCATCTCTTGTACCACATCTGCAGTCTCTGACCATCCCTTGTACCACGTCTGCAGTCTCTGACCATCTCCTGTACCACGTCTGCAGTCTCTGACCATCTCCTGTACCACGTCTGCAGTCTCTGACCATCCCTTGTACCACGTCT
Organism: Rana temporaria; assembly: GCF_905171775.1. NCBI lineage: Eukaryota > Metazoa > Chordata > Amphibia > Anura > Ranidae > Rana > Rana temporaria. Next base: position 87,371,604 of record NC_053501.1, on the reverse strand, counting down.
GCAGTCTCTGACCATCTCCTGTACCACGTCTGCAGTCTCTGACCATCTCCTGTACCACGTCTGCAGTCTCTGACCATTTCTTGTACCACGTCTGCAGTCTTTGACCATCCCTTGTACCACGTCTGCAGTCTCTGACCATCTCCTGTACCACGTCTGCAGTCGCTGACCATCTCCTGTACCACGTCTGCAGTCTCTGACCATTTCTTGTACCACGTCTGCAGTCTTTGACCATCTCTTGTACTATGTCTGCATTCTCTGACCATCTCTTGTACCATGTCTGCAGTCTCTGACCATCTCTTGTACCATGTCTGCAGTCCCTGACAATCGTCTACAAACTATGGGATAGATTTATGGCATTTATATTTAAATATTTTTTACTAGTAATGGCGGCGATCATTGATTTTTTACCGGTACTGCAACATTGCAGCGGACACATCGGACACCTAATTGAGTTCTGTAAGCAACACCTTATTTTCTGGCAGTGCCCCTCCCGAGACTAGACTCTGGATCCGCCCTTGGCCCAGCCGCCACTACTTTTCCAGGCGAGCCATTCCTTCCCTGCACAACCAAGTGGAGGACAAAATCAGGTGTGCACTGCGCAATGCCATCTGTTCCAAGGTCCACCTAACTACGGATACGTGGACCAGTAAGCACGGTCAGGGAGGTTATATCTCCCTAACAGCGCATTGGGTAAATGCAGTGGCAGCTGGGCCTGAGGCGGATAGCAGTTTGGCGCATGTCCTTCCACCACCGAGGATTGCAGGGCGCTTCAGTTTGCCTCCTGTTCCTAACTCCTTCTACTCTGCTTCCTCATCTTCTACCGCCTCCTCATCCAGTCAGCGTAACAAATTCACCACCAACTTCAGCACAGCCATGGGTAAACGCCAGCAGGCAGTTTTAAAACTTTCGTGTTTGGGGGAAAAACCACACACCGCGCAGGAGTTGTGGAGGGACATGGAACAACAGACCGATGAGTGGTTGGCGTCAGTGAGCCTCAAGCCGGGCCTGGTGGTGTGCGATAACGGGCGAAATCTTGTAGCAGCTCTGGGCCTAGCCGGTTTGACGCTCATCCCTTGCCTGGCGCATGTGCTGAATTTGGTGGTGCAGAGTTGCCTGAGAACTTACCCCGATATGCCACAGCTACTGCAGAAAGTGCGGGCCGTCTGTGCGTCACCCTGTGCTCACCCTGCTGCTGCTCGCCTGGCAGCGCTGCAGCGTAACTTCGGCCTTCCCGCTCACCGCCTCATATGTGATGTGCCCACAAGGTGGAACTCCACCTTGCACATGCTGGCCAGACTGTGCGAGCAGCAGCAGGCGATAGTGGAGTTCCAGCTGCAGCACGCACACGTGAGTCCCTCTGCGGAACAGAACCACTTTACCACCAATAACTAGGCCTCCATGCGAGACCTATGTGCCTTGTTGCGCTGTTTTGAGTACTCCACCAACATGGCCAGTGCCAATGACGCCGCTCTCATCATGACTATCCCAGTTCTATGCCTCCTTGAAAAAACGCTACGGGCGATGATGGAAGAGGATGTGGCACAGGAGGAGGAGGAGGAGGAATCGGGATCATTTGCAAGGCTTTCAGGGCAGTCATTCACAAGTGGCTCCGAGGGTGGGTTTGTGCACCAACAAAGGCCAGGTACACAATTGTCCAGCAAGGGCACAGTTCTGGAGGATGACGCGGTGGAGGATGAGGAGGAAGAAGACATGGAGGAGGAGGAGGAACCATGTTCACAGCAGGATGGCATCCAGACCAGCTCATGGCCATCACTGGTGCGTGGCTGGGGGGATACAGAGGACACAGATGATACACCTCCCACAGAGGACAGCTTTTCTTTGCAACTGGGCAGCCTGGCACACATGAGCAATTACATGCTGCAGTGTCTCCGCAACGACCGGCGTGTTTCGCACATTATGACAGGTGCTGATTACTGGGTGGCCACGCTGCTGGATCCCCGTTACAAGGACAATGTACCGTCCTTAATCCCCTCACTGGAGCGTGAACGCAAGATGCGCGAGTACAAGCGCACGCTGTTAGACGCGCTGCTGGTGCAATTCCCACCTGGCAGCGGGGCCACAGTGGAAGCAGAAGACGAAGGCAGAGGAGGAGGAAGAGGTCGCCAATGCAGCAGGGGCACCGCCAGCACCTCAGAAGGCAGGGTTAGCATGGCCGAAATGTGGAAAAGCTTTGTCAGCACGCCACAACAAACAGCACCACCAGCTGATATGGAACGTTTTAGCAGGAGGCAGCATTTCAGCAACATTGTGGAGTAGTATGTGAGCACACCCCTACACGTACTGAATGACGGCTATGCCCCCTTAAACTTCTGGGTCTCCAAATTGGGCACATGGCCTGAGCTTGCCCTTTACGCCCTGGAGGTGCTGGCCTGCCCTGCGGCCAGTGTATTGTCTGAACGTGTATTTAGCACGGCAGGGGGCGTTATCTCAGACAAGCGCAGTCGCCTGTCCAGAGCCAATGTGGACAAGCTCACGTTCATTAAAATGAACCAGGCATGGATCTCAGAGGAGTTGTCCGTACCTTGTGCAGAATAGCCGGCCTTACCCAGCCATTGTTTTTTTCTGAGCTTTCTAGGGTTGCCATCTCATCCCTTTCAAAGCAAAAACATATTAATTACACAGGTTCTCTGACTGATTACGGTGCTGCTAATAAACTCACTTAGTGCCTTATCGACATTAAATTAGCCCCAAAACCTGTGTAATTTCTCTGTGTTCAGGTTTTAAAGGGACCCTAGATCTGTCTCACTCTTTTGGGGTTTACCCTAATTTAAAAAATAAATCAATTAAAAACCAAAACCTGCTGTGTTGGCTACCTCCTCCTCCTCCTCCTCCACCACCGCTTCCACCTTCAGTCACATTCTTAGGCTTGCGCACTGCAACTGCTTTCTTTAAGTCCCACCAGAGGTTCTCAATCGGATTTCAGTCTGGTGACTGCGATGGCCACTCCAAAATGTTCCAGCCTTTAATCTGCAACCATGCTCTAGTGGACTTGGAGGTATGCTTGGGATCATTGTCCTGTTGAAAGGTCCAACGTCTCCCAAGCCTCAGGTTTGTGACGGACAGCATCACATTGTCATCCAATATCTCCTGGTACTGAAGAGAATTCATGGTACCTTGTACACGCTGAAGCTTCCCTGTACCTGCAGAAGCAAAACAGCCCCAAAGCATGATTGACCCCCCGCCATGCTTCACAGTAGGCAAGGTGTTCTTTTCATCATAGGCCTTGTTCTTCCTCCTCCATGGGCCCAAACAGTTCTAATTTTGTTTCATCAGTCCACAGAACACAATCCCAAAACTTGTGTGGTTTGCCCACATGACTTTTGGCATACTGCAGTCGACTCTTCTTATTCTTTGGAGACAGCAAGGGGGTGCGCCTGGGAGTTCTGGCATGGAGGCCTTCATTACGCAGTGTGCGCCGTATTGTCTGAGCAGAAACTTCAGTACCCACATCTGACAAATATTTTCTCAGTTTCTCGGCAGTCACACGGGGACTTTTCTCCACTCTACGCTTCAGGTAGCGCACAGCAGTCGAAGTCAGCATCTTCTTTCTGCCACGACCAGGTAGCGTTTCAACAGTGCCCTTTGCCTCGAATTTTGCATTTACTACTGTATTACAAAACCAATTGATGTCATATTAGTTGCATATGGTTCTTTATGAAGTCCTTGTAGGATTGCATTCTGAATACAATTACAAATGTACACTAAATTCCCTAAAACCCTTTACAGCATTGGGGGGTTCAATAATTTTGAACAAAACTGTATGGACCTCGTCCTCCAAGGTCAAAATCATTATATTTTTTATTTTTATTTTTTTTATGTTATTTTAAGTTATTTCCCTATCCACATTTTTTTCCAGAGTACTTGCCATGCTCTTCCCGACATTTTGCTGCAATTTTCAGCCCTCCAGCCCTTTCCCTTAGTTTTTTAGAGACATTTTTGTAGTCAAAAGTCCGGGTCCCCATTGACTTCAATGGGGTTCGGGTTCGGGTCAAAGTCCGGGTTCGGGTTCGGTCCCGAACCCGAACATCCAGGTGTCCGCTCAACTCTATTGGTAACTATTCATTTAATTGGGTGGCTGCCAGTCACTGCACTGTTCTTTGGCACATACTTCAATTTAATGTTATTTATGTTATATGTAGTTTAGCGCCCCCTGCATTTCTATTTGTATATTGTTTCAGTTTACTGAATTTTGGGGAGCAGCTCATATTTAATTTATTCACTTTATTATTTATTACACAATTGGTGCGAGATCCTTACTCCCAATATCAAGCATATACAATGTTGAGTTCCATCGCGTCGGGCAGTCACAAATAAGACATCTGACGGGCAGGTTGTGTCACCGCTGAATGTCAGCAAGGCGAGCCATGACCGTGTAAGATCTTCTGAAATGGGCCGGGATTTTCCTGGCAAGACATCCTGAAGCCCAGGGCATTTGGCAACGAATCGAGGCACGACCAAGTTTAGGACGTGTGCAATGCATGGCACGTGTGTAATTTTGCCCTGTTTCAGCGCGCTCAGCAGACTGGCACCATTGTCGCACACTACTATACCAACTGTCAAATTGAACAGTGTTAGCCACTGATCTGCCTGTGAACGCAAAGCTGAAAGGAGTGCAGGACCAGTGTGGCTCTTGTCTCCCAGGCACAACAGACGCAGCACAGCATGGCAACGTCTCACCTGACATGTCGAATAGGTTCTGCGGATCTTGGGCAGCACAGGAAAATGAGGAGTCAGCCAAGGAAAAGAGAGAGGATGGAGTAGGAGGATGAGGAGAAGAAGAGGCAGGCCTGCATGTAATCCATGGCGGTAAAACCAAATCTACATGGGTGCCACGGGTTACATGCTTGACGGCCGTCAGAAGGTTCACCCAGTGGGCAGTGAAAGTTATATACCTTCCCTGCCCATGTTTGCTAGACCACGAGTCTGTGGTCAGAGATACATTCACTTGCCGCTGAACATGGCCATATAGCTCTGGGATGCCCTTCTGTGAAAAAAAATTCCTTCCTGGGACCTTCCATTGCGGTGTTCCAATGGCCACAAATTTTCGAAAGACCTACGAGTCCACCAGTTTATATGGCAGTAGTTGGCGGTCTATCAGTTCCGACAAGCCAGCGATCAACCGTTGGGTAAGAGGGTTATCCGGCGTCATCGTTTTTTTACGATCGAACATTTGGGCCACGGAAGCCTGCCTTTTTGCAGAAAAACGTGAGGAAGGCATGATGGAAGGTGGAGTGGAGGACAATTGTGAGCATAGACGGGAAGGAGAAGGAGAAGAGGCTGGACGGTGAGAGTCTGGAGTGTGGCTTTGTGGGTTCTGATGGCGTTTCTCCCATTGGGCTCAGTGATGGGAAGCCAGGTGCCTTCTTAACCACTTCAATACAGGGCTTTTATACACACCTCCATACCGGGCCTATTCTGGCGCTTCTCTCCTACATGTACAAATCATAATTTTTTTGCTAGAAAATTACACAGAACCCCCAAACATTATATATGTTTTTTTAGCAGACACCATAGGGAATAAAACGACGGTCATTGCAACGTTTTATCTTGCACGGTATTTGCGCAATAATTTTTCAAACGCCTTTTTTTTGGGAAAAAAATTGTTTCATGAATTAAAAAAATAACAAAACAGTAAAGTTAGCCCAATTTTTTTGTAAAATATGAAATATTACAGTATGTTACACCGAGTAAATAGATACCTAACATGTCACACTTTAACCACTTAACCCCCGGACCATATTGCTGCCCAAAGACCAGACCACTTTTTGCGATTCGGGACTGCGCCGCTTTAACTGACAATTGCGCGGTCGTGCGATGTGGCTCCCAAGCAAAATTGGCGTCCTTTTTTTCCCACAAATAGAGCTTTCTTTTAGTGGTATTTGATCACCTCTGCGGTTTATATTTTTTGCGCTATAAACAAAAATATAGCGACAATTTTGAAAAAAATGAATATTTTTTACTTTTTGCTGTAATAAATATCCCCCAAAAATATATAAAAAAACATTTTTTTCCTCAGTTTAGGCCGATATGTATTCTTCTACATATTTTTCGTAAAAAAAATCGCAATAAGCGTTTATTGATTGGTTTGCGCAAAAGTTATAGGGCCAAATCCACAGCCAGCGGCGCAAATTAAGTTACTCCAAACTTATGTCATTTAAGTTACGGCGCCCTAAGTTGGTGTCGTAAGTGCCGTATCCACAGCGCATTTGCGCACAAAATTGCGTTTACGTAACTTAAATTCCGAGGCATAAGGCGGGGTTATTGCAAGTGGGAAGGAAGTGGGCGTGCTTCATTGTAATGAGCCATGACCCCATGCAAATGAAGGGCCGGCCGTACTGCGCATGCGCACACAAATCTGCTTCTCACTGGGCATGTGCAGAACTGTGCTCGGCACAATCAGTGAGATAGGTAAAAGGCCAAGCGTACTTAGTTTGAGGATCACCCTGTGTGTAAATAGCCCCAGTCAAACACACTTCCCTTGCAAAAGTATTTCCCTGTGTTCCCTTCCTAGAGCAAGTTGCTTCTGCTCTGAACGTTTGTCGGTGTTTGTTGGTGAGTTGTGTGTGATAGAGAAGTTTTGGAGGAGTATTAGATTGTAGTTGTTGTTTGTTTCTACTAAGTGTATTTTTTGTTTGTTTGTTTCTGCTAAGTGTATTTTTTTTTTCTGCTTGGATTTTGTGTTTGTTTTTTGGGTGTTTGTTTTTGAATTTGTAGTAGCTGTCTGCTTGTGTGTTTTGCTTTTTGTTTGTTTGTTGTGTGTGTATTTTTGTTTGTTTGTTGTGTGTGTATTTTTGTTTGTTTGTCCTGTGAGTTTTCTTGTTGCTGGGTGGTGTCTGTGATGGCCCCCAAGCGCAGGAAGCTCAATTTTAATCAGGTTGAGAAGCAAATCCTTGCCAGGTTCATCATCCAATATGGGCGATATTTACATGGGCCTGATAGCCGGAACACCTCCCCGGCCCAAAGGAGGAAGATTATTAAAAAAATAATGGATCACATAAATGCGGCGGGGGGGGGGGGAGACGAGGACCCTCGCTGGCATCCAGAAAAAGAGAAATGATCTGAGGAGCGTGGTCCGTAATAAGGTGGCAAAGCTCAATGCCCATACCAGGGGCACTGGAGGAGGGGGACCCTGCCCCATCAGGCTAACTGAGGAGGAATGGGCAGTGGCCCGGTGTTTCCAGCCAGAGCAGGTGGTGGGCCTGCCTGGCTATCAGTCTGATGTTCCTGTGAGGACAGGTAAGTTTTTGGTTTTTCTATCTGGTGATTAGCATGTGTGGGTGGGGGAAGGGAAGATGTGCCAAGTGTGTGGATCCTCAAACCTGTGATCCTCCACAGATGACCAGGAGGTTGCTGGCCCATCAGGCCAGCCTGCTGCACCACCCCAAGGACAAGAGGCTGCTGAGGAGTCCCCAGGGGAGGGGAGTGGCCAAACCTTCCCTCATGAGGAGGATGAGGGGGAGGAGGATGAGGGGGGAGGAGGATGAGGGGGAGGAGGATGAGGAGGTGGAAGAAGAAGATCTGCCGCTTGGCAGGGAAATCCTTTTGGCCTCTGATCTAATGACCTTTGAGGATACCCTTGAGGCTACCCTTGAGGCTACCCCAGAGCCTACCCCAGAGGCTGGCAGCAGTCAGGCCACCATCAGGAGTAGCCCCTCCCACTCCTCCCCCAACAGGCTGCAAACCACAAGGGTCACTCTCTCCCCTCCTCCAGAGCCACAAGCCTCAGGGGCAGGCAGGATGGCGACCCAGGAGACCAGGGGGGTGTTCGAGCGTTTGCCGGCCAGTCTGCAGAGGGACAATGCCCGGCAGACCCGCAGTCTGGGTCAGATAAAAACCACTCTGACCAATATGGAGCACATCCTGGGTGTAATGAAGGAGTCACTATGTGATGTGGCCACAAACTCATTGGGGGTCATCACATGTTTGTGTGAGCTGCAGACCGCCACAACAGGCGTGGCCCAGGAGGTGACTGCCCTGACCCAGGCTGTCCAGGACAATACCCGGGCTGTGCAGGACAATACCCGGGCTGGCCAGGCCAATGCGGCTGCCCTCACAAACTGTCTGACAAGGATAGCAGTGGCCTTGGAGGGCAGGCCAGCAGGAGGACAGACACCAGGGGAGGCTCCTTCTTCCCCTGCTCACACCTCCCCCCATGAAGATACTCCCTCCCCTGCTAACACCCCCCCCGTGAAGATCCTCCAGTTGGCCGTGGCCGTGCCCGTGGGCAGCCCAGACGGAGCACTGGCCTCCGAAATTAATTTGCAGGGGTACTTTTGATTTTTTTTTTATATTTTTTTTTATATTTTTATGATTTTGTTTATTATACTGTACTTATGATTTGGTTTATGTGTGTGAATGATGTGTGAATGTGGGGGGTGGCATTCCTGATGAAATAAGGGTGTCACCCTCAGTTTTGGTGGAGAAGGGATCCCCAGGACCAGGGAGAAGTGATCCCAGGTTCCTGAATGGTGTATGAATGCACAGTGACATAATTGGAGCCGTGGCGGGGCGTTACTGCTCCCAAGTACCAAAGGGGGGGGGGGGGTACTTGGATCTAATCCAATTCAATGTGCATGTGATGTGTCTGTGCTGGGGACCACAGTGGTGTGCATTCATGCATTCTCATTGTGACATAATTAATGTGCGTTTACTGAGCAAAGAAACATTCTCATTGTGACATAATTTATGTGTTTACTGAGCAAAGAAACATTCTCATTGTGACATAATTAATGTGCGTTTACTGAGCAAAGAAACATTCTCATTGTGACATAATTAATGTGCGGTTAGGGGGGGATTGTCTGGTTGGGGGGTCAGGTCACCACGTATGTCAATCTCCAGTCCCCTTCTCATGGCAAAGTTGTGCAGAATACAACATGCACCGATTATCTGGCACACAAAGTCTGGGGAATACAACAGTGTACCCCCAGACTTATCCAGGCATCTGAAGCGGGACTTCAGCAGCCCAAATGTGCGCTCCACAACTGCACGGGTACGAATGTGAGCCTCGTTATAGCGTTGCTCTCCTGGGGTTTGGGGGTTCCGGAATGGGGTCATCATATGGGGTCCCAGGGCATATCCAGAGTCACCTGTAAGGGAAAAGACAGGAGGATGTTAGTCAGGCATGTGCCCCTCGTGGTGTCTGCATCATGGGGGGGACACTCATATCTGACACCCATGTCACTCACCAACCAGCCAGCTGTCTCCATACACGTTCAGCTCCAAATCTCGGGAGATGTTGGTCTGCCGGAAGATGTAGCTGTCATGGCAGGATCCAGGGAATTTTGCACAGACGTGCCATATGAGGCCTTGGGCATCTACTATTACCTGGACATTTATGGAATGCCAGTGCTTCCGATTACGGAACAGGTGCTCTGTCTCATGGGGGGGCTGTAGTGCCACATGGGTACAATCAATGGCCCCGATGGTCCGTGGGAATCGGGCAATGTGGTAAAAGTCCATCATGGTTTTCAATCGCTGGTCCTCCTGGGTGGGTTTTTGGAATTGATTGCCCATGCGTCGCAGTATTGCAGGGACTACTTGATGCACACACCTGCTCATGGATGATTGTGCCATCCCAGCCAGACCTCAACATGTTCGTTGGAAAGACCCAGTGGCAAGAAAATGCAGTGTTGCCATTACTTTGAGGAGAGGCTGCAGTGCATGGGATCGTTGGGTTGGGGTGGTGAGATCATCCTGCAGGATTCTGGTTAATTCCAGGATGGCTTCCCGGTTAAAACGGAAGTTGCCATACACATCAGAAGCAGTCATGCCAAAGAGATCTCGGCGTGGGCGGTATACCCTCTCCTGTGCCCTCCTCCTCCTCCTCTGTGCCCTCCTCCTTCTTTGCGCCTCTAAAGTAGCGAGTGCAGTTAGGATCATGGATGGCCCTGGCATGTTGGCAGACAGATTGAAGTCCAGCAAATATGTGTGCTCAGCTCTTCCTCAATGCTGTTGCTTCAGCAGACCTTTACATGGCAGGTGTAAAATTAGGGCTGCTTTTATAAAGTGTAACTTTCCGCCGGGAAACTAACAGGTGCGCACAGGGCGTAATCTACGGCGCACACACTTAATTTTGTGGATCGCCCTATCTCCCTCATTTGCATCTTTGCCTATCAAAAACAGCGGCGTGACTAGCGTAATTTGCGTCCGAGGATGCGCCGGTGTAATTATTTTAGGTAGGACGGAAAAAACGTTTTTTTAAGGCGTATCTCGTTTTGAGGATCGGGCGCAAAGATACGCGCAGTGTAAATTTAGAAATCTTGAGTTAAGTTGGCGCATCTGCTTTGTGGATTTGGCCCATAGCGTTTACAAAATAGGGGGTATTTTTATGGCATTTTTATTAATATATTTTTTTTACTAGTAATGGTGGCGATCCACAATTTTTTTTTCGGTACTGCGACATTATGGCGGACACTTCGGACACTTTTGACACATTTTTGGGACCATTGGCATTTTTATAGCGATCAGTGCTTTAAAAATGCATTGGATTACTATAAAAATGCCACTGGCAGTGAAGGGGTTAACACTAGGGGGCGGGGAAGGGGTTAAGTATGTCCCTGGGTGTGTTCTTACTGTGGGGGGGTGGCCTCACTAGGGGAAACACTGATCTTCTGTTCATACATTGTATGAACAGAAGATCAGCATTTCCCCCGCTGACAGGACCAGGAGCTGTGTGTTTACACACACAGCTCCCGGTCCCCGCTCTGTAACGAGCAATCGCGGGTGCCCAAAGGCGATCGAGCACACACGCGCACGCGCCCCTAGTGGCCGCTCAAAGAGCCGCCGTACAGCTACGGGCTCTCGCCCAGGAGAGCCGACCTGCCGCCGTATAATGACGGTGGCTGGTCGGCTAGCAGTTAAAATTGCGCACACTCGTGGAATGGCGCCAAACTTCGGTACTTAAAAATCTCCATAGGCAACGCTTTGAATTTTTTTACAGGTTACCAGTTTAGATTTACAGAGGAGATCTAGTGCTAGAATTGTTGCTGGCACTCTAACGCGATATCTCACATATGTGAATGAAGAAGAATTGTGAGAAAATGGACAGCCGCACTCCAGATAAACTTCGGAAAGTTGTCTTTATTTGATAAAAGTGAGCTTACACATCAAGAAACAGCCACAGAAAGGGACAGCCCACATGTTTCGCACTACGTTAGTGCTTAGTCATGACTAAGCACTAACGTAATGCGAAACATGTCGGCTGTCCCTTTCTGTGGCTGTGTCTTGCTGTGTATGCTCACTTTTATCGAATAAAGACAACTTTCCGAAGTTTATCTGGAGTGCGGCTGTCCATTTTCTCCCAAATCTTCTTAATTTGCCTTGTGCATTGCCAGCACCGTGGTTTCCTGAGAGGTCCCGAATTGCTCACAAGATCCACCTGGAGCGGTGACTCCTTCCATCTCACATATGTGGTAAACGACGTTTACGTGTGCGTGTGCGTTCGCTTCTGCGAGCGAGCTACCGGGGACAGGGGCATTTTAATTTTTTTTTGTATTATTTATTTGTTTTTTTACACTTTTTTTTTTTTTTTTTATTATCACTTTTATTCCTATTACAAGGAATGTAAACATCCCTTGTAATAGGAATGTGTGTGATAGGTCCTCTTTTTTGACAGATACGGGGTCAATAAGACCCTGCATCTCTCCTCCAGGCTGGAAAGCATGAGATCGGTGGAAAAAAAATTCACCGATCTCATGATTACTGTTGCTTAGTAGCCGCAATCGCGGCTTTGTTTACTTACGGGGACCCGGCCGTGATGTCATCACATCGCGCCTGGGTCCTCCGGCGGTCATAGAGATGGCTGGTGACCATCTGGTCACCAGTCATCTCTATGCTTCCTGCCAGCGCCGGACGATTCTTTCTCTGGGCCACCAATGGCACGGGAGAGCCCGGAGAAGCACCGGATGGCGGCGGGAGGGTGGGTGGAACCGCCGCTGTGCTGTCACGCAGCTTTTACTGTCTAGCAGTTATTACATGTTATGTTACTATGTTATTTGGTATGATCCTTACCCCCCTGCTGTTCTGGCTAGTTTGGTTGCTCCCACCCACCATTTCCTGCTCTAAACCCCATCTTTGCTTAGTTGCTTGAAAAGTCTGCAGAGTGTGGGAGCTGTGTAACTTCATTGGAAATTTACCTATGGAAAAGCCTCTATGTTTATATCCTTGTTATCTTGAAGCATAAAGAAGCATTGGAAAACACCTCTGGAGTCTTTATTCATTGAGTAAGCTGTCTGTTAAAGTCATCATTCAACCTGCTGCATACATCCTTACAGACTGGATCTACAAGAAGCTTGTCGCACGTACAACCGATGCTTGAAACAGAACAGCCGCTATGATCATTCTTATGTTGCACAGAATCGCCGGCAGAAGAGAAGGATATCTGAATGATGCCTCTAGCTGCAGGCATCATTCAGATATCCCCCCACAAAGCCCAGGACGTCATATGACGTCCACCCGGGATGGGAGATCCCCTCTATGGACGTCATATGTCTATGGGCCGAAGTGGTTAAGGCGGTCGTCCCTAGGTGAGTGTTGGGCTTACTGCGACTTATGCGTTGACTGCAAAGGCTGCAGATGGCAACACTATTGTCTGCAGCGGACACGTTAAAAAAAGCCCACACTGCAGAGCCATGGGCCGGCGTCCTGGGAGCGCCAGATGTGACCGTACATGGTTGATGGCTCGCTCCTGATACATTAGGAGTCTGGTTTGTCCCTCCTGTGCAATGTAAGTTCGGCCTGCTTCTCCTCCCTATCTGCTGGTCCATCTCTCCCTCTGAACTCCCCTCCTCTTCCTCTCTTGTGGGCACTCACGTGATGTCTGTAGACACGTCATCTTGTCACAGGTAGAACCGATGCTTGAAACAGAACAGTAAATTTCCAGAAGAATCCATCACACAGCTATCTCTGCAGCTTCAGAAACGTGAGTAACCACGTGTGTGTGTGAAGAACAAACATCCTAACGCAGGATACCATCTGCAGGCTGTGCTCTGAGAGTTAGGCCTGTGTGTGACTCCTGCAGCCACCAGAAGCATTACTATGTGTATGAAGCCAGCCTCCTACTCAATGCTTCATAACTGTTCACTGCCAGGGATTTTGCCTTTATTGGAGAGCAATAAGTACCTTTCAAACTGCTCAAAGACTGTATCATAGCTTCATCAAGTCCCTAGGATTTATCATTGTCAAGCTGTTTTTGGTTGTGAATCCAATACCTGAATCTACTGAAATAACTGTGTATTCCTGCCTGTTTAAAGTGATAGTGAACTGTGCAGTGAGCTGAGCCATCCAGTCTGAAGTTGCAGCACTAGATGTCACAAATATCCAGCTCCTCAGTTCAATCTGCCTAATATCAGAAGTCACTACAGAGCTCTTGACTGCAAAGGCTGCAGATGGCAACACTATTGTCTGCAGCGGACACGTTAAAAAAAGCCCACACTGCAGAGCCATGGGCCGGCGTCCTGGGAGCGCCAGATGTGACCGTACATGGTTGATGGCTCGCTCCTGATACATTAGGAGTCTGGTTTGTCCCTCCTGTGCAATGTAAGTTCGGCCTGCTTCTCCTCCCTATCTGCTGGTCCATCTCTCCCTCTGAACTCCCCTCCTCTTCCTCTCTTGTGGGCACTCACGTGATGTCTGTAGACACGTCATCTTGTCACAGGTAGAACCGATGCTTGAAACAGAACAGTAAATTTCCAGAAGAATCCATCACACAGCTATCTCTGCAGCTTCAGAAACGTGAGTAACCACGTGTGTGTGTGAAGAACAAACATCCTAACGCAGGATACCATCTGCAGGCTGTGCTCTGAGAGTTAGGCCTGTGTGTGACTCCTGCAGCCACCAGAAGCATTACTATGTGTATGAAGCCAGCCTCCTACTCAATGCTTCATAACTGTTCACTGCCAGGGATTTTGCCTTTATTGGAGAGCAATAAGTACCTTTCAAACTGCTCAAAGACTGTATCATAGCTTCATCAAGTCCCTAGGATTTATCATTGTCAAGCTGTTTTTGGTTGTGAATCCAATACCTGAATCTACTGAAATAACTGTGTATTCCTGCCTGTTTAAAGTGATAGTGAACTGTGCAGTGAGCTGAGCCATCCAGTCTGAAGTTGCAGCACTAGATGTCACAAATATCCAGCTCCTCAGTTCAATCTGCCTAATATCAGAAGTCACTACAGAGCTCAGCTCTTGCAGATTTGTAACAAGACACCAAAACTACAGCACTTGTCATTATGTCTGACAGAGATCACACAGAGTTACCTGCATTTAACCAAGATAAAGCAGACTCCTTACTTCATTCTGCTCGTCCCACTAGAGGCCCTCATCCATCCTTGAAGGCAAATGAGGTTTATGAAGCAAGTAAGGAAGAAACATCTAGTAACCTGACTGCATTATGGCATAAGACTTTAAGTTATATAACAACCGCTAATGAAACTAGCAACAATCCTGAGCAATTGAACACTGCTCTCTCAAGGGTTAAGAAGGCATTTGAGCATTATAAAAGACTTTCTGAGAAGTTCTATTCCCTATTGTCACATTATAGCATAGAGGAAGCCGCAGTGGAATTAAAGGACTTTACTTCTACTGACCAGCAGAGGCATAGCACATATCTTGAAGCAAAGGCACAGATAGAAGGTAAATTAGCACAGCTACATGAAACTACATCCTGTAAATCTGCTTCTTCGAGACACTCAGGAAAATCTTCTAGATCTGCCCGCTCCTATCATAAATCCTATTCTAAGTCACTGCGGTCCTGCTCTGTAAGGTCAACACTGAGCGACCAAATAGTCAAAGCTCGCCAGAAGGTCGCAGCAGCCCAGGTTCAAGCCGCCTGCTCTGAAAGAGAAGCAGCCATCAAAGCAGAAGCTAAACGCATTCAAGCAGAAACAGAGGCTCAGCTAGAAATCCTTCAGAAGAGTAAAGAAAAGGAAGTAGCATTGGCGGAATTATCTGTCTTGGAACAAGCCCTATTGGAAGAAGAAGGAGCAGCTTGTCCCAGCTTGGCTGCTTGTCAAGACCCGGTTGAAAGGACCCTACAGTTCGTCTTAAGCCAGAACCATGACATTACAGTCCCACCTACAGTTGGAGACTTTTCTCATAATCATCCAGCATGTGGACCAGATGGCAACGTGTCACAAAATCAAGCTGGTCAACTAGACAAACCTGCTAACAGAGACACTCCGCAACTACTGCATGTCACAAAATCAAGTGAGTCAACCTACGCAGCTCACATGCCACCGCAACCTTATGAGAATAGAGATTACAAGGGTACAGTAAAAGACTACAGGATGAACTCTATGACCCCTGTGATACAGTTCTCTTCAACTTCAAATGCTCAGAGACCTTCAGACGTCAGACCCTTACCTAGATTGAACCCATCTGCAACACTTTTCGCTCCACCAACCAGCCAACTTCAGATACCAACCATGGCTCAAGTCGGCGCACCATCAGTATCCCCGGTGGCTATAAAAACTGAAAGCATCGACGCTACGGAGCTCAGCAAGAGTATGGCTCTACGAGAATTGATCACAACTGGACTATATAAATTTGATGAACGCCCAGAGAACTACAGGGGGTGGAGATCTACATTTAAGGTGATAATCAAGGGCCAGATCCACAGCCAGCCGCCGTAACTTAAAAATTCCCATTTAAGTTACACTGCCGGAAAATTTCTACCTAAGTGCCCAATCCACAAAGCACTTACCTAGAAATTTTCGGCTGTGTAACTTAAATCTGGCCGGCGCAAGGCGTTCCTATTCAAATGGGGCGAGTCCCATTTAAATTAGGCATGCTCCCGACGTAAATTTTCCCGACGTGCTTTGCGCGGTTTTACGTTACGCCGAGTTTTGTGAATCGCACCGGGTAAAAAAAGTTGCGTCGGGAAAAAAAAAAGTTACGGCGGGGAAAAAATAATAAAAAAAAAAAGAAAAACAGCGTCGCGAGAAAGAAGGGTCTACTTTTACAAGGTGTAAACAGTTTACACTTTGTAAAAGCAGCCCTAATTTTACACATGCAACTTAAAACTTACGGAGTAAAAACGAAGCGTAAAAGCTTTGTGGATCTCCGTAAGTGCTAATTTGCATACCCCAAGCGGCATTCCGATTCGAAATGCCCCCAGCGGCGGATGCGGTACTGCATCCTAAGATCCAGCAGTGTAAGTCCCTTACACATGTCGGATCTTCTGCCTATCTATTGGAAACTGATTCTGTAGGTCAGTTCCAAAGATAGAAACAGGGATACGCAGGCGGAACAGCAGTTCCGCCTGCGTATCTCTTTTGAGGATCTGGCCCCAAGAGCTTGCCCGTTGAACCTCAAGCAGAACTCGATTTACTAATAAGGTATTCGGGGCGACAATCTTCAGAACAAGTAAAGAGACTTAAATCTGTTTACATCTATAACTTTAACGCAGGCCTTGATGCTGCCTGAGAACGTCTAGATCAAGACTATGGGAGTCCCGAAGTCATTGAATCTGCCTTATTCCAGAGACTAAACGACTTTCCTAAGATCTCTGTTAAGGACAATCATAAGCTTAGAGAGTTAGGTGACCTCCTTCATGGTAGCTATGACTAAGCATTGAATCCAATGCGATACGCGTCAGCTGTTTTTCCTACTGTATGCTGATTGTATGCTGTGCATTTTTCCAATTTTAATAAAGAGCACGTCTTTTTTAAGACTTTTTTGGAGTGCGGCTGTCCATCCATTTCCCTATCTGCATATCGCATTGCCAGCACCTATCTGGTTCTTGAGCAGACAATGATTACCTGGAGGTGCTCACCTGGAGCGGCGGTCTTCTCACCTGTTCTCACCTGACCTCCTTCATGAACTTGAAATTGCTAAGTTAGATCCTAGTTTACCAGGTCTTAGCTATTTAGACGCTGCTCAGGGCGTGAATCCTATTGTAGCAAGGTTGCCTAGTTATCTTCAGGGAAAGTGGACTAGTGTAGGATCAAAATATAAGTATGAACATCATGTTTCCTTCCCTCCCTTTTCTTATTTTGCAGAGTTCGTGCGGAAGGTTGCAAAATCCAAGAATGACCCAAGCTTCTTCTATCCAGATACAACCACCACTCCTTTAACCACTTCAAGGGGTATTGCCACCAACAGTAAATTTAAGGATTTGAAGCATCCTATTGCTGTGAGGAAGACCGAGATAGCATCCAACGTCTTGGCTACAGGCATAAAGGCAAGCAATCTTAATCAACAATGTCCTATCCATAATGCGCCACATTCTCTCTCCAAATGCATTGCATTTAAGGACAAGCCTATTGAAGAACGCAGGTCATTTCTCAAAGAGCATAATATCTGTTTCAAGTGTTGTGCATCCTCCGATCATTTAGCAAGAGACTGTAAGATCACCATCAGATGTTCTCTGTGTAACAGTGCCAAACATGTGGATGCTCTTCATTCAGACCTGTTCAAAAGGAAACCTTCACCCGGCAGCAACCCCAAGCCTACATCAGATGATGGCGGGGAGAGAACTGAGCAACATGCCAACCCCTTAACCACAAGGTGTACAGAGGTATGTGGAGAAGGGCTTCATAGCAAGTCTTGTAGCAAGATATGTCTTGTAAGGGTTTTTCCTGAAGGATGCCCACAAAATTCCATAAAAATGTATGCCATACTCGACGATCAGAGCAATCGCTCATTGGCCAGTCCAGAATTCTTTGACCTATTCAACATTCATGGAGAGGCCTGGTCCTATACCTTGCAGACATGTGCCGGAAAGATCAATACTTCTGGAAGAAGAGCCCATGGCTTCATTGTGGCATCAGAATATGAGGACATAGAGTTTCCTCTTCCAACTCTAATCGAATGTGATCAGCTACCGAACAACAGAGAGGAAATCCCCACACCAGAGGCTGCACGTCATCACCCCCATTTAAGCCACATTGCTGACTACATTCCACCACTCAACACGGATGTTAAAATCTTGATTCTACTAGGGAGAGACGTTCCTAGAGTCCATAAAATAAGAGAGTTATGTAACGGTCCAGACAATGCTCCTCAGGCCCAGAAACTTGATCTTGGATGGGTGATAATAGGAGAAGTCTGTTTAGACCAATCTCACAAGCTCTTGGATGTAGCTTCCTACAAAACCAATGTTGCCTATTGGTCAATAGAATGTCCATCGACTTATGATGTGAAGAAAAGACTTGAATTTAAAAACAAAGTTCCATATCAAGCACTCCAAGGTATAAACTGCAAGCTCACTTGCGATGACAACAAGATTGCCTCTTCAGTCGAAGACAAGGAGTTCATCAAGATTATGGATAAAGAGTTCTTCAAGGACAATTGCAACAGTTGGGTAACTCCAGTACCCTTCCGAGTACCAAGGCTTACTATCCCTAACAATCGAGGACAAGCTTTAACCAGATTTGCTGCACTTAAAAAAACACTGTGTAACAAACCAGAGATGCAAGAGCACTTTCTAGCATTTATGCAGAAGATTTTAGATAACCTTCACGCTGAACCAGCACCAGACCTGTTGCCTAAATGGGAGAAATGGAGAAACTCCATGAAAGTACTGAAAGAACTTAATATCCCACGCTGCTATTCACCCACTTCAACTTCAAGAAGTCTGAGGAAAGAGATTCACGTCTTTTGCGATGCATCTACCGAGGCTATAGCGGCTGTGGCTTATCTCAAGATCATAGATCCCTCCGGGAGATCCTATGTCGGTTTTCTACTAGGAAGAGCCAAGTTAGCTCCAAAACCTGCTCACACTATTCCAAGATTAGACATGTGTGGCGCAACCCTAGCTGTCGAAGTTGCAGAATTCCTGCAAAATGAAATGGACGCTGAAATTTATCAGGTTAAGTACTACACCGACAGCAAGGTCGTACTTGGCTACATATGCAACAGCGTAAGGAGGTTCTATGTGTACGTGGCCAACAGGGTAGAACGTATAAGAAAAGTCAGTAGACCTGAACAATGGAACTATGTCCCGACTGGTTTGAATCCCGCAGACATTGCAACAAGGTCAGTGTCAGCAGTTGTCCTCACACAAACCATTTGGTTTTCAGGACCCAAGTTTTTATCGGACCAGTCTTCTACAAACTCAAAAGAAGATATCGATTTCCACCTGGTGGATCCAGATACTGATACAGAAATCCGCCCTGAAGTGATAACATTGAGTTCCAACATCTGCTCAAGAAGAAACTTGGAAGCAAGACGCTTTAAACGTTTCTCTTCTTGGAAAAGATTGGTCAAGACTATAACAAGATTGAGTAATATTGCCCAGACTTTCCGCAAGCCAAATCAGACATCGTCTTGTCATGGATGGCACACTTGCAAGGAGTCACCCAATGTGTTAGAGTACGAGAACGCAGAATTGTTCGTCATACGTCTTGTGCAAGAAGAAGTCTTTGCAGAAGAGATTAAATGCTTGAGAGGCAATAGACCAGTCTCAAAGAGTAGCCCACTACTCAAACTGAACCCAATAATCAACAATGAAGGCATGCTTCGAGTCGGTGGACGACTAAATAAGTCAAACCTGCTAAAAGACCAGCAAGCTCACCGTATCCAGTGGCCAGTTGGACTTATTACAAAGGCCATCACCAGTGATGATGGAAGAGTCCGAAGTGTGGAAGTCAGGATCATTAAGGATGGGGCTTCAAAAACCTTCCTGAGACCAGTCACAGAGACAGTCCTAATAATGCCTGCTTCCAAAAATTCTGATTCAGTGTTATGTGAAGGAGTCACTTAAGACCTTTAATATAGCTAGCTTATAGACTTGAGAAGGCTAGAAAGCATGTTACTGTATGCAATGTTAATAATATGTAAAAGAAAAACAATGTAGAGTATAGTGGTATCTCACGATACCAGGCGGGGGTGTGCTGTCACGCAGCTTTTACTGTCTAGCAGTTATTACATGTTATGTTACTATGTTATTTGGTATGATCCTTACCCCCTGCTGTTCTGGCTAGTTTGGTTGCTCCCACCCACCATTTCCTGCTCTAAACCCCATCTTTGCTTAGTTGCTTGAAAAGTCTGCAGAGTGTGGGAGCTGTGTAACTTCATTGGAAATTTACCTATGAAAAAGCCTCTATGTTTATATCCTTGAAGCATAAAGAAGCATTGGAAAACACCTCTGGAGTCTTTATTCATTGAGTAAGCTGTATGTTAAAGTCATCATTCAACCTGCTGCATACATCCTTACAGACTGGGTCTACAAGAAGCTTGTCACAGGTACAACCGATGCTTGAAACAGAACAGCCGCTATGATCATTCTTATGTTGCACAGAATCGCCGGCAGAAGAGAAGGATATCTGAATGATGCCTCTAGCTGCAGGCATCATTCAGATATCCCCCCACAAAGCCCAGGACGTCATATGACGTCCACCCGGGATGGGAGATCCCCTCTGTGGACGTCATATGTCTATGGGCCAAAGTGGTTAAGGCGGTCGTCATTAGGTGAGTGTTGGGCTTACTGCGACTTATGCGTTGACTGCAAAGGCTGCAGATGGCAACACTGTTGTCTGCAGCGGACACGTTAAAAAAAGCCCACACTGCAGAGCCATGGGCCGGCGTCCTGGGAGCACCAGATGTGACCGTACATGGTTAATGGCTCACTCCTGATACATTAGGAGTCTGGTTTGTCCCTCCTGTGCAATGTAAGTTCGGCCTGCTTCTCCTCCCTATCTGCTGGTCCATCTCTCCCTCTGAACTCCCCTCCTCTTCCTCTCTTGTGGGCACTCACGTGATGTCTGTAGACACGTCATCATCAACGTCACCTTCCCCATCACTAACAATAGAGATCTTGGAGTAGGCAGCAACAGCGGGCACCATCCTCCTTGGGCTGATCTGAGTACTGTCGTCAGACTGCTGAGTGCCGGCTGTTGCTACCTCCTCTTCCTGATCCAATGCCAAGAATGGCTGCGCATCCAAAATGTTTTCTGATGGATCGGAAAATAATTCCTGTGACTCAAGCGGAGGGTATATGGTGGTGGTGGTGTTGGTGACAAGCCACTCAACCAAGTCTGGTGCGTCCTTTGACGTAATCGAACGAACATTGTGCCACTTCCCACTTTGGCTTCAGCCTGGTGCTCCTGCCCTACCCCTACCACCCCTGCGGAAGGGCCTGCCTCTTCCTCTGCCTGTAATTTTTTAAATGACCCTGTGACAACAAAAGTCTCTAGCGAAGCGCAGTATATGTGGAAGAAGGTATATAACACCCTGCTTCAATTTGTCGTTTTGGGGGGGCCACTGGTTTATCGCACCAGTTATGAAACTTTTTTTCAGGAAATGTTGTCACTGTGTGTAGCAGAGGTAACGCAGCAAAAGCGACAACAATTCTGCAGTACCCAAATACACTATTCCTAAAGTATATTTTTAAATAACACCCCACTTCAATCTGACATTTTGGGGGGGCCACTGGTTTATCGCACCAGTTATGAAACTTTTTTTTCAGGATTTTTTTTTAGACACAGAAATTGATTTCAGTGATGATACTGTGACTGTGCCCACTGATGTGCGGACTTGGTGCTCGATTGTCTGCGGTACGGAGCATGTAGCGCCCCTAAGATTCCCGTTTACCGGAGCACCTGTTATCAAAGTGGATGTTGAGGATGACAACCCCTTGGCATACCTCCAACTCTTTTTGACTGATGAGGTTATTGAAAAAATTGTTAGAGACAAAAATCGGTACCAGGACTTATAAGCTGCTACCCATCAGAGGTTTTCAAGGAGCAGAAAGTGGGAAACAGTGACCAAAGAGGACATCTGGAAGTTTCTGGGCCCAATAATTCTTCAGGGAGTGGTGGGGAAACCCCTGCAGAAGTGGTATTGGACCACTAACAAGTTACTAGCCACTCCTTTTTTTGGCACGGTCATGTCGGAATACAAATTTTCTCTAATAATGAAATATTTTCACTTTGCAAATAATGAAGAATTTGATGAGACTTCTCATCCAGCTCCAAAACTCAAAAAGATTTACCGGACATGTCCGCTCGGCCGAAAGCCCTCGCATGCGTCGAAGTGATTCGACGCATGCGTGGAAGCATTGACCTTCCAGGGTCGCGCACGTCGCCGCGTCATCGTCGCGGCGACGGCACGGCCACGTCACCGCGTTCGCTGTCCGCGCGGAATTTGGTCTGATGGTGTGTACAACCATCAGACCAAAATCCAGCAGCGGACATGTCCGATGAAAACGGTCCGGCGGACCGTTTTCATCGGATTGTCCGCCCGTGTGTACGAGGCCTAAGTGGGTGCGAACTTATGCAAATGATGGCCTGAGCATGGAGCAGTTGATTAAGCCCGGCGTATCTTCCACGGAGCATGCGCAGTGATGTCGACGTATGATCGCTTCCTTGTGCGCATGCTCACAACTACACCGGCCGAACTTCCTGGTTTACGCCGGCCTACCGTCTTGCGCCAAGTGCATGAATACGCCAGACATGCGCCCGTCCGACGCAAAATTACATCCTGCTTTTTCCCCCCCTGAGCAAGGTAATTTTGCTTTTCTTTATTCCTGCTCTCTTTTGCTGTGCTATGGCTGCTCCAGTCAGCAAGAGGAAGAGACATTTTACTCCCCAGGAGAGGGCAATCGTGATTGCTGGCATTGAGAGATATGATACGTTCCTCCATGGTGCCCAGAGTCGGGATACCAGCCGCGCCAAGAAGCAGGAAATCCTGGATACGATAGCTTCTCAAGTTAATGCCCTTGGCAATGCCACCCGCAGCGCCCAGGACATTAACAAAAAAATGTATGACTTGAAGCTCCGTGTGCGGGAGAAGCTGTCCGCCATTTGGAAGCACCAGAGTGGCACGGGGGGTGGACCACCCTGCAACATTGTTTTGACCCCGGATGAGGAGATGGTCGCCCGGTGTATACAGAGGGAGTTGAGGGCTTCGATTCCCGTGACGATGCCTCGAGGACAGGTAAGTGTTTTATATCCCCTATTCGGGGTGTAGCATGTGAGGGGGTGGAAGGGAACTTGTGACAAGTGTGTGGGTCCCCCAACATGTGACTGCTTTATGTCATCCACAGATGTGCAGGAGGGAGCGGGCCCATCTGCTGGCGGTGGCCATCCCACCACATCGTCCCCGTAGCAACCTCAGCAAGACCCCCAAGATCCAGCGGGGGAGGGGAGTGCCCACACCTCTCCTCTCGAGGAGGTGGTGGAGAAGTCGGTGGACCTAGGGCAGATAGGTCTGATTATAGAGGAGTCCAGTGTCCTGCCTGGGCCCTCTCACAACTCCCCTCCCATCAGGGGAAGCCCCTCTGTGTCTGCCACCAGCAGGGGAACACCCTCAAGGGGCTCACCCTACACCCGCTGGCAGGCGTCTTCTGCCCCAAGAAAGGCGACACGGAAGACCAGGGGTGTAGCTATCAGTGTCCAGGACCAAATAGCCCTGGACCAGGGCCAGCAGACCCGGCATATGGGGGATCTAGCCGGGCACCTGCAGCAGATGGCACATAAGACTGGCCAAATCTATGATGCAGTGCTGGATGACAATTGCAATAGTTCTGCAGTGGTCACCTGTGTGGTGGACCTGGTGGCCAAGGTTGATAGCCTTACTGAGGCCGTCAACGCAAACACGGCTGCCATCCAAGAGGAGGGGAGACAGAGGCAGCGCAATCAGTGGCATAACATCACCCGCCAGCTAAGGATGCAGGCCGGATTGCCGTGGCCTTGGAGGGCAGGCAGCCATCACCTGCCAGGAGATGCCCACCCGGGGATGAGCCACCTCCAGATGTCCAACCCCCCCCCCACCCCAGGCTACCCCCAGACAGCTGAGGAGCCAGAAAGCTGCCACCAGGCACAGCCCCCGTCAGGCAAAATAATTGCCTTTATTTTTTTTTTACTATTATTTATATGCTCAGGTCATGAGTTTATTTTTTTATTTTTATTTATATGCTCAGATCATGAGTTTATTTTTATTTTTTTATTGATATGCTCAGGTCATGAGTTAATTTTTTTACTTTTAAAGCACACGGTGAGGAGTGCTGGCTACAGTGTGACTGGTGTGTGAATGGGGGGGTGACACTCCTGCCAGCAAAGGGGTGTCACCCTCGGTCGTTGGGGAGAAGTTATCCCCACGACCCGTGTCAATGTGGTATGAATGTACAGCGACATTATTGGAGCCTTGCTGTGGCGTTGCTGCTCCCAAGACCTGCATGGTGGACTTGGGCTAATCCAATATGATGTGGATGTGATGTGTGTGTGCTAGGGACCACAGTGGGGTGCATGCGTGCATTCTCCTTGTGCCATGATGAATGTGTGTGATTAACGTGCAAACATGTCTTCTGTGAGGCGTCTCCTGACTGCTGCTCCCTCAGCAGACGGGCTACCCTCGGTTAGGGGGGGACTGTGTGGTTCGGGGGTCAGGTCATCACATAGGTCAATCTCCAGGCCCTTTCTCATGGCGTAGTTGTGTAGAATGCAACATGCACCGATGATCTGGCACACAAAGTTTGGGGAATACAACAGGTTCCCCCCGGACTTATCCAGGCATCGGAAATGGGACTTCAGGAGGCCAAAGGTGCGTTCCACCACTGCACGGGTACGTATGTGTGCAGCATTGTAGTTTAGCTCTCCTGTGGTTTGGAGAGTCCGGTATGGAGTCATGAGATGGGGTCCAAGTGCATATGCAGAGTCACCTGGAAAGGAAAAGACAGGAGGATGTTAGTCGTGCATGTGCCCCTCGTGATGTCTGCATCATGGGGTCGGACAGTCATGCCTGACACCCATGTCACTCACCAACCAGCCAGCTGTCCCCATACACGTTTTGTTCAAAATCTGTTGGGATGTTGCTTTGACGGTATATGTAGCTGTCGTGGCTGGACCCTGGGTGTTTGGCACGGACGTGCCATATGAGGCATTGGGCATCGGCTATCACCTGTATGTTGATGGAATGCCAGTGCTTACGATTGCGGTATATGTGCTCTGTGTCACGGGGGGCCGTAGTGCCACATGTGTGCAATCAATGGCCCCCACGGTGCATGGGAATCTGGCAATTCTGTAGAAATCCTCCATTGCCTTCTGCTGCAAATGCTCCTGGGTGGGTCTGATGAAGTGGTGGGACATGCGTCTGAGGATTGCGGGGACAACCTGGTGCACACATCTGCTCATGGTGGATTGTGACATCCCAGCCAATACTCCACTTGTACGCTGAAAAGATCCACTTGCAAGAAAATGCAGTGTTGCCAGTACCTTGACCAGTGGCTGCACTGCATGTGCACGATGTGTCTTGCTGGTGATGTCATCGTGCAGGGTTCTGGCTAATTCTAGGATGGCATCAGGGCTGAATCTGAAGATGCGATACACCTCAGAATCACCCATGCCAAAGACGTCCATGGCCATGCGGTATATCCTCTCCCGTGCCCTCCTACGAGTCGGTAGACCCATTAGTAGTGCTAGGACCACGGCTGCCCCTGGCATGTTGGCACACAGATGTGTTGTCCTGCAAGTGTGGGTGCTCAGCTCGTCCGTAACGCTGCTGCTGTAGCTGCTCTCCAGCTGACCTGTGCACGCCTGGTGCAAAGATATTCCAGCTTTTTGATGGAATAACTTTAGGCCTGACGTACGACTTACGCGCACCGGGCGTAGCCTGCGTCAGGCGCACTTACATGCGTGAATCGGCATATCTCCCTCATTTGCATATTTGAATAGGAAATCAATGTGAGCACAAGATGCGTCGAGCGTAAATATGCGCCCACCATACGCCGGCGTAGGAAAGTTACGTCGGTCGGAGGAAGCTTATTTTCAGGCGTATCTTGTTCTGTGGGTACGGAACATAAATGGCGTAAGTCTTTCTGAATCTGGCTAAAAAGGTGGAAAAGACTCAATGGGGTAGATTCAGGTAGGACTTGCGCCGACGCATCTCGATATGCACCGCGTAAGTAAGAATTTGCGCCCACGCAAATATGCGGATGACCCAGAAAAAGAGATACGCCTGAAATTAGGCTGTGCGCATCTTGCGCTCCCATTGTTTTCCCTCAGCAATTATGCAAATGAGGAACAAACACTGATTCACAAACCTGCGCGTGTCAGCCGCAGTTTGCGCGCAAAGCGCGCAAGCTGTACGGGCAGCGCAAACTTGCTCCTCATAAAAGCTGGGGCAACTTAGCAACAGACATCCACAGGTCAGCTGGAGAGCAACTACAGCAGCACCGATACGGACGAGCTGAGCAAGCAGAGCACCCACACTTGCAGGACATTACATCTGTGTGCCAACATGCCAGGGGCAGCTATGGTTCTAGCAATACTACTGAGTGAACCGACTCGTAGGAGGGCACGGGAGAGGATATACCGAGTGCGCAGGAACGTCTTTGCCATGGGGGATTCGGAGGTGTTTTGCATGTTTAGATTCAGTCCTGAGGTCATCCTGGAATTAGCCACAACCCTGCACGATGACATCACCAGCAAGACACATCGTGGACATGCAGTGGAGCCACTGGTCAAGGTAGTGGCAACCCTGCATTTCCTGGCAAGTGGATCTTTTCAGCGTACAAGTGGAATTGTGGCTGGGATGTCACAATCCTCCATGAGCAGATGTGTGCACCAGGTTGTCCCTGCAATCCTCAGACGCATGTCCCACCACATCATCAAACCCACCCAGGAGGACCTGCGGCAGAAGGCAGTGACAGATTTCTATCAAATTGCCAGATTCCCACGCACTGTGGGGGCCATTGATTGCACACATGTGGCAATCAATGCAACCCGTGACATAGAGCACATATACTGCAATCGGAAGTACTGGCATTCAATCAATGTCCAGGTGATAGTCGATGCCCAAGGCCTCATATGGCACATCCGTGCCAAACACCCAGGGTCCTGCCATGACAGATTCATATACCGTCAGAGCCCCATCCCAACAGAATTTGAACAGAACGTGCATGGGGACAGCTGGCTGGTTGGTGAGTGACATGGGTGTCAGGCATGACTGCCCCCCCCCATGATGCAGACATCACGAGGGGCACATGCATGACTAACATCCTCCTGTCTTTTCCCTTCCAGGTGACTCTGCATATGCACTTGGACCCCATCTCATGACTCCATTCCGGAACCCCCAAACCCCAGGAGAGGAAAGATACAATGAAGCTCACGCACGTACCTGTGGAGTGGTGGAACGCACATTTGGCCTCCTGAAGTCCCGTTTCCGATGCCTGGATAAGTCTGGGGGTACCCTGTTCAGGGCCAGATTAAGAACATCATGGGCCTGGTGCTGAGGATTTTGGTGGGGCCTTTTAAAAATAATAAAAAAATGCGTGGGAATGACATGAACGCAGCCCGGCCAAGGCAAGTGACCAAAGGCACAGAACCCAGAAGTAAGACCCAGAAGCGCAGCACTGGAGGGCTCAGTCTGAAAATGTAAGTGTACACTAATGTGCTAATATGCTGTGCATACTTGTACGTTGTGGCATAACCTACCCCAGGGCCTCTAAAAAGTAGTAATGTCAGGAAAGTTTACTACCACTTTAATATCACAGGTTCCCAGGAGCCTCTCATGGGGCCCCCAACTGACCCAGTGGCCCTAAGTGCACAGTTGCCAACATTTAAGAAATATTTTCAGGGACACTTTTTTATATAAGTGCTATATTTAGAGTAGCTGAGATCCCCTATGTTACTCTATACATCATAGGCCCCGTACACACGAGAGGATCTATCCGCTGGAATTTATCCGCTGGAATCCAGTCCAGCGGATTGATCCGATGGTCTGTACAGACTCACCCGATCAATCCGTCCGATTCCCTCCCTCGCATGCGTCGTAATGATGCGACGCATGCGTGGAAGTCCTTATATGACAGCGTCGCGCACGTTGCCGCGTCATCATCGCAGCGACTGCGCGACACGTCACCGCGGAGGGAATTCCGCGCGGATTTTGATCTGATGGTTAGTACAACCATCAGATCAAAATCCGCCAGAGGATTTATCCACGGAAACGGTCCTCCGGATAAATCCTCTCGTGTGTACAAGGCCATAGTAGTAATCACAAAATTAAATGAGTACTAATAATGGGGCAGCACAAATATGAGAACTGAGATTTCCTTTAGTTGAACTAACAAAAGTGTGTCCATTCTAGAGCTGGTAACATTGAGGATATTCAGTATAATTTTAAAGAACTGTTTTTGTGGGTAAGCGACATAGGGGAGGAGTATGGACGGTATATAAGTGGGAAGTATGTGCAGGTGAGGGAGAGGAATGTGGAGGGTCTAACAGTGGGCACTATGTACAGGAGAGGAGTGCAAAGGGTACGGCAAAAGGCACTATACATACAGGAGAGGAGTGTGAAGGGTATGACAATGGGCAGTATGAACAGGAAGAGTGTGGGGGTATGACAGAGGGTAGTACGTACCAGAGAGAAGTGTGGAGGGTATGATGGGGCAGTATGTACAGGAGAGGAGTGTGGAGGGTATGACATTGGGCAGTATGTACAGGAGAGGAATGTGGACGGTATGACAGTGGGCACTATGTATAGGAGAGAAGTGTGGAGAGTATGACAGTGGGCACTATGTACAGGAGAGGAGTGTGGAGAGTATGACAGTGAGCACTATGTACAGGAGTGAAAGGATATTTAGGGACTGCGTAGTGGTTAAGCGGGTCATACATGGATTGAAATTACGCCAATTATGCAGAGACCAGCCATAGTCGATCTATGTATGGGCTAGCTGGTTTTACACAAGTCAATCTATTAATCGACTTGAGTACAACCAGCCGGTTTTTCCCAAAACAATCAGTGCTGCCAGCTATAGTTAGCAACACTGATCATTGTACTCACTGGCAGAACACAATAACACTGCAGGAGTGATTCCCCCATCCACAGGTCAGCAGGTGAGAGGGTGTGTGGGGACAGGCTGGGAGAGATACTAGTCAGTGGCTGGGTAGGCACTGGTAGTATCAGAGCCAGATACACACAGGTTACATACGCCACGATCGTTAGAGCGAGAACAATAATTCTAGTACTAGACCTCCTCTGTAACTCTAAACATGTAACCTAAAGCATCGCTTAGGATACCAAAAAAAATCGTGCTAACTTAACTAACTAGTTTTTTTTTAATGAATGAAAAAAACATGTTTGAAAAATTGCTGCGCAAATACCGTGCTAGAGCTGCACAATTAATCGTTAAAAAAATTGTGATCTCGAGTCAACCCCCCTGATGATCTCCAATGCAGAGTTTGCCGATTCTTTCATATAACAAATGGAAAGACTTTCAGCTACAGTTTTGTTCAAAATTTTTAACCCCCCAATGCTGTAAAGGGTTTTAGGGAATTTAGTGTACATTTGTAATTGTATTCAGAATGAAATCCTACAAGGACTTCCTAAAGAACCATATGCAACTAAAATGACATCAATTGGTTTTGTAATACAGTAGTAAATGTTTATTTTGTGAATTCTTCATTTACACAATTATTCAACCCCTTAAAGACTACCACTCTGAAGAAGTTCATTGAAGTGTTTTCAATCAGGTATTGAAAACACCTGTGGATGTCAGGGAGCAGCAATAAAGCCTAATAAGCACCAATTAGGCAGCTTTAAAATGACTGTGATACTCAGCTCCTTCTAGACATTTACTGGTGTGGTTACAAACATGGTGAAGTCAAGAGAATGGTCCAGGAAGACAAGAGAAGAGGTGATTACTCTTCACAGGAAGGGCAATGGCAATAAGAAGATTGCAAAGATGTTAAACATACCAAGAGACACCATAGGAAGCATCATTCGCAAATTCAAGGCAAAGGGCACTGTTGAAACGCTACCTGGTCGTGGCAGAGAGAAGATGCTGACTTTGACTGCTGTGCGCTACCTGAAGCGTAGAGTGGAGAAAAGTCCCTGTGTGACTGCTGAGGAACTGAGAAAAGATTTGTCAGATGTGGGTACTGAAGTTTCTGCTCAGACAATACGGCGCACACTGCGTAATGAAGGCCTCCATGCCAGAACTCCCAGGCGCACCCCCTTGCTGTCTCCAAAGAATAAGAAGAGTCGACTGCAGTATGCCAAAAGTCATGTGGACAAACCACAGAAGTTTTGGGATTGTGTTCTGTGGACTGATATAAAAAATGAGAACTGTTTGGGCCCATGGATCAACGCTATGTTTGGAGGATGAAGAACAAGGCCTATGATGAAAAGAACACCTTGCCTACTGTGAAGCATGGCGGGGGGTCAATCATGCTTTGGGGCTGTTTTGCTTCTGCAGGTACAGGGAAGCTTCAGCGTGTGCAAGGTACCATGAATTCTCTTCAGTACCAGGAGATATTGGATGACAATGTGATGCAGTCCGTCACAAACCTGAGGCTTGGGAGACGTTGGACCTTTCAACAGGACAATGATCCCAAGCATACCTCCATGTCCACTAGAGCATGGTTGCAGATTAAAGGCTGGAACATTTTGGAGTGGCCATCGCAGTCACCAGACTTAAATCCGATTGAGAACCTCTGGTGGGACTTAAAGAAAGCAGTTGCAGTGCGCAAGCCTAAGAATGTGACTGAACTGGAGGCTTTTGCCCATGACGAATGGGCGAAGATACCCGTAGATCGCTGCAAGACACTTGTGTCAAGCTATGCTTCACGTTTAAAAGCTGTTATAACTGTAAAAGGATGTTGTACTAAGTACTAAGATTGAATGTCACTTGGGGGTTGAATAAAACTGATAATGATGTGAGCACAGAAAAGACATTTGTGGTTATTTCATTATAAATGTTATGTTATATTTGTCTGACCTACACGTGCCTCTTTGATTTAACTGTAAGCAGGATGACTGAATGATCAAAATCAATGTCAAACTGGCCAAAACAATCAATTTCAGTGGGGGTTGAATAATTTTGAATACAACTGTATCAAAAGAAAATAACTGGGCAGTCTGCCAAGTTTTTAACAGGAAACATTGTAACTAACCTTCCTTCTTAGATCAAAGGGATACACTTCTGTGTGTAAAGAAAAAATCTGGGCAGTCTGCCAAGTTTGTAAACAAAATGAAACATTGTAACTAACTTCCTTCTTAGATCAAACTTCTGTGTGTAAATGTGGGAAATGTAACCACTTAAAGTCCAACACTTGTTTCTTAAGTTAAAACACAATATTATTTGCTAGAAAATAACTTGGAACCGCCAAACATTATATATATTTTAGCAGAGACTCTTGGGAATACAATGGCAATTGCTGCATTATTCTATGTCACACTGCATTTGCCCACTTCAATGAATAATAAAAACCATAAAAACAAAACAGTGAAGTTAGCCCATTTTTTTTTTGTTTGTTTTAATGTGAAAGATGATGTTACGCCGCAAGAATCGTGAGAGAATCGTGATCAATCTTCTAAGAAAAAAAATTGCAATTCTCATTTTAGCCAGAATCGTGCAGCTCTATACCGTGCAACATAAAAAGTGCAAAGACCACCATAGAGTAATTTTCTAGCAAAAAACAAATTATGATTTTTACATGTAGTAGAGAAGTGTCAGAATTGGCCTGGGTGGCAAGGGGTTAATTACCATGAGTAATATACAAATAATTATTATAAGCCCTGTGATCCTATCAGTTTGCTGCAGTGTGTCAGCTTGCATTTATATTGGCCGCTCTGAATGTAGCTTCTGACAGGCTGTGCAAGCAGGCCCGTATCTCCGGAACCATAAATGATAGCTGTCCCATATTTTGACCAGTTGTGGGGTAGGTCTTCCCCTGCCTACCCCCCAAATGTGGGGTTTCTGTGACCTCTGGTTGTCGAGCTACAACCCCCGAAGTCAATCTTCTTTCTTTTTTTTCTTTTTTTTTTTAGATTTTTTTTTGTTTTGGGGGGGCAAATGGGCCTATCTTGGGAAAGGGGCCTGGAGCTGCAGCTCCATCAGCCCCCCTGTTAATCCGGCCCTGCCCATTGTCATACCCTTCACACTCCTCTCCTGTACATAGTGCCTTTTGCCGTACCCTTTGCACTCCTCTCCTGTACATAGTGCCCACTCTTAGACCCTCCACATTCCTCTCCCTCACCTGCACATACTTCCCACTTATATACCGTCTATACTCCTCCCCTATGTCGCTTACCCACAAAAACAGTTCTTTAAAATTATACTGAATATCCTCACTGTTACCAGCTCTAGAATGGACACACTTTTGTTAGTTCAACTAAAGGAAATCTCAGTTCTCATATTTGTTCTGCCCCATTATTAGTACTCATTTAATTTTGTGATTACTACTATGATGTATAGAGGAACATAGGGGATCTCAGCTACTCTAAATATAGCACTTATATAAAAAAGTGTCCCTGAAAATATTTTTTAAATGTTGGCAACTGTGCACTTAGGGCCACTGGGTCAGTTGGGGGCCCCATGAGAGGCACCTGGGAACCTGTCATATTAAAGTGGTAGTAAACTTTCCTGACATTACTACTTTTTAGAGGCCCTGGGGTAGGTTATGCCACAACGTACAAGTATGCACAGCATATTAGCACATTAGTGTACACTTACATTTTCAGACTGAGCCCTCCAGTGCTGCGCTGTGATGAATCAGGCGGGGCCCGGGCACTTCCATCTTCACCCGGTCTTACTTCTGTGTTCTGTGCCTTTGGTCACTTGCCTTGGCCGGGCTGCGTTCATGTCATTCCCACGCATTTTTTTATTATTTTTTAAAAGGCCCCACCAAAATCCTCAGCACCAGGCCCATGATGTTCTTAATCTGGCCCTGCATGCTAGTACCGGAAGAGAGGCAGGAGAGTGGAGGACAGACATCCCAAGCCTCGGGATGATGAAACCAAGTGTAGTACTGGATCATTGAGTAGGAGCATAGTCAAACAAGCTGGTGGCAGACACTTGTTGAGACAGAAGACAGAGCAGCCCGAGTGATGGCAATGGTAAGGCTGCATTAATGGCAATGTTAAGGCTGCAATAATGGCAGTGTTAAGGCTGCATTCATGGCAATGGTCAGGGTGCATTTATGGCACAGGTCAGGCTGCATTTATGGCACAGGTCAGGCTGCATTTCATGGGCACTGGTAAATATTTTAGTACACCATTTGGTTCAGAATATATTTTTTTATTGTTTTCCTCCTCCAAAACCTAGGTGCGCCTTATGGTCAGGTGTGTCTTATGGAGCGAAAAATACGGCATATCTCTCTCTAGAGTCCATACCTCTCTTAATACAAGAAAGGACTTTGCTCGCTTTGGAAACCGCAGCTTGGCATTGCATGCCATTATTGAGCTTATGATCTACCAAAATCCCCAGATCCTTCTTCCCAGTTGTACTTCCCCTAGTATGTATGATGCATGCATATTCTTAGCCCCAAGTGCATTACTTTACATTTATCAACATCAAACCTATAAATGGTAATTTTCTTTTAGCTTAATACATTGGGTGAATATTCACTATAAATTTATAAAACTCACTAAAAAATAAGGAAAGTAAAAAAAAAAAAAAGGACATTTGCTTGCATATTATTAGATAATGGAAATCAGCAGAGTTTAACCTAATTCCATAAGTTAAGGAGAAAGTCCCTTGCAAACTGAACAGCATATTTGCCTTTGGTAAATCAATCCCACTGAAGGTTTAGTAAATGAGGAAATATATAGGATGGACAGAACAGAACAAGGTGGAAGATACAGAAAGAATGGGATGTAGAAAACAAGATAAGATGGACAGGTTAGGAATGTTTTACCATCACTTGTGCAACTTAAGCAATCATTTCTTACCTTATAGCAGAGTGGACTCATTCAAGAAAATATATGCATGATATACACTGTATGATCGACCATTTGTTAGTGCAAGACAATAAACATGACAGGTAACACCTTCCTCTTCATACCGCTTATAAAAACATTTAGTTTAAAAATAATAAACATTTCTGTGATCTGTGTTGCAGTAAACTGTACCTACTTTTACAGTGCCATAAAATAAATCCATGCCAGTCTTTTTATATAAGGTATGTTCCAGTGACAGTTTATGTGTGCACCCTAATGTACTAAATGATACGTTTCAATATAATAATAGGTCTGACCATGTTATTATGCAAAACCATTATAATTATCACTACAGTAGGATGCAATTTTGGGAAGATCTACAGAGGATGCATGAATTTGATGATGTTGTTGATTTTGGTTGATGAGTAAAGTCAGTATTCTATAGATAAAGATAATTAGATGTTGCAGGAGGAAGTTTTAATGTATGCTCAAGGGAAGTCCTGTCTGATTCCTCAAAGCCACAGTCAATGCAGGAATTAAAGGGTCACTAAAGGAATTTTTTTTTTTAGCTAAATAGCTTCCTTTACCTTGCTGCAGTCCTGGTTTCATGTCCTCATTGTTCGTTTTTGCTTTGATGTTGCTGTAAATCCTCTCTGTTCTGGACACTTCCTGGTTGCCTGTTTCCTGATAACCACAGTACTGGGAGATTTCTCACTGTGGTCACTAATCAAGGAGGTGTGATTACTGTGTGTAAAACTAAACTGGATTGGTGCTGAGGAGTTTTAGACAAAGTATCACTGCTCTCTATTGGCTGACTGCCCTCTAGTGGCTCTCTGTACATCAGAGAACCAGGAAACAACAGCAAAAACGAAACTACACTGCATGCACATTATATGATTGTTTTTTTATCTATTTTTAATCATTTTTAAAAGGAATCAGTTAACTATTATGTCTCTATGCCCTGTAAACAGTCATTTCAGCTAAAAAAAAAATTTCCTTTAGTGACCCTTTAAAGGTAAACTCTAGGTTGTAAAGTTATTTTCCATTGATGCTAATATATATATACGGTATATATATATATATATATATATATATATATATATATATATATATATTCTTTACCATCACAGCAGCACCATTTTATTTTTAGATTTCCCAGAATCCTCTCTCCTTAGTTTATTTAATTGGTTAACTGTCTCTTTAAGATTACTGGACAGAGCTTGAAGGAAAGATGTCATGCAAGAGATATAAATAGAACAGCGAACATTATGGGGTGTTCGCAGCAAATTTGATTGTCTAAATCTATGTACCGTATTTATCGGCATACACCACGCACTTTTTTCCCCTTAAAATAAGGGGAAAATCGTGGGTATGCGATATACGGCGATACCCGCTTCCCGCGCTGTGTTTGAACGCCGCCGCCGACATATACCGAGCGCAGTACACTCGGGTACACTCGGCCAGGCTCGGCTCCGCTTGCGGTCACGCCCTGTGCCGCCTCCTAGCCTTTATGCGAGAGGAGCCCAGCGTGGCCGAGTGTACTGCGCTTGGTATATGTCGGCGGCAGCATTCAAACACAGCGCGGGAAGCTGGGATCGGCTCAAAAACAGCGTGGGAGAAGCGGGGAGGACACCACCAAGGCCGCAGACGGACGCCGACGAGGGGCATTCAAACTGTAAGTATTTTCTTTTTTTTCCTGAAATTTCCCTTCTAGGTTGGGGGTGCGCGCTATACGCCAGTGCGCGCTATATGACGATAAATACGGTAAGTGAGCATTTCTCCTTTGCTGAGATAATCCATCCACCTCACAGGTGTGGCATATCAAGTTGCCGATTAGACAGCATATTTAGTGACCACCATTTGCCTCACACAATGCAGCACATCTGCTTCACATAGAGTTGATTAGGTTGTTGATTGTGGCCTATGGAATGTTGGCCCATTCCTCTTCAATGGCTGTGCAAAATTGCTGTATATTGTCAGGAACTGGTATAGATTTTGGGGGGGGGGGACTCCACTCCATTTTTTTTACATTTTGGCGTGGAGTTCCCCTTAAAATTCATACTAGACCCGAAGGGGACCCCACGCTGTTTTTTTTTGTTGGTGTGGAGTTCTCCTTAATATTGGGGGGGGGGGCTCATTGATTTTTATCTATATTGCCAGTACCTGGCAATACATTACAGCCGCAAGCAAATTTGAATACAATTTTTTCCTTTTAGAAATTTCATTTTGTTACGACAGAGTAAAACACATGAGAAAGATGTGCCACTTTACAGGCAGACTAGGGGGACCCCCCAGGAACAATATTTAAAGGAATATTTCATTTTTATTGTTTCACTTTAAGCATTATTAAAGTCACTGCTCCTAAAAAAAGGCCATTTTAAAAACTTTTTTTTGCATTGATACATGTCCCCTGGGGCAGGACCCGGGTTCTCAAACACTTTTTATGGCAATAACTTGCATATAAGTAAGCATTTAAAATTAACACTTTTGATTTTCACGCTTGTGTCCCATAGACTTTAACGGTGTTCACATGTTCGCACAAATCTTTTGTCTGTTTGCATGTTCTGGTGCAAACCGAACCTGGGGGGGGGGGGTTTGGCTCATCTCTACATCTGGGTAGTGATGACAATGATCATTCTTCTAAAGGGAAGTAATTAAATGCTCTCAGTTGAAATTTGCTCCCCTAACATTACTTAAATGTTGTCCATGAGGAAATAGCTCTAGCAGTAGACGTCACGTAAGAGTGATTGTGGGGCAGGTCAAGCTTAACTTTTCTATCAGTAAGTCTTTAAAAAAAAAACAAAGAAAAATACCCTCTATTGGTAGCGTAAAAAGATGAGCTAATCTTATCACCAAGGCGTCAAGTGGGAAAGCTCTAAGATTGAAGGTTTCATGACCTTGTGCGTAAAAGACTGTGCTGATCTGGGTGACATTGTTGCTGCAAGGAGATAATGTAACAGGCGCTCCTCGTGCCGTCTTTTTCCCTAGTGCGTTCCACGCTGGAACGCATTACGGCAACTGCGCAATGACGTCATTGCCCGGCACCACATGCGTTCCACTGTGGAACGCGGAAGTGCGCCGCAAATCGCCGGTTTTCTTGAATTCAGTGCTTACAGGCATTCACAGGCCATAGAAACCTTGTTCTATTATTGTCAGCCGTAGCTCGGTCACGCTACAAACAATGGTGCCATCGCTCCCCATGCTGCAACAACTGACCAGCCTGCAACTTCTGCATTAAAGGATCAGTAAAGGAAAACATTTTTTTGGCTAAATAGCTTCTTTTACCTTATAGCAGTCCTGCTTTCATGTCCTCATTGTTCATTTTTGCTTTGAAGTTGCTGTAATCCTTTGGTGACCTCCACACTTCCTGCTTGTCTGTTTCCTTATTAAAAAACGAATGGGAGCTTTTCACTGTGGTCCAAGACGTGCTCGCCCCCTTCCTTTGAACTACAGCACTGCATCTGAACGTGAACCAGAGACTTCAAGGGGGTGTGAGCATTGTGTGTCTAAAAGACCATAGTACCTCCTCCCTTTGAATAACTTTTGTTTATTTCCCCTGCACTTCCCTGTCTGGACCCTGCCCCCTTGCTTTCTGGCTCTGTATGGCTGTGTGGGTGGGTTTCAGACCATGAATAATAATCGTTGGGAGGTATAGTGGGCGGTTTATTCAAATAGTGTGAACGAGCGCTCCTGCCAGTTTCTTTATACTGCGCATGCGGGATGCGCAAAGGATACTGGGAAATGTAGTTCCCAGCACTACGGCGACGTCATACAGGAAATAAAAAGAAGAAACCAAAATCGAAACCACAGGCAAGTTACATGATGGAATATAATTACTTTTTAAACGTTTTTAAAAGGAATGAGTAAACTATTCTGTCTGTATTCATTGCAGACAGACATTTTAGCCCAATTTTTTTTTCTTTACTGATCCTTTAATGCTGCTACATTAATTACAACAGACTGCCATTGCCGGGACAACCTTTGAGATCTTCCTTGCTGACACCCTACACTATGGAATTCCTTGTTGCTACACTGAAGCCCTGCTAACGGATAAGTAACAATTGTGTCACTTGTAGTTCTATAGAAAGATCTGCTGCATACTTTTCATCTAATACAATTGCTGTTATTTATTATGGCTTGTGGCTATTAACATACAACTTGGGATAGACTGTTGTGCTTATGACCGTTTGCTAAGGAATATCTTTAAGGGACATCTACTCTCAAATTACCTGAGCTAGATTTGCCTCTCATATGCAACTATTAGTTGTCTCTACAACTCCTATTTACTATGTGCTTGACATAAGTGTTATTTGCTTATGGGCCTTGCCCTAACTTGCTGAACATGTTCGCTCTAACTTTTCTATGCTAAGGGTTGAAATCCCTTAGTGGCCTAATGCATCTCTATTAGCTAGATTCAGGTAGATGGGCGCATATTTGTGCCAGCGTAACGCAACGTATATGCGCTACGCCGCATATACAGAGAGCATAATACATGATTCACAAAGCACTTGCTCTCCAAGTTGCGCTGGCGTAACCTAAATTTGAAGGCGTAAGCTGGTGTAAGTGTAAGTGGGTGTGAACTTATGCAAATGATGGCCTGAGCGTGGAACAGTGGATTATGCCCGGCGTATCTTCAACGGAGCATGCGCAGTGATGTCGAAGTATGATTACTTCCTTGTGTGCATGCTCACAACTGCGCCGGCCCAACTTCCTGGTATATGCCGGCCTACCGGCTTACGCCGAGCGCATAAATACGCCCAGACATGCGCCCGTCCGACGCAAAATTACATCCTGCTTCCCCTCCCCCCCTGAGCAAGGTAATTTTGCTGGTCCTTAGTTCTTGCCTCTTTTGCTGTACTATGGCTGCTCCAGTCAGCAAAAGAAAGAGGATTTTTTCAGCACAGGAGAGGGCAATTGTGATTTCTGCTATGGAGCAATATGATCGGTTCCTCCATGGTGCGGAGAGTCGCAATACCACCCGCGCCAGGATACAAGAAATCTTGGACACTATTGCCACTCAGGTTAATGCCCTTGGCAATGCCACCCGCAGCGGCAAGGACATAAACAAAAAAATAAATGATCTGAGGCTCCGTGTGCGGAAGAAGCTTACCGCAATTCGTAAACACCAGAGTGGCACGGGGGTGGACCACCCTGCAACATTGTGTTGACCCCGGATGAGGAGAAGGTCGCCCAGTGTATGCAGAGGGAGCATTTGGAGGGCGTGGATGGCTTTGATTCCCGGGATGATGCCTCGAGGACAGGTAAGTGTTTTATATCCCCTATTCGGGGTGTAGCATGTGAGGGGGTGGAAGGGAACTTGTGACAAGTGTGTGGGTCCCCCAACATGTGACTGCTTTATGTCATCCACAGATGTGCAGGAGGGAGCGGGGCCATCTGCTGGCGGTGGCCGTACCACCACATTGTCCCCGGAGCAGCCTCAGCAAGACCCCCAAGATCCTGCGGTGGAGGGGACTGTCCACACCTCTCCTCTCGAGGAGGTGGTGGAGGAGTCAGTGGACCTTGGCCAGCTCAGCCTCTTTATAGAGTAGTCCAGTTTTATGGCTGGGCCCTCTCACACCTCCACCCCCATGAGGGGAAGCCCCTCTGCGTCTCCCACCAGCAGGGGAACCACCTCAAGGGGCTCACCCTACATCCGCTCGATTGCATCTTCTGCCCCAAGAAAGGCGACACGTAAGACTAGGGGTGTAGCTGTCAATGTCCAGGACCAAATAGCCCTGGACCAGAGCCAGCAGACCCGGCATATGGGGGATATAGCCGGGCACCTGCAGCAGATGGCACATAAGGCTGGCCAAATCCATGATGCAGTGCTGGATGGCAATTGTAACAGCTCTGCAGTGGCCACCTGTGTGGTGGACCTGCAGGCCACCACTGTCAACCTGGTGGACAAGGTTGATAGCCTTATTGAGGCCGTAAACGCCAACACGGCTACCATCCAGGAGGAGGGGAGGCAGAGGCAACGCAATCAGCGGTCTAACCTCACCCAAACCAACCTGTTCCTCAGCCGGATTGCCGTGGCCTTGGAGGGCAGGCAGCCATCACCTGCCAGGAGTGGCCCACCCGGGGATGAGCCACCTCCAGATGTCCCACCCCCCCACACCCAGGCTCCCCCCAGGCAGCTGAGGAGCCAGAGAGGTGCCAGCAGGCGCAGCCGCCATCAGGCAAAATAAGTGCCTGTATTTTTTTGGGACTATTATTTATATGCTCAGGACATGAGTTTTTTTTTATTATTTGATTCATATGCTCAGGTCATGAGTTTTTTTTATTATTTGATTCATATGCTCAGGTCATGAGTTTTTATTTTTATTTTGAAAACACACGGTGAGGAGTGCTGCTACAGTGTGACTGGTGTGTGAATGTGGGGGGGGGGTGACACTCCTGCCAGCAAAGGGGTGTCACCCTCGGTCATGGGGGGGTTATCCCCACGACCCGTGTGAATGTAGTATGAATGTGCAGCGACATAATTAGAGCCTTGGCGTGGCATTGCTGCTCCCAAGTCCTGAATGGTGGACTTGGGCTAATCCAATGTGATGTGGATGGGGTGTGTGCTAGGGACCACAGTGGTGTGCATGCGTGCATTCTCCTTGTGCCATGATGAATGTGTGTGTTTAACGTGCAAAGATGTCTTCTGTGAGGCGTCTTCTGACTGCTGCTCCCTCAGCAGACGGGGTACCCTCGGTTAGGGGGAGACTGTGTGGTTCGGGGGTCATGTCATCACGTAGTTCAATCTCCATGCCCTTTCTCATGGTGAAGTTGTGTAATATGCAACATGCACCGATGATCTGGCACACAAAGTTTGGGGAATACAACAGGGTCCCCCCAGACTTATCCAGGCATCAGAAACGGGACTTCAGGAGGCCAAAGGTGCGTTCCACCACTGCACGGGTACGTATGTGTGCAGCATTGTAGTTTTGCTGTCCTGTGGTTTGGGGAGTCCGGTATGGAGTCATGAGATGGGGTCCAAGTGCATATGCAGAGTCACCTGGAAGGGAAAAGACAGGAGGATGTTAGTCGTGCATGTGCCCCTCGTGATGTCTGCATCATGGGGGCGGACAGTCATGCCTGACACCCATGTCACTCACCAACCAGCCAGCTGTTCCCATACACGTTTTGTTCCAAATCTGTTGGGATGGTGCTTTGACGGTATATGTAGCTGTCGTGGCTGGACCCCGGGTGTTTGGCACAGACGTGCCATATGAGGCATTGGGCATTGGCTATCACCTGTACGTTGATGGAATGCCAATGCTTACGATTGCGGTATACGTGCTCTGTGTCACGGGGGGGGGGGGGGGGCGTAGTGCCACATGTGTGCAATCAATGGCCCCCACGGTGCGTGGGAATCTTGCAATTCTGTAGAAATCTTCCATTGCCTTCTGCCGCAGATGCTCCTGGGTGGGTCTGATGAAGTGGTGGGACATGCGTCTGAGGATTGCGGGGACAACCTGGTGCACGCATCTGCTTATGGTGGATTGTGACATCCCAGCCACTACTCCACTTGTACGCTGAAAAGATCCACTAGCGAGGAAATGCAGTGTTGCCAGTACCTTGACCAGTGGCTGCACTGCATGTGCACAATGTGTCTTGCTGGTGATGTCTTCATGCAGGGTTGTGGCTAATTCTAGGATGGCATCAGGGCTGAATCTGAAGATGCGATACACCTCCGATTCCCCCATGCCAAAGACGTTCATGCGCGTTCGGTATATCCTCTCCCGTGCCCTCCTACGAGTCGGTGGACCCATTAGTAGTGCTAGGAGCACGCCTGCCCCTGGCATGTTGGCACACAGATGTGTTGTCCTGCAAGTGTGGGTGCTCAGCTTGCTCAGCTCGTCCGTAACAGTGCTGCTATAGCTGCTCTCCAGCTGACCTGTGCATGCCTGGTGCAAAGATATTCCAGCTTTTTGATGGAATAACTTTAGGCCTGACGTACGACTTACGCGCACCGGGCGTAGCCTGCGTCGGGCGCACTTAAATGCGTGAATCGGCGTATCTCCCTCATTTGCATATTTGAATAGGAAATCAATGTGAGCGCAAGATGCGTCAAGCGTAAATATGTGCCCAAATACTTGCTAGAACTCTGAGAGAACAGAAGTTAAGCAATTATATCCCCCAGATTAGGACATCTAAAAACTCCAAAGTAACAAAACCACAAAATATAGCTAAAGAATTCCAGAAATACTACCATGCCCTATATACTCTGCAGAAAAACCCACTAAGAATAGACCAGATAGAACAATACCTTCTGAAATCAATGCCTAGACTATCGGAGGGAGTTAAGGAGAAACTAGAGGAACCTATTACCAAAAAAGAAGTAGAGGAAGCGATAGTAGCAATGAAAGTAGGGAAAGCACCTGGGCCAGATGGCTTCACAGTTCAATATTACTGAACATTCCACCCTTTACTATTGGAACACATGACAAAATTATTCAACGCACTAGGGTCTACAGCAGAGTTAACAAAAGAAACTTTATTGGCATACATTGCGCTGATTCCGAAAGAGGGAAAGGATTCAGCCCTCTGTGGGAGTTATCGCCCAATCTCCCTCCTAAATCAGGATCTTAAATTATTCGCAAAGATTCTAGCGAATAGGATCCAGGGGTACTTGCCAGATCTCATACACCTAGATCAGGTGGGATTTATCCCTGAACGGGAAGCTCGGGATAATACCACCAAAGTTATTAATTTACTTCAAGTAATGAATAAAGCTAAGACGCAATCGTTTTTTTTTTTAATACGGATGCTGAAAAAGCCTTTGACAGGGTGAATTGGGAATACATGCAAACGGTGTTGCAATACATTGGTTTTGGGAATAAATCATTACAATGGATATCGGCCATT
This sequence comes from Rana temporaria, assembly GCF_905171775.1. NCBI lineage: Eukaryota > Metazoa > Chordata > Amphibia > Anura > Ranidae > Rana > Rana temporaria. Next base: position 87,329,134 of record NC_053501.1, on the reverse strand, counting down.
TACTCATGCCCATCGGCCCGAGTAAGGGTCAAAGGAATATTCTCAGAAACTTTTGATATATCAAATGGGACAAGGCAGGGATGCCCTCTGTCCCCATTACTTTTTGCCCTGTCGTTAGAACCCTTTCTATGTATGGTTCGATTGAACCAAGACATAGAGGGAATACAAATAAAGAACATGCAGTGTAAAATTTCTGCATATGCAGACGACATGTTATTTACACTTAGTAATCCAGTGTTCATATTACCGGAATTGATGAGGGAATTTGATCAATTTAGCGAGATCTCAAATTTACACATCAATTTTAATAAATCTGAGGCAATGTCGGTTAACCTGGCACAAACTTTAACAGAACAATTAAAGGGAAAATTTTAATTCAAATGGACAGACAGGGCCCTAACATACTTGGGCACATATATTCCAATGAATGTAACAAGGATTTTTGAGTTAAATTTCCCACCGCTATTACAGAAGGTTAAACTGTTACTGAATAAATGTAATCCAGGATACCATACATGGCTTGGGCGATGTAACATAATAAAAATGAGTATTCCTCCCAAATTCTTATACTTATTTCAAACACTGCCAATTTATATCCCGTTAAGTTTCTTTAAACAATGCCAGAAGATTATATTTGAGTTTATATGGGCACATAAACATCCCAGGATACAGCATAAACAACTGACTCTTATTAAAGCACAAGGTGGTTTAGCAGTACCGGATCTACGGAAATATTATCAGGCGGTACATCTTAACAGAGTCATAGATTGGAATAGGTATAGGGAATCTAAAATATGGGTTCAGATAGAGCAATCCCAATCACAGATCCGAATTAGCGGAGCCCCCTGGTGCTACCCGATATTACCTAGAGAGATGAAGGAACACCCGGTGTGGGAAATACAGCGAAACTTTGCGCAACATTGTTCCCCACGTTGGGGATAGATCCTGTAACCTCGCCGTTATATCCGATCCTAGGTAACCCTAAATTTCAACCAGGATGCGAGGGAAATGATTTTCGACAGCTGGCCGAAAGTGGATGCATTCATGCATCCAGTTTTATACAGGATATGGCGTGGCTGACGATAGAAGAAATGACCAAACAAGGGAGTAGAGTGGGGCTTAAATTTTGGAATGCGCTTCAACTTGCCCATTTTCTTAATGTACTTCCGGAACCTGAGAGGTTTTGTAGACCTCTTGCTAGCTTTGACAATCTCTGCAATGGAAAGGAAAGGATAGCTCATACACTTTCAGTGTGTTATGGAATACTACTAAAACAACCAGAAGGATTCCCACTGAAATTTATACAGGAATGGGAGAGAGAAATGGGAAGAAGTTTTGATTGGGTGCAGCAACAGAAGATGTGCAGATTGATACATGAGACATCAAGGTGCTCCAGAATTCAGGAAACAAACTTTAAGATTTTTACTAGATGGTATAAAACACCGGAAAAAATAAATACAATTTTCCCAGATGTACCAGATACATGCTGGAGATGTCAGGAAAATAAAGGAACAATGCTGCATATCTTCTGGGACTGCCCCAAGCTAAAAATCTTCTGGAGAGAGATTCTGCGAATCATACAACGGCTTACAGATTTCGTTTTAAAAGAGGACCCAGCTCTGTGCCTTCTTCACGTAAATGACATACCAGAGAAAAGATACAAAGAATCTCTTGCCTGCTATTTATTAGACGCAGCAAAAACCTGTATACCATTAAAATGGAAATCAACAGTAGCTCCTACAATACAAATGTGGGCCTGTAAAGTAAAGGAGATAAGCAGGTTGGAAGACTTGGTTCTTTCATCACGTCACCAACTAGAAAATTACTTAAAGATCTGGGCGCCCTGGAATTCCTTTCTGGCTTCAGAGGAGGGAGGATCCCTCCTCGAAGTGGTTTAACCCATAAGAGACATGAATAGGGCATAGGTATAAAACATGAATAGGGACGACATTCCGACGACGGGTCTGGAGGAGGGAGAGGAGAGGGAGGGGACTCGGGGGGGGGGGTTTGGGGGGGTAAGGGGAAGTAGGGGGAATTAGGAGGGTTTAGATAGTCGGTAGCCGATGCAGAGTGAGGGGTAGCCAAAGTCAGGAAACCCGGAGGACAATCAGAAGGGTGGAGACCCCCGAGAGGGGTAGGCTAAATAGAGCCTATACCGGGGGGTCCCCACTCGGTTTTTCCTTTTTTTTTTTTTTATTCTCACTTGCTGTTAATTTAAGTGGCTGAAGTATTGGTTGATGGTACAACAAGATGTGTTTACATTGAATGCCCTTAACGTGTATCTGCCTATCTTTTTGAAAACAAATAAAATATATAAATATGCGCCCAAGATACGCCGGCGTAGGAAAGTTGCGTCGGTCGGAGGAAGCCTATTTTCAGGCGTATCTTGTTCTGTGGGTACGGAACATATATGCGCCAGCGCATATTTGCACTTACGCCGCGCATCTGTAGATACGCCGGCCTAACTCTCTCTGAATCTAGCTATATATGTTTAACCACTTAAGGACCCCTTCACGCCGATATATGTCGGCAGAATGGCACGGCTGGGCACATCAACGTACCTGTACGTTGCCCTTTAAGCCCAGCCGTGGGGTCGCGCGCAGGTGCACGCGACCCGGTCCGAAGCTCTGTGAGCGAGGCTGCGGGACTCGCGGACCCGATCGCCACTGGAGTCCCACGATCGGTCCCCAGAGCTGAAGAACGGGGAGAGCTGTGTGTAAACACAGCTTCCCCGTTCTTCACTGTGGCGCCGTCATTGATCGTGTGTTCCCTTATATAGGGAATCACAATCGATGATGTCACACCTACAGCCACACCCCCCCTACAGTTATAAACACAGATGAGGTCATACATAACCCCATCAGCGCCCCCATGTGGTTAACTCCCAAACTGCAATTGCCATTTTCACAGTAAACAATGCATTTTAAATGCATTTTTTGCTGTGAAAATGACAATGGTCCCAAAAATGTGTCAAAAAGTGTCCGAAGTGTCCGCCATAATGTTGCAGTCACGAAAAAAATCGCTGATCGCCGCCATTAGTAGTAAAAAAATATTTTTTTATAAAAATGCATTAAAACTATCCCCTATTTTGTAAACACTATAAATTTTGCGCAAACCAACCGATAAACGCAATTTTTTTTTTACCAAAAATAGGTAGAAGAATACGTATCGGCTTAAACTGAGGAAAAAAAATGTATATATTTTTGGGGGATATTTATTATAGCAAAAAGTAAAAAATATTGCATTTTTTTCAATTTTTGTTTATAGCGCGAAAAATAAAAACCGCAGAGGTGATCAAATACCACCAAAAGAAAGCTCTATTTGTGGGAAAAAAAGGACGCCAATTTTGTTTGGGAGCGACGTTGCACGACTGCGCAATTGTCAGTTAAAGCGACGCATTGCCTAATCGCAAAAACTGTCCGTGTCCTTTAGCTGCCTAAAGGTCAGGGTCTTAAGTGGTTAAGTGATATGATGTAGAGAACCCCCAAACTCCTGTTTGCGTGGAGTGACGCCTGGGGTCCCGTACTGATAATCACTTGCATATAGAAGTGCATTGGAATTTTAAGTGTATTGTGACAGAGTACATGATTCCAGGTATGTCAGTGTGAGATTGGAAAGGTCAGCTTTCCCTGTCTTAGAAAGGGTTAAGCCTGGCCCAACAGGTAAACCTCCTCTCTCTCCCTATTAATTAGCCTGCACCTGATAGAGTCTGGGGAGAGGGAGAGCTCAGTGTGAGATCCAGGCTGTGCTGGATGGGCAGACTGAAGTCTGTCTGTGTATCTGAGGAACAAGGTCTGTCAGAACTTATTGTTTATATTGAAACTATTATTTTTGTTTGTTTATACTGGAGGCCGGAATAGCCGCTCCAGTAACCCGTAGTGAGGGACACTACTGTTTAGTTAGCCTCCTAAGCTGGAGTAGGCCTTTTTGTTTGTATTATTATTTTGATGCAATAAAGCCATATTTATTGCTATTTTGGTGACTTTGCTGCGCTGCATGTTTCACTATCTCTACTAACCCAAGCGACTTTGCCACAAGTGGTGGCAGCAGTGGGATGTTCGCTGTTGTACCGGTCACTTTACAGTTACAGTGGCCTTAAAGGTACAGGACCCAGAAATGGAAGATATTGTAAAAGCCCTGTTACAAGCTACCTCTGTGCAGCAAGAGACCAATAGACAGGCCGCTGCCTTAGCTGCAGCGCAACAAGAGACTAATAGACAGGTCGCTGCAGCACAACAAGAAACTAATAGACAGGTAGCTGCAGCAGCTGCAGTACAGCAGGAGACCAACAGGCTCCTGACTTTGCAGATTGAAGCTTTGACTAAAGCACAACAGTCAGACCATGCTGTTCTCAAAGCAACCCTGGATAAGATGACTACCCAAGGGTCTACTAACCCTCCAGCAGGGGGGGTAAGCCAAATTCGTGCAAGCAGCTGTATGCAGAAAATGACCCCGGATGATGATGTGGAGACTTACCTACTGGCGTTCGAACGGACCGCCACCCGAGAAGGCTGGCCCCCAGGACAGTGGGCTGGAATCATTGCACCCTTCCTCCTGGGAGAAGCACAGAAAGCCTATTTTGATCTGGATGAGGTGGCTGCTGCAGACTATCCCAAACTGAAAGGAGAGATCCTGGCTCGCTTAGGGTTAACTTCTACAGTGAGGGCCCAGCGTTTCTACAACTGGAGGTTCAAAGAAGGAAAAGCGCCAAGATCCCAGATGTTTGACTTAATTCATCTGGCTCGGAAGTGGCTCAAACCAGAGACTCAAACCCCTGCACAGATTATAGAAGCGCTTGTACTGGACCGTTACGTGAGAGAGCTTCCAAATGGCCTCCGGGAGTGGGTCACTCATGGAAATCCCCTGGACTGTGATAGTATGGTCGCACAAGTAGAGCGGTACCTGTCTACCAAAAATTTGGACCGATCTCTCTCTAGGACGACTGGGAAAACACAGAGAACAGGAGACCGGAGGAGTGGAGTGGAAGCAGACTTCGGATCGGGAGCCCGTTTTTCCAAAACAGACTTTAGAGGTCAAAACCCTGGGAAAGAGGACCACCCTAGGAGTAACTCCATAACTTGTTTTGAGTGTGGCGCCAAAGGACATGTCAGGGCGAGATGCCCCAATCTTTCTGAGCCCATGCAGTGTGGTCTAGGGGAAGATTCCTCTGACTTTTGCGGACTCATTTGTTTAGCAGGCTTGGTAGAAGGGGGACATACCTTCCGAGTACCTGTCCTGCTGGACAAACAAGAGACAGTGGCCCTGGTGGACTCTGGCAGTGCCCTGACTTTGGTAGCCAGTAAATTGGTAAAACCTTGTTGGATACAGAAGCATAGAACCATGGGGGTATTGTGTATTCATGGGTGTACTGTGCGGTATCCTACTGCCAACGTAGAAGTGTTAGTACAGGGCAGTTTGGTAAGGATCGTAGCAGTGGTAGTTCCTCGTCTACCATATCCTTTGATAATAGGAAGGAACTTCCCTAATTTCCATGCTCTGTTACAGTCCCCTGTGATGGGAGAACAAGGGGAACCTGAAGTGGAGCAGAGAAATACAGGGGTCCATGAAGTATTTCCCTTTGCTCATCCTGACTTGTATATCTCTAATCCAAAAAAAGGTAAAACGAGACGGGAACGCAGGGAGAGCAAGCTAAGATTTAATAGGGCTGTCAAGGAAGTCCTGTTGAATCAGCATGGGGAGCAGTCCAGGAGAGGCGGGGCCCCACGACAGACAGAAGATGAGGCAGAGGTTGGTCAACCGGAACCCCCCCCAGAGGCTACCAGTGAAGGGGACGAGGGGGATACAGATGTCCTGGATATTTCGGGTAGTGGCTTTGGCCGGGATCAGGCAGATGATCCCCTGTTGCAGGAAGCCAGGAGTAATGTTGTGGAGGTTAATGGGGTACCAGTGGAAGGGGTAACGGGAAAGGCCTATCCCTATTTTGTCCTTAAAAATGATCTCCTTTACAGAGTGACCTCCGATGAGGGACAAGAGCTTGAACAACTGGTTGTGCCTTCATCATACACCCGGAAAATCCTGGATTACTCTCACTCTCATCTTCTGGGGGGACATTTAGGGGTGGAGAAAACCCAAGAACGGGTGCTCAGGAGGTTCTTTTGGCCTGGGGTATATGAGGGGATTAAAAGATATTGTGCTTCTTGCCCGGAATGCCAGCTGGCATCTCCCAGACCGAAGTTGAGAGCCCCACTCATACCTCTCCCTATAGTTGATGTTCCGTTTGAGAGGATTGGCATGGACCTAGTGGGTCCCTTAGAGAAAACAGCTCGAGGGCACCAGTACATCCTTGTCATCCTCGATTATGCCACCAGATACCCAGAAGCCATTCCACTACGCAAGGCTAATGCTAAAAGTATTGCTAAAGAGCTGGTTCAGATGTTTACATGGGTGGGGATACCCAGGACATTGCTCACGGATCAGGGGACACCGTTTGTCTCCCGTATTATGAAAGAGCTATGTCAGCTATTTAATGTACAGACTCTGAGAACGTCAGTGTATCACCCCCAGACCGATGGGTTGGTAGAAAGGTTTAACCGGACCCTAAAGGGGATGTTGAGAAAAGTCGTTAGCAGGGATGGGAAGGATTGGGACTTGTTACTTCCTTACCTGTTATTTGCAGTTCGAGAGATTCCCCAAAGTTCTACAGGCTTCTCCCCATTTGAGCTTTTATATGGTAGGCATCCCCGGGGTATACTGGATATCCTAAAGGAAACCTGGGAAGAACAGGGGGTAACTGGGACCAATGTCCTCCAGTATGTTGAAGATATGCGGGTGCGTATGGCTCAGATTGCCCCTCTTGTTCGCCAGCATATGGAGCAGGCGCAGAGTAGGCAGAAGTCCTACTATGACCAGAGGGCCCTAGTGAGACAGTTTGAAAGGGGGGACAGAGTAATGGTTCTAGTACCCACCGCAGAAAGCAAACTTCTAGCACAGTGGCAGGGACCCTATGAGGTCCTGGAAAAACTGAGCCCAGTAAATTATAAAATTAGTCAGCCAGGACGCCGCAAGAAGGAGGCCATCTTCCACATAAACCTCCTTAAGCCATGGAGGGCTAGAGAGGACTGCTTGGCCACAGTGGGTGACAACCCGCCTGTTCCACAGGCACCTAGTTCTTCAGTGACAATCTCTCCAGAGCTGACACCTGAGCAAGTAGAGGAAGCTAGAGGCCTGGTTGAGAGGAATAGTGATGTCTTCTCCCCTGACCCTGGACAAACCCGAGAATTTACCCATGATATTATTACAGAACCAGGGGTTGTCATAAGAGTGAAATCTTACCGCATTCCGGAGTCCAAGAGGGAAGCTGTAAGGGCTGAAGTCAGGAAAATGCTTGAGCTTGGAGTGATAGAGGAGTCTCACAGCCAGTGGTGCAGCCCCATTGTTCTAGTGCCTAAACCTGATGGGTCCATCAGGTTCTGTAATGACTTCAGGAAGTTAAACGAGGTGTCTAAGTTTGACGCCTACCCCATGCCTAGGGTGGATGAACTGGTAGAGCGATTAGCCAAAGATAGGTTCTTCACCACGTTGGACCTGACAAAGGGTTATTGGCAGATCCCGTTGACAAAGCATGCTCGAGAGAAGACAGCCTTTGCCACTCCTGATGGCCTGTTCCAGTACAGGATTATGCCTTTTGGCCTCCATGGAGCTCCAGCCACTTTCCAAAGGCTAATGGATAAGTTGCTCAGGCGCCATACCGAATATGCAGCCGCATACTTGGATGATGTGATCATTCATAGCCCGGACTGGGAAAGCCATCTGGACAAAGTGCAGGCAGTCTTGGACACTCTTAGAAGAGCGGGGTTGACAGCTAACCCCTCTAAATGTGCCTTGGGTCTAGCTGAGGCTAGATACTTGGGTTACCTGGTTGGCAGGGGACTTGTTAAACCGCAAATGAACAAGATAGGAGCTCTACAGAACTGGCCCAGGCCGTTGAGAAAAAAACAAGTCAGAGCCTTTTTGGGGATCGTAGGCTACTATCGGAGGTTTATTCCTCACTTTGCTACAAGGGCTGCCCCGCTCACTGACCTTATTAAAGCCAGAAGTTCAGACACGGTAAAGTGGAACAGCAAGGCTGAGGAAGCCTTTGCTGGTCTTCGGGCAGCGCTTTGTGCCCAACCCGTGCTTGTGGCTCCCGACTTTGGGAAGGACTTCTTTCTCCAGACTGATGCCTCAGAGGTGGGTTTGGGTGCAGTGTTGTCCCAATATGTGGATGGTGAGGAACACCCTGTCCTATATTTGAGTCGGAAGTTGTTACCCCGAGAACAGCGCTACGCCACAGTCGAAAAAGAGTGTTTGGCGATTAAGTGGGCAGTAGAAACACTCCGCTACTACGTGTTGGGCAGACGGTTTACCCTGGTCACAGACCATGCTCCGTTAAAATGGATGCACACCAACAGGGACAAGAACGCTCGGGTTACGAGGTGGTTTTTGTCCCTACAGACCTTTTCTTTTGTGGTACGACACAGGGCAGGTCTCCTCCACAGTAACGCAGATGCTCTGTCCCGAGTACATGGGTTTGCAGAGGTGGCCGCTTCCCACACAGGTGTTAGCTGGGGGGGAGGATATGTGACAGAGTACATGATTCCAGGTATGTCAGTGTGAGATTGGAAAGGTCAACTTTCCCTGTCTTAGAAAGGGTTAAGCCTGGCCCAACAGGTAAACCTCCTCTCTCTCCCTATTAATTAGCCTGCACCTGATAGAGTCTGGGGAGAGGGAGAGCTCAGTGTGAGATCCAGGCTGTGCTGGATGGGCAGACTGAAGTCTGTCTGTGTATCTGAGGAACAAGGTCTGTCAGAACTTATTGTTTATATTGAAACTATTATTTTTGTTTGTTTATACTGGAGGCCGGAATAGCCGCTCCAGTAACCCGTAGTGAGGGACACTACTGTTTAGTTAGCATCCTAAGCTGGAGTAGGCCTTTTTGTTTGTATTATTATTTTGATGCAATAAAGCCATATTTATTGCTATTTTGGTGACTTTGCTGCGCTGCATGTTTCACTATCTCTACTAACCCAAGCGACTTTGCCACAGTATGCTATAGTTTTAAACGCTAAGCTCTGGTCGCATGCTGTAATGCGTCCATCCTTAGTAGCTTAACGCCTTTCTTTATGTGAGAGAAGGATGATGTAGAGAACCCCCAACTCCTGTTTGCGTGGAGTGACGCCTGGGGTCCAATACTGAATTCTCACATAAAGAAGTGCATTGAAATCCTTATTATAAAGTGTCCTTCGCACTACTGTGAGCAAATAAATGATATAAAACAAACAATGGTGTAAATTCCGCAAAACCTAATAGTGTTTACAATACACACAAGTGAAATAATATAAAGAAAGGGTTTTGCACAAAAAGTGAACAGTATCAGATAAAAAGTGACGGTGATGGGTGATAATCAATAATCATAAACATGTTGATCAATAAAGTAAAATATAAATAAATAGTGGTAAGTGTCCAGTGTATAGTATTGCAGTGAAACTGCCAAAGGAGAGAACAGAAATGGGGCTGAATGTATACTGGGAGAAAATGTATGTAGATGGCAATGAAAGATTTGATCACATCCGTATAAGGGCTCCCAGAACTCTCACCTCAATACCAAGTGTCAAAAGCATCCAGGGTCTCCTTGCATCATACACCTCCTCGCAGCCACAGACCTTCCCACCTGTCACACTTCACTGGTGCTTCTCCAACCTCTCCAGCTGTCTATAGCCTTCCCTCTATGGTGCTAGTTTGCTCGGTGCACACCTCCTCGATTACTCCCTAATAAAACTCCATTTAGGGGAGGGGGAGAGAGAGAGAAAACAGAGAGCCTCCAATAGTGTAGTATGTTAAAAGCAGGGGGACGTTTATTAAAGAATAACCTGCGCTTACATCAATATTAAAAAAGAGTGCAATAATACAAACAGCCAGCGGCGTCGTCAGCGCCTGCTTACGTCACTCCAGGTGTACGTCTGTCCACGGCCAATCCCTACGCGTTGCGACACAGTCACGTGTCTTCATCTGGGGTCCCTAGTCTATGGATAAAGGCATGATGATTTTCAGGTAAGTCTTAGTAAAAGGGGCTGGGAAATCATGCCATTGGTAAGTATGATGCAACCTTAAAATTTCTTTTTTTTTTCTTAGCATACCAATACCTTTTCATATGAGGTAGTATCCATCATAATACTTGTAGGAAGGTGTAGCACGGTTCCCTTTGTGGACTTTAGGTGAATGAGTCAGAATTCAATGAGTGTGCAGGTGCATAGTAAGGAAGAGGTACAATTTCAGTCTGTGTGGCCCCATGAGAAACTTTTGGGGCATTCTCACAAGGAAGCATGTGACCTGCCTGGACTAGGTTTTCTCCCAGCTGGGGAGTAACTGGAGAGGTGGTACTGCCCCTGGGTGTGGTAGGGGTAACATATTCCTCACACGTCAAAGAAATGATCAAGGACTGTGCTATTATGTACACTGAAGGTTGCCTATTCTCTGAAGCCCACCTGTTTCACCATCTACACTTATGTCTGCCATTCAACCTTTGTTGAACTGTTTTATGTAACTTTGATGGAGTTTTCGCAAAAATGTTTCCAAAACTTAACTGACTATTCTTCCCAACCCTCAAACATGGATGCAAGTGTGAGGCCTCATACACACGACCGAGAATCTTGTCAGGAAAAACCTGTAGTTTTCCCTGACGAGATTCTTGGCAAGAAACTCTTGCCGCCCGAGTGTACAGTCTTTCGTTTCAAAAGAACTGCGGCTCTCTTCAAAGGAAAGAACGCAGTGACGTCATCGCGTAGGACGAGCATGTTACATTCAATGCCGTCGCCGCCATCTTTCTTCACCCTACCTATGCCGTGGAAGCTACCGCGCATGTTTCAAAGTCATTACAAGCATGCGCGGGTTTCCATGGCGACAGGTAAGTATACACACTCTCGGGTTTCTCGTTGGGAAACAGGCCGACAAGAATCTCAATGAGAAAAAAGAGAGCAGGTTCTCTTTTTTTCTCGTCGAGATTCTGGCCAGATTTCCTGACGAGAAACCTGAAAGCCTTGTACACACGAACGGGAATCTCAGCAAGAAGCAGTTTTCTTGCTGGTTTTTGCAGAGAAAACCGGTCATGTGTACGAGGCTTGACAGCTGAACCATAAGTAAGGAGCTGCTTCTGGGAGTGGAGATTTACATAGACTATGGGACTGGACGTTGGATCTGGTGCTCATGGCAGGTTCTACCTGCCAACATACTTCTAGAACAATATCAGTATTGTAATGCTGCGTACACACGATAGGTTAGTCTGATGAAAACGGTCTGATGGACCGTTTTCATCAGATCAAACCGATCGTGTGTGGGCCCCATAGGTTATTTATCCATAGGTTAAAAAAATTGGAACTTGTTTTAAAATTATCTGATGGATAAAAAACCTATAGAAAAAAACGATCGTCTGTGGGTACGTCCATCGGTTAAAAATCCACGCACCCTCAGAATCAAGTCGACGCATGCTTGGAAGCATTGAACTTCATTTTTTTCAGCACGTTGTTGTGTTTTACGTCACCGCGTTCTGACACGATCTTTTTTTAACTGATGGTGTGTAGGCACGACTGATCATCAGTCAGCTTCATCGGATAACTGATGGAAAAATCCATCAGACCGTTTTCTTCAGACTAACCTATCGTGTGTACAGGGCATAAGACATTCTAAACTGAAAGAGACTGACAGGGAGGCACTCAAGAAGCAATGGTGATGCAGTAGCAGCAGTGGAGACAGAGGAATAAGGGGACAGCTGGCAGGATTAGTGGCAAACACTGCAGGGCAGCCTAAAGGCAAATGCCTGACCAACTTAATGACATTTTAAAAAGGTTTTTCACTCTCTTCACCCCCTCTCATGCCACATCCAAATGATGCCCACACACAGGGCCGGATTCCTGACAAGGCCACCGAGCCAGGCCTCGGGGCGCCAGTGAGTGCAGGGGCGGCGCCGGCCCCCCTCCCCGACCTGCCTTTCCCTAGTCCCACCGTGGCTGTCTCCCACATAATGCAGCGCCCGGCAGCCGGCTTGCTACAGCGGTACTTGCATTGTGTATGGGCAGGGGCGGCGACGTGCTTGTCGGGGGGCGGGGGGAGTGCGGACTGTGCGGAGCAGCTTAAGCCTCCATAAGCGGCCGATAACTAACTGGCTGCATGTAATTGGACTGGCGAAGCCTTAAGCCCCGCCCACCCTCCTCCCTGCAGCTTGTGTTCACTGCATCGTACTCGGGAGGGGTCTGTCTGATGACAGGAGGAGAATAGAGAGAAGCACGCTGCACGAGGGGAACCTCCTGGCAGGTACAATTTAATAAATTACTCTTTTGTGTGCCAAGCAGCCAATGTGGAAATTTATATACAGATCATGATTTTGCAATAAAGTAATCCATGCTGCAAACTTATTAAACAGTCTCCACCTTCAGTAAAAGTTCATGTTCTGCAAAGTTTGTAGTACATGAAATTTCATTGAAGGTGGAGACTGTTTAATTAGTTTGCAGCATGGATTACTTTATTGCAAAAAAATGATCGCAGCGATCGTTGTTGCAGGGTGTCAGCCTGACACCCCGCAACACCGATCTCGGTAAAGAGTCTCTCACGGAGACTCTTTACCACGTGATCAGCCGTGTCCAACCACGGCTGATCACGATGTAAACAGGAAGAGCCGTTGATGGCTCTTCCTCACTCGCGTCTGACAGACGTGAGTAGAGGAGAGCCGATCGGCGGCTCTCCTGACAGGGGGGGTTCGCGCTGATTGTTTATCAGTGCAGCCCCCCCTCGGATCGTCACACTGGACCACCAGGGAAGCCCACCCTGGACCACCCTTTTGCCAGGGAAGGAAAAAAAAAAGGTGCAAAAAAAAAAAGCATTAAAAATAAAAAAAGATGCCAATCAGTGCCCACAAATGGGCACTGATTGGCAACATGGGTCCATCAGTGCCGCCCCACAGTGTCCATCAGTGCCACCCCACAGTGTCCATCAGTGCCACCCCACAGTGCCCTTCCATGCCCAGTGCCCACCTATCAGTGCCCATCTGTGCCACCCATAAGTATCCATCAGTGCCACCCATAAGTGCCGCCCATGAGTGCCCATCTGTGCCGCCTATGAGTGCCCAGTCCTGCCCATGAGTGCCTATCAGTGCCGCCTATGTGTGCCCATCAGTGCCGCCTATGTGTGCCCATCAGTGCCGCATACCAGCGCCGCCAATCAGTGCAACCTCATCTGTGCCCGTCAGTACTACCTCATCGATGTCCATCAGTGCCATCTCATCTGTGCCCATCATATCAGTGCCCGTAATTGAAAGAGAAAACGTACTTATTTACAAAAAAATGTACAGAAAAAAATAAAAACTTATTTTTTTTCAAAATTGTCAGTCTTTTTTTAGTTGTTGCGCAAAAAAAAAAAAAAAATCGCAGAGGTGATCAAATACCACCAAAAGAAAGCTCTATTTGTGGGGAAAAAAGGACGCCAATTTTGTTTGGGTACAGTGTAGCATGACCGGGCAATTGCCATTCAAAGTGCGACAGTGCTCAAAGCTGAAAATTGGCTTGGGCGGGAAGGTGCGTAAGTGCCCTGTATGGAAGTGGTTAACCACTTCCCGACCTCCTCATGTACATTTACGTCAGCAGAATGGCACGGACAGGCACAATCACGTACCTGTACGTCCTCTGCTTGACGTGGGTGGGGGGTCCGATCGGGACCCCCCCGGTACATGCGGAGGTCGGGTCCCCTCGGGGAGCGATCCGGGACGACGGCGCGGCTATTTGTTTATAGCCGCTCCGTCGCGATCGCTCCCCGGAGCTGAAGAACGGGGAGAGCCGTGTGTAAACACGGCTTCCCCGTGCTTCACTGTGGCGGCGCATCGATCGAGTGATCCCCTTTATAGGGGAGACCCGATCGATGATGTCAGTCCTACAGCCACACCCCCCTACACTAGTAAACACATACACAGTGAACACTAAATGTTACAGCGCCCCTTGTGTTTAACTCCCAAACTGCAACTGTCATTTTCACAATAAACGATGCAATTTAAATGCATTTTTTGCTGTGAAAATTACAATGGTCCCAAAAATGTGTCAAAATTGTCCGAAGTGTCCGCCATTATGTCGCAGTCACGAAAAAAAATCGCTGATCGCCGCCATTAGTAGTAAAAAAAATAAAAAAAATAAAAATGCAAAAAAACTATCCCCTATTTTGTAAACGCTATAAATTTTGCACAAACCAACCGATAAACGATTATTGCGATTTTTTTTTACCAAAAATAGGTAGAAGAATACGTATCGGCCTAAACTGAGGAAAAAAACATTTTTTATATATGTTTTTGGGGGGTATTTATTACAGCAAAAAGTAAAAAATATTGCATTTTTTTCAAAATTGTCGCTCTATTTTTGTTTATAGCGCAAAAACTAAAAACCGCAGAGGTGATGAAAGAAAGCTCTATTTGTGGGGAAAAAAGGACGCCAATTTTGTTTGGGAGCCACGTCGGTTAAAGCGACGCAGTCCCGAACAGTGCTTTCACACTGGAATGAAAGGAGAGGCTCTTTCAGGGCACTTGGCAGGCGCTATTTTTAGCGTTATAGCACCTGGAAAGCACCCCAGTGTGAATGTAGCCTTAAGCTGCACTGATAAGGCAGCACTGATATGCTACACTGATGAGGCCTCACTGATGGCCACTGATAAGCTGCACTGATAAGCTGCACTGGTGAGGCTGCATTGATAGGCAATGGTGAGACTGCATTGTTGGGCACTGGTAAAGGCTGTGCTGATGGGCACCGGTGAGGCTGCATTGATGAGCACTGGTGAGGTTGCATTGATGGGTACCAATGAGGCTGCATTGATGGGTACCAATGAGCCTGCATTGATGGGCATTGGTGAGGCAGCTATGATGGGCATTGGTGAGGCAGCTATGATGGGCACCAGTGAGGCTGCGTTGATGGGCACTGATCAGTCCACACTGATGGCCACTGATAAGCTGCACTGGTAAGACTGCATTGATAGGCAATGGTGAGGCTGCATTGTCGGGCACTAGTGAGGCTGCATTGATGAGCACCAGTGAGGCTGCATTGATGAGCACCAGTGAGGCTGCATTGATTGGCACCAGTGAGGCTGCATTGATTGGCACCAGTGAGGCTGCATTGATGGGCACCAGTGAGGCTGCTATGATGGGCATTGGTGAGACTGCGCTGATGGGCACTGATCAGTCCGCACTGATGAGCACTGTCTGCACTAGTGAGGCTGCATTGATGGGCTCTGATAAGCCCCCTAGGTTCTTTTAGCCCCCTAGTTTCACCTTTCCATGTCACTGGATGAGGCAGCTGAATGTCAACACATCTGGCAGTGTCTTGGAGCAATAGCCAGTCTGTTATTGTTTTCTTTTTAATTGCAATAGCAGGCTGGCTATTGTTCCTGACCACTGCTTGCTATCAATCAGCAACGAGGGAACTGAAGGCAAATGTTCACCTCTGCTGATTGACAGCGGGCAATGGGCTGGTGCAATAGCCAGCCTGCTATTGGCTAATAAAATTGTAAAATATCCTAAATCAGGCTGGCTATTGTTTCTAGCCGCTGATGGGTGACTTGACGCTGGTGTTCTATCAATCCAAGGGATTGATAGAACATAGGCAAAAGAGGGGCAAGGATGAGCAGAGAACGGAGCGGGGCAGGTGTTCTATCAAAGATTTCAACAGCGGTGGAATGTGTGACCAGTCACATGGTCATACATTTTTACATAATAACGCCCACTCTTTTTGCAATATGTGACGGGCAAAAGGTGAGAGTTCCAACACTTTCTCAGCTGTTTCAGGGCAGATTGAGCCAGAACTTTTACATTTTTAACCACTTGCTTACTGGGCACTTAAACACCCCTCCTGCCCAGACCAATTTCCAGCTTTCAGCACTCTCACACTTTGAATGACAATTACTCAGTCATGCAACACTGTACCCAAATGATTTTTTTGTCCTTTTTTTTCATACAAATAGAGCTTTCTTTTGGTGGTATTTGATCACCTCTGGGTTTTTTATTGTTTGCGCTATTAATGAAAAAAGACCGAAAATTTTGAAAAAAAAAGATTTTTTCTTAGTTTCTGTGATAAAATTTTGCAAATTATTAATATTTTTTCATACATTTTGGCCACAATTTATACTGCTACATGTCTTTGATAAAAATAACCCAACATTTTTGGAAATTATTTGGTCTGTGTGAAAGTTTTAGAGTCTACAAGCTATAGTGCAAATCATAAAAAATTATCACATCTGATCACACCTGATGTACTGAAGGCCTATCTCATTTCTTGGGACCCTAACAAGCCAGGAAAGTACAAATGCCCCCCAAATAACCCCTTTTTGGAAAGTAGACATTCCAAGGTATTTATTAAGAGGCATGGTGAGTTATTTGAAGTTGTATTTTTTTCCCACAATACTTTGCAAAATTAAGATTTTTATTTTCTATTTGAAAAAATTCTCAAAATTGTCATTGTAATAGCTTATTTCTCTCACATGGCATGTGCATACCACACATGACACCCCAAAATACATTCTGCTACTCCTCCTGAGTAAAATGATACCCCATGTGTGAGACTTTTTCATTGCCTGGCCACATACGGAGGCCCAACATGCAGGAAGCGCCATCAGGGGTTTTAGGAGCATAAATTGCACATCTAACTAGTTGACTACCTATTACACTTTTGAAGGCCCTGGAACACCAGGACAATGGATTTACCCACAAAGTGACCCCATTTTGGAAAGCTAATACCCCAACGTATAATCTATAAAGGCATAATGAGTCTTTTGAACGGTTTATTTTTTTCCAGCAGTTTTTGGAAAATGTGGAAAAAAAATTAAAACGCATTTTTTTTACACAAAGTTGTCCATTGATAGGATATTTCCAACACATAGCATGTACATAGCAAAAATTACACCCCAAAATACATTCTGCTACTCCTTCTGAGTAGAACGATACACCATGTGTGAGACTTTTTTACTGCCTGGCCACATACAGAGGCCCAACATGCAGGGAGCGCCATCAGGGGTTCTATGAGCATAAATTGCACATCTAACTAGTTGACTACCTATTACATTTTTGAAGGCCCTGGAACACCAGGACAATGGAATTACCCACAAAATGACCCCATTTTGGAAATCTAACACCCCAACGTATAATCTATGAGGCATAATGAGTCTTTTAAATGGTTCATTTTTTTTCAGAAGTTTTTGGAACATGTGGAAAAAAAATTAAAACGCATTTTTTTTACACAAAGTTGTCCGTTTCTAAGATATTTCCAACACATAGCATTTAGATAGCAAAAATGACACCCCAAAATACATTCTGCTACTCCTCCTGAGTACAACGATACCACATGTGTGAGACTTCTACACAGTCTGACCACATACAGAGATCCAACATGCAAGGAACACTGTCAGGTGTTCCAGAGACACATAGCATGCACATACCAAGAATTACACCCCAAAATAAATTATGCTGAGCAAAGCGTAAACAAAAGATTACCTGCGGTAATAGTAGCGCAGTTCTACACAGCAGGATAGCACTGGTCCAGGCAGCAGGCAGGGACTTGGTCAGCAACGTCCAGGCAGGGATACTGTCCCGTCAGGGTTAGTGCAGGTGGTCAGTTCATGCAACAGGCAGAGGCATGATGGCATAGGTCCTACAGGCAGCAGGCAGAAGTAGGGCCTCGTTCAGGACAGAATGGGGACAGGGGTAGAGGCTTCTCCCACCCAAATCTCTTTGAAGCCTCCAGACCCTAATCTAGGATGAGAAAACAAAAAAGTTTTCTTCATCCAGAAAAACTTTTCTGAAGCCCCTCACATATGTGTGTTGAATCCCACTAGTCCAGTAGCAGGGTACAAGATCAGTCCATGAGGCAGGCAAAAACATGGTCAAACAGTCCGAGGTCAGTTCCATATCAGACAGAGGCATTACAGAATCGTTAGGCAGAAGAATGGTCGAAAAAACAGTCCAGGGTCAGTTCCAGATCAGGCAGAGGTATTACAAAATCATTAGGCAGAATCGTGGTCAAAAAACAAGCCGGGGTCAGTTACAGAGCAGGCAGTGGCATAAGGGGTGTGAAGGTGTGTGAAGGCAGGAACGGAGGATTAATACTTTAGTTTGGTATGGTAATGACGAAAACAGTCTGTTACACAGAGGCCTGGTTGGGAAGGGCAATCAGCACAATGGTAAGATGTGTCTCGTCTGACTCCTTCACTGGCGCATACCTTACATTGTTTTTGACGTCGTCGGCCTGTTTCTGTGGGAGGGACTTTATCGGGAAAATGACGCTCGGCGAGACGACTTAATACATCAGATTGGATGGTTTGGGGTGCATCGTTCGGGAAAATAAGGGCAGTGATAAGGTCCTCTTGGTAGCCAAGGAAGTGTTTGGGGTTTTGGGTGGAGTTACGGTATATATGGCCAATTGAAAAAAAAATGGCAACTTTTTTGTACCAATGGTACGTCCGCCTTGTGGCAAGATAGGGTTCAAGCATCTGGTCATTGAAGTCGACCCCCCCCCCCCCATAAACAAATTGTAGTCCTGGATGCAAGTGGGCTTTCGGATGGTGGTGCCACGCCTTCTGCAAATTTCAACGGCGGTATCAGTGTGGATGGTAGATAACATGCACATATCCCTTCTGTCCTTCCACTTCACCGCCAGAACCGCATTGTTTCGCAGACTTGCTGATTCTCCTCTTTTCAGATTTTTATTCACCAGGCTTTGAGGAAAGCCTTTCCTGTTATTTCTGATGGTGCCACATGCTGGCGTCTGCTTCCGGTGCAGGTTGTGGAACAGGGGAAGCGAGGTGTAAAAGTTGTCCACGTACAAATGGTATCCTTTTTCTAATAGGGGGTTAATGAGTTCCCAAACAATTTTGCCACTTGATCCCAAGTAGTCTGGGCAATTAGGGGGATTCAGCTGGGTGTCCTTGCCTTCATACACTCTGTAGGCAAACAGGTATCCTGTGACTCGGTCACACAATTTGTACACCTTCACACCATAGCGGGCTCTTTTGCTGAGTATAAATTGTTTAATTTGTAGTCTGCCACTAAATTTGATAATGGACTCATCCACACAGATGTGTTGGTCTGGGGTATACAATTGGGGGAATTTCTCAGAAAAATAATTCAGTAAGGGTCGAAGTTTGAAAAGCCTGTCATGATCTGGGTGATTTCGGGGATGGCACTGGGTATTGTCGTTAAAATGTAGGAATCTCATGATGGTGAAGTATCGGCATCTGGGCATTACGCTGGAGAAGATGGGCATTTTTTTGGACCAAAAGGAACATGAAGCGTTTTTTGGGTTGAGTCCCATACATAATGTGAGGCCTAAAAAAAATTTGAACTCCTCCACCGTAAGGTCTCTCCACTGGAAGGGACGGGCATAATATGACGTGGGATTGTTTGCAATAAATTGCTGTGCAAATAGGTTGCACTGGGCCACAATTCCGGAT
The DNA here is from genome assembly GCF_905171775.1 of Rana temporaria. Lineage (NCBI taxonomy): Eukaryota > Metazoa > Chordata > Amphibia > Anura > Ranidae > Rana > Rana temporaria. Next base: position 87,309,673 of record NC_053501.1, on the reverse strand, counting down.
AGCATGTCCTCTGTGAACATTAGGTTGAAATAATCAATTGGGGTAAAATTCTCTGTGTCCACCTGGATTCCTGGCTGGGCAGTGAAAGGGGGAATGTTGGCTTCTCCTGAAGTAGGAGGAAGCCACAAGGGGTTCTGAAGGGCATAGGGAAGGATGGCATGGGTCCTTGAAGTTTGTTGCCGAGGCACTGCGGTGCTGGCAGATGGCACTGCGGTGCTGGCGGATGGCACTGCAGTGCTGGCGGGTGGCACTGCAGTGTTGGTGGATGGCACTGCCTCCTCACCAGAATGCCTTTGTTTAGCCAGCCGGCTATCTTCCTCCTCTGAGTCACTCAGTGTTGCGCTACTGATGGCTGGCTCATAATTGATGTCAAACTCTGAATCAGAATTGTAAATAGAAATGGAGTCTGAAAGAGAGAGCTCCACATTGCTCTCGTCGGGCGCAGAAAGGATTTGGTATGCCTCCTCGGCGGAATTTTATCTTTTTGACATTTTGCTGGTGTGTGCTAAGCCTTCACTGATGGGCACTGATGAGGTGGAGCAGGTGGGCACTGATTGGCATCACAGGTGGGCACTGATTGGCAGCACAGGTGGGCACTGATTGGCAGCACAGGTGGGCACTGATTGGCGGCACAGGCGGGCACTTATTGGCGGCACAGGCAGGTACTGATTGGCGGCACAGGCAGGTACTGATTGGCGGCACAGGCGGGCACTGATTGGCGGCACAGGCGGGCACTGATTGGCGGCACAGGCAGGCACTGATTGGCGGCACAGACGGGCACTGATTGGCGGCACAGGCAGGCATTGATTGGCGGCACAGGTGGGCACTGATTGGCGGCACAGGTGGGCACTGATTGGCAGCACAGGGGACTGGGATGGCACTGGGATGGCACTGGGATGGTACTGGGATGGCACTGGGATGGCTGGCACTGGGATGGCACTGATTTGGTATGCCTCCTCGGTGGAATATGATATTTTTGACATTTTGCTGGTGTGTGCTAAGCCTTCACTGATGGGCACTGATGAGGTGGAGCAGGTGGGCACTGATTGGCAGCACAGGTGGGCACTGATTGGCAGCACAGGCGGGCACTGATTGGCAGCACAGGCGGGCACTGATTGGCAGCACAGGCGGGCACTGATTGGCAGCACAGGCGGGCACTGATTGGCAGCACAGGCGGGCACTGATTGGCAGTACAGGTGGGCACTGATTGGCGGCACAGGGGACTGGGATGGCACTGGGATGGTACTGGGATGGCACTGGTGGGCACTAATTTGCGGCACAGGCGGGCACTGATTGGCGGCACAGGCGGGCACTCATTGGCGGCACAGACGGGCACTGATTGGTGGCACAGGTGGGCACTGATTGGCGGCACAGGGGACTGGGATGGCACTGGGATGGCACTGGGATGGCTGGCACTGGGATGGCTGGCACTGTAAAACACTGTAACACTTTTTGTATCAATTTGTATCACTCACAGAACTTCTTCCTCCTCACACGCTGTCTCTGTGTGAGAGGCGGCAATGAGAGATGATCTCATATGTTTACATTTGAGATCATCTCTCATTGGCCGCACAGATCGCATCACAAACGGCCACTCTGATTGGCCGTTCATGGCGATCTGTAATTGGCTGTGTCCAAGGGACACGGCCAACACAGAATTTCCCCGCTGCGCGCTCGGGAGCGCTCGCGGGGAACGAGCAAAGGGGCGGACGTCAATTGACGTCCACTTGGATTTTCAGTCCGCGCTGTAGCCGTCATTCGGCTATAGCGCGGGTCCCAAGCGGTTAAATAATGTCCAAAGAAGATATTATCGATGAGTTTGCCAAAAGAAAAATGTTAGAACTAAAAATATTTAGGGAGTTTCTTACTGCTATAATCTTTAAAAGGCATTTTGTAATACATTACAGAGTATTTTCAGTCTGTACAATTAAAGACAGTTATTTTCAGTGTTCTCGTGTGTGGAAATATGTTTTTAACTATCTATTGTAGCAGTCATCGATAAAGGACAAGAATGGCGGTGTGTGTGTGTGGGGGGGGGGGGGGTGGCATTGAAGGACCCGGCCTTGGGGCCCACACATGCACACTAGTTGCAAGCAGTTCCCTGCCATCTTGGATGAGGTCAGAGTCCTCACTTTATAGGAATTGATTGCCAGAAATGATGCCATGCACACATGCTCAATAGCACTGATCAATGTGACTGGCATCTTAGGATAAAGACAGAACATCATACAGCATAGAAAGTGGTCACCAGAAGGAGCAGGACTTGTGCTGGAATGCAGTAAGAGCTGTGAAAAAGCTAGGAAAGGCAGATTAAAAAAATAAAACTGAATGGACAAAATTCTGTTTAAGCAGAGTCTAGACTGGCTATGCGACACCTTCCTCCTCCTCTCTCAGCGCCCAGCTCCGCGGGTTTCCTCACACTGTGGTCGGCTGGAGCAGAAGGTCACTGGCAGGGAGGAATCTGCTGGTGGTGAACACCTTCCTCCTCCTCTCTCAGCGCCCAGCTCCGCGCTACTTCCGGGTTTCCTCACACTGTGGTCGGCTGGAGCAGGAGGTCACTGGCAGGGAGGAATCTGCTGGTGGTGGTGCTGCTGCGGGACCTGGCTGCCCCAGAGGGACACCCAAGATGACAGAACGGGAGGCTGAGCCCGAGCTGTAAAGAGGTGAAGGGGGGGGCTGTGCGAGGCAGTGCTGCAGTTGCTGGGGGGAGGCTGGTGCACAGAGAGCTGTGTGTGTGTGATGTGGGGTGAGCTGAGTGCAGCTTTTTCATTATATGTTACTGGTCACACTGCTCCCCCCCACCTGTCGCACTGCTCTCCCCCACCTGTCACACTGATCCCCCCCACCTGTCACACCGCTCCCCCTCACCTGTCACACCGCTCCCCCTCACCTGTCACACTGCTCCCCCCCACCTGTCACACTGCTCTTCCCCACCTGTCACACTGCTCTTCCCCACCTGACACACTGCCCCCCCCAAGAAACTGCTCCCCCTGAACACTACTCCCCCAGCTGTCACACTGCTCCCCTCCACCTGACACACTGCCCCCCCTAACCCCCCTCAATACCACCCCTGGCTGTGTCTAATCCCTCCACCTACCACCCCTGGCTGTGTCTAATCCCTCCACCTACCACCCCTGGCTGTGTCTAACCCCTCTCCTTTCACCCCTGGCTGTGTCTAACCCCTTATCTACCACCCCTGGCTGTGTCTAACCCCCTTCCCTACCATCCCTGCCTCGGTCTAACCCCTTCCCTACCATCCCTGCCTCGGTCTAACCCCTTCCCTACCACCCCTGGCTGTGTCAAACCCCCTTCCCTACCACCCCTGGCTGTGTCAAACCCCCCTCCCTACCACCCCTGGCTTTGTCTAACCCCCCACCACCCCTGGCTGTGTCTAACCCCCTCCCTACTACCCCTGCCTCTGTCTACCACCCCTGCCTGTGTCTTACACCCTCCCTACCACCCCTGCCTGTGTCAAAACCCCCATACACCGCTGCCTGTGTCTGAACCCCCCCACCACCACCGCTCCCTGTGTCTGAACCCCCCTACCACCACCGCTCCCTGTGTCTGAACCCCCCTACCACCACCGCTGCCTGTGTCTGAAACCCCCCCACCACCACCGCTGCCTGTGTCTCAACCCCCCCCCACCACCGCTGCCTGTGTCTGAACCCCCCACCACCACCGCTGCCTGTGTCTGAACCCCCCCACCACTACCACTGCCTGTGTCTGACCCCCACCCCCCCCCACCACCACAGCTACCTGTGTCTGAACCCCACTATCATTGTTGCATGTAAATCTGACTTACTGATAAATTGAATTCAGGTTTTATTTGTAATGATATAAAATAATTAATGTGGGGGCCTTTTGGTGGCCAAGATTTTTTTTTGGAGGGGGGCAGCACTTCATTCTTGATGAAAAGAATTTTCCCAAATGGGGTTATTGCGCAGCTCAAAAGGAAAGAGGTAATACCATGTAATAAAAAAGTTGTGTTTATTCACATGTTAAAAGGTGGACAAAAATTGGGTAGCATAAATGGATGGAGCATGAGTTGTATCAAGTACACAAACAGCGTTTACATAAATGTATAACAAGCAGTACACAAACAATGTTTATACAGTCAAAAATGTGCATTGTAGTAAAAACAATCTAACGAACGTTTCGACCTTTGAGGGTCTTCTTCAGAGAGTTTGTGTGGCTGGAAAGGAACATATAGTGGTTAGACATCTCATGATCATAGTTTAGGTAATAAGGGATACATTGTTGGTTTTACACAAAGCCCTTTGGCTAGAGGAGCAGTGTGCAAAAGGATGTAATGAAAGCAAAAAGTCAAAAAATTAAGCAAATTCGTGTGCAACATTGCAAACAAAAGTATCTTAAATGCATTTTTTAATTTTTAATTTTTAGTTTTTAATTATTAATTCCTTTACCTTGATGATGTGTCTCAATGATGTGCTGCAGTCCAAACAGCAGCAACAGGCGGTCTAATAAGGATAGCTTCCATCCCAGGCAGAAAAAACAGCTGTCCACATAATGTGAAACACCCCGCTCAACACCACAAGAGGTCACCCCCAAAAATTATGGGGCCAAGATGGAATGACCATATAGAAACCAGGAGGGGTAGGGGAACGTCGGTGGAACGAGGAGGTTTAATAAAGAAGCCTGTAAACAGAATAGTAAAATTGATATTCTGGATGTCTACATACATATGTAGTCGGCACGAGTTATTAAAAAGTTATTGGGGCTCTGAGGTGAGAAGTGACGGTGAATGTAGATAACCGTCACAGGCTATAATGAAAAGAAGTGCTCAAGAGTACTAAGATAAGATAATAATCTCTAGAATACGGAAACAAGGGTCTCCCCAAGGACAAAAGGAGAATGAAGAAAAACATAAAAGGGAAAGGGAAAAAGAAAAAAGAGGGAAGAAAAGAATGAGGAGTGAAGGAAATGGGGGTGATGGGAGTAGATTGAAGTGAAGTGAGGGAAGAAGTGAGAGGTAGTGAAAAGGAATGAAAAAACAGTGAAGATGACGGTGAGTAATTGAAGTGAATGACCTAGGGAGGCACAAATAAACATGCATCAGCCGCAAGAATGCGGAAGTGAGAATTAGCGGATAGGAAAACACAAATGTAAAACAAAAAGACGGGAGAAAGGAAAATGAGAAGGACAAGGAGGGAAAATGAAAAAGTGAGGAGTGAAGGTACAGAAACAAGAAGTGAAAAGTAGGCAACGGTGTGGGGAAATGGACTGGGGAAAGAGAAGAATGGGGGGTGATAGTGCAGAAAAAGAATTATATAAACTAAAGCATTATATAAACTAAAGCATTATATAAACTTTTTTTTTTTTTTTTTCGTTGCGCTTTAGCAATTCGCCACATGATGGCGACATTTTTTTTTTTTTTTTTTTTTTGGGACCCTGACCCACCAGAGTGGGTGTGGAACGTTGTGCTTGATTAGGCAGAGGGGCGGATCGACCGCAGCCCCCTCAGGTGGTACTCGTTCTTTCCCCCCCCTCCCCTCTCCACAGGTGGTACTTGTTTCTTCATTCCCTACAATTAGGCTAGATGCACTCTATTTATTCTGGCCTTACCTGCTGGTTTGGAAGGATCTTGCTTGGTATTTCCAACTACTAGCATATTGGTGGCCTCTATGCTATAGGTGAGTTTTATTTTTACATCCTTTTTCTGGCCAAAGTTTTTGGCTTCTCTGGTTTCATTCCAAAAATGACCCCTTTTACTCTTATATTTTAGAAGGAATCACCTTGTCTGCTTGCTGCTGCTATCTATATCCCAGCAGCTTTTGTATTTGACACCAGTGATCTCTGCTCAGGAAGTCTTCTATTTTCTTTTAATTCCCAACTGAATCTCTACAATTCAAAGGTACAGCTCTCCCCCCCCCCCCCCCCACTCACCCTTATTCTTGATGCGTTTTTATCATCTGGTGTTTGCCATTCACTGTTTTATTTTGCCCAGCTGCCCTCACTTCAATATATCTTGTATTTTCTGTTCCCCATGTGTCTTCACTTGTCTCCATTCCCATCCTTTTTGCTTTAGTTTATATAATTCTTTTTCTGCACTATCACCCCCCATTCTTCTCTTTCCCCAGTCCATTTCCCCACACCGTTGCCTACTTTTCACTTCTTGTTTCTGTACCTTCACTCCTCACTTTTTCATTTTCCCTCCTTGTCCTTCTCATTTTCCTTTCTCCCGTCTTTTTGTTTTACATTTGTGTTTTCCTATCAGCTAATTCTCACTTCCGCATTCTTGCGGCTGATGCATGTTTATTTGTGCCTCCCTAGGTCATTCACTTCAATTACTCACCGTCATCTTCACTGTTTTTTCATTCCTTTTCACTACCTCTCACTTCTTCCCTCACTTCACTTCAATCTACTCCCATCACCCCCATTTCCTTCACTCCTCATTCTTTTCTTCCCTCTTTTTTCTTTTTCCCTTTCCCTTTTATGTTTTTCTTCATTCTCCTTTTGTCCTTGGGGAGACCCTTGTTTCCGTATTCTAGAGATTATTATCTTATCTTAGTACTCTTGAGCACTTCTTTTCATTATAGCCTGTGACGGTTATCTACATTCACCGTCACTTCTCACCTCAGAGCCCCAATAACTTTTTAATAACTCGTGCCGACTACATATGTATGTAGACATCCAGAATATCAATTTTACTATTCTGTTTACAGGCTTCTTTATTAAACCTCCTCGTTCCACCGACGTTCCCCTACCCCTCCTGGTTTCTATATGGTCATTCCATCTTGGCCCCATAATTTTTGGGGGTGACCTCTTGTGGTGTTGAGCGGGGTGTTTCACATTATGTGGACAGCTGTTTTTTCTGCCTGGGATGGAAGCTATCCTTATTAGACCGCCTGTTGCTGCCGTTTGGACTGCAGCACATCATTGAGACACATCATCAAGGTAAAGGAATTAATAATTAAAAACTAAAAATTAAAAATTAAAAAATGCATTTAAGATACTTTTGTTTGCAATGTTGCACACGAATTTGCTTAATTTTTTGACTTTTTGCTTTCATTACATCCTTTTGCACACTGCTCCTCTAGCCAAAGGGCTTTGTGTAAAACCAACAATGTATCCCTTATTACCTAAACTATGATCATGAGATGTCTAACCACTATATGTTCCTTTCCAGCCACACAAACTCTCTGAAGAAGACCCTCAAAGGTCGAAACGTTCGTTAGATTGTTTTTACTACAATGCACATTTTTGACTGTATAAACATTGTTTGTGTACTGCTTGTTATACATTTATGTAAACGCTGTTTGTGTACTTGATACAACTCATGCTCCATCCATTTATGCTACCCAATTTTTGTCCACCTTTTAACATGTGAATAAACACAACTTTTTTATTACATGGTATTACCTCTTTCCTTTTGAGCTGCGCAATAACCCCATTTGGGAAAATTCTTTTCATCATTTTTATCGGGGTGAGCAGCCACATTCTCTCCACCATAGTGTCCTGTCTCTTTTCTAGCACTTCATTCTTGGGCCCAGGCAGTACAATGTCTTGGGCCGGCCCTGATATATATATATATATATATATATATATATATATATATATATATATATATATATATTACACACACACTTTTTTTGTATTTTTGGAGGTGGGGAATCTTGGGTGAGTTCCCGCACTTTTTTTCCTAGGACTTGACCCCTGGTGCAGATGACGCATACATGTCCACTGCAGTGATGACACTGACGGAGCCCGCTCTGCTGTATGGGTGGCTGGGAATAAACAGACGCCATCAGTCTGTTTTCACCAAACTACCCTCCTATCTGATCTGCCTAAATGGAAAAGGATGAATCGGACCCAGTCACAAGTATGTTTACAACCACCTGTCTATAGGAATGCGATCAGATCCACCTGAAAAACTCAAAGCGGAGATCTGGTCAGGTCTGCTTGTCAAAAGGGATATATATATACAGTATATGTAGCGCCTGGTTACTTAAAAAAGTACCTGTGCTAGTTAAATTTAGAGAGGGATCAGAGTGTTAACTGACTCTGATCCACTAGCAGGAGGGGCCTGATGGGAGAGCAGAGACGGAGCTGCCGCTGCTGAACGTGCTCCGCCTCCAACCACCTCCGGGCGGCATGGAGATGTAGAGCCGCCACGAGCTTCCATCCAGTTCATGCATCCTCGCTTCCCTACACCCTCCACAGCGTTCGGGCTGAATGGAAGCAGATCAGAATGGAAGCAGATTAGAAGCTGCCAGGAACCAGGAGCCGTCATGCCGCTTGTGCCACTGTGTACCGTAAGATAGCCGTACGATAATGACAAACAAGGTACTCTGTATCCCTTGCATTCCCTGCATTCCCTACCCGCCCTACCCGAGCCACAAGCAGCCATAGACCAGCCATAGATCCGCACTTACCTGCACTCACGTTCACGTCCTTTCTGGAATCAAATCTGTAGCGGGTCTGTGGCGGGTTTGCTGCGGACTCAGGCATGTCATAGCGGCGCATCATATCCCCGCATGTGGATACGGTAGTAGTGGAGAGTAAGGGGTCGGGCTGGGTACTGGGCGCTGCTCCCGGGATCCTTTATAGCCATTGCATCCGCTGCTGTTGCCGCTGCCGCCGCTGACACTGCTAACATTGACACGGCTGACACTGCTAACACTGCAGCTGCTTTGCGACCTTTTTTCAAAGAGCACTAGTGTAGTGCATTGCAGTACATTGTATAAGATCAGTGATAGATCTTTTTTTTTTTTTTTTCTTGGCTGGTTTCTGACAAGTGCCTGACACTGGTAATATCTTTAATATCTTTGATCTGTGACAACTATCCGTGGCTATCCGGGACACCTGCCATTATAGCTCGTGTTGACCCGCGTTGCTGCTGTCGCTGCTGAAGGCGCCCAGGTGTTTGGGTGGCGATTAGCCGGGGGGGTTAGTTGGCTGTCCGGTGACCCGACGGCGGATTGGCGCACATTTAATTGGCACAGGCCTGGGGGGACAATGCTCATATAACTAAATGACTAAAGGAATAAATGATCAAAGAGACTGGAGATAGTACGGTAGAAAAACTAGAAACTGAAAAATCTCTGAAGTACTATGGTGATTATGGAACATGATGGAAAGGATTGTTACCTTTTCTGCTAAATAGTTGTCAGCAGATCATATAAGCATTTATTACCACTCGCTCATTGCATACTGAATCATATAGCAGTACTAGCTTTGATATTCTTTTCTTTGATATTCTGATAGTATCGCTAATATTTTACTAGCATTGATCTTTTATGATATTACCTATATGCTACCATATTGTTATCTGATGCTCCGAGGAGACCTCTGAGTTCATATGCTGCTCTTTATTTATCCTTATTACGGTATTAATATCCATACCCTTTTGGAATAACCAGCATCTATTGGCAATTACCAGCATTATAAGTGTATGTCTCTCTATACTTGAAGCTGTGCTCGATGATTGGGGGTCTCTAGGTGACTCTGTCAGTAGGAAAAAAAAAAAGGGGGGAGGCGGAGCCTGATAAGACATTGCTAACTGATATTGGTCAAAACAGACTCTCGGTGGACTGACTTACCGACTCTTTTTTATACCAATCATCTTCTACTTGTCTCCTACTAGGACACATGGGGTCCTATATTGGATTCTATACTTCCCCAGCTTTTCTCATACTTTTTTGTTTTTAGTCTGGAACTCCCTAGACTAGTGGCCAATCCCACTAGCCGTATCGATCAGCAAGCCTAGGGAGAGCTCAAAGGGTGAAAGTAGGGCCAACCTAAAATAGGTCTAAGATTGCCGGCTAGGCTTGCACAACCCTTGTTACCCTTTGCTCTCCCCTATTGAAGGGGCACATGCAGAGCATTCCTTGCATGAGTCTGAAAATGAAGGGGAGATCGGGGAGAGGAGCGGTGGCAAATATACCTAGAATAAGTGCGAGCCCCGGATCCATAAGAAAATACATACTACAGGAGGGGGGTAAAGCCAGCCCTAGTAATAAGGCAGGAGCTAAAACAAACCCTGACTCTGCCAGCTTGTTGAGAGAAGAATTAGAGGACGAAGGGGAAGGTTAAACAAGACAAAAAAAGCAACAATTGACTAAAGGGGATATGGCAGAAATGCTAGCAAGCATGGAACTAAGATTAGAGTCCTCTATAAAAGGAGAAATAAACAGCCTACGGGAGGACATGAAACATATGTTGAAAAGAGTGGAGGAAGTAGAAGAAAGAATGGACTGCCATAGCCTAGAAATAAAAGGGTTAAAGAAACAACTGGAGGATTTAAGTAAAGAACAGAGATACATGAGGTATAAAATCGAGGACCAGGAGAATAGGAATAGAAGAAAAAATATAAGGATTAGAGGCCTACCGGAACAACAAGGAGAGGAAAATTTACAGGAACAACTGAACGAGATATTTGGTCACATGGTGGGAACAAATGAGGCTCCAAGTAAAATTAAGTTTGAGAGGAAACACCGGATCAGAAAATCACCAGAAGTAGGAACGGAGGTCCCAAGAGACGTTATAGCGAGATTCCATAACTATCAGGACAAGGAGATAATAAATAGCTATATGAAAATTAACCAACCGACTAAATATCGAGAGACTAGCTTACAGGTCTTCCCAGATTTATCAGGAGAAACGCTATCCCGGAGAAGAACACCAAAGCCATTACTGGAGTTGCTTAAATCACAAAATATTCAGTATACGTGGGGTTTTCCTGCCTGTCTGACAGGCCTTAAGGAGGGTCGCTCGGCAACATTAGGATTCCCAGAGGAGACCCCAAATTTCTGTAGGAGACTGAATATAGATCTAATTGAGATCCCAGGATGGTGGGAGAAACAGGAGCAAATAGCCCAGAAGAAGTTTAGGCTTGGCAACCGGTATGGAAGAGGCCACCGGGTAGAAAGAAAATGTAAGGAGAGATAGAAAGGGGGAGGTGTATAAGAAAAGGCATTACGTTGAGAAAAAAGAAGGAAGAGAAGATAGAAAGGGAAAGGGGAATGAAAAGAGAAGGGGAAATTTTTTTTTTGTAGCACTGACCCCCGAAGGAGCTGCTGGTTTAATTTGGGCCTGCACTCTACTAATAAACCCCACTAACTTGGCTCAATCCCCTTGGCACAGCTGTGATGCAATGCAATACAATACAATGTAAGACAATACAAAATACCTGTATTATAACCCCAGGATCCACTGACTGCACTTGGAGTGAGAAAAACAGTACGCCACAACAACTGGATACTTAACCAGAGATATATTTTACTGTGAAATATGCAAAGAAGTGATTACAGTAATTGTGCTGTCATCCCAACGTAAGACGACAGCACAATTGATTTAAACATAAGCTATTTGAAAACAGTATACATAAACATTTTATACCTGGGAGCTCCCCCTACTTTATTAGCTATGCATGAGATCTCACTTAAAGTACTTGGTCTTGGATCTTCTTTTCTTCGCTAGCTAAAGTGATTTGTAATCCACAGTTTTGATGAGTCAAATTGAAGTGAAAATGCTCCTGGTGTAACTGCAACAACTATTTTAAAATCGCTTGAAACGTCAAATTAGATAGGCCTCAAGCCTTCTCAGTTTCAGTTCCTCTGCTCCTCTGTGGAACTATAAATCCCAGTGAGGCCTGTATATGAGTCTAACTGCGTGTAAACTTAGCAAACTGTGGGTCGTGACCCGCTCACCCACTGGATCGGAGCTCCGGGTAGTAACTTTTGTTCAGGGTCCTGTGACTGCAACTTGCTTCTCCGTCAGCTCTGTTCAGCTCCGCTGGATGGATCCGGTTCTCTGATGCTCGGATGAGTGTCTCTCCGTCTCTGCAATCCGGCCACTGTCCTCTAGCTCTCCGAGCTCAGCCTTCGCTCCCCAGCAGCTCGGCATCAGCCTCCAGAAGGCTTTTGTTTACCCTCCTGTCTCCCCTCGTCTCCAAGGCAACCAAAATCCTCCACAAAACATCTCTCTGCATTACCAGTATTTGGGTCTCTCCTCGTCTCCAAGGCAACCAAAATACTAAACAAAACATCTCTCTGCATTACCAGTATTTGGTCACTAGATGGCTCCAAATACTTAAACATAGCAATGTCCATAGACATTGTATTAAAGTATGCAAACACACATCAATATACAAGAATTTCAGCGCTACACTTTTTTTAGAAAAAGATAAAAAGGGGTAAGAGTAACTTGTTTGTTTTGAGACACATAGGTAGAGGGATGCATATGCAAGGTTGTTTTGGAGGGATGGAGCTGGAGTGGGTGGACACGGGAGGGCAGGGTATTCGGTTGCTGTAATCCCTCAGAGCTCAACCTCGAGGAGGAGAAGCCGGGGGCTGGGAAAAGGAAAGGAGGGCCATGGCCAAAGGTCTCAAAGAGACCAGTATTTCCTCCAAGGGGAAGGGGGGTGGGTATGAGGTAGAGGGGGGGGGGGAGACAGGGTGTGGGGGGCACTCCAGAATTCCGCAAAATGTCAAGACGAATATTTTATGAAAAATTATGGAGATAAACATAATTTCCTATAATGTCAGGGGCCTAAATGCACCCATTAAGCGCGCAAATATAATGAAGGAGCTTAGCTTACCGAAGGGGGATGTGATCATGTTACAGGAGACCCATCTCACCATAGAAACAAACCGTAAAAATATGACACAATTGTTCCGGGTATGGTATTTTGGAGATTCTCCAATTAGTCGAGCGATAGGTTTTGCCAAAGAGATCAGGTTTATAATAGAGTATAGAAGGGCAGACCCAGAGGGTAGATATTTATTCCTTAGAGGAAAACTGAATGGAGTAGAAATCTCTCTGTCAAATATTTATTGCCCAAATAAAAATCCTATCCGCTATGTAATGAAAGCGATAACGGAGTTCATGGAGTTTAAACGGGGAATAGCTATAATAGCAGGGGATTTTAATTTTCACATAGATCCAGATTTAGATAGTACGTCTCGTGCACAGGGGACCGGAAAGGCATGGAGAAATAAACTGAAAAAAAAAACTCCATCAGTCTCAATTAGTAGATGTATGGAGGATACAACATAATAAAGAGCAGGATTATACATTCCACTCCCCCTGTACACGAGACTTACTCGAGGATAGACTTTTTTTGGTGGAACATAGGTTCTTAGAAAACATAAGTGACTCCAGCATAGGTATAGCAACCTTCTCTGACCATGCGCCAGTGTCATTAAGACTAAAAATAGGGGAGAAACGGGTAAATAATATGAAGTGGAGGCTCAACGAAGAACTACTTCAGGATAAAGATATAGGGGCAAATCCACAAAAACCTAGCCTAACTTAACTTTTACCATTTAAGTTACACTGGCGGAAAATTTCTACCTAAGTGCCCGATCCACAAAGCACTTACCTAGAAATTTTTGGCCGTGTAACTTAAATGTCTCCGGCGCAAGGTGGTCCTCTTCTGCAGGGAGCGATGACAATTTAAATGAGGGGCGCTCCCGCGCCGGCCGTACTGCGCATGCTCGTGACGTCATTTTCCCGACGGGCAGCGCGCAAAATTATGTTACGCCGGGCTTTGTGGATTGCGACGGGACAATAAAGTTGCGTCGGGTAAAAAAAAAGTTACGCGCCGAAAAATAAAATTCAAAATTTTAAAAAAATCGGGGCGATCGAAAAAAAGGTCTGTTTTTACAAGGTGTAACTAGTTTACACTTTGTAAAAGCAGAACTAATTTTACGTATGCAAACGTAAACTTACGCAGAAAACACAAAGCTGAAAAGCTTTGTGGATCTCCGTAAGTCCTCATTTGCATACGCTAGGCAGCATTTCGACACGAAATGCCCCCAGCGGCGGATGCGGTACTGCCTCCTAAGATCCGACAGTGTAAGTCTCTTACAGATGTCGGATCTTCTGCCTATCTTTGGAAAACTGCTTCTGAGGATCAGTTCCAAAGATAGGCACAGGGATACGCAGGCTGAACAGCAGTTCCGCCTGCGTATCCCTTTTGAGGATTTGGCCCATAGAAACCAGAATAAAAAGGGAATTGGAGGAATTTTTTGAAATAAATTTAACAGAGGATGTCTCAGAGGCCATAGTCTGGGAGACCCATAAGGCTTTTGTGCGCGGAGTACTAATTGAGATCGGGGCGGAAAATAAATAAATAAGGAGAATAGATAACTTAGAACAACTACATAAACAAGATAGAAATAAAGAAACTTTACTAAAATTAAATATTAAGAGAGAGGAGTTAAGAGAGCAAATAGAGCAAGAAACTAGAAGTACATTTAATCAAGTAAAGAAAGAGAGGTACTTATGGGATAATAAACCAGGGAAACATCTAGCAAACTTATTAAAAAAAGAAAAAAAATCTTAACTTTATTGAGAAAATACAAACAAGTCGGGGTGAAGTAGTACATAAAACTAGCGAAATAGTGAAGAGTTTTAAAGAATACTACGAAAAACTTTATTCAATCAAAAAACAGGAGACTAAGGAAGAGCTGTTTAAAGGGAAAAAAATATATGAATTTCTAAAGGAAATTGAGTGGGAGGCAATTTCTGAAGATAATTTCAAGAAGCTTGAAGCCCCGATCTCAGAAAAGGAAATTGGAGAAATAGTTAAAAATGCGCCAAACGGAAAGAGCCCAGGACCGGATGGTTTAACGGTTCTCTATTACAAAATGTTCATTGACATTTTGGCCCCAAAAATGTGTTCGTATATGAATGGTTTAGGTGAAAAGTGGGACATCGGTAAAGAAGCTATAGAAGCTATCTTCACTCTAATCCTGAAAGAGGGCAAGGATAGCACACTCTGCTTGAGTTATAGACCGATCTCCCTTCTGAATTGTGACACCAAGATTTTCTCTAAAATATTAGCTGAGAGGATGAAAGGAATAATGAAAGACTTGATCCACACTGACCAGGTTGGCTTTGTACCAGGACGGGAGGGGAGAGACAATGGGATCAGAACGTTGTTAGCCATGCAGAAAATTAGTGATAGTGGAGCCCCAGGTCTACTCTTATCAGTAGATGCGGAAAAGGCATTTGATAGGGTAGACTGGGGTTTCTTATATAAGACACTAGAGAGAATAGGAATAGACCCAAAAATGTTAACCTGGATTAAGGCACTGTATAATAAACCTGGTGCAAGAGTAAAAATCAATGGGACCCTGTCTGGTGCTTTTGAACTCCACAATGGTACAAGACAGGGATGTCCCCTGTCCCCCTTATTGTTCGTCCTGGCATTAGAACCACTATTAAGGAGAATAAGGAAGAATCCAGATATAAAGGGTATAGAAGTAGGACGGGAGGAACACAAACTCGCGGCCTACGCGGATGACATCCTGTTCTACTTAACAAGCCCGAGAATAACGTTACCAAATTTAATAAAATTAATGAAACAATATGAAGAGCTGTCCAATTTTAAAATGAATCCAACTAAATCCGAAACCCTAAGTATTAATATAGCTAAGAAAGATCAAAATATATATCAAAAGGAGTTCCCATTTGTGTGGGAGAAAAAGGAAATAAAATATTTAGGAGTAAAAATAGCTATCTCAAAAGAGAGGATTTATAAAGTAAATTTTGTACCTATGCTGGAAGAAATCAAGACAGAACTCAGTAGACTCACGGTAGGACAAATATCATGGGGAGGGAGAATTAATATTTTTAAGATGGTAATCTTGCCCAAAATCATGTTTAAGATACAGATGCTTCCGATTGACCTACCTCAGAAGTACTTTAAGACTCTACAAACAATTCTATTAAAATTTGTGTGGCAGGGTAAAAAAGCGCGTATCAGCTGGGCAACTTTAAAAAGAAATAAGACACAAGGGGGATGAGGAGAACCAGACATAAGAAGTTATTATGAAGCAGTAATTCTCACAAGAGTGATAGACTGGATCAGGGACACTAAGCAAAAAAGGTGGGTAAGGATGGAATACCAGATGAGCAATGTTTCATTAGGGAGTATTATCTGGATTCCAGATAAATACAGGGAGTTAGGGAAGCAATCACACAGTATTACACGTTTTGCTATTAAAATTTGGGATAAAGTTCACAAGAGGGAAACATGGGACTTCAGCTCACCATTAATGCCATTAAAAGACTCGAAATATTTTGCACCAGGGGTAGAGAAGATATCAGGGAAATGGATTAGGAAAAAAAATGCCCAGTTGAAAGATGTCATGACACAAGATAAATTAAGCACTTATGAGGAATTAAAGGGCAGAGGGGAGATAATAAATGAATGGCGGTATGGCCAGTTAAAACATTTCTTTGAGGCTCTCCCACAGCCATGTAGATCTGCAGAAAATCTAGGTCCCCTCGAGAGAATTGGTGAAGGAGAAGTAGGGAGAGGAGTGATCTCTAAGATCTACAAAAACTTAATAGAAGTAGAGCAATTGGACATTCCACCATATATTAAAAAGTGGGAGGAAGAACTGGGGTCCTCTCTGAGTATACCAGAATTAAAACAAATATGGAGAGCAAACAGTAAAATAACTGAATTAAATTATAAATGTCTGACGCGGTGGTATATTACTCCAGACAAAGCCCATAAATATAAGAAAGAAGCCTCAGAATTTTGTTGGCGCGGATGCAGACAGATCGGAGATATGGCTCATATATGGTGACGATGTCCAAAAATTAAACGGTATTGGAGCAGGATTAGATATTTAATAATCGAAATAACGGACTTAGAGATTCCAGATGACCCCTGGGGATGCTTGCACCAGAGGATCAGATTACCAAATAAACTATATCAGAAAAGTTTACTACCACATCTGTTAACCTCCCTGGTGGTATGATTCTGTCTGAAAAAACATGCTGAAAGCGGTACAATTATTTGCAAGGAAATTTGGTGTTTTATACTGTAGGCCTGTGATTTTTAGGAATAACTCACTTAAATCTGACCAAACAAGAATCTAATAGGCATCTCGGGTATGACATTTTTTTAAAAACAAAATTTTAAATTATAATATAATAAATAATTATAGAAAGTAATAATATAATTAAAATAAAAATTATTCAATAATGAAATCAACTCAAAATCACTGAAATTTTCTCAGTTGCAGAATTGTTGCTGTCATTATTTATTTATTTTTTATGACGAATTTCCCCGCAAATCGCGATCGCACAATTCTGCAAGTGATTATAATTTATTATCGCTGTTTTCTAGCTGATCTAAAACCATTTTTGACATAAAAAGACACTTTTGGTTGCTATGGACAATCTACAGTTTTCAGGCAGAAAAAAAGTTTTTTTTTACATACAGTACTGTAATCTATAAGATTACAGTATACTGTATGTAATGTGTTTGTTTACTTTTTTGAATTTGGCTCCGATCTCCGCTCCCGTAACGTCGCAGGGAACGGAGATCGGCGGCACAGGAGGACGCTGTGTGAATCGAGCGAGGTCCCGCTCGCTCACACAGCGTGGTGACATCGCTGGATCCAGGAGAAGGTAAGCCAGCGCACGCTGCAGGCTCTGCATGTCTACCCCGAGCGTGACTCGGGGATACCGATCGCAGCAGAAAAAATCCACCCCGAGTCACGCTCGGGGTTACCGCCAGGGAGGTTAACAGCTGCTAAAAGCCTGATAGTCAGTCATTGGCAAGACAGGGAAAGTCCCTCTATTAGCGAATGGTGCAATAAAATAAATCTCATTCAAAATTTAGAATTTTTAAGGTTTTCTGATACAGATGGCCTAGAGGAATATGAAGAGATCTGGTCTAAATGGATAGAGTTCAAAAAGTCAATGACGTTTGCGGATTTGATGGGTGCATAGACTTTTTTTTTTTTTTTTACTCATGCCTTTAAGGATTGCTACAATATAAGAAAGTAACAAGATAGAAAGGTAACTGGAGTCCCGGGGGGAGGGGGGGTGGGAAGGGAATGGGTAGAAGGGATACAACAATTAAGGAAGAAAAGTTTAAAGCTCTGTAAAAGTAAGCAAAATACATACTCGCTTTCTTTATATATGGAGATTTATAAATTATATATATATATATATATATATATATATATATATATATATATATAAAAAAATTACCTAAAAAGGGTAAAGGGTGATGGGTGGCAGCAGTGAAGTCGAGGGTTCGGCTTCGCTGTGCATGCTGGGGGAGGGTATTTATGGGGCAGACGCCATTAGTCTGGGTTCTTCTTCAGAGTGCAGCACCCACCTTCAGGGTGACTGCATCATGGTGCCCTGGTGTAATGGCCTTCCAGGCCGGGGTGCACGTGCCATGCGGTGTTCCTGGTTTCGGGACCATGTTGGTCCAGAACATTTAAGCTGTGACAGGGAGCCCAGTAGTCGTCTGGGTTCCCAATCCTGAAGATCCCAAGCAAAATTGCTGTTCGGTGGAGAGTCCATCTGAGGAGAGCCAATGAGAGGCTAGCGATCCAATAGGGTCTCGACAAACCACCGGGGATCAAGGTAGCCGGACACTGAGAGGCTGGTCACCTGTCAGTCAGTACCTGAAAACTATTTGAAGGAGATCCAGGCGCAATTCTATCAAGGAGGATCATCTCCGTAATCACAATCACAAGGAGGGCCTGTGGCAGAGGCTTTTCCCTGAGTCCATTTCAGGAGGGTCTGTGGCAAAGACTTTTCCTTCAAGTTCGAGTGATACCCTGGCTGCCAGGTCAGTAAGAGTGGGTCTGTCCAGGTACGCTATACCCACTCTGGCTAGAGTGGTGAATACAAAGTATTGTTGGGAGCAGGACTGTTTCCCTATCGTTGTGCCTGAGTCTGCTACGTCTCCTTTTATTTCACCTCTACTCTTCATCACAAGTTTTAATGTTTTTACCCGGCTGGGTAATAAAGAGCACAGGGAAGGGGACCTGTCGTGGACATTCCATTAATGCTACATCCACCATACACCCGCTTAGACGGCGGAGGAGCCATGAGGAAACATGCCACCCAAAACAAACCAGCAGCTCCTCCGGGGGTAGTGCTACATAATTTATATATATATATATATATATATATATATATATATATATATATATATATATATATATATAAAATCTATATCGGTACCCCCTTAGGGGCTGCTGAGAATTGTGGTTTGTCTGTCACCCTGTCCAGTATTGCATTCACTCTCAGGCACTACAAGACATAAAGCAGTCAGTGAACTTTGTTGTTTTTCTTTTTGTTTTATTGAGGTATTTAATCAATGTATTAAATGTCTATTACATTTCCAATCCTATGAACATCTTTTAGGAAGAACATTGACAGTCGTGGTCTTCACTGCAATTACTGCTTTGGTATTGTGGATCTTTGTAAAATATAGAAAAACCCCTTTGCTGAAAGCCAACAACTACAACCAGAGCTATGTCCTTCTAATATCTCTTTTCTGGGGGTTCCTCCTCTCGTTCCTCTTTTTGGGACATTAATGTGAAAAAAATGTTATATAAACAAACAATTGAGGAAACACTTGTGTAGTGAATGGTAAATGGGAGCAAAAAAATCACGTGAAATTAGGATCATAAAAAGCAGTATGCAGTATGGGGTACTCAGCATGTTACTAACATGCTGAGTACCCCATACTGCTTTTTATGATCCTAATTTCACGTGATTTTACTGCTACATTTTTTAACAAAATAAAGTCTTCATGGTTTTTACTTGTTTGACCTGCACCATTGGAGCATTTTTTCATTTGTTTCTCACA
The DNA here is from genome assembly GCF_905171775.1 of Rana temporaria. Taxonomy (NCBI): domain Eukaryota; kingdom Metazoa; phylum Chordata; class Amphibia; order Anura; family Ranidae; genus Rana; species Rana temporaria. Next base: position 87,290,070 of record NC_053501.1, on the reverse strand, counting down.
TATGCTGTGTTCCACGAGTGTGGCCTTTTCCATCATTTGGCCTCACCCATTGGGGTTTCTGCCTTGGAGAGAGCGTCTGACCAGATCGGTTCCAATATCCTGAGTGGAGCGACCATCTGAACCATCCAACAGAGCCATCCATCTGCACAAAACCCAGGGTCCGCTGTGACCACCACGCTTTACCTGACTTGGCGCTAGTATTAGCACGCAAGTCCACCACAGCTGGTAAGAGTACCCTTTTTATTTCCTATACCAACGTGGAGATTGCTACAGACAAGCCATTACCACTGTTTGTTTGAATTTACATCATCTGTGAAGTGCATTCACCTTTCCAGCTGGAAGCAGTTTCATGAACTCTCCCTACAGCTTATTGAACTCTGATTGCTTTTTTGCATTTATCCAGTGTTTTCCACTAGCTTGATCGCTAGACACATATACTTTGGCTCTCATGAGCTAACTTCCCATTTACCATTCACTACACAAGTGTTTCCTCAATTGTTTGTTTATATAACATTTTTTTCACATTAATGTTTTTTAGCGCTGCACTTTTTTGTATTTATTTGCCTGGACTTTGTTTGTTTGTGTGCTGGCTGCTTTTTGGGTCATACCTCTTATCACTAATTTTTCTAGTTAGCGCAATTTTTCCCCCCACATATCCGCTCTTTTTGGGACATCTTAGGGAAATGACATGTGTACAGAGTGGTTGCTTCTGCTCCAAGGATCACTGCCATGAGTGGACGATCATATTATGGACTTTATTTTTTAACCAGTGACTGTGCTTTATCACTAGGCACATACTATACATTATTTCTATGTCAAAAGAACGAAAAATAGTAAAAGACCTCAGCGCAGTCACTATGGTGTGAGTGTAGTGACACCAAAATTAATGAAAAACAAATATATATGAGTATGAATGTGCAATTGCCTCAAATAAAAAAGCTGTGCATCCGATTATACACCCTGGCCCAGATTCAGGTAGGGGCGCGCACTGATACGGCGGCGCAGCGTTTTGTTTTTACGCTACGCCTCCGTAAATTACTGGAGCTACGCTTCATTCACAAAGCATTTGCTCCGTAATTTGCGGCGGCGTTTCGTAAAAGGGGCCGGTGTAAGCGAGCGTAATTTAAATGATCCCGTAGGGGGCGTGGATCATTTAAATTAGGCGCGTTCCTGTGCCGAACGTACTGCGCATGCTCTGTCGGGAACATTTCCCGACGTGCATTGTGGTAAATGACGTCGCAAGGACATCATTGGCTTCGACGTGAACGTAAATGGCGTCCTGCGCCATTCACGAACGAGTTACGCAAACGACGCAAAATTTGAAAATTGCGATGCGGGAACGACGTCCATACTTCCCATTTGCTGCGCCTCCTAATAGCAGGAGCAGTTTTACGGCGAAAACGACGTACGCAAACAACGTAAAAAACGAGCGCCGTCCCGCGCGTACGTTTGTGAATCGGCGTTAGTATGCAATTTGCATACTCTACGCTGACAACTACGGGTGCGCCACCTAGCGGCCAGCGTCAGAATGCACCCTAAGATACGAAGGCATAAGAGACTTATGCCAGTCGTATCTTAGGTTACAGTCGGCGTATCTAGCTTTCTGAATACAGAAAGTAGATACGCCGGCGCTACTTAGCAATTACGCTGCGTATCTATGGATACGCAGGCGTAATTGCTTTCTGAATCTACCCCCCTGACACTGCTGCATACACACGTGACAAGCAAACAATGTATTAAAAAGTGTGGTGCAGTATTAGATAAGAATCAGCTGTCCAAGTCCACAATAATTCTGAAAAAAAGACCTTCAATTTTTCCACTTGTGCCATGAATACTGTTCTCTTTCTGCAACATTTTTGTGGATCACTCCAACTTGTATTGTGCATAGCATATGACCAACATTCCAATACTCTGACCTTGTGATTTGACCCAATAAAAAACAGGTCTCATGCACTTTCCCTTTAAACAGGATATGATGTGCCAGAAGTGTTGTTCCCCTCTGCTGTATATGGATATCATTCAGTCCACTTTCATCCACAGGAATCCTTCGGTGGTTGTATATAGGAAGCTCAAAAAGGAGGATTATATATTGCTCTTCGTATATTTAAGATTTATTTTTTATTAACAATAAAGCCCAAGAATAAAAACTTATCTTGAAAGTGCACATTTGCTGGTGCACATTAGATTACTTACAAGTACATTAGAAATGGCTCATGCAAGATGGCCAGCCCACACACTTCTGTTTGCAGCTTGAGGTCATAGGCTCCTCCCAATGTGTATTTTCGCAGAGTGTACAAACAGTGAGCCCACAAGAGCTAAACCTCCATATCACAGCATGCTATAGTGCTCAGTAGTGTTGCTCACGAATATTCGCATTGCGAATATTCGTTACGAATATGGCATGGCATTTTCGAATATTCGCGAATAACTCGAATTTCGCGGCCAATATTCGCTATTCCGAATATTCGTATTTTTTCAATTTTATTTTTAAAACAGATCACATCCTAGTGATCTCCATCGACGTCTAAAAGCATTTCTGGTATGATTAGAGACCCTGGGCCGAGTAGCTAAGCTGAGGCGATCCTTTTATGTTGCCGAATATTCGCAATCGCGAATATTCGATTTCCGAATATTCGCAAATACTTTCTCCGCCCTTCTTTTGCATCAGAGCCAATCAGAGTTCTCCTACCACAGTTGTCATAGGAGAGAGTGGAGTGTTTCTGTGCGTTTTTCCAGTGTATCACATCTTCAAAGAATTTTCCATCTTTTGTCCCGTGTCATCATCATTTGCATTTCACCTCTTTAATGAGAATAATAACTGTTTAACATAAAGACATTTAAGAGATGTCAACGTAAACAGTTTACTTGTATTTTCCAAATCTATGGTTATTCAATATTTATTAAACTAATCAATATACAAATTGGTCAAAGTAAACCCTCAAATCTATATAATAATGTATTTATTTATTTTATTAATACCTTGTTAGTTGCAGGGTCCATTACGTAAAACCACACTTTTTCCAAAGGGCAGGTGAAATTGAATGTTTCAAAATTTCGCAATCAATTTCGCATTCGCATTAGCGAAATTTCGCAATCAGTTTCGCATTCGCATTAGCGAAATTTCGCAAAATTTTTTTTTGATAAAATATCACGAATATTCGATTTTAGCGAATATTTCACGAATATTCGGCTATATATTCGTGATATATCGCAAAATCGAATATGGCGTATTCCGCTCAACACTAGTGCTCAGCATAAAAGATGATTATAACTGGTCACATAGCAGGTTAGTGTTGACATCTTAATTCAGAAGAGGCTATTGCATGTATAGTCATACAGGACAGTGACAGGATTCAGGGAAATAGGGACCAGTACCAGAATACCACAGAAGTGTTTCCGCATAATCAAAAAGGTTTAGAGTCACAGACAGCAAAGGGATCGCGGATCACAGACCTGATCTTGGATGTGGAAATACAGGGCAATTTAGAAAACAGCGACCACAGGTCAATTTGTTTCAGCATAAATCGCACAAATAGGAAACATAAGGGGAATACCAAGACACTAAAGTTCAAAAGAGCAAACTTCCCTAAACTGCGCTTTTTGCTGGAAGATATTAAATGGGATAAAATCCTAGGAACAAAGAACACAGAGAAGAAATGGGAGTGTTTTAACTACTAGCCGACCACGCACCGTCATTATACGGCGGCAGGTCTGTTCTCCTGGGCGAGAGCCCGTAGCTATACGCCGTGCTCCCGTGCGTGTGCCCGGCGGGCTCGATCGCCGCCGGGCACATGCGATCGTTCGTTACAGAGCGGGGACCGGGAGCTGTGTGTGTAGTTAACCCCTTCCCCGCCCCCTAGTGTTAACCCCTTCACTGCCAGTGGCATTTTTATAGTAATCCAATGCATTTTTATAGCACTGATCGCTATAAAAATGCCAATGGTCCCAAAAATGTGTCAAAAGTGTCCGAAGTGTCCGCCATAATGTCGCAGTACCGAAAAAAAATCGCTGATCGCCGCCATTACTAGTAAAAAAATATATTAATAAAAATGCCATAAAAATACCCCCTATTTTGTAAACGCTATAACTTTTGCGCAAACCAATCAATAAACGCTTATTGCGATTTTTTTTTTTTACAAAAAATATGTAGAAGAATACCGATCAGCCTAAACTGAGGAAAAAATTTTTTTTATATATTTTTGGGGGATATTTATTATAGCAAAAAGTAAAAAATATTATTTTTTTTTCAAAATTGTCGCTCTATTTTTGTTTATAGCGCAAAAAATAAAAACCGCAGAGGTGATCACATACCACCAAAAGAAAGCTCTATTTGTGGGAAAAAAAGGACGCCAATTTTGTTTGGGAGCCACGTCGCACGACCGCGCAATTGTCAGTTAAAGCGGCGCAGTCCCGAATCGCAAAAAGTGCTCTGGTCTTTGGGCAGCAATATGGTCCGGGGGTTAAGTGGTTAAGATTATAGTTAATAAAGGTATTGGCCAGCGCATCCCAATGGAAAATACATTTAAAAGAGCTAACAATAGTCCTGGGTGGCTCAACTCCAAAGTAAAAATGCATATAAAGGCAAAGGAGAAGGCTTTAAAAAAATACAAGGCAGAGGGGTCATCATCAGCATTCCAACTTTACAATAAATGAAATAGGAAATGTAAGGGTGCAATCAGGGCGGCTAAGATGGAACATGAAAGGCACATAGCAGAGGGGAGTAAAAAAAAAAAATATTCTTTAGGTATATAAATTGTAAGAATGGGAGGTCAGAATATATTGGCCCCATAAAGGATAATGAAGGGAATCTGGTTAAAAACGACAGAGAGATGGCGAAGGTTTTGAATTTATGTTTCTCCTCAGTCTTCACAAGGGAAAGGGGGGATTCAGTAACAAAGACTGCAATGTTTATCCTCATAACACATAACAGAGGATAGAATTAGAAATAGACTTGAAAAACTTAACGTTAATAGGTCACTGGGACCAGATGGCTTGCACCCAAGGGTCCTTAAGGAACTCAGTTAAGTGATAGCCAGACCATCCTTCCTAATTTTTATGGACAGTCTACTGACTGGAATGGTACCAGCTGATTGGAGAAAAGCCAATGTAACACCAATATTTAAAAAAGGGCCAAGATACATCCCTGGGAACTACAGGCCAGTTAACCTAACATCAATAGTTTGCAATCTCTTGGAGGAGATGATAAGGGACTATAAACAAGATTTTAGTAATAAAAATGGTTTTATTAGCAGTAATCAGCATGGATTCATGAAGTTCTTGCCAGACCAATCTATTTACCTTCTATGAGGGGGTGAGCTGCCCTCTAGATAAAGGAAGGCCTGTAGATGTGGTGTATCTAGATTTTGCAAAGGCATTCAATACCGTTCCCCATAAACGTTTACTGTACAAAGTAAGGTCTGTCGGCATGGACCAAAGGCTGAGTATATGGATTGAAAACTGGCTACGGGGGGTGAGTCCCGAGGGTGGCGATAAATGGGGAGTACTTGGAATGGTCTGCTGTGGAAAGTGAGGTCCCCCAGGGTTCTGTCCTGGGACCAATCCTATTTAAGGTATTCATAAATGATCTGGAGGATGGGATAAACCGCTCAATCTCAGTTATTGTGAATAATACTAAGTTAAGCAGGGTAATAACTTCTATGCAGGATGTGGAAACCTTGCAAAACAAATTGATGGGGTGGGCAACTACATGGTACATTAGGTTCATTGTTGAAAAATGTGAAATAATGCATTTGGGTGCCAAAAATATGAAGGAAATTTACTCGCTAGGGGGAAAACTTTTGGGGGAATCTAGGATGAAAAAGGACCGTGGGGTCCTAGTAGATGACAGGCTTAGCAATGGCATACAATGCCATGCTTCTGCAAGCAAAGACAACAGAATATTGGCATGCATTAAAGGGGTTGTAAAGGTAAATGTTTTTTCACTTTAATGCATCCTATGCATTAAGGTGAAAAAACATCCAACAGAATCGCCCCCCCCCCCCCCCCCGAGCCCCTGTTTTACTTACCTGACCCCTCGAAAGTCCTGCACTCGTCCCGTCATCCTCTTCGGTTTCCGGCCATTGATTGGCTACACTGGATGGATTTAAAGCAGCACAGCCATTGGCTGGTGCTGCTGTCAATCACATCCAATGATGCAGCGCGCCAGGGGCGATAGGCTGCCGCTGTACCACGGGAGCGTGCTCGCAAGAGCTTTCCACAAGGCCAGCTCGCTCGCATAAAGGTGGAAAGCTCTTGTGGGGGGAGCCATGACAGCCGCCAAGGAACCCCAGAAGATGTGGATCGGGGCCACTCTGTGCAAAACGAGCCACACAGTGGAGATAAGTGTAACATGTTTGTTATTAAAAAAAAAATGTACTTTAGTGTTCCTTTAAAAAAGGGATTAACTGTAGAGATAAAACTATAATTCTCCTACTCTACAAGACTCTGGTCTAGCTGAACTGGAGTATGCTACCCAATTCTGGGCACCAGTCATCAGGAGGGATGTGCTGGAACTGGAGAGGGTCCAGAGAAGGGCAACAAAGCTAATAAAGGGACTGGAGGATCTCAGCTATGGGGAAAGACTGCAAGCAATTGAATTCATTCTCTCTGGAGAGGAGACGCTTGAAAGGGGACATGATTTCAATGTACAAATACCATACTGGTGACCCCACAATAGAGATAAAACTTTTCCACACAAGGGAATTTAAAAAGACACACAGCCGTTCACCAAAATTAGAAGAGAAGCGGTTTAACCTTAATTTGCATAGAGGGTTCTTTACTGTATGAGCAGTAAAGATGTGGAATTTTCTTCCACAAGCAGTGGTATCAGTTGGGGAGCATCAATTATTTCAAAAAACTTTTAGATGGGCACCTAAACACCACAACATACAGGGGTAAACTATGTACTATTAAAATAAAAGCACACACACAGGTTGGACTTGATGGATTTGTGTTTTTTTTCAACCTCACCAACTATGTAACTATGGATAAAGTCATGTGTTGAATGGCCAATCTCCACCATTACCACACGGTGTTATTGTTGTCCAAGTTGTTGGATTTGTTGATATAAATAGGTGACTGTCCCAATATCATGAAGTTACTTACCCTTTTTTTACGTAAGATAGAACTGCTTCCTACTCCCTACCTTTACTTAAAGAGGATGTTCGCTCAAAAAAAAATATTAAAAGCCAGCAGCTACAAATACTGCAGCTGCTGACTTTTAATATTAGGACACTTACCTGTCCTGGAGTCCAGCGGCGTCCGCAGCAGAGGACGAGCGATCGCTCATCACCCTGCTGCTCCCCCCTCCATCCACGCTGAGGGAACCAGGAAGTGAAGCGCTCCGGCTTCACTGCCCGGTTCCCTACGGCACATGCGCGAGTCGCGCTGCGCCCGCCGATTGGCTCCCGCTGTGTGCTGGGAGCCGAGTCTTCCCAGTACACAATGGGGGGCGACGGGATGTGACGCAATGCCCGTCTTTTGCCCGTGAATGCCGGGCCGGAAGTGGGTGCAAATACCTGTCTTTAGACAGGTATCTTCACCCCCCTCCCCCTGTAAGGTGTCAAATGTGACACCGGAGGGGGGAGGGTGCCGATCAGCGTGACTTCACTTTAGGGTGGAGAACCGCTTTAAAGAGTTAAGTGTGTGCATGTGTGTCTCAGTTGTCTGGCTATGAATGACAAGTAATACGTGAGTTCAAGAAATGCAACATTTTTAGGATTTACATTTCAGGCTAATTCTATTCCTTCTGATAAGTAAATAGGGATTAACACGCTTTGAAAAAAAACTACTTTGGTAACAATAACTAAATTTACCTAATGTAAATCAGGAACTTAAGAGAAAAAGTAGAAACTTTGGATGGGGTCAGTATGGATTCTGGAGTGGGGCTGTGCCTGCACTTCAAGGGTTAAGTGCTTGTTTTTTTCTAGGGGAGTGGAGAAAGTCTTATTCTCAAGTGATCCTCTGCTTCATCGGTAAATAGTGATCCCCCACAATCCAGCTGCGGCTTGTTCCTGGTGTCCTCACATTAATAGTAGTACTATGACGTAAGGAACAGGCCACTACTCAAGACAGCTAGACCACAAGGGAGGGGGCAAGAGCTGCAGGGACTGGGACTGGGACCAGATTTGTGAAGGAAGGGTTGGAAGATTAGATAAGTATATCTTCTTTTCCTCTCCCCTAGTAAGCAATTAACCCTTGCAGTGTGGGCACAGCCCCACGGCAAGAGAACTTTTTTTTTTTTTTACATGGAGTTCAGCTTTATGGGTTCCTCTGTCAGCTTTTCACCACCATTGGACAATAGATTAGCATCATCTCTGTACAAAAAATTGAGAGGTGACCCAAGGTATTGTAAAATGATACCAACAAATAGTATAACAATCTTATGACTACCGGGTTTCACGACGAGAAAACTGCCATTTTTTATATTGGTCGTGAAAACCAGGCATGTGTATGCTCCCTAGCATTTTTCTCGACGAAAAAACTGCCCACAAAAAAATTGAAACCAGCTATTTTTTCTCGTCGTGTTTCCCTTCAGTCTTTTTTTCTCGTCGCGAAAAATGGTTGTGTGTATGCTTTTACGAGGGGAGAAAAATGTGCATGCTCAGAATCAAGTATGAGACAGGAGCGCTCAGAGGAGCGCTCGTTCTGGTAAAACTAGCGTTTGGAATGGAGATATCACATTTCGTCACGCTGTAACAGACTGAAAAGCATGAAAACTGAAAAGCGCGAATCGTCTCTCACCAAACTTTTACTAACACAAGGATCAACAAAAGCAGCCCAAAGGGTGGTGCCAATAGAAAGGAACTTCCCCTTTATAGTCCTGTCGTACGTGTTGTATGTCACTGTGCTTTGGTCGGATGTTTTTTTACATGAACGTGTGTATGCAAGTCAGGCTGGAGAGAAATCACATCCGGAAAAACTTTGTTTTTTTTTCCTGCCGAGAAAAATGGTTGTGTGTACGAGGCATTATTTTATGATCAGTGTGGTGTAGATGTACGAGTAACAAGACTGGCTAAGCAGGACTAAAATATAAAACATGCGGTTGAGATGAATAAATAGATAGCCATTTTTTTTTTATCCTAGCTGACAAAAAAATTAATGGTTCATGTCACATGACCTTTTTTTTTTTTTTTATAACTGAAGAAATTTAACCCTTCGCTGCCTGGGACAATTTTGACACTTCTCTCACCCATGTTAAAATCAACTTTTTTTTTTGCTAGAAAATTTTCTTTTTGACAATACAACCTGCCCAGACCCTTCGTTTTGATTGGTCATGGCAATTAAATTAAACCCTTATGCTAGACCCACTATGTCATCAGGCAATTTTGGTAGCGATTACAAATTTTTATCACTGACCATGAGCACGATGAGACCTCATTACCAAGCCTTGAAAGCGTTATTAAGAGGATTGTTTATTTAACATGCTTAAAGAAAGAAAGATCCGCGAATATACAGGAAATTCTGTCAAGGCTTCGGGCTATGGAGATGTCACATAAAAGGTCTCTAAGACTAGAGTTATTGGCGGATATATCTTTGGTACGGTTATCTTTATTACAGTCTCTAGAGGTGTCCCACAGTAAAAGTCAACATAGATATGCCTTAGGAAAGTACCGATTTGGAGATAAGTCTGGGAGACCACTTGCAAGGTCATTGGATCCCCGCTCTTCAGCGACTTTTATACCTAGTATTGCGTTACCATCTGGGGAAATTACTTCAGATCCACAATCTCTCCAAAAGGCCTTCTGTGATTACTTTACAGCTTTGTACAATCTTACTCCCCCATTATTCTCCGACTTAGGCCCTGTACACACGATCAGTCCAAACTGATGAAAACGGACTGAAGTTCAGTTTCATTGGTCCAGACCGACCGTGTGTAGGCCCCATTGGTCTGTTGTCCTTTGGTCCAAAAACAGAGAACTTGCTTTAAAATTGGACCGATGGACGCCTGACCGATAGGTCAAAACCGATGGTTAGTACGCAAAAGCATCGGTTCCAAACCCGGGCATGCTCAGAATCAAGTCGACGCATGCTTGGAAGCATTGAACTTAATTTTTCTCTGCACGTTGTTGTGTTTTACGTCACCGCGTTGGACTCGATCGGTTTTTGAACTGATGGTGTGTAGGCACATCAGACCATCAGTCAGCTTCATCGGTTAACCGATGAAACTGAACTTCAGTCCGTTTTCATCAGTTTGGACTGATGGTGTGTACAGGGCCTTAGATTCTCTTGGCCGTCTTATACAGGAATATGTGCATGAAACTGCTAACCCAAAATTAGACAAAGAGAATAGGAATTCTATGGATTCCTTTTTTTTATTAGAGGAATTATTGGATGTGATCACTAATACACCGTTGGGTAAAAGTCCTGGACCCGGTGGTTTTACATCAAAATTTTATAAGATCTATAAGGATTATATTACACCATTCGTGCTTCGGGTGTTTTATAGCATATCTGCTATTAATGGGTTTACACCCCAGACACTAGAGGCACACATTACATTACTTCCTAAACCGGATAAGGATTTAAATTGATGTTCTAGTTATCATCCCATATCTTTAATAGGGGTAGATATTAGCCCCGGACCATTTTGCTGACCAAAGACCAGAGCACTTTTTGCGATTCGGCACTGCGTTGCTTTAACTGACAATTGCGCGATCGTGTGATGTGGCTCCCAAACAAAATCCTTTTTTTCCCACAAATAGAGCTTTCTTTTGGTGGAATTTGATTACCAGTGCGGTTTTTAGTTTTTGCGCTATAAACAAAAATAGAGCGCCAATTTTGAAAAAAAATTATATTTTTTACTTTTTACCATAATAAATATCCCCCAAAAATATATAAAAAAAACTATTTTTTCCTCAGTTTAGGCCGATACGTATTCTTCTACATATTTTTCGTAAAAAAAAATTGCAATAAGCGTTTATTGATTGGTTTGCACAAAAGTTATAGCGTTTACAAAATAGGGGGTAGTTTTATGGCATTTTTATTAATATTTTTTTTTTTACTAGTAATGGCGGCGATCAGCGTTTTTTTTTTTTTTCGGTACTGCGACATTATGGCGGACACTTCGGACACTTTTGACACATTTTTGGGACCATTGGCATTTTTATAGCGATCAGTGCTATAAAAATGTATTGATTACTATAAAAATGGCACTGGCAGGGAAGGGGTTAACACTAGGGGGCGGGGAAGGGGTTAAGTATGTTCCCTGGGTGTGTTCTAACTGTAGGGGGGGTGGCCTCACTAGGGGGAAATGACTGATCGCTATTCATACATTGTATGAACAGGCGGTCAGGCATTTCTCCCCTGACAGGACCGGGAGCTGCGTGTTTACACACACAGCTCCCGGTCCTCGCTCTGTAACGAGCAATCGCGGGTGCCCTGCGGCGATTGTGACAGCCGGGCATGCACACGGGAGTCAGGGACGAGCGGGGGGTGCGCGCCCCTATTGGCTGCTGGGCGAGGTGACGTATAGCTACGTGCTTTCGCCCAGCAGAGCCGCCCTGCCGTCGCTTGGGAACGAAGGCTGGCGGTGGTTTGCTCCGGCCAGCTCAAGCCTCCACCAGAGCCCCCCCACCCTGGACTGAAGCGGGAGTAGTAAGGAAGGCAGCGTGCTGTGCAGTGCCCGGTACACAGAGGAGTGCGGGACAACGGAGTGAAATGGGCCACGGACGGCGAGGCACGATACTACAATAATTAGAAAGGAGCCGGAAAAAAGGCAAAAGTAACAGCAAAACTAACAGCTGAAAACTTGAGAAAATCCTGAGAAAATCCAAAGAGCTATGTGAGTAACAAAGACTGTAGAAGAGCAACACAAATTAGCGCATTGTACTGTTCTGGATATAATTGATATACTGTATGTAGCAGGGTTGTGTGTTACAAACGCCAGGTGGCATACTAAATACAGTATACGGATGTTGCACAGGCAGTAGTAATTAAGAGAGACTTACCTGGTTAAAAGATTGTGCATTAACCTCCCTGGCGGTATGATTCTTTCAGAAAAAAGGTGCTGAAAGCGGTACCATTATTTGCAAGGAAATTTGGCGTTTTATACTGTAGGCCTGTAATTTTTAGGAATAACTCACTTAAATCTGACCAAACAAGAGTCTAGTAGGCATCCCGGGTATGATTTAAAAAAAAAAAAAAAATTATAAATTATAATAAATAATTATAAATAATTATAACAATTAATAATATAATTATAATAAAAATTATTCAATAATGTAAACAACGTAAAATCACTGAAATTTGCTCAATTGCAGAATTGTCGCTGTCATTACTTTTATTTTTTTATGACGAATTTCCCCACAAATCGCTATCGCACAATTCTGCAAGTGATTATAATTTATTATCGCTGTTTTCTAGCTGTTCTAAAACCATTTTTTACATAAAGGGACACTTTTGGTTGCTATGGACAATCTACAGTTTGCAGGCAGAAAGAACAGTTTTTATTATATAAAAGAACACTGGGCAGACCACTAAGGACAAGGGGGGTGTGTATTTTTTACATACAGTACTGTAATCTATAAGATTACAGTATACTGATGTAAGGTGTTTGTTTACTTTTTTGAATTTGGCGATGTTCTCCGCCCCCGTGCATCGTAACGTCGCAGGGAACGGAGATCGGCGGCACAGGAGGACACTGTGTGAATCGAGCGAGGTCCCGCTCGCTCACACAGCGCGGTGGCATCGCTGGATCCAGGGACAAGGTAAGTAACTTTGTCTCTGGCTGCAGCGAGGCGAGCCCGAGTCTGGCTCGGGGATACCGCTTTTGGTATAAAAATCTCACCCTGAGCCAGACTCGGGAATACCGCTAGGAGGGTTAAGAAGCATAGAAATGTTGTTGCATATGGACTATCTCGAATAACAAATTCCAGCATAGTGTACTTATAGAGTTACTATAAAGTGGATAAGACAGGGCAAACTAAATGATTAAAGCCTCGTACACACGATCAGTCCATCCGATGAAAACGGTCTGAAGGACAGTTGTCTTAAGTTAACCGATGAAGCTGACTGATGGTCCGTTGCTCCTACACACCATCGGTTAATTAACCGATCGTGTCAGAACGCAGACACGTAAACCACGTACGACGGCACTATAAAGGGGAAGTTCAAATCCAATGGCGCCACCCTTGGTGCTGCTTTAGCTGATTTTGTGTTAGTAAAAGACAATTCGCACTTTTCTGTCTGTTACAGCGTGATGAATGTGCTATCTCCAAAACGAACGCTAGTTTTACAAGAACGAGCGCTCCCGTCCCCTCATTTAGTCTGAGCATGCATGGATTTTTAACCGGTGGCCGTGCGTACTAACGATCGGTTTTGACCTATCGGTTAGGCGTCCATCGGTTAAATTTTAAAGCAAGTTCTCATTTTTTTGACCGAAGGTTAACTAACCTATGGGGCCCACACAAGATCAGTTTGGACTGATGAAAACGATACTTCAGACCATTCTCCTCTGGCGATCCTATCGTGTGTACGAGGCCAAAGAGTGATTTTCAAGATATCTATGCCGTTTTTTTTCCCCTCTCCCCCACCTGTGGCTCTAAGCGGCCTTCCCGCTATCGTGTAAAGGAAGAAAATTTGTCTTTCCCCTTTAAGCTATTGGACTGGTTGTTGGAAAAGTCGTTGCTCTTACCGCTTTTATAGCTTTTGGCTTTCCCTTTTTTAGGAAGAGCTGGAAGCTGGTAGTTTTAAGCCAATCAAGCCATCCATTTTTGTTTTGCAATTGAATAAAAGTTGGAATATACAGAGCATAAGGGTTTATACCTTTTATTATACCTGAGTGGTCCTTGGATACCTCGGAGTGCCCTCCTGATTGGTGTCTGGAGAAAAAAAAACTAGTGCTCCTCTGTCTCTTTTTGTTTCCCCTCTCCCTTGCTGGAAAGCCCTTAAGCTATAGGACTGGTTGCTGGAAAAGTCGCTGCTCTTACTACTTTTGTAGCTTTTGGCTCTTTTCCTTTTCTTTTGGAGAGCTGGAAGCCGGTAGTTTTAAGCCAATTAAGTAAATTTTTCCTCCCTCGTTTTTTTAAAAAGGGGAATTGAGTCGGAAGCAGCTTTGTCGTGGCCAAAATCACTACGGTCAGCAAAGGAAAAGGATAAGGAAAAGGGTGACCCAGCTATTGCAGTGGCTGCCAAACTTGAAAAATATGCCCATACATCAGATCATACCCCCAGTCAAATGGGGATCGTTGGCCCAGGCTAAAATAACAACAGACAGGAAGAGTCAAGGACAGGCAGCCGCCGCAACTAAAAGTGTCATCAATAAAAATATAGCTGTGGCTGACAAAGGGGCCGAGATAGATCAAGCTCCCCCGACAGAGTACACCCCCTATGTTAAAGGATGTATTTTTGGTAGTTAACGAATGTAAGCAGACACTGGGAGAATTGTGTGACCAAATGAAGGGCATCAAAGAGGAGCTGATTTTAGTGCGACAGGAGCTCCAAAAAACAAATGAATGGATAACTGAGGCGGAGGGGAGAATATCTCAAATAGAGGATGAATTACACCCAGTAAAACAAGTTAAAATAATGAAAGATCAAATGAGCAAATTTGACAAAAAAATGGATGAAATAGAAAATAGACTTCGGAGGGATAATGTGAGACAGATGGGACTCCCAGAAAAGTGTGAAGGGACTAATCCCATAGAGTTTCTGGAAAATTGGTTTATAAAGCTATTTGAAAGAGAATGTTTTTGCAACAGTTCTCGATAGATCGCACAGAGTTCCCTTTAAGCCTCCTCCCCCTGGAGGACATCCACGATCAATGCTAATGACATTTTTAAATTACGGGGATAAAGAAACACTACTGAGAAAGGGTAGAGAGATGGGGAATATTTCTTTTGATGGATCCAAGGTTTCATTGTACCCCGATTTCTCACCCTTCTTGCAGAAGCGGAGGGCAAGTTTTATAGACCTTAAATGTAAAATGCAAAAGTTTAATCTTACATACGCTCTATTATACCTAGCAGGGCTACGAGTGGTAGCACTGGGTGGGACTTATTTTTTTTACACCCGGAAGGTGCAAAGACATGGCTGCAGAAAAAAAAGGATCAGCTTTCAACAGAATGAAGGGACATTTAGATTAAAGTTGAAACATAGGGGAAGTTAAGGGGGAAAGAATGGGAGGGAGGGAGGGAGGGAGAGGAGGAAGGTGGGGAGGGAAGGAGGGAATGGGAGAGAGTGTAGTAGAAGGAAGAGTGGGGACGGATGGACCGATCACAAAAAAAGCCCTTAGGGATTACCTAGGAAGGTGTAGGGGGGAGAATAGAAAGGGAGGGGGTGAGTCATCAAAGGGTGTTATTTCAGGTAACACAGAAGGGTTTAAACACACTGGGCCAGATTCATGTACAATGGCGCATCTTTGAACCGGCATAGTGCATCTTTTTTAAACTACGCCGGACCAGCGTGGAGAGGCAGGTAGGGTATTCACAAAGCACTTGTGCCTAACTTTGCACCGGCCTAACTTAATTTCCTCGGCGTAAGTGGAAGTGGGTGTGACCTTATGCAAATGATGTTCTGAACGTGGAGCAGTGATTTACGCCCGGCGTATCTTGAACGGAGCATGCTCAGTACGTTCGTTCCCTTCTGAGCATGCTCACAACTATGCCAGCCCAACTTACAGAGATACGCCGGCCCAACTTACGCCCAGCCGATGCAAATGTACATCCAGTTTTATTCCCCCCCAGGGAAGGTACATTTGCTGTGAGATGGCTGCTCCCGTTCCCCACAGGCAGAGGAGGAAAAAAAAAACTTTAACACCCAGGAGATGTCAGCCCTCATAACAGCAATGGAGACTTATGACCAGGGCCGCCATCAGGGGGGTACAGGCAGTACACCTGTAAGGGGCCCGGGGGTCCCCAGGGGCCCATATGGGAACCCCCCCTTTTTTTTTATAAAAAAATATATTTTTTAAATATATTTTTATTTATAATAAACAAAAAAACTGCGCTACAACCCAATGAACACCAAGGCAGCAGCTAACGTGTGAAGTACACAAATAAACATAGAAAACAATAAGCCGCGCCAAGAAATGGTAATCCAAGTCCACTTTTGCAGATGGAAATAATAGCAATGAAAAAAGTCTATGAGCTCTTGTGCGGAGGTCTAAAAAGCACTTGGCGGTGCAATGACACAAGTTCCATATAATATAACTCAATGATGTAACGATGGATGTAAATTCCTCCAACACCCGGTGACATGCATGCAGTATGTGAAATTCCTCCACCTGAAAATCAAAGCCTCTTACCAGAAGGTAAGGAATCAAAAGCAGGTGACTATAACCCAGCCTCGGCCTTTAGTTTCTCCAGGGATCCCAGAACAGGAGTCAGCAGCGTCACAAACGTTAAATCACAGTAGCTCCATAGGAGGAAACGTATAAAAAAGAGAGGACGCACATAGCGTAATACAGTACAGCAACTGAATTTAATAAAAAAGTAATCTACTTACAGCAACATTGAATAAAAACAGCCATTGTATAAAAAGTTGAAAGCCGGCCGGCAAACAAGGAGCCCTTCCTCCCGAGCGTGGTGACGTCACTGACGCAGCCTCCCAGACGCGTTTCGTCACAAGTTGACGTTCTCAATGGGGGTGGGGCTCACGACAGTGAGGCACCATTATATAGCCACCGCTCGTTACGAGAGGCAGCTCGCTTGACGTAGATCGCGCCATCTTAAGTAAGGTATCAAGCCCACTCATTATGAAAGGCAACCCAATGGATGTAGACAGCGCCATCTTAAGTGAGGTAACATGCCCATATCAAGGAGCGCGGCGCCACGCAACTGGGACAATGCAACCGCAACATTAAAAATATATAAAAAATATATATAAAAAAAATATTATTAATTTATTGCATTCGTTTTCTCATTTACATTGAAAAAAGGAACAAATAAAATCACGAATAAAATATATCCTCGGATCAAAATTCGGGATAGGGGCGGGGTTTTCCCTGGCACTGGACTCCTCCCTCCCCTAAGCCTCCTTGTTTTAATATTGTGATAAATATCAATCACCTAAAGGACTTTCCTTGAAAGTATACCCATCCTACAGGAAAGCGGAACGGGAATTGGTAATATCAATGTTAGTAAGGGGTAATAAATCTCTATAACTTAATGGAGTTTCCAAAAACGCTCCAAACACATAAAAATGTGGATGTTGTATATGCATAAGGCATCCCAAAAGAGAATTTAATCTATTCTGTGATTAATACCAGACGTAACCTCATAAAAGGTCATGTTGGTAAGTGTCTCCATGAACTGGAGTATTGTGCATAGAGAACCAGTGTGACCCTCCATGGAACTCAAAAAAACTATAATCCAAATATTTTTTTATTTTTTTTACTAAATCTGATCATCAAAGTGTGATATACAAATAAACTTTAGATAATCATCACCTAAATGGACATGATTAATATTAGTGATAAATAGTGAAAAATTACGTAATAGTGAAATTATCAAAATTTTAGACCTTAATGGTCGTTTTACATAAGTAAATAACAAATTTTAATTTGAATGTAACCCTTCCCCTACCTAAAATTTCTATATTATATCCTACTCTCCTCTTGTCTAATACGAGGAGAATTGGAAAATGGTATAAAAAAAAACAAAAAAATGTGCATGAAAATTAAAAGATTTAAAAAGAATTTTTTAATGAAAAAATTGTGTAAAAGGAGTTCTTTCTGAAAAAAATATATATATAAAATAAATTATTCTCCTACTTCCACGGGTGCCTTTCATAAAGAATACGTAATTATGCATTATTAATAAAAGCATTAACATCCGTGTCAATGTTTAAACCAAACGGACTATATGATTTTAATCGATGTATCCAGCCCATCTCCATTTGGGATAAATCCCTCACTAGATTACTCCCCCTCCAATGGGGTTTGAATTTATCAATCCCTAGGAATAGGGTGTTGGAGGGGTCTCGGTTGTGTTTGAGTCTATAATGGTTAGATACTGAATGGTCCTTGAGACCTCCCAATATATTGGTGATATGCTCGTTTACTCTTATTTGAAAGGACCTCTTGGTCCGGCCTACGTAGGCCGAGAGTACGTAGGCCGAGAGTAAACGAGCATATCACCAATATATTGGGAGGTTTCTAGGACCATTCAGTATCCAACCATTATAGACTCAAACACAACCGAGACCCTTCCAACACCCTATTCCTAGGGATTGATAAATTCAAACCCCATTGGAGGGGGAGTAATCTAGTGAGGGATTTATCCCAAATGGAGATGGGCTGGATACATCGATTAAAATCATATAGTCCGTTTGGTTTAAACATTGACACGGATGTTAATGCTTTTATTAATAATGCATAATTACGTATTCTTTATGAAAGGCACCCGTGGAAGTAGGAGAATAATTTATTTTATATATATATTTTTTTCAGAAAGAACTCCTTTTACACAATTTTTTCATTAAAAAATTCTTTTTAAATCTTTTAATTTTCATGCACATTTTTTTGTTTTTTTTTATACCATTTTCCAATTCTCCTCGTATTAGACAAGAGGAGAGTAGGATATAATATAGAAATTTTAGGTAGGGGAAGGGTTACATTCAAATTAAAATTTGTTATTTACTTATGTAAAACGACCATTAAGGTCTAAAATTTTGATAATTTCACTATTACGTAATTTTTCACTATTTATCACTAATATTAATCATGTCCATTTAGGTGATGATTATCTAAAGTTTATTTGTATATCACACTTTGATGATCAGATT
The DNA here is from genome assembly GCF_905171775.1 of Rana temporaria. Taxonomy (NCBI): domain Eukaryota; kingdom Metazoa; phylum Chordata; class Amphibia; order Anura; family Ranidae; genus Rana; species Rana temporaria. The sequence continues at coordinate 87,271,347 of NC_053501.1, read as the reverse complement.
TAGTAAAAAAAATAAAAAAATATTTGGATTATAGTTTTTTTGAGTTCCATGGAGGGTCACACTGGTTCTCTATGCACAATACTCCAGTTCATGGAGACACTTACCAACATGACCTTTTATGAGGTTACGTCTGGTATTAATCACAGAATAGATTAAATTCTCTTTTGGGATGCCTTATGCATATACAACATCCACATTTTTATGTGTTTGGAGCGTTTTTGGAAACTCCATTAAGTTATAGAGATTTATTACCCCTTACTAACATTGATATTACCAATTCCTGTTCCGCTTTCCTGTAGGATGGGTATACTTTCAAGGAAAGTCCTTTAGGTGATTGATATTTATCACGATCTTAAAACAAGGAGGCTTAGGGGAGGGAGGAGTCCAGTGCCAGGGAAAACCCCGCCCCTATCCCGAATTTTGATCCGAGGATATATTTTATTCGTAATTTTATTTGTTGCTTTTTTCAATGTAAATGAGAAAACGAATGCAATAAATTAATAATATTTTTTTTTATATATATTTTTTATATATTTTTAATGTTGCGGTTGCATTGTCCCAGTTGCGTGGCGCCGCGCTCCTTGATATGGGCATGTTACCTCACTTAAGATGGCGCTGTCTACATCCATTGGGTTGCCTTTCATAATGAGTGGGCTTGATACCTTACTTAAGATGGCGCGATCTACGTCAAGCGAGCTGCCTCTCGTAACGAGCGGTGGCTATATAATGGTGCCTCACTGTCGTGAGCCCCACCCCCATTGAGAACGTCAACTTGTGACGAAACGCGTCTGGGAGGCTGCGTCAGTGACGTCACCACGCTCGGGAGGAAGGGCTCCTTGTTTGCCGGCCGGCTTTCAACTTTTTATACAATGGCTGTTTTTATTCAATGTTGCTGTAAGTAGATTACTTTTTTATTAAATTCAGTTGCTGTACTGTATTACGCTATGTGTGTCCTCTCTTTTTTTTATACGTTTCCTCCTATGGAGCTACTGTGATTTAACGTTTGTGACGCTGCTGACTCCTGTTCTGGGATCCCTGGAGAAACTAAAGGCCGAGGCTGGGTTATAGTCACCTGCTTTTGATTTTCAGGTGGAGGAATTTCACATACTGCATGCATGTCACCGGGTGTTGGAGGAATTTACATCCATCGTTACATCATTGAGTTATATTATATGGAACTTGTGTCATTGCACCGCCAAGTGCTTTTTATACCTCCGCACAAGAGCTCATATATTTGTATTTATATTTTTTTTTTAATGGACAAGAAGGCCTGGCTTGCAGTCTCTGCTCTAATTCATTTCAAAGGTGTTCTATCGAGTTGAGGTCAGGACTCTGTGCAGGCCAGTCAAGTTCCTCCACCCCAAACTAGCTCATCCATGTCTTTATGGACCTTGCTTTGTGCACTGGTGAGCAGTCATGTTGGAACAGGAAGGGGCCCTCCCCAAACTGTTCCCACAAAGTTGGGAGCATGAAATTGTCCAAAATGTCTTGGTATGCTGACGCCTTAAGAGTTCCCTTCAATGGAACTAAGGGGCCAACCCAACCCCCGAAAAACAACCCCCCACCATAATCCCCCCTTTCATCAAATGATTTGGACCAGTCCACAAAGCAAGGACCATAAAGACATAAATTAGTGAGTTTGGGTTGGAGGAACTGGACTGGCCTGCACAGAGTCCTGACCTCGACACCTTTGGGATGAATTAGAGCGGAGACTTGAGCCGGGCCTTCTTGTCCAACATCAGTCACAAATACACTTCTGGAAGAATGGTAAAACATTCCCATAGACACCCTCCTAAACCTTGTGGACGGCCTTCCCAGAAGAGTTGAAGCTTTTATAGCTGCAAAGGGTGAGCCAACCCAATATTGAACCCTACAGGCTAAAGGATCGCACACACGATCGAATATTCCGATGGACGTGTTTTGTCGTATAATCAAACCGTCTGTATGCTCCATCGGACAAAAGAGCAGAAAAACTACGTAGTTTTGTGAATGTTGGCTGAAAAAGTTCTGCCGTCTGTATGCAGAACAAGTTCACTGCCAGTGCCTTTCGGACAAAAATATATATATATAATTGTTACTATCATTATTATTATTATTATTAAAGGGCCCAGAGGTCCCGGATGGAAAACCCCCTTTATTTGGTAATTTATTTTTATAAAAAAATGGGGGGTTGCCATCTGGGGCCCTGGTGGCCTCCGGACCTTTAAGGGGGTTCCCATCCGGGCCCTCTCCAGCTGACTTGAGCAAGTCTGGTGCAAAGTTACCCCTGCTTTTATGAGGGGTAACTTTGCGCCGGAATTTCCAGTTACGCTCACCGGGAGTAGCCTGCGCCGGTCAAACGTAGTTTTGTGAATTGGCGTATCTCCCTCATTTGCATATTTAAAACCAAAAAACCATGGCCACGCCAGACCTGTCCAGTGTAAAGATGCACCCACGCTGCTCCGGCGTAGAAAAGTTACGCCGGTAGGAAGAAGTCTATTTTGAGGCGTATCTGGTTCTGTGGGTACGGTGCAGAGATACGCCGGTGCACATTTAGACTTACGCCGCGCATCTCGAGATACGCTGGCGTAAGTGCTACATGAATCTGGCCCCCTGAGGGTAATATACTGTGTGTATGTGTATGTATATGTATATATATATATATATATATATATATATATATATATATATATATATATATATATATATATATATATATATATATATATATATATATATATATATATATATATATATATATATATAAAATCAGCCCTCAAAAATTCCACTCTTTGCTCGCAAAATGCAAGTGGAATTTAGTCCAGGGCGAGTAAGGAGCGAGGGGTGAACCATGCTGACAGTTTCCTGGCTGAAGCGATCAGCCAGGAAACTGTCAGCCAAATGACACAGCGAGCAGCAGGGCTGGACTGCCCTGGCGCCGCTTTGAGCCGTGGCTGCAGCTCTCTTCTTCTCCTCCTCTTGTATCACACACACACAGCGCTTCTGCTGTGTGTTATGGAGCTACAGGTCATGTGATCTGTGTGAGTATGACGAGGGAGAGGGGATGTGGAGGATACGCCGGACCTGAACAAAGGTAACACTCCCTGTGTGCCTGGATAGGAGGAGCGGTGGGACGTCTGCATAGAAGAATCAATTTCTCTATTTTACTCCTGCAGCCTCTTAAAGCCGCTTATCCTCCTCTCTCCCACATTCAGAGGCTGCAGGAGTAAAATAAAGAGATTGATTCTTCTAAATCCTCCCATCCAGCTACTTTCTGCTGCCCCATCTGTGCTCTCAGGCGCCCCCATGTTCTCACCACCACCCTCCCCCAGTGCTCTCTGACTCCCCATGCTCTCAGGCCCCCCATGTGCTCACCACCACCCTCCCCCCCATGCGCTCTCCACCCCCCCCCCCAGTGCTCTCTGACCCCCCATGAGCTCTCCACTTCCCCAGTGCTCTCTGACCCCCCATGCTTTCAGGCATCCCCATGTGCTCACCACCCCCCCCCAGTGCTCTGACCCCCCTATGCGCTCTCCACCCCCCAGTGCTCTCTGACCCCCCATGCTCTCAGGTGTCCCCATGTGCTCACCACCACCCCCCAATGCTTCTGACCCCCCATGCTCTCAGGCACCCCCCATGTGCTCACCACCACCCTCCCCCCGTGCTCTCTGACCCCCCATGAGCTCTCCACCACCCCCTGTGCTCTCTGACCCCCCATGCTCTCAGGTGCCCCCATGTGCTCACCATCATTCTCCCACCAGTGCTCTCCACCCCCCCAGTGCTCTCTTCCCCCATGCTCTCAGGTGCCCCCATGTGCTTGCCACCCCCTCAGTGCTCTCTGACCCCCCTTGCGCTCTCCAACCACCCCCAGGTGCTCTCTGACCACCCATGCTCTCAGGCGCCCCCATGTGTTCACCACCCCCCAGTGCTCTCTGACCGCCCATGAGCTCTCCACCACCCCCCAGTGCTCTCTGACCCCCCATGCACTGTCCACCACCCCCCCAGTGCTCTCTGACCCCACATGAGCTCTCCACCACCCACCCCCCAGTGCTCTCTGACCACCCATGCGCCCTCTACCACCCCCAGTACTCTCTGACCCCCCATGCGCTCTCTGACCCCCCATGTGCTCTCTGACCCTCCTAGTGCTTTCTGACCCCCCATGCGCTGTCCATTCCCCCAGTGCTCTCTCTCCCTGTGCTTTCAGGCTCCCCACCTTGCTGTGCTTTTTGCGCCCCCCCCTGTGCTCTCCAGCCCCCCAGTGCTCTAAGTTTTTCCCCCATGCTCTCAGGCTACCCCTGTGCTCTCCTGCCCCCCCGACCCTGTGCTCTCAAACCCCCCCGTGCTCTCCAGCCCCCCAGTGCTCTCAGCTTCCAACATGCTCTCAGGCTCCTCCCTAGTGCTCTTAGGCCCTCCGCCCTGTGCTCTCAAACTTGCCCTGTGAACTTCAGCCCCCCAGTGCTCTCGGCTCCGCCATGCTCTGTCACCCCCCCATGCTCTCATTTACCGCCATGTTCTCTCAGACCTCCCCCATGCGCTCTTCACCCCCCCCAGTGCTCTCCCATATGTGCTCTCCGCCCCCCCTGTGCTCTTCAGTCCCCCCCCACAGTGCCCTTTACTCCCCTATGTTCTCCAAACCCCCATGCTCTCTGCTGTCCCCTTGTGCTCTCCGCTCCCCCCCCATGCTCTATCTTTCCCGGTCCTCCTCGCTTCCATTAGGATGGAGATTGGGGAAGGGGATAGTAAATAAGCCATGGGCTACTCAATCTAAAATGCCCGGGCCTATTTTTTCTCCCAGACCGGGACTGGAGCTGGGTCTGTGTTTGACTACAAGGTCCCGCTCCCCTAGATCGGCTAATGTGATAGTAGATTGAATCAGTGTTCTGCCTATCACATTAACGGGTCTAGGGGGGCAGGACCTTGCCACAATGTGCCACCAAACACAGACTCCGCTCCATGACACACAGCGGAAGATGCATGCTGTGTGTGTGATACAAGAGGAGGAGAAGGAGAGCGCTGCAGCCTCGGCTTAAAGCGGCGCCAGGATGTGATGATGGGGCACAGTAAGGCTGCAAGTGATGGGGGCACAGTAATGCTGCACTGATGGGGGCACAGTAATGCTGCACTGATGGGGGCACAGTAATGCTGCACTGATGGGGGCACAGTAATGCTGCACTGATGGGGGCACAGTAATTCTGCACTGATGGGGGCACAGTAATGCTGCACTGATGGGGCACAGTAATGCTGCAAGTGATGGGGGCACAGTAATGCTGCAAGTGATGGGGGCACAGTAATGCTGCAAGTGATGGGGGCACAGTAATGCTGCAAGTGATGGGGGCACAGTAATGCTGCAAGTGATGGGGGCACAGTAATGCTGCAAGTGATGGGGGCACAGTAATGCTGCAAGTGATGGGGGGCACAGTAATGCTGCAAGTGATGGGGGGCACAGTAATGCTGCAAGTGATGGGGGGCACAGTAATGCTGCAAGTGATGGGGGGCACAGTAATGCTGCAAGTGATGGGGGCACAGTAATGCTGCAAGTGATGGGGGCACAGTAAGGCTGCAAGTGATGGGGGCACAGTAAGGCTGCAAGTGATGGGGGCACAGTAAGGCTGCAAGTGATGGGGGCACAGTAAGGCTGCAAGTGATGGGGGCACAGTAAGGCTGCAAGTGATGGGGGCACAGTAAGGCTGCAAGTGATGGGGGCACAGTAAGGCTGCAAGTGATGGGGGCACAGTAAGGCTGCAAGTGATGGGGGCACAGTAAGGCTGCAAGTGATGGGGGCACAGTAAGGCTGCAAGTGATGGGGGCACAGTAAGGCTGCAAGTGATGGGGGCACAGTAAGGCTGCAAGTGATGGGGGCACAGTAAGGCTGCAAGTGATGGGGGCACAGTAAGGCTGCAAGTGATGGGGGCACAGTAAGGCTGCAAGTGATGGGGGCACAGTAAGGCTGCAAGTGATGGGGGCACAGTAAGGCTGCAAGTGATGGGGGCACAGTAAGGCTGCAAGTGATTGGGGAAAATGAGGCTGCGTTCACGGGCATAGTGAGGCACAGATGGGTACTGATATGCTTTATGTTACTATTGTTAAAGTTGTCAATATTTATTTTTGGAACGTAATTCTGCTTAAAATATTTAACAGTGTAATTTCATGAGATAATTTACATGTCGTGTTTAGGGGCGGACTTAGGGGTAGGGCAGGGGAGGTGTTGGGTGGGGCAACTGGTGGCGAGTGGCTCAGGACTTGAAATTTTGAGCCCTGTGTGTATATATATATATATACACATATATACAAACAGCACACATTTTTGCTAAAGGTAAATTCGCACAGATAGTATATTTAAAAAGAAAAAGCACAGGTGTCATATAAAATAATGATAAAATACACAAGTAAACTAAATAGCAATGGGGGAAAACTATAGATTTGCTCCATACAGTGCTTCTTAACCTCCTTAGCGGTATTCCCGAGTCTGGCTCGGGTGAATTTTTCATACCAAAAGCAGTACCCCCGAGCCAGACTAGGGATTGCATTGCTGGATACAGGGGGAAGTTATTTACCTTGTCCCTGGATCCTGCGATGTGTGTACGGGCTCCTCCGCTGTGTCTCCTCACTCGATTCACAGTGCCGAGTGCCGAGCTATGTTCCCTGCGACGTTACGACGCATAGGGACGGAGTTCGGCGCCAAATTCAAAAAGTGAAACACACACTACACATACAGTATACTGTAATCATATAGATTACAGTACTGTATGAAATAAATAGTTAGACACCCCCTTTGTTCCTAGTGGTCTGCCCAGTGTCCTGCATGCAGTTTTATATAATAAAAACTGTTCTTTCTGCCTGGAAACTGGAGATTGTCCATAGCAACCAAAAAGTGTCCCTTTACATCAAAAGTGCTTTTAGACCAGCTAGAAAACAGCGAAAATAAATTAGAATCACTTGCAGAATTTAGCGATAGCGATTTGTGGGGAAATTCGTCATCAAACAATAAAAATATTATTGTAAATATATAAATGTATTGTAAATATAATTACATTATTATTTGTTATAATTATTTATAGTTATTTATTATATTATAATTTATGATTTTGTGTTTCAAACTTTATCATACCCGGGATGTCTACTGGACTCTTGTTTGGACAGATTTAAGTGAGTTATTCCTAAGAATTGCAGGCCTGTCATATCACCAAATTTCCATGCAAAAAATTATTCCTCCTCCTCCTCCTCCTCCTCCTCCTCCTCCTCCTCCTCCTCCTCCTCCTCCTCCCTCCTCCTCCTCCTCCTCCTCCTCCTCCTCCTCCTCCTCCTCCTCCTCCTCCTCCTCCTCCTCCTCCTCCTCCTCCTCCTCCTCCTTTTTCTTTCCTCCTCCTCCTCCTCCTCCTCCTCCTCCTCCTCCTCCTCCTCCTCCTCCTCCTCCTCCTCCTCCTCCTCCTCCTCCTCCTCCTCCTCCTCCTCCTCCTCCTCCTCCTCCTCCTCCTCCTCCTCCTCCTCCTCCTCCTCCTCCTCGGAAATTTCAATATCAATACCATTCGGTTCACACCTCTTATTCAAGGGGTATGGCGTTTTTTGTTAAAAGGGGAGTGGTGTTCACTTGTAAGCAGATCAGTATTGATGAAGAGGGATGGTATGTTTTTCTTTATTGCGTAATAGAAAACAGGGAGTACGTTCTTGCAAATATATATATATATCCCTCCACCATTTAAACTGGAAGCTATGTATAAATTGATGGATTTTATGATGGATAAAACTGGGATTCCTGTCATAGCAGTGGGGGACTTTAATGAGGTAATAAAAAATGGGATAGATTTTCCAGAGGAAAGTGTACAGAATGCCTCAGAGAGTCGGTTGTATCAGTTTTTACAGGAAGCAGGCTTATTTGATTTATGGAGAGTGAGAAACCCAGAGTTGCAATATTCTTGTTACTCTAGCTCCTATTCCACACAATCCAGGATAGATTTAGTCCTGGGTAACCTGGAAGCATCTCCAATAATAAAGGAAATAGTATATCAGCCCAGAGGGGTATCGGATCATTCATTGGTGACACAATAACGGTAAATATAGAGGAGAGTAGGCCCCTTAAGGTATGGAAAATTATTCCACTGTGGTTTGAATTAATGGGGGAACCGGAGGGGATATTGTTGAAACTAAAAGAGTTTATAGAGTTCAATGAAGGTACGGTGACGCGGGGAGTGATGCATTGAAAGCATTCCTTAGGGGCTTATGTATTCAAAAAGTGGCGAAAATTAAAAAGGTATTAGCGCTATCCCCTCAGGAGCCGCTGATTGTTTTGGGATCTACTATCTCTTTTGCTTGGCTTACCCCTATTTAACTGGCTCGAACCCTCCATTGACACATCAGAAGTCTGGTGGGAATATTGTGACCTCTGCTGGGCTGGGGTCACAATAGCAGGCATGTAATATTCAATGACAATGTAACAGTAATATTACCTGCTTTATGGATGATCCCTCCAGACGAAAAAATACACTTCACACAGTAGTATATTTAAACCAAAAGAATGAGATTACTTTATATGAACTCAAAGAAGACAATCCTAAGTTGAAATCATAAATGAGCAACTGTCACACATTAGCACAATATGATTTCGCAAGGGCCCTTGCGGGAATCAGTAATAACAGTAATGAAAAGATCTAAGCCAGGAATGGTACCATTCAGCTGAACTAAACATGCAGTCTATGCTCGCGAGCTCCTTCTAGCGAGCGATCCTGCAGGACAGCTAAAGACCACGTTGCGGCCGGTTGGTGCACGTTAGGTTTTGTAATCCGCAAATGGTAAATGATGAAAAGAAAGAAGGTAGTTAAACAAAGTATCCTGAACAGCAACATTGGTGAACTGATTGCTCGTCAGCGTCAGTCACTTCTGTATAACGACTATAAAGTTAAAGGGCCTCTAAGTATTAGCTGGAGGCACTAGGTGGCACTAGGTTAACTGTCTAAAGGGAAGGTTTGAAGCTGAGCATGTGCTCTCTCACCAGACAGGCCCAACCCGCCTGAGTTCTTCTCAGAAGGTGCGTTGATAAATCACTGCTCCACAGTAGGGATGAGCTTCGCGTTCGACTCGAACCCATGTTCGACTCAAACATTGCCTGTTCGATTGTTCGTCGAAATTCGAACAAAACGGGTCGTTCGCGCCAAATTCGAGTGACGCGTCACGGCCCATAATTCACTGCGGCATTGCGTGCTGATGATTGGCCAAGCATGCACTACGACCCGCATGCTTGGCCAATCACATGCTTTGGCCAATTATGGCTCAGGGCTTTAACACACGCCCCACACTATAAATGGCAGCCTGCAAGGCAGCCTCGGGTAGTGTGTTGCGGCGTTGTTAATGAAAAGGTCAGTCAGAGAGAGACAGTGTCTTTTTTACTAGATAGATAGATAGAGCAGGCAGGCTAGTCAGTTAAGTTACATTTACAGTGTGTAGAGGATATATATACATCCCAGGAGTTGTACATATATTTATACACTGTATAGTTTAGCTAGATCAGCTATTCCTATTTGTCAGGCAGTAGATTGTGCTAGCTGCAGTGTTCTAACGTGTTGTATTGCCCGTGTGCTGTATAGTTTGCACCTAAACGTACTTGGTGTTACTGCACTTGTGCTGTTTAGTTTTCACCTAAACGTACTTGGTGTTACTGCACTTGTGCTGTTAAGTTTGCACCTAAACGTACTTGGGGCCAGATTCACAAAGCACTTACGCCGACGTATCTAGAGATGCGCGGCATAATTCAAAAATTCGCCACGCGTATCTTTGCGCCGTATCCTCAAAACGAAATACGCCTGAAAACCAGATTTTGCCGTCCGACGTAAAACGATTTACACCGGCGCATCTTGAAGCGCAAAATACGCTAGACACACCATTGATTTTCTATGCTAATATGCAAATGAAGGAGATACGGCGATCCACAAAAGTACGCTTGTGCGGCGTAGGCTACGCCCTGTGCGCATCTGCTAGTTTCAGGGCGGAAAGTTACACCTTATAAAAGCTGCCCTAAATTTACACCAGCCGTGTAAATGTCAGCTAAAGCAACACCGTTAGGGAAGAGCTGAGCACACACACTTGCAGGACAACAATCTGTATGCCAACATGCCAGGGGCATCCATGCTCATAGCTATACTAGTGACTTTAGTACTTTAGGGAACAGCAGCCAGGAGATGCCTCGCAGAATGCATCTTTGCACAGTAAAGTTTCTTTGGAACAAGGAGGGGTTGTGGGACTTTAAATGAAGCTTGATAGATAGGAATCAGATATGTCAATAACTCTATAGGCTTGGTCAAACCTCAGTCATTCAAGTCATACCAACAAATATTTTTATATCAAAAATTTATTTTTACAAAAAGTAGAAAAAATAAAAAAAAATTAACAATAAATAATAAATGTTTAGTGCATATTAAAAACATACAGACTATAGTTTATATATTGTACTGCACATGCAAGATGCTGCAGGTGGTCTTCATCACAACCCACGTGTGGGGGTTCAACTAGTTTCACCCAAAAGGGCTTCGTCAGGAACCCGTGGAGGGTGATAGTCTACATAGATAAAAGGTATATCAATAGGATATCATCAAACATGAAAGCTAATTGCATAATGTGTACCAATAATAATCATATAAAGAGAGAAAAAAAAAATCAGACAAAAACAGGCCCATTAATTGAAGGGCTGAGACTATGGTATTCTAGACAAAAATATGTATTATTGACCAAAAACATATACATACACATATATCAAGGTACATATAATAGATTACAATATAATCATATTAATTTAAATAAGGTATGTGTGGACTGGATGCATGTAGATGCTGTGGACTGTGAAACAGTCCTTACCTTACAAAAGCGGAGTAGATGGTTTAGGGCGTAAGCCGTGGCGAGATCAGATCCCAGATGTAGGGGGTCCCACAAGAGGAGGGAAAAATCTCCGCACAGCCTATACTTGGCTGTCACACAGAGAGCAGACCACAAAGAAAGGCTGGCCTAGAGAGACAGAGAGAGGCCGGAGGCAGGCAAAAAACTGAAAATGGAAAATAAAAAGTAAGAAATGTAAAAGGAAGATATGTATAATATAGTTACAATAGCACACTATAAGAGTGATTTAATCACTCAAATGAGAGGAAAAGTACTAATTAAGTAATGATATTACCTTACTGATGTTAGTTGATAAGAATCATGACCATAAATCAGATGGACTCGATAATTGGATAATTTCAAAAGAATTTCCAAAATTAAAAAGTAGCTCAGGGTTACTTCTGTTAATGCTGTATAGCATAAAAAGGAATGAATTACATATTCATACATATACAAGTATATATATGCAAGTGCATATTCATTCATATAGAAAATATATATGGTTGTTACTTATATTAATTATTATATCTAAATATATGGTGGCACATATCTGCATATAAGGCAGAGATGTAGGGTATAAATATATTAACAAAATTAATTAGTTTAAAGTTAGAAATTTCCTGTGTGCATGAAATATACACCTATCTAAGCATGCTAAAGGAATATACAGAGCAAGAGGCAATACCTGGTTAATATTGCAGCAGGGTCTGCCAATGATGTAACGAATTCAATCACTGGTGTGCCCGGCAGAAAACAGAAGCTGAGATCAAATAAATTAAATTAGACAGGAAGGTATTACTAATTAGGGCAAATATAAGGTGACTGAAAAATTCAGTGATTCACCAAGAATGTCTATGTGTAAAAATTAGGATGAAAAGAGAGCGCCTGCCTCTTACCTGCCTGCGTCTCAGATTGTGTCCAAATGATCCCTCCAGCAGAGCCCACGCTAATGGGACAGCTGTAGAGATCATTTAAATACCGCTCACAGTCAGGTCCTAACAAGTAAAACCTGTGTGTGAGGCGGTATCAGTTACACCAGTGGGTGGGAAAATCGGACGGCGATTCCCCATGTGTTAGCCGTCAATCCCGCAGTGAGCTGGGAGGCGGCACGTCACACATGGGAGGAGCGCTGGCGTCAGTACCGACGTCCAGCGCATATCCAATGGACGCTGAACCGGGGCGGACCTGAGCTGTCACCCGAGCCTCCGCTCGGATTCGGCAGTGCTGTTAACATCGCCGGGACAGGCCCCCTACCGTCCACTGTGATCAGCCTGGAATGCGTGCTACTATGCGTGTGTACAGTGCAGTGAGCCGAATCAGTAAACGCCGCACAATGTGCAGGTGATGGCTAAAACCTCCATGTGTGGGTTAGAACTGAGAAGGTAGAAAAAAATATGAGAAAGGAAAAGAAGGAAAAAGGAAAAGAGAAAAAAGTATATATGAGAATAGAAAAAGGAGAACAGAAAAAAGAAGAATAACCAAACCAAATCCACAGCTTACAGCGCCCGTCCATTAAAGATACATATAAAGAGAGAAGGTGTAAACACAAAATAATTACATCAGTGTATATAATGTAATAATTACAGTCATGTAAATACATTACTTCATCATTGCTACAGTGCGCATCCACTACTGCAGTATAGGTTCTATTCTTAAAATTCTTTGTGTACAAAGTGATGGAACCCCATCTGGGGTGATCACCTACACGTATAGGGAAATGCACTTATTAGATCTTATTACATTCCATCACTCATATGACACAAAGAATGTTCTAGGAATCAGGGCATTACTATTCGACCTCTTCTGGCAAGAAACAAGCCAGATGACAGTGGACCGAAACCAAAAGTTGTTCGGTATGAGGGGCAGGATATGACAGGCATGGATCCAATATGCAAAGCAATAAATAAGTTACAAAAATGGTTTATAACTAATATTTTCATTTAACCCAGGGTGCTGGGTGGCTCGTAGCATATAGATCCACCGCGCTTCAGTCTGTAGGAGGCGTTTCAACAATGTGCGCTCTTATGTAGGATATCCGGCATACGATGATCAGCTTAAAGCTCATCTAACCAAATATGCCACTAACCTAATTAAAACAAAAGAGAATAAATTTCAGAGAGATAAAAGGGCCTATGATAGTGCCCAGGCATACAGATGGCCCAGTAATCCTCAACGCAAAAATGTTAATACGAAGAAATCATTTGGAAAGAAAAGCTCCCCTAAAAACAGTCCTAGACGTGAATCGGATACCTCATCTTTATCATCTGCATCGTACCTCCCCGTTGAACGACGTGGAGATGCGGAAAATAAAAAGAGGAAAAATTTGGATAGAAGCCTACAGGAGATTACCCGTTCGCAGTTCCCCCTGAAGGATAAAAGATCTCGGTCCCAAAGATCTCGCACTAGTCACTCCACTGGCAATGTGAGTTCTGTAAGTAATACCTCTTTGACACTTTCCTTAACAACTCTGGGTGTTGCCACAACTTCGACTCTGGCACCTCCCATGACCCCAATGCCACTTGGCTCCAACCACACGGCATCCGCTAATCTAACTGAAATACGTACCGCACCTATCTTTACTTTGGATAGGAAGTCTAGTGCTGCACCCCAGAACAGCCAACAGACACTAAAAGATCAGGTCCCGGCCCCCACAATGGCGTAGACCGGGACTTAACTAAAAATATCGTTAACATTTCACCATACCTCCTAACTCCAGACCAGGAAGAGGTACTTCAATTGGGTCTTTCATTCTGCCCCGATGGCGAGGCAGATAAGTTCGAATTGGTGAAATATCTACACCTTTTCGCTCGCTGACTCATGTATAAAGTACTTTACGATAAACCTGACAATGTCACCGATACTCCTGTCATTGACAATACGGCCCTTGATAATGTCTCCCTTCAGGAGCTTCAAGCCTTACAGGATCTCATGTCACTCTGGGACGAATGCAACCCGGAGGAAGAAGGCTGGACTTACCAACTTCCGGGGATTACACCGGGAGCTTTGGTACAGTCGCGAATTAACAAACCTGTGTATGTAGTTCCAAAAACCTATAAACCCAAATCTAGATCCTTTCCTGTCCTGCAGGGCAACCCCAATATTTGGGCTTTTGTCCTGCAGGTCACTAAGGCCATAGAAGCAGCTAATTGGAAGACCGGGGCCACGCCCAATTTAAGTCGGAATTTGAGAACAGCCCTTAATACCATTCGTAACAATGATGACCTTGTCATCAAACCCTCGGATAAGGGTGGAAACATTGTTGTAATGGATAGAGCCTGCCATGAAGACATGTGCCAGAAAATCCTTAATAATAGCGACTGGTATAGGCCGGTTCCAGCCTCTATGATTACACAAAGTGTTAAACATTATCGCCAAATTCTGAACCGTGCACGACGTCAGGGTATAATAGATGACACCACCTTACAATTTCTCAATGTTGAAAACCCTACAACACCGACATTTTACGCCTTACCCAAAATACTTAAAGGAGTTTTACCTCCACCAGGCCGTCCGATTGTATCTGGATGTGGCTCCCTGACTGAAAACATTAGTCGGATAATTGACGAATACCTATACCCGCATGTTCAGAGTCTATTCTCTCATGTCAAAGATACTATCGAACTATTGAAAATTGTTGACGGATTCACTATTCCACCCAACGCATGGTTGGTTGCAATAGACATTGAGGCACTCTATAATTCCATCCCTCATGGGCTAGGCACTCAGGTAGTTAGAAGCTTTCTTAATGAGCGTGACAAAAATACATCGAAATACAACAACTTTATCATGGAAATGCTCGAATTTATCTTGATGAATAATATTTTTTTGTTCAAACGTTCCCACTACCTCCAGGTACAGGGAGTGGCTATGGGGGCGGGCTGTGCCCCCTCCTATGCCAACCTGTACCTGGGGGGGTGGGAACGTGACCTCTTCAGTGAGGAATCCAGAGCTATATCGACGACGTGTTTATGGTTTGGACAGGATCAAAGGAGGACCTGGTACTGTTTCTGGAGGGACTACAAAATAACCATTATAATTAAAAACTTACGTATAATTTCAGTCAGACATCTATTACATTTTTAGATGTAGAACTCTACATAGACGAAAAGGGTCTCCTGTGCTCCACTCTCTATAGGAAACCGATGGCAGGTAATAGTCTGCTACATGCCACCAGCTCGCACCCCCAATCACTCATCAACAGTATACCCTACAGTCACCTGTCAGGAACGTTACTTACCGAGGCCGAGATGCCAAGGGCGGATCACCTTTGCGACTCGATGCGATCCACCCGCTGGAGTTTGAGACAGAGGGAAGGACGCACCAAGAGGCACCGGGTCCAGTGGCAGGAGGGAATCCAAGGTGGACCGGGAACTGGATAGCCGAAGCTCACTGGAGGCTGTTCAGAAGCACACAGGAAATAGTCCAAACAGAAGGTGCTCAAACAGGGACAAGGCTGAAGAATAACCCAGAGAACAAGCCGAGGTCAAGGGGTTGAGAAGTCAGATAGTCCAAAGTTCAAGCCGGGGTCACAGGGTTGAGGAGAGCAGCAATCCAGAGAGCAAGCCAAAGGTCAGGTAAAACAGGATATCCACAGATAAGGTTTCCAGTAGCAAATACTTCAAACACTGACAACGAACCAGCAATTTGCAAGGAGGAAGGGGCTGGCTTAAATAGGCCGCTCAGGCCACTGATTGGTCCAAAGTAGCACAAGTTCAGAACCAGGCTCCAACGGACAGCAGGAAGAATATCACTGAGCAGTGGCTCAGAGGCAAAGACCTGGACTAGCAACGGAGAGGCCCTGGGTTCAATTCCACCCAGAGCCAACTGGGGCGCGACCACGCCTCGCTGTCTGTTTGGCACAGTAACGATCATGACAGTTCCCCCCCCTTAGAAACGCCCTCCGGGCGTTTAAAGGAGCTTCCTCATAGGCACTGTCTTTAAGGTCCAAACCACCCTCTTCACTAGAGTAGCCAAACACATCGTCCGACAGGAGAGATATGTTGCCATAGGCATCCATGCCATACACACAGTTCTCATCCAACCCATGGGGAAACAAAGCACCAACGACAGAGTCCGAAGACTTTTTCTTTTTCTTTTTGGACTTCGTTGCTTTTGAAGTTCTGGTAGGGGGTGCACTCACCGCTTGCAAAGCTCGTTCAAACACTACTAGATCCTGCTTATGGATCATAGTACGATTTGAGGCATATGCACAGTCAGGTGGAAGAACTTCACATGGGGACACATGATCTGGAACTTCAACTGGGGACACCGGAACTGAAGACACAGGAACTGGAACTGAGGACACCGGAACTGAAGACACAGGAACTGGAACTGGGGACACAGGAACTGAAGACACAGGAACTGGGGACACTGGAACTGGAACAGAAGACGGTGGAGCCACAGGAACTGGAGACACAGGAACTTCAACTGGAGACACAGGAACTGGGGACACAGGAGCTGGGGACACAGGAACTGGAACTGGGGACACTGGAACTGGAACAGAAGACGCTGGAGCCACAGGAACTGGACACACAGGAACTTCAACTGGAGACACAGGAACTGGGGACACAGGAACTGGGGACACAGGAACTGGAACTGGAGACACAGGAACTTCAACTGGAGACACAGGAACTGGGGACACAGGAACTGGAACTGGAGACACAGGAACTGGGGACACAGGAACTGGAACTGGAGACACAGGAACTGGGGACACAGGAACCGGAACTGGAGACACTGGAGCCAGAACTTCAACTGGGAAGGTAGGTACAGATTCTGAGGTAGAGAAAAAACTCCCAATAGTACCCACCTGAAGAACCTTTGGCCGAGGTGGGCGAGTTGGGCAGAGAGATATTAAGTGCCCGCTAGCACCACAATAAAAACAGAGTCCAAAGCCTCTCCTCCGCGCTCTTTCGGTCTTAGATAGGCTGGACCGGATGGCCCCGATTTGCATGGGTTCCTCATCCTCCAAGGTAGGCGTGTGTGCATCCACAGGAATGTCAAGACTTTGTGGTGGGGGAGCTTCATGGCTGGGCACATACAGAGCTTCATAACTTGGCACACGCTGGACTGGCTTGATGTCATATCCGTACTGGGGCTTCCTGTCCCTAGATACACGTAGGCCACGTGAACTGAGAGCAGACCTGGGAGCGCTGGTCCTCTTGGAGACAGGAATGTATGAGTCCAGAGCAGACATGAACGTCTCCCAGCTGTCCAAGACTGGACTTTTTTCCTGCAACAGCAGATGAGCCCAAGATTTGATTTGCCCTGTTAGTAAGTTGATGGAAGCACGAACCTTAACATAGTCCATGGCATAGGTCCTAGGTTTAAGGGTAAACAACAGCTCACAATCAGTTTTAAAACACAAGAAGGATGCACGGCTACCATCAAATTTCTCTGGCATGACAACAAATGGCTCAGAATATGCTGGTTCCGGGGCTGGGCGTGCTGTCCCTTTAAATATTTGAACTTCTTGCTGTAGTTCCAGAATGGTATGGTTCAGGCTGGAGACTTGCAGAGCCAGGGAGGTGAGCATTTTGTACAAGTCTGCGGACTCCACGTTATTAGTCAGTCCATCATGTAAGGGCTTACCTTCTTGCAGTTTTTGAACGGCATCAGTCAATACCGACACCTGTTGACACAGGGCTTCAAAGGGTGAGCGTGCCCTGTCGGCCTCAGACATCTGGCTGGTTCGTATTGTCAGGAACGTTACTTACCGAGGCCGAGATGCCAAGGGCGGCTCACCTTTGCGACTCGATGCGATCCACCCGCTGGAGTTTGAGACAGAGGGAAGGACGCACCAAGAGGCACCGGGTCCAGTGGCAGGAGGGAATCCAAGGTGGACCGGGAACTGGATAGCCGAAGCTCACTGGAGGCTGTTCAGAAGCACACAGGAAATAGTCCAAACAGAAGGTGCTCAAACAGGGACAAGGCTGAAGAATAACCCAGAGAACAAGCCGAGGTCAAGGGGTTGAGAAGTCAGATAGTCCAAAGTTCAAGCCGGGGTCACAGGGTTGAGGAGAGCAGCAATCCAGAGAGCAAGCCAAAGGTCAGGTAAAACAGGATATCCACAGATAAGGTTTCCAGTAGCAAATACTTCAAACACTGACAACGAACCAGCAATTTGCAAGGAGGAAGGGGCTGGCTTAAATAGGCCGCTCAGGCCACTGATTGGTCCAAAGTAGCACAAGTTCAGAACCAGGCTCCAACGGACAGCAGGAAGAATATCACTGAGCAGTGGCTCAGAGGCAAAGACCTGGACTAGCAACGGAGAGGCCCTGGGTTCAATTCCACCCAGAGCCAACTGGGGCGCGACCACGCCTCGCTGTCTGTTTGGCACAGTAACGATCATGACAATACCTGAGACTGAGGCGCAACTGTTCCCATGAGGAAGACTATAGAAGAGAAGCAGGACAGCTGTATGCCCGCTTAAAAAAAAGGGGCTACAGCAAGACATGTTTACGCCGAGCCTTTAACAAAGCTAGCACTTTAGAAAGAAATGCTCTTATTTACAAACCCAAAGCTGATCCCAAAGTAAACACTACCCGAGTGATTACTCGGTTTAACCGCCAACATGGTCTGATTCGCAATATATATAGTAAATTTTGGCACCTCCTTACCTCTGATGACAAAATCAAAAAGTTTGTAAATTTGACACCTGAGATCACTTTCAAACGATCTCCGTCCATCAGAGACAAAGCTGTCTCCAGCCACTACGCAGTACAGATGGTGCCAAAGCCTACTCAAACGGGCACATTCCCTTGCGGTAGATGCAACTTTTGCCGTTACATTTTGAAAGGGCAGAGCATCTCTCTCCCTAATGGTGAAACTCTAACGCCCAAATTCCGTGCAACCTGTCAAACGATTGGTATAATCTACTTGATGAAATGTAATTGTGGTGCCTACTATGTAGGAAAAACAAAACAAAACTTTTTTTGTAGAATGAGGGACCATGTTCGAGCGGTTAACAAAAAACTGATGGAAACTCCCATCAGCCGCCATATAGGTTTGTTTCACAATCACAACCCTGCTATGCTTGGCTTTTATGCCTTAGCTCACATTCCTCTAAATGAACGAGGGGGCGATGCCGACAAACGCCTCCTACAGACTGAAGCGCGGTGGATCTATACGCTACGGGCCACCCAGCACCCTGGGTTAAATGAAAATATTAGTTATAAACCATTTTTGTAACTTATTTATTGCTTTGCATATTGGATCCATGCCTGTCATATCCTGCCCCTCATACCGAACAACTTTTGGTTTCGGTCCACTGTCATCTGGCTTGTTTCTTGCCAGAAGAGGTCGAATAGTAATGCCCTGATTCCTAGAACATTCTTTGTGTCATATGAGTGATGGAATGTAATAAGATCTAATAAGTGCATTTCCCTATACGTGTAGGTGATCACCCCAGATGGGGTTCCATCACTTTGTACACAAAGAATTTTAAGAATAGAACCTATACTGCAGTAGTGGATGCGCACTGTAGCAATGATGAAGTAATGTATTTACATGACTGTAGTTATTACATTATATACACTGATGTAATTATTTCTCTTTATATGTATCTTTAATGGACGGGCGCTGTAAGCTGTGGATTTGGTTTTTCTTCTTTTTTCTGTTCTCCTTTTTCTATTCTCATATATACTTTTTTCTCTTTTCCTTTTTCCTTCTTTTCCTTTCTCATATTTTTTTCTACCTTCTCAGTTCTAACCCACACATGGAGGTTTTAGCCATCACCTGCACATTGTGCGGTGTTTACTGATTCGGCTCACTGCGCTGTACACATGCATAGTAGCACGCATTCCAGGCTGATCACAGTGGGCGGTAGGGGGCCTGTCCCGGCGATGTTAACAGCACTGCCGAATCCGAGCGGAGGCTCGGGTGACAGCTCAGGTCCGCCCCGGTTCAGCGTCCATTGGATATGCGCTGGACGTCAGTACTGACGCCAGCGCTCCTCCCATGTGTGACGTGCCGCCTCCCAGCTCACTGCGGGATTGACGGCTAACACATGGGGAATCCCTATGACGGCCGTCCGATTTTCCCGCCCACTGGTGTAACTGATACAGCCTCACACACAGGTTCTACTTGTTAGGACCTGACTGTGAGCGGTATTTAAATGATCTCTACAGCTGTCCCATTAGCGTGGGCTCTGCTGGAGGGATCATTTGGACACAATCTGAGACGCAGGCAGGTAAGAGGCAGGCGCTCTCTTTTCATCCTAATTTTTACACATAGACATTCTTGGTGAATCACTGAATTTTTCAGTCACCTTATATTTGCCCTAATTAGTAATACCTTCCTGTCTAATTTTATTTATTTTATCTCAGCTTCTGTTTTCTGCCGGGCACACCAGTGATTGAATTTGTTACATCATTGGCAGACCCAGGTATTGCCTCTTGCTCTGTATATTCCTTTAGCATGCTTAGATAGGTGTATATTTCATGCACACAGGAAATTTCTAACTTTAAACTAATTCATTTTGTTAATATATTTATACCCTACATCTCTGCCTTATATGCAGATATGTGCCACCATATATTTAGATATAATAATTAATATAAGTAACAACCATATATATGTTCTATATGAATGAATATGCACTTGCATATATATACACTTGTATAAGTATGAATATGTAATTTATTCCTTTTTATGCTATACAGCATTAACAGAAGTAACCCTGAGCGGTCAGCATACTTTTTAATTTTGGAATTTCTTTTGAAATTATCCAATTATCGAGTCCATCTGATTTATGGTCATGATTCTTATCAACTAACATCAGTAAGGTAATATCATTACTTAATTAGTACTTTTCCTCTGATTTGAGTGATTAAATCACTCTTATAGTGTGCTATTGTAACTATATTATACATATCTTCCTTTTACATTTCTTACTTTTTATTTTCCATTTTCAGTTTTTTGCCTGCCTCCGGCCTCTCTCTGTCTCTCTAGGCCAGCCTTTCTTTGTGGTCTGCTCTCTGTGTGACAGCCAAGTATAGGCTGTGTGGAGATTTTTCCCTCCCCTTGTGGGACCCCCTACACCTGGGATCTGATCTCGCCACGGCTTACGCCCTAAACCATCTACTCCGCTTTTGTAAGGTAAGGACTGTTTCACAGTCCACAGCATCTACATGCATCCAGTCCACACATACCTTATTTAAATTAATATGATTATATTGTAATCTATTATATGTACCTTGATATATGTGTATGTATATGTTTTTGGTCAATAATACATATTTTGTCTAGAATACCATAGTCTCAGCCCTTCAATTAATGGGCCTGTTTTTGTCTGATTTTTTTTTCTCTCTTTATGATTATTTTCAAAAGAGCTTTATTGTAAATAGAAAAAGGCGAGACATAGTCAAGTAAAGGCAAGCATACGGCCAAAAGGCACATGTGTACATTGTAGGTATTGGTTACAACAGAAGCAACTTCAAACAGTGCACGTTTCAGAAAGATGCAAATATATCGAACCATGGTACAACTGGAATAAACAATAACCAGAGACATTATCCTAGGTTGCCAGCATTGCAGTCCAACGGGAGACCGAAAGGTCGGTCATCTCGAGTAGTCGAAAATTAGAAAGAGAACAAGAGAAAAGATGCAAAATTAAACAAAAAAGAAGTAAAAAGGAAGGTCAGTCCTGGAGTCTGAATAGAAACCATGGGTTCCATTTGGCGTCAAACTTAGGTAGCGAGTCATACAGGGTGTGAAATATTTTCTCAGACAGCATCATTTGGTCTATTCTACTCAATATTAGCGTGAAGGGAACTGCATCTTTCTTCCAGCAAAGGGCAATAGCCCATAACATGGCCAGGCAGACTGCGTGAATAAGCCTAGCCATGGGCAACTGTACTTCTTGAATTTTATCAAAAAGAAGACATTGTGTAAGCTTAAGGTCCACATGTTCTCCCGCTAGGGTGTCAATCAGTTTCAATGCTTCTGTCCAGGTGGGTTTAATTTTGGGACAGTCCCAGAACAAATGGACATAGGAGCCCGGTGTCCCACAGCCCCTAAAACATAGTTGGGAGGCCTGGGGGAACATACTGTGGAGGCGTATAGGGGTGTAATACCATCGGGTCAGTAGCTTAACCGCAGTTTCCCTAATAGAGAGAGAAAGAGTGCTTTTACGCATATTGATCCAGCAGGATTGCCAGTCCATGTCGCTGGCGGTCAACTGTAGCTCCCGTTCCCACTGGGTTCTATATTTCAACCCAGTGGAATGAAGAGCCGCGACCATCATGGCATAGATCCCCGATATCAACCCTCTGCCTCTGGGAGTAGAGTTACATATAGTTTCAAAGTCAGAAGGACGATCAGAGGGGGGGGGGTACCATAATGCGATTGAAAAAAGTGCCGAATTTGGAGAAAATGATAGAATTCCCCCCCTAGTATCCCAAATTTTGACTGTAGAGTGGCAAAGGGCATAAACTTGGAGTCCTGCAGGAAATCCCGAAGCCTGGTCAGGCCTAGGTCCACCCAAGTCTGAAAAGCCTCAGGGCAGGAGTAGGCTGGGGCAAAACGTGAGTCACCCAAGTATGAGGCGTTCAGGGATGGCCGTGAGACCAAGCCTAGTTTGAATTTATAACTATCCCAGAGGTGTAGGGAAGAGGCCACTATGAGGTTCTTGGATCGGAGGGCAAAACCCGTGGGGTTAGAGGACCACATAAGGCCAGGGAGATAAAATGGGACTATGGAGTCCATTTCAAATCTAACCCAGGGGACCTTGGGATTGCAGATATTCCATTGGGCCTGTTGGGAGAATCTACTGGATAAATAATAGAGCCAGATCTGGGGAACCCCAAGGCCACCTCTCTTGGAAGAACAGTAAAGGACCTCCTTCGCAAATCTAGGGGGTCTATTTTTCCAGATGAAATTGTTAAACAGGGATTGAATTTTGAGGACGTAAGACTTGGGTAATTTGAGCGGAAGGGATCTAAATAGGTACATTAATTTCGGGAGGCAATTCATTTTCAGGGCAGTCACTCTACCTAAAAATGAGATGTGGAGGGGGGTCCAGGCTTTGAGTAATTGTCTAATCTTGGCAACTATAGGGGGGTAGTTTGCGTCAAAGAGTTTGCGATAATCATTGGTAAGGTTTATGCCCAAGTAGGGGAGCGAGTGAACAGCCCAGGAGAATTTAAAATTGTGTCTAAGAAGTTCAAGTTCAGAATGGGGGTGACCAATTGGGAGAGCGCTAGATTTTGAAACATTTACTTCGAGACCAGAGACCCTAGCAAATTTGGACAGGGTGTCAAATAGGTTGGGCAGGGTGATTAGAGGGTTGGTGATAAACATTAATAAGTCGTCTGCATACATGCAGAATTTGTATTCAGCCCGGCCCTTGTGATATCCCGAGATATCTGGGTTATTCAGCAGTTCAATAGCCAGGGGTTCAAGGGCCAGGGCAAAGATTAGGGGAGAGAGGGGACACCCCTGTCTCGTCCCCCTGCCCAAACTGAAGAACTCGGAGCTACATCCCGGAATTTTGATACGAGTCTGTGGGTTGTTATATAAGGCTAGAAAGCCTCGTAAGAATTCCCCCCTGAAGCCCATACGATCCAGTAGAGCCGAGACATAATCCCAAGAGATGCTATCAAAAGCTTTTTGTATGTCCAAGCTCAACAAGATCAATTTTTTGGAGTATAAATTAGCATCTTGGATTATGTTAGACGCTAAGCGAATGTTGTCTGTGATTAAACGATGGGGGGTGAAGCCCGCTTGAAACGGGGATATCAGGGAAGAGATCACTCCTGCTAGGCGGTCCACTAAGATTCTACTGAAGATTTTGAGATCATTGTTAATGACCGATATGGGCCTGTAGTTTTGGGGGAGGGAGTGATTTTTGTTAGGTTTGGGGATAAGGGACATGTTGGCCAGCAACATCTCTTCTGGGAGGGGGCCCCCCTGTAGGAAAGAGTTAAATAGTTGGGCCATTTTATTGGCAAGTGTGGGAGCGAATTTTTTAAAATACAGGGCGGAAAAACCGTCTGGGCCTGGGGCCGAACCTAATTTCAGGGCCTTAATCACTGCCACAACTTCCTCTTGTGAAATTGGGGAATTTAATTTTTCGACCTGAGAGGGGGAAAGGGAGGGAACTGGGATAGCAGCCAACCAGGCTAGGTCCCTTCCAGAGGGACTCGATGGAGAGCGTGCCAGGAGGGAGGAATAAAATTTGGTGAAGACCTTAAGGACCTCCTGAGGATGTGAGGTAGTCAGGCCTGGGCCAGTGCTGAGTTTGTAGACATGAGGAGGTGTAGTGAGGCGGTTCAGTCGTCTGGCCAACATGGCCGACGGAGAACCGCCCTGCAAAAGGAATTTTGCCTTTGCCCACCGTAGGGCCTTTTCTGCCTTAGTGGTGAGCAAAGTGTCTAACTCTAAGCGTTTTTTGTCAATTTCCACTCTAATAGAGTCCTGGGAGAGTCTGTTTGTGTTCTTATACAGGGAGTCCAGTTCTGTTGTGAGATCTAGCATACGTTGTCTGTTGCTCCTATTGCGGGCTGAGGCAATCTCAATCAGCTTGCCCCGCAGAACCGCCTTATGGGCTGTCCAGACCACCGAGATAGGGGTCTCAGGGAGGGCGTTAAGTTCGAAGTATTGATCAATGGATGTTTGAACTGTCCCCTCGACCGCTGCATCTGAGAGAAGGGACTCATTTAATCTCCATGTGAAGGGCATGGGGGGCTAGACCAATAAAATCCGTTTCAAAGCAGGCGATCTGGTGATCAGACCAGGCACATGGGAGAATTGCCGCCTCTCTAGAGTTAGCCATTAGTGTTGCTCACGAATATTCGCATTGCGAATATTCGACTCGAATATAGCATATTCGAGAAATCGCGATATATTTCGAAATTCGCGGTGAATATTCGCAATTCCGAATATTCGATTTTTTACAATTTTTTTTTTAAAACAGATCACATCCTAGATATCTCCATTGACGTCTAAAAGCATTGCTGGTATCATTAGAGACCCTGGGCCGAGTAGCTGAAGCGTTCATTGAATTTTCCAGAAAAATCGCAATGCGATTATTCGGCAAACGCAATATCGCGCGATTATTTTCCTCGCCCCGATCTTCCGCATCAGAGCGATTTTTACAGTTTCATTTTTAAAACAGATCACATCCTAGTGATCTCCATAGACGTCTAAAAGCATTGCTGGTATGATTAGAGACCTTGGGCCGAGTAGCTGAAGCGATCATTTTATATTGCCGAATATTCGCAATGCGAATATTCGGCAATAGGAATATTGCGCGATTATTTGCTCCGCCCTTTTGCATCAGAGCCAATCAGAGTTCTCCTTCCACACTCGTCAGAGGTTAGCAACCAATAGGAACCTGCCTGCATGGACATTATATAAGCTCACTCCCAGCACCATTTCATTGCAGATTCAGAAGCTGGCTAGAGAGTGTGGAGGCTGTTTCTGTGTTCCTGTGTCTTTGTTCCTGATTGATTTATATCATCACCAGCATTGCTATTTAGTGATTCCAGTGGATCTTTTCCAGTATATCAACTGCTTTTTTCAAAGCAATAGACCCAAGAGCTTTTTTCAAAGCTACGTTTTGTGCTGTTTTGTGCTGTTTTGTTCATTTGTGTTACTGTTTGATCCTGCATCTTCGCTGTTCAGTGATATTTGCTAGAGATTTCAGTGCACATTTTGCTGAGCTTTCTAAAAGAGCTTTTCTAAAAGCTAAGTTTTGTTCATCTTGTGTTACTGTTAGATCTTGCAGGTTCGCTGTTCAGTGATATTTGCTAGGCATTTCAGTGCACATTTTGTTTAGTTTTTCCTAAAGAGCTTTTAGAAAAGCTCTTTAGGAAAAACTAAAGTTTTGTGTTCAGTTTAGTTAAATTTTGTGTAGTAAGTGTACACACTGTTAGTGTACATTTATTTCATCTAGCTTAGCTTAGTGTGTGTTTAGTGTCTGTGTTTTGTGTTTAAAAAAAAAAAAAAAAGTTAGTGTTTGTTTAGTGCTTTTTTTTTTTCCTTTAATTTTGTAGTCCTTGTCTTTGGTGTACTACTTTTCTTATAGTTTAGTAGCTGTCTGTGTACGTCTTTGTCTGCGTGCCTGTCTTGTAAAAAAAACACAAAAACACATTTTGTTCACATTCCCCCCCCCCCCAATAAAGTTTACCCCCCCCACACACATATCAGCAATAATGAGCGGCATCCGTGGCCGTGGCAGCAGGGGTAGGGGAGTTACTCCCAGTGCTGGATCGCTGCCAGCACGGGGTACCTCTCGTGCCCCTACTAGTGTTAGAGGATCGGGTGCAAGGGGAGTACGCCTGATCCGGGAGTTCTTCCCATCGGGCAGCCGCCCGATATTGCCATCTCAGGCTGAAGTAGTGGTGGACTACATGGGGCACAGCAGTGCCACTGAGTCGTCGGTCCCGACTCACAGTAGTACCACCATTACACCGGTGCCTGTAGTACCCCCCCCCAGCCCCCAAGAGTCCAGCATCTTACTGTTCGACAGCGACAGTGAGAGGGATATCTTGGGGGAGGCCATGCATCAGGCAGACCTTCAGCTCTGTCCTGATGGTCAGGACCTTTTTGAAGGGATGGATGAGGAGGATGGGATACCTGCTGGCAGTATCCCAGAGACATCCCTTCAAACTGGTGCTGCTGTTTTGGTGCAGGAAACAGCAGCACCTAGTCAGACCCAGGCGTGGGTGAGGGGACAGCGGAGCCAGGCTAGAGGCTCCATGTCAGTTGGTTCCCTCAGACCAACACATTTCAGCCCTTGGTCTGACATCTCTGGGGGCGAAGAGGGTGACCCATCATGGTTGCCATCTGACGCGTCGGCTCACTACGTCAGTGACGACGGGGAAGGTAGGCACCCTGGTGAAACGGTGCGCCAGGTCACCACCAGGGAGACCATCGTCAGGGTCTCCACTGGTGATGGCAGCAGGAGGTGTCAGGAGGAGGAGCAGCAGCAGCAGCAGCAGCAGCAGCAGCAGCAGGCAGCTCCACCTGTGCGCACCGAGTCCCAGCAGGTGCAAGTAAGCGTCACCCCATCTGACAGGAGGGCGGTGCTGAAGTCACCTGTCTGGAATTACTTTACCCTGGTGGCAGACAACCCTACTGTGGCCATCTGCCGGATTTGTAAAGTGAGGGTGAAGAGAGGGAAGTGTTTGGCTCGGGTGGGTACCACAGCCCTGAACCAGCACCTGAGGATAAACCACTGGGCGGTGTTTGACGAGATGAAGCGTGGTGGTGGTAGCAGCGCCACCACCACAAGTGAGCAGGGTACAGCAGCCCCTGCCACATCTTCATCTCTTTCCAGCAGGTCATGCCCCCCCGCTCCCTCTAGTAGAGGTACTGGTACCGGCAGCCAGACCTCTACTTCCACAGCACCCTCCACGTCTGTGTCCCGCACTGCCGTCCGGCGCCAGGCGTCGATTTCAGACGCCTTTGACCGCACCACTCCCTTCCCCCCTGGAGACCGACGTGTGCGTTCCCTCAATGGGCTCCTGGCAAGGGTTATTGCCCAACATCTGCTGCCCTTCAACATAGTTGACAGCAACCCCTTCAGGCAGATGTTGGAGCAGGCCCAACCCCAATGGCGTGTCCCCAGCCGCCATTTCTTTGCCAGGACTGGTGTCCCTGCCCTACACCAGCACATTGTGCAGAATGTAACCCTGTCGCTGGATCACGCTGTCAGCGACAGGGTTCATCTGACAATGGATGGCTGGACCAGCAGGCATGGGCAGGGGCGCTACATCAGCTTCACGGCCCATTGGGTTTCCCTCCGAGGCGTCGGTGAGGGATCGGCGGCAACCGATCTTGTGGTGCCGCCCCGGGGTGTCCAGGGGAGAACTGCTGGTCTCCCTCAAGCCACTGTCTCCGCAGCTGCTGAGCCTCCCAGCAAGCGCCCCCGTAGCTACTCAAGT
This sequence comes from Rana temporaria, assembly GCF_905171775.1. NCBI lineage: Eukaryota > Metazoa > Chordata > Amphibia > Anura > Ranidae > Rana > Rana temporaria. The sequence goes on along the minus strand of NC_053501.1, from coordinate 87,243,622 downwards.
GTGGGGCACGTGCGCTGTCAGGCCGTGCTCCAGCTTGTTAGTTTAGGGGACCGGAGACACACTGGAGAAGAAGTGCTGAAAGCACTTCAGGCTCAGGTCCAGAAGTGGCTGACACCCCGAAGGCTCCAGGCAGGTATGGTTGTCTGCGATAACGGCAGCAACCTACTCGCCGCCCTTAGTGCTGGCAGTCTGACCCACGTGCCCTGTCTGGCACATGTCCTCAACCTGGTGGTGCAGAAGTTCCTGCACACTTATCCAGGGTTGAGTGACATTGTGGCAAAGGCGCGTAGGATTGCCAGCCACTTCAGGCGCTCCCCAACCGCTACCGCGTCCCTGTCCAAGTTGCAGTGGAAGTACAGTCTGCCCCTTCACAGGCTGATTGTGGACAGTGTGACGCGGTGGAACTCCACCCTCCACATGCTGAAGAGGTTGTGGGAGCAGCAAAGGGCGGTGAGGGAGTACCTGATGGAACTAGGCACTGAGAGGGCTTCACCACAACTCCCTTTCATCGCCTGTGCGGAGTGGGGGCAGATAAACCAGGTCTGCCAAGTGTTGTCCTCCTTCGAGCAGGCGACCAAGATGGTCAGCAGTGAGCACATCGGCCTCAATAGCGTGCTGCCAATAGTGTTCATGCTGGAGAGGACACTAGATCGCCTGCTCGAAGCTGGGGAGAGTGCCTTGGTGGAGCAGGAGGAGTCAGCAATGCTCCACCGAGACCAGGGCCAGGACGAGGAGGAGGAGGAGGATGATGAGGAGGAGGTGGTTGCTGGTGTCGTCCCGGAGTCAGGGCCTGGTCAGGAGGGAGAGCCGGTGTTGGGGGCACCGATAGTCCGGGGGTTGGGCATCTCTGAGCGTGACCAGCAGCGCCTCAGGGATGAAGAGTCGGACCTCATTCACCTGGCCAGCAGTGTGGAGTCACAGCGGGCTGTGCTCTTCCCCATGGCTGCCCACATGCTGAGATGCCTCAGGAGGGACCCCCGGGTTAAGACCATCAAGGCGAGGGATGATTTCTGGATGGCCACCCTTTTGGATCCCAGGTGCAAGGGGAAACTGGAGCAGTTCATCCCAGCCAGCCGGAGGCAGCACCGGATGGAGGAACTGCAGGCAGGCATTGTCAGCCGGTTGGAGCAGGCAACTTCCCGGCCTCCAGTTGTCCCCCCTCATCTCACCCAGCAGGTGGCTGCACCCAGCAGCAGCCGAGCAGGGGTCCTAATGGATGAGATGAGGATGTTCTTCCAAACCGAGCGACCCAGTGCCAGCATCAGCAGCAGCAGCAGTCACCACCAGCGGCTGGCCCACATGGTGGCAGACTACATGGCGTCCGTCGGTGCTTCTGACAGTATGAGCACCGACGACCCCATGGAGTACTGGGTTGCCAGATTGGACACCTGCCGCGAGCTCGCTCAGTATGCGCTGGAGTTATTGTCTTGCCCCCCCTCCAGCGTACTATCTGAGCGGACATTCAGCGCGGCAGGTGGGGTGGTCACGGACAAGAGGACCCGTCTGTCCACAGACTCCGTGGACAGACTCACATTCATAAAGATGAATGAGTCCTGGATCGGCGGTGACTTTCTGGCACCCGTCGTCGGTTCAGGGCGCTGAAGGGTCCCTTGTCATGCATTCCCTGATGAAGCCCCGGACCTGATGTATTTACAGTGCTGAATATAACTATTTTAACATCAGAGAAAATCAATGTTAATATTTGGTACAGTAGGCTTTCTTTGCAATTACAGCGGTCAAACCTTTCTTGTAGTTTTACACCAGCTTTGCACACACTGGAGGAGGGATTTTGGCCCACTCCTCCACACAGATCTTCTCTACATCAGTCATGTTTCTGGGCTCTCGCTGAGAAACACGGAGTTTGAGCTCCCTCCAAAGATTCTCTATTGGGTTTAGGTCTGGAGACTGGCTAGGCCACGCCAGAACCTTGATATGCTCCTTACAGAGCCAATCCTTGGTTATCCTGGCTGTGTGCTTTGGGTCATTGTCATGTTGGAAGACCCAGCCTCGACCCATCTTCAAAGCTCTAACTCAGGGAAGGAGGTTGTTGCCCAAAATCTCGCAATACATGGCCACGGTCATCCTCTCCTTAATACAGTGCAGTCACCCTGTCCCATGTGCAGAAAAACACCACCAAAGCATGATGCTACCACCCCCATGCTTCACATTAGGGATGGCGTTCTTGGCATGGTACTCATCATTATTCTTCCTCCGAACACGGTTAGTGAAATTATGATCAAAAAGTTATATTATGGTCTCATCTGACCACATGATTTTCTCCCATGACTCCTCTGGATCAGTCAAGACACCTATGTCAGCAGTTATTTCACACCCTATATACTCTTATTAATACTGCTGTTCATCATGGCACCTCCTGCCCAAGTGATATGACTCTGTATCAACTACTACTGCTAATACTACTACTGCTGCTTCTGCTGCTGCTGCCCAGTCAAGACACCTATGTCAGCAGTTATTTCACACTCTATATACTTCTATTCCTACTGCTGTTCATCATGGCACCTCCTGCCCATGTGATATGACTCTGTATCAACTACTACTGGTAATACTACTACTGCTGCTTCTGCTGCTGCTGCCGCCCAGTCAATACACCTATGTCAGCAGTTATTTGACACTCTATATACTCCTATTCCTACTGCTGTTCATCATGGCACCTCCTGCCCATGTGATATGACTCTGTATCAACTACTACTGTTAATACTACTACTGCTGCTTCTGCTGCTGCTGCCGCCCAGTCAATACACCTATGTCAGCAGTTATTTGACACTCTATATACTCCTATTCCTACTGCTGTTCATCATGGCACCTCCTGCCCATGTGATATGACTCTGTATCAACTACTACTGTTAATACTACTACTGCTGCTTCTGCTGCTGCTGCCGCCCAGTCAAGACACCTATGTCAGCAGTTATTTCACACCCTATATACTCTTATTAAGACTGCTGTTCATCATGGCACCTCTTGCCCGAGTGATTTGACACTGTATTGTCAATGTCTACTACTACTATTACAGCTCAGTCAAGACACCTGTGTCCCAATTTTTTGGTACACTATTGACTACTATGACCACTACTGATGCTGTAAAGTATTCCCCAAGTGTTTTTATGCTATCTATTACTATTACCACTACTGCTTGTAAATCATGCCTGTGTGATACTTAGTGGGAATGCTTTAATAAGCATTCCCAGTATGGATACCCGTAAATGTATTAATCTTAATTAGTGTGAATGCTTTAATAAACATTTCCAGTATTGATATACGTAAATTTAGTAATCTTATTATTCCTTACGTTTTTTGGTTCTGCGTAACTTCGGCATACTTTCAGCTATTGAGACCATTCAACTGTAAAAATGTTCGTCTCGTTCAGCTAATGATGGGACTTCTTCAAGTTTTTTTCTACTTTTTACACTTTTATAAATTTTAAGCTTTTAGACCCTTTTTTTTAACATTGAAGTCAATGAGAACATCCTTTTCCCCTTTGAATTCACATGCCCTGCCAAAAGTTTCAGCTACTTCATACTTTCACTTACAGACACTGAAAAAACTTTAAAGCGGTCACAAAATATTTAGCTATCCGGCTATGACTTTTCAGATCGTTATCGTTTACAATTTTTTGGTGAAAACGCAATTTACGTTTTGCGAATTTTTCACAAAAATGCAATCGGTTATAATGTAATCCTATGGAGGGGATTTAGAGTCTGTCATGTGACCTTAACATTGGAGATCTTTGTAATTAAAAATATCTTTACAAAAAGGGGAAACAAATTGGTCTCACGCCCACAAGATCTACTTTTCATACACAATTTTTATATCAAAACGTAGCTATGCTTGTCTGGTTTATGGCAATGTGATCAATTCTGCGATACGTATTTTAGTTTTAGTTATTGGAGCAACAGCCAGAAATTATGTCTCATAGACTCTCATGTTAAATTATCTAAAAAATGTTGCTGCAGAACTCACAAATACGCTCTTTTCTAAATCGCAGACATGGCCACATTTTTAAGTTTATCAACATAAATTTCATATCGATGCGTTAACAAGGGCCGTGTATTTCAAACGGTGTAGTCGTTGTATCAATTGCATGTACGTTTGAGGATTTATTAAGCTTTGTTTGGAGGCTTAAATCATGTATTAGATCTGTGAATTAAAAGCGTTTGTAATGTTATTTCTTTCCATAAATAACTTTCCTGACCTCAGTGCAATATTCCTCCTCACTGACCTGGGGGGAGGGGAAACCTATTGAGGGGGGAGGGGCGACCAGGAAGTCAGCATACTCTATACTTTGCAGATAGAGAAAGAAGCTGTGTGTCCTAAAGATAGTGTAGTGGTTATGGTGAATGTCTTTGGCAAGGGGCTCACCAATTAAGCTATTCAGCATTCCCACTCGCATTTTCCTCAGGAAATGCATTGTCTAGTTATATTATATTTTAATACTCCTGCTGCTGCCTCCATGCTGAGTAAAGCTTCATGACCTCTCTGGCACAGCGGATCCACCAACAGCCTCCGCTACAAGCTACCAGACCGGATCTAAACAGCAAGTGTAACTATAACAATGAACCTTATGTTAAACCCTGTTTTGCGGCATTTATACTGCAACCATTGGGCTGTCTGCAAGAGCTCATCTGCATTCTCTCTCTTTCTTGCTCTCCCTCTCTCTCTCTTTGTATATATATATATATTGTTGCTTTTGTTATGTTCATTTTTCAACAGTTTATTTTGTGTTCGTCGTGTCTGTGTCGTGTGCTTTAGTTTGTCCTAGGTTACTGTTAAATAAAATAATAGTATAAAATGTTTTTGCTTATTATGAAGTTAAATGTGTTGATGTTGATTTGTTTGATGTGAAGTTAGATGTGTTGAAAAACCTACAACTCTATCTCAAAAAGAAATGAAACATTTCCAAAAAATAAGATTTTTTAATACAAAAATAAATTCAAATATAACTATCAATGCGTTTCTGAATGCGGTCCAGTTCAGCAATATGATCCGATAGCTGCTGCTCTAGCAGAGCATTTTGTTGGGTTAGGTAGCTCATCTTCCGCTGGTTTTGCAGGATCCTCTGGTGGGTCTTTTGGATGAGTCGGTTCTGCCTTCTCAGATCTCTTGATGCTGTTAGGATATAATAAAAAAACATTTGGATTTCAAAGAACGTTACCAAATAAATAAAATATTTTTTTTGCTTATTAATCAATCATTATCATGTGTATACACTTGTTATGTGTCTAACACATCCCGGGAGTGCAGAATTATTAGGCAAATGAGTATTTGGACCACATCATCCTCTTTATGCATGTTGTCTTACTCCAAGCTGTATAGGCTCGAAAGCCTACTACAGATTAGGCATATTAGGTAATGTACATCTCTGTAATGAGAAGGTGTGTGGTCTAATGACATCAACACTCTATATCAGGTGTGCATAATTATTAGTCAATTTCCTTTTCTTTGGCAAAATGGGCCAAAAGAAGGATTTGACAGACTCTGAAAAGTCCAAAATAGAGAGATATCTAGCAGAGGGATGCAGCACTCTTAAAATTGCAAAGCTTCTGAAGCGTGATCATCAAACAAAAGAAGCGTGTGGAAAAACAAAGGTGCAAAATAACTGCCCATGAACTGAGAAAAGTTAAGCGTGCAGCTGCCAAGATGCCACTTGCCACAAGATTGGCCATATTTCAGAGCTGCAACATCACTGGGGTGCCCAAAAGCACAAGGTGTGCAATACCCAGAGACATGGCCAAGGTAAGAAAGGCTGAAAGACGACGACCACTGAACAAGACACACAAGCTGCAACGTCAAGACTGTGCCAATAAATATCTCAAGAAAGATTTTTCTAAGGTTTTATGGACTGCTGAAAAAGAGAGTGAGTCTTGATGGGCCAGATGGAAGAGCCCGTGGCTGGATTGGTAAAGGGCAGGGAGCTCCAGTCCGACTCAGACGCCAGCAAGGTGGTGGTGGAGTACTGGTTTGGGCTGGTATCATCAAAGATGAGCTTGTGGGGCCTTTTCGGATTGAGGATGGAGTCAAGCTCAACTCCCAGTCCTACTGCCAGATTATGGAAGAGACCTTCTTCAAGCAGTGGTACAGGAAGAAGTCACCATCCTTCAAGAAAAACATGATTTTCATGCAGGACAATGCTCCATCACACGTGTCAAAGTACTCCACAGCGTGGCTGGCAAGAAAGGGTATTAAATAAAAAAAAGTAATGACATGGCCTCCTTGTTCACCTGATCTGAACCCCATTGAGAACCTGTGGTCCATCATCAAATGTGGGATTTACAAGGAGGGAAAACAGTACACCTCTCTGAACAGTGTCTGGGAGGCTGTGGTTGCTGCTGCACGCAATGTTGATGGTGAACAGATCAAAACACTGACAGAATCCATGGATGTCAGGCTTTTGAGTGTCCTTGCAAAGAAAGGTGGCTATATTGGTCACTGATTTGTTTTTGTTTTGTTTTTAAATGTCAGAAATGTGTATTTGTGAATGTTGAGATGTTATATTGGTTTCACTGTTAAAAATAAATCATTGAAATGGGTATCTATTTATTTTTTTGTTAAGTTGCCTAATAATTCTGCACAGTAATAGTAGTCACCTGCACACACAGATATCCCCCGAAAATAACTAACATTAAAAACAAACTAAAAACTACTTCCAAAAAAATTCAGCTTTGATATTAATGAGTTTTTGGGGTTCATTGAGAACATGGTTGTTGTTCAATAATAAAATTAATCCTCAAAAATACAACTTGCCTAATAATTATGCACTACCTGTATACTTCTAGCATCAATACCATATTATGGTTCTACAATCTGACAGGTGCGCTTTATATGTTGTCCATTTTTATATCTACATTTTATTGTTGAAATGTTATTAATCATTGTGCACATATTTACCTTCCTGAACGAGGCTCACAGGACCGCTGTCTTCCTCCTGCTCTTCTGCTTGAGAAGTTGGGGTGGTGGGGGGGGGAAGCTCCTCAGCTTGCTCCTCAACAGGAGCTGGGGTTGGGGAGTGGGAGGGCCCTGGCTGCTCCTCCTCATCCATCTCCTCCTCTGCCGCATCCTCCTCTGCCGCATCCTCCTCCTCCTCCTCCTCATCGGCCTGGCGCCTTCTGCGCTTGGCGCGCACAGCTGGTATTGGAGCACCTATAATAACACAATGTTCATATATTATAAAAATGTTTTCTAATGACGTATGCAAATTCTGTGTACTCTGCTGTATTGTATATGAATACAAATTGATTTATATAGACAGTTAACCAATGGGACAATGTTATATTAAAGGGTCTTGTGGGCACTACAGGGGACTGAGCGTGAGCTGGGATGCCACCATGTTAAAATGAGCTGTTTTTGTCTCCTTTGTTTTGTTCAGACGATCTCATGTTAAAAAAAGGGCCTGATGGAGCACACGGGATTACTATAACAACCCCACTCCTAACACAGGAATTTAGTGGTAATCTATATATATAAAACTCAACGTGTGTGTGCATGAATGTATGTATGTATGTATGTATGTTCCAGCATCACGTACAAACGGCTAAAGATATTTATATGAAACTTGGCACACAGGTTACTTATATGTCAGCCACAAACATAGGATAGGTGGTTTAAACCTTACCCACCCCCATTTGCCATGGTCGGGGTTTTTCTTTAAAGTCCCATGCAAAGCAATGGGAAAAGTATGTTCCCACATAACTTCTGTGTTCCTGTCTGCTGTCCCATGTCTTTTTTCAACAGTACTATGAATACCTTGGCTGGTGGTGATATATGTTAGCACAACATGGCATCTTGGTTAACAACATCTGACCTTACATGAATTACATATGACCTTACATAACTGTCACCAAAGGAGCTGTGGTGGCTCCACGCGATTGCCACTGCGCTGACAAGTGATTCACCTCTGCAGCTAGGGGTTCGGATCCCGCTCTCGGCTACATGTGAATTGAGTTTGGTGGTCTCAGCCCCGCCCCCGGTGGGTGTGCTATGCGAGGTTGGGTTGGGAGGACCCCCTCACACCCGCCATTGCCAACCGGGGCATGGAGAAAGGTGGCAGATTGCCTCTGGGGGAGGCCTCCCAACTCCTGCAGGCCGGCTCCTCTCTCTTTCGAGTTCACGCACAAAATACACTTTTGAAAAAAAAAACATAACTGTCAACAATAACTTACCTGGATGATATCTATCCCGAAGACGTCTGACCTGATCCATTTGGCGCCTCTTCAGGTCAGACCACTTCTTCACAATCGCCTTGTGGTCGTGTTGGCCGCCAAAGTCAGCGATTAGGGCGCTGACCACAGCCCTTTTCTCTGGCTGCCTCCGCAGCTCATCGTATCCTGTTTCCAGGAACTTCTGCAAGATGAAGAACAAAGTATATTGTAATACTTCTGTTGACAGCCTTATGGATATATGACGTAAATGTATGCTATTCAACAATTGGAAGCATTCTCGCCTTATTAATCAATGACAGGGGTAACATGACAGATTTTATATCCTGCCATTTCGGTCGCCACCTTTTTTGCATAAATATAGCAGCCATTATCATTTGCATAATTATGAATATATTATTAACAACACAGGATACACGTATAGGGGAGATATGCGTTGCTAACTCTTTTCCCTGTCAGGAGCCTAACGCCCCGGGGGGTCAGAGACGGGACCTTTTCGGAGGACCACTGACGTATGTACCCGTCGCAGTTTTTTGTGATGTCACTCTTTAGGTGTGTGCACATTTTTCACTGCATCCGGGTGGAGTTTTTGGGTTGTGTTTTGCACGCCACAGGCTTTTCAACAGAAAAAAAACAGCTGGAGGCAGAATGGTTGCAAAACACTACGGGTTTGTTACCTAACTCTGGGTTTCAAGACCAGTCCACCTCCAGCTGTTGCAAAACTACTACTCCCATCAGCCACGGTCTGTCAGTGCATGCTAAGAATTTTACTTTTGCTGCATCTAGGGTGCCACAATTTAGAGACCCGTGCATAAAGGCCTGAAAAATGGGGGCCTGCAGAACTTACAATACTAGAAGTGCCAGCATTCCCAGGCATGCTGGAAGTTGTAGTTCTGCAACATCTAAAGGGCAATATGTATTCGAACGTCCTTGGGCCTTGAGGACACTGAAGTCAGGACGTTCGCATACGTCCTATGTCCAAAAAAATGTTAAATTCATTATGCTAAATAACAAGGAAAAGTGCCTAAATACACATTTGCCAACCAGGGTGTCTGCAGCTGTCCAGGCATGCTGGGACTTGTAGTTTTGTAAAAGCAGGAGACACATTTTTTGTGAAATACTAATATCTGATCATATATACTAACTTTTAAACTAGACTAAAATGCAGTTGAAGATGATGAAATAACAGTGGTCAAAATACTTACACAAATCAGCATCTTTTCCTCAGACTTGGTGAAATTGCTTCCAACCATGTTGCTGTGTGATTGCGCTGCGATCATAAGTTGGAAACTGGCAAGGCTCCAGGAAATGGTCGCGTGCTGTTCGCGCAATTGCGCATGCGCGATCGAAAAAATCGCAATCGCAATATGTTTTTTGGGTAAAATATCATAAATATTCGATTTCACAGTGCTGCTACAGCAGTTTTCGAAATATCTGCAATCAATTTCGCATTCGCATTTTGTGAAATTGCGTTAAAATATCTTGAATATTCGATTTCAGAGTGAGCCAATCAGAGCGCTCCTCCAGCATATCTCGAAATTGCGCAATAAATATCGCATTCGCATGTTGCGATATTTCGATAAAATATCAGGAATATTCTGAGCCAATCAGAGCGCTCCTCCAGCATATCTCGAAATTGCGCAATAAATATCGCATTCGCATGTTGCGATATTTCGATAAAATATCACGAAATTTTTGAGCCAATCAGAGCGCTCCTCCAGCATATCTCGAAATTACGCAATAAATATCGCATTCGCATGTTGCGATATTTCGATAAAATATCACGAATATTCTGAGCCAATCAGAGCGCTCCTACCGCAGTTATTAAAAAAATCGCAATTATTTTCGCATTCGCAATAGCGAAAAATCGCAATCAAATAATTTCGATAAAATATCACGAATATTCGAATTTAGCGAATATATCTCGAATATTCGAATATATATTCGAGATATATCGCAAAATCGAATATGGCATATTCTGCTCAACACTATTAGCCATAATAATGGGGGTGACAAAAATATAATCCAGCCTGGCTGAACTTTTGTGGGGGTGTGAAAAAAAGGTGTATTCTTTAGCACCTATGTTGTGGGCCCTCCAGGAATCAAGTAATTGATGGTCTTTGAGTGCCCGTACAAGCGATCTAGGAAAAGCCCTGGTGGATGCAGAGATCGAGGTTCTGTCCAGAGAGGGATTAGCCACCAAGTTGAGGTCCCCTCCCACTATCATGTGAGGGGACTGAAACATAGCAAGGTGTTCAAAAAAAGTGGTGTAAAAGGAGGCAGGGGGGTCATTGGGAGCATAAACACTGGCTATTGTAAGTTCTTTGTTGTTCAACACACCCTTAATAATAACATATCTGCTCTCCCTGTCCTTAAATACTTTCTTGACATCAAAGGGTAGAGAGGAATGGAGAAATATGGCGACACCCCTGCTCTTGGACGAATGCAACGTATAGAAGGATTGGGGGTAGTGTCTATGAAAAAACTTGGGGTGGGAGGATTCGGAGAAATGCGTTTCCTGAATCAGGAGTATCTTGGCCTTGATTTGAGTATATTGGGCAAAGGCCTTCTTCCTCTTAACTGGGGTGTTAAATCCTCTGACATTATGGGAGATGCATTTAATCCCCATTGCAATGGTAGATGTGTATTATCATCTGGACAATGAGACCTAGTGGGAATATAATTGAGACCCCTTTGCGAGCTGCCGGGGGCCAAGAACCAGAGCCAGGGGCTCCACCATACCCTCCATCCTCATAAAAACAAAGCAGATAACATATTCCTGACTATATCGCATGTAAAACAGCACATAGAGCCAAATGAGATAAGTAGAATGCATGTACCGACCAGAACCGGAAATAATTGTGGAAAAAAAAAGAGTAGATAACCAGAGGAAAAAATAGTTATTTGGATCAGGTGAAGAGTTCAAACCTGATAATAGAAGGAACAAACAGAGACCTCCAGGTCTCGAGACCAGCCATAAACCAAAAATAGAAAAGTCCAAAGCAAACCGGAAGGATGAGGTGAGATACCGGAGCACGTTAAGTGGAGCTCCACGAGTCCTGCGGGTATTCCGGTTCACTACCGAAGCGATCCAATAACGGCTGGGCGGGGAGGTCATGCAGCAGCTCAAACAGATGAGCCCGAGGAACCAGGGCTAAACAAAAAAAAAGTAGGCAAGGTGCACAAAAATCATGAAATAAAAAGGACACAGCACTCAGTCATTTACTATACCGCCGGCATCGTATCTGATCCGTCTGTGATCCCTGCGGGGAGGAGGGGTGCGCCACAGGGGAGATGGTCTGGGAGTAGCGGGGAGACGACGAACTGCCTCGGCGTCCAGGAGGCCCAGTTTCACCAGGATTTCTTGGCCTTCAAGTAGCGAGGTGGCTACGTAGGTAGATCCATTGTGGGGGATTATCAATTTGAAGGGGAACCTCCATTTGTATCGAATGCGTGCGGCTTGAAGAGCCGTGGTGATTTCCTTGAGGCCTCTGCGCCTCTCAAGGGTGGCCTGGGAGATGTCGGGGAAGATGTCGGGGAAGATCTGTATCACCTGGTCATCTAGGGTGATCCGATGCTGGTTCCGCGCGGCCCTCAGTATATCCTCCTTAACAAGGAAGTCTTTCATGCAGAGAACCACGTCTCTGGGTGGTTTATCCGCCGGGGGCTTCGGCCGAAGCGCCCTATGGATCCGGTCGCAGGTAAACGCGGCGGAGTTGCAGTCCGGTAACAGAGACTTGAAGAGGCGGACCACCGCAGGGATCAACTCAGTAACCGACTCCGGGATGCCACGTAGGCGGAGATTATTGCGTCGGTTACGATTGTCCAGGTCTTCTAATTGGGCCTGAATGAGGGAGAAAGCTGAGGCCAGATTTTCATGTTCGCGGCTAAGGTCGTTGTAGGCCAGGGCGAGCTCGTCGTGTTTTGTCTCGAGCCTATCCGTCCTCGTGCCCAGGGCCGCAATCTCCTGAGACAGGGTGTTAGAGGTCTTATGGAGCTCCGTCTGGAACTTGGTCGCAAGCCGGGAATACATAGCCTCCAGGCCAGCGTCCAGATCGGCCTTCGATAGAGCTGGAGCACCAGACTCCAAGGGTACAGGGGCAAAGAGTTGGGAAAGGCGAGGAGTCGAGGGAAGCGTGTCACTTCCACACGCGGCGGCGCCATCTTGAGACATACCGAACGTCTCCCTGTTGCGGAGCAGGTAGTGAGTCAGGGTCTTCTGTGCTGTGCCCTTATTCTTCTTTTTCTTAGCGGTCGACATGCACCACAGTCTAGGGACTCGAGGGGTGATAAGAGCAAGGTTATAAAAGATGAATATAGCCCTCTATGAGCCGGGATCAGCCCTGTAGCTACGGAGCTATTCCCTCAGGCGACCATCCTGTTCAGCGCCGCGCATGAGCCCCCTTTATATGATTATTATTGGTACACATTATGCAATTAGCTTTCATGTTTGATGATATCCTATTGATATACCTTTTATCTATGTAGACTATCACCCTCCACGGGTTCCTGACGAAGCCCTTTTGGGTGAAACTAGTTGAACCACCACATGTGGGTTGTGATGAAGACCACCTGCAGCATCTTGTATGTGCAGTACAATATATAAACTATAGTCTGTATGTTTTTAATATGCACAAAACATTTTATTATTTATTGTTCATTTTTTGTATTTTTTCTACTTTTTGTAAAAATAAATTTTTGATATAAAAATATTTGTTGGTATGACTTGAATGACTGAGGTTTGACCAAGCCTATAGAGTTATTGACATATCTGATTCCTATCCATCAAGCTTCATTTAAAGTCCCACAACCCCTCCTTGTTCCAAGGAAACCCTTCTAAACTATATTTCTAGAGGGACTCGGTAGCTGATGGTTATTTACCCTTAATTGGTGCTTTTGCTCTACAATTCTACTTATTTTTGCACAGTAAACACACACATTAATCATGGCACAATGAGAATGCATGCATGCACACCCACTGTGGTCCCTAGCACAGACACATCACATCCTCATCGAATTGGATTAGACCGAAGTACCCCCCATGGTACTAGGGTGCAGAAACGCCCCGCCAAGGCTCCAATTATGTCACTGTGCATTCATACACCATTCACATGGACCTGGGATCACTTCTCCCTGGTCCTGGGGATCCCTACTCCACCAAAACTGAGGGTGACACCCTTTTTTCATCAGGAATGTCACCCCCACATTTATACATCATTCACACACATAAAACAAATCATAATCACAGTAGAATAAAAAAAATCAAAAGTACATCCAATATTAACGGCGGCGGCGTGAGCTACGCCTGGGCCGACCACGGCCAAATAGGGGAGACTCATGGGGGGGGAGCAGGGGAAGGAGGAGCCTTCCCGTGGTGACTGTGCTCATGCTGGCCTGCCCTCCAAGGCCACGGCTATCCTGTTCAGGCCCACAGTGAGGGCAGCCGTATTGGCCTGGACAGCCTGGGTATTTGCGTGGACAGCCTGGGTCAGGGCACTCACCTCCAGGGACATGCCTGCTGTGGCGGTCTGCAGGTCACAAATGCAAGTTATGACTGCCAACGAGTTTGAGCTCAATTCACTGACCGAGTCCTTAATTGAGCCCAGGCTGTCCTCCATCTGGGCCAAAGTCCGGGTGACCTGACCCAGATGGTGGGTCTGCCGGGCCTGATCCGCAGATTGGCCGGCAGAAACTCGGCCACCCCCCTGGTCTTCTGGGTGGCCTTCCTGCCTGCAGCAGAGGCTTGTGGCCTGGGAGGAGGGGAGAGAGAGACCCTTGGGGGGAGCCCTGTTGGGGGAGCAGTGGGAGGGGCTACCCCTGATGGAGGCCTGACTGCTGCCAGCCACAGGGGGAGCCACATCCAAAGTCAAAAGGATTTCCCTGGCAAGGTCCATCCGATCATCCCCAACCTCCCCCCCTCATCCTCCCCCCCTCATCCTCCTCCCCTCATCCTCCTCCCCCTCAACCTTCTCATGATGTGAGGTGTGGCCACTCCCCTCCCCTGAGGACTCCTGCCCTTCTTGGGGCTCTTCTGCAGCCTGTTGTCTGGGGGATGTGCAGACTAGCCTGGTGGCCCAAAACATACACAGGTTGGAGGATCCACACACTTGGCACATATTCCCTCCCCCCCCACACATGCTACTCACCAGATAGAAAAAAACTTACCTGTCCTCACGGCCTCCTCGGAGTCAAAGCCAGGCAGGCCCACCACTTGTTGGTTGTGGAAGCATCGGGCCACTGCCCACTCCTCCTCAGTCAGCCTGATGGTGCAAGGTGGTCCTCCGCCAGTGCCCGTGGCATGCGCTGTAATCTTGGCCACCTTCTCACGGACCAGGCTCCTGAGATCATTGATCTTCTTAGCTATCCCACTGGGGGTCCTCGTCTCCCCCCCCCGCATTGATCTCATCAGTAATCTGCTGAAGGATCGCCTTCTTCCTGGCCGGGGGGGTGTCCTGGCTCTCAGGGCCATGTAAAAAACGCCCATATCGGGTGATGGCCCTAGCAAGGATTTGCTTCTCACGCACTGAGAAGTTCAGATTTCTCCTCTTGGGTGCCATAACACCACACAACAATCAGCACCAAACAGACACAAAAATACACAGAACAAACAAACACAAAAATCACACAGCAAACAAAAAAAAAACTGACAGCTAATACAGACTCCAAAAACCACACAGAAAAAACAGACACAAAAAACACTCAGAACAAATAAACACCTAATACAAACTCCTCTAACACTATCCAATAACTCTTACCTACTACACTCCTACATAAACCAACACACAGCCACAGACAACAGAGCAAAAGCACCTCACTTCAGGAAAGGGAACACAGGGATGTACTTTTGCAAAGGAAGGGCGTTTGTCTGGGGCTATTTATACACAGGGCGTATCTCACTAAGTCTGCTTGGCCAATTTCCTATCTCACTGATTGCGCCGGGCCGAGTTTTTTTTTTTTTTTTTTTTATAAACACTTCAGACTCCAACCTCATAGAGTATGCGTTTGTACGCTCATGTACTGTTAGCCAGCCCTTAGCGTCTCTATTTTTGGTTTCGCATCATTAGTGTGTCTCTTTTTCTTTGTTTGCTTTTCTTGTGCATATATTATATATATATATATATATATATATATATATATATATATATATATATATATATATATATATATATATATATATATATATTTTTCCTTTCTTTTTATATATCCTGTATTCATCATTTAGTTTTAATATAATATGAAAGTTACAATTTTTCCCCTTATCCTTCTCCCTCCCCTCTCCCTTCCCTCCACCCCCCTATCTCACCTAAATAATCTCTGATGCCACCTAATTTCCCTTTCTTTGCCCTTTATTTTTTTTCCCTTTTCCTTTCTTTTTCCTTTCCTTCCCCCTTCCTTCTTTCCTTCTTTCTCCTCCCTTCCCTCTCTTTTTAGGGAGTTATCTTAACTCACCACTCTTAATTTTTCAGCGTAGCTCCAAGATTTCTTAAAGGTCCTCCAGGTGTCCCATTTCTTTACTTGTGCTATATTATTGCCCTCCAGTCCCTCTCTTAGTTCTTCCATTCTATAGGTCTCCTCCACCGAGTCAATCCATTCCCAAATTGAGGGACAGTCCACCTCCTGACATTTTCTTGGTATTAACCTCTTGGTTGCGTTGAGTAGGTGTGGTACTAAGGTTTTCCTATATTTTTTGATTCCTTCCTCTCCCCCATGGAACAATATCACCCAGGGGTCCATCTTAATTTTCCCATTTGTAATTTCCTCTATACACCCCAGAATTTTTTTCCAGAATTCCTCGACTTTGGGGCATCTCCACCATAGGTGGGCCATGTTTCCCATGAGGCCACATCCCCTCCAGCAGTCTCCCTTCTGTCCGTCCTTAAATTTAGATAATTTGTCCGGGGTCATATACCACCCAGTGATGCATTTATAGCTCATCTCCGCTGTGCGGCTGTCTACCACCGAGGAGTGTACCAGAGCCAGCATTTTGTCTATTGTGGCCCTATCTCTTTGTGACCCAAGCTCCCTCTCCCATTTTTCAACGAATGGAGGGATCATCCGCCCGTCCACCTTCAGCAGGATCTTATACAGTTTTGAAATAGTTCCCTTGACCCTCTCAGTTGTACACAATTTTTCCAGTTCAGACAACTGCTGCCCTGACCTCACTGGGTGCGGCAGTGTTTGAATAAAATGGTCTAGCTGCTGATACCTCCATTCGTTTTTTTTCCCCTTTAATTCTTGTAGTGTTAGTAAGTGCCCATCTTTGATTACATCTCTTAATTGCATAGTGTCCTTTTTTATCCAATTTCCTCCAATCTGTGTTTTACCTGTTGCAAAGTAATCATTGTTTTTTAAAGCTAATAATGGTGAATTATATTCCTTTTCCGTTTTTTTATATATAGTGTCCCAAATTTTTAGTGCGTTTTTTGTTATCTCGTGTGTATTCTTATCAAGTGCCCTAAATTGGGGCGGGTTCCATATAATCTTATCCAGCCTTGTCTTCGACAATTCATTTTCAATGCTAACCCACCTTTTTTCTTTGCTGGCTCTGGACCACTCCACCACCGTCGACAGCACCAGTGCATCGTAGTATGTTTTAATATCCGGTACTGCTAATCCCCCCTTATTTTTTGGTTGTCTTAGGGTCTGGAAAGAAATTCTGTGTTTCCTGTCCCTCCAGATAAAATTCATAATCTGTTTCTTAAGAGCTGAGAAGAGTATTCCAGGCAAACTTATAGGTATCATCTGAAACCTGTAGGTAATTTTTGGAAGTATAATCATTTTACAGTAGTTAATTCGCCCTATCCAAGATATTGGCCTATTTTTTACCTTTCCTATTTCTTTCCTGATATCATTTAGCAGGGGAATAAAGTTTATCACGTACATTTTTTTAATTGATTTTGCTAGAAAGATGCCCAGATACTTAAGTTCTTTTACCCAAGAGAATCGATGTTCCATTCTAAGGTCCCTTTCGTCTTGCCTGTTTGTATTAATGCTCAGGATCTCGGTTTTAGCCACATTGATTTTAAAATTTGATATTTCTCCGTACTGCGTACATAAGTCCAATAAATTTGGGATTGAGGTTTTGGGATTTGTCAAGTAGAAGAGGACGTCATCTGCGAACGCAGAGAGCTTATGTTCATCCTCCCCTATTTGAACTCCTCCAATATCCGGACAATTACGTACCCTGGCCAGCAGGGGTTCCGAAGAGAGTACGAATAAAAGAGGTGACAGAGGACACCCCTGCCTTGTTCCATTTTTCATTATCAATGCTTGGGATAGGCTACCATTTATTTTTATTTTTGCCCTGGGCTCCTGATAGAGCGCCGCTATCCACTCCCTAATCCTTTGTCCAAATCCCATTTCCTCCATGGTACATAGCATGAGTCCCCAGTCTACCCTGTCAAATGCCTTTTCTGCATCTATAGACAGGAGTAGACCTGGGGATCCAGTCGCTTTCATTTTTTGTATTATCAGTAGAGCTCTAACTCCATTATCCCTCCCCTCTCTTCCTTGGATGAACCCTGTCTGGTCTGGGTGTACCAGATTTATCATTTCCTTTTTGACTCTCTCGGCCAGGACCTTTGCAAACAGTTTTATGTCATTGTTCAGCAAAGATATTGGTCTATACCCTGCGCAGTCCCCCTATCCTTGCCCTCCTTAGGGATAACCGTAATAATTGCCTCTGAGGCTTCTCTACTTAAGTCAAAATCTTTCCCCAATCCATTAAAATATTGACATAATTTTGGAATAAGGATCTCCTTGCATTTTTTATAATAGAGTATGGAAAAGCCGTCGGGGCCTGGACTTTTACCTAAAGCTGAGCCGGCAAGAGCCAGCTCGATCTCCTTTTCCGTTATTGGCCTATCCATCGCTGATGCATCGTTTCTACTTATTTTGGACAAACCTGCTTCCTTCAGGAATTTTACAGTTGTATTTATTTTTTCCCCTTTCTGTCTGTTCTTTTGTTCCACTGCATACAGTTTCTCGTAGTATACTCTGAAGGATTCTGCTATATCTTCTGTTGTATGCATCACTTCTCCTTTTCCGTTTTTTAATTTTATCTATGTAATTTTTTGATTTCTTTTTCTGCACCATCCTTGCTAGATGTTTATTTGTTTTATTCCCCCACATGTATCTTTCCCTGGCTATTAAGTTAAAGTCCCTTCTGGTTTCTTGGTCCAGAAGTTCTTTTAGTTCGTTTCGTTTATTAACCAGGTTCATGTACAGGTCTCGTTGCTTTCCCATTTTCTTATGTTTTTGTTCTAGCGAGGAGATCTCGTCTATCAATTTTTCTTTTTTTTACGACTTTTTTCTTTTTTTTTCCTTGCTCCCTCCGAGATCAGGATCCCTCTTATCACTACTTTGTGTGCATCCCACAATGTTGCTACTGAAACTTCATCTGACTCGTTTAGCCTGAAATACTCTTCCAGCTCCTTTTTGACCCTTGTTAGACTGGTCTCATCTATCAGCAGATGTTCATTTAACCTCCAATTTTGGAATGACCTCTGGTTTCCTGGCATATCTATTGAGATGCTAACCGGGGCATGGTCAGAAATCGTCATGGTTTCTATTTTTGTCTCAACCACTATATCCAATGTTCTATGATCCACCAGTATATGGTCAATCCTCGAATAGGTCCCATGCACCGGGGAGTAAAAAGTATAGTCACGTTGGTCTGGGTTGAAAACTCTCCACACATCGATCAGTTGGCTCCTGTATAGGGTATCCTTTAGCTTTCTTAACTGTACACTTTGTACGCCCGGTGTCTGGGACGTCTTATCTATTTTTGGGTTCATGCATAAATGAAAGTCTCCACCCATGATTATTCTCCCCCTCCTAAAGTCTGTTAGTTTCCCCAGTATTCCCAAAAGAAATTTTATCGGTAGAACGTGTGGGGCATATATGTTTACTAGGGTACACTCCATCTCTTCCAATTTTCCCCTTAAAAAGAGGAATCTCCCGTCCGGATCTGTCAGTCTCTCAGTTAATTCGAACCGAATCCTTTTAGAGATTCCAATTGCAATCCCTCTCGCTCTTTTAGAGATAGTGTCTCCATAGTACCAGATGGGGAAATCTGGGGCATATAGTCTAACATTTGATCCTAAAGTAATATGGGTTTCCTGTAAGAAAGCAATATCTGCTTTATATCTTTTCAACTCCTTAAGCACCTTGTGTCTCTTAATCGGGCTGTTAAGACCTTTCACATTATATGATAGACATTTAATTAGTGGCATCTTTGATTTTCCCCCTTCTCCTTCTTCTGATTATTTCGGTGAGATAGGCCCTTAACCCCTCCCTCCCGTCTCCTCCCTCCCCCCGCCCTCCTCCTGCCCCCTCCCCGTCCCTCCCACCCCCCCCCCATTGGCCAATTAATGACCTCTGAACCATTCTCCATGTCTTGGTTCAGAATTCTCTAGGTGGGATTTGGGATTGCCTCCCCCCTCCTCATCGTCTCATGAGGGGGGGGGGGTTGGTGGGGCTTTCCCCTCTACCCCGACTCGAGCCCAACATCAGCTGCTCTCCTCCCCTTTCTCCACTTCCCCAGTCTCTACTCCCAGCCAGGGTGGTCAGGGACCTGGATGCTTAATTTATTACAAAATTCACTTAAATCTTCAGGGAATCTCAATATCGCAGATCTCCCTTCTTTTGTCCCAATTAAACATGCAGGGAAGCCCCAATTGTACTTGATATTCTCGGCAACAGTTTTAATAGTGGTTTTAGCACCCGTCTCCTTGCCAGGGTTTCTGGAGCCAGATCAGTAAAAATCTGGAGATCGGACCCTTCAAATACAATCGGGGGTTGTCCCCTCAGCTTCTTCCATATTATTTCTTTATCCTCGTATAACCGAAACCTTATTATAACGTCTCTTATTCGCTCATTGGTCCCTCTTTTCTGGTTCCCTACTCGGTGGACCCTTTCGATCCTAATTGGATCTTCTGATGCTTTTCCCAGTAAGGGGTTAAAAATCTTCTGCATTATTTTCCTAAGATCCTCTCCCCTCTCCTCTGGTATTGATCTTATCCTCAGATTTTGTCTCCGATTTCTATTTTCCTGGTCCTCTAATTTATATAGGATAAACCTCTGTTGTTGTTGTATTTGCTCAATTTGGTCCTTTGTTGTATTTGATTCCTGTTCCTGCTTCTCTATTCGTTCTTCCACTGATTCTATTCTAGAAAGCAGTTGACCCAGATCTGTCCGTAGGTTCTGTATTTCACACTTAATCGCATTTTCCAATCTTAACAGCATCTCTGCCATTTCTCCCTTTGAGGGGGACTGTGCTTCTGTGCGTTGTTCATCCGTCCTACTACTTTCCGATCCGCTTTCTATAGTCCCTTCTTCTCTTGATTCCATAGATATTTCTCTGGAATTTCCACCCTTGGGTTTTTTGATCTCAGTCTTTTTCTCTCTGTCCACTTGTTGTTGCTTTATACCTCCCTGTGCTCCGGGGGGTCGTGGACTCTCTCCTTTGGTCACAAAAGGTCTATTGGAGCTTGTAGCTGTTGAATTACTTGGAGTTGTCGGGGGTCCCCCTTTTGTTGATCTACTCGTCATTCTGCTCATGGTATTCTCCCTTTTTCTGATTCTCTTCCCCAGCTTGACCCTCTTACCACCGTTATATGACGGTGTTTCGTTGGCAAACGGTTTACAAGACTGTAGATAATGCCAAATGCCAAATCAGCGGGCGACCACACTGTCCGGTTAGAATGGATTTAAGGCATTAAAAGCAGAACACATGATAACTAGGGTTGCTGAGCTCTTGTAATGGCTTAACCGCCTATGTATACAAAAAAAAAGGGGGAATAAAAAAAAAAACCTAAAGCTATTTGATTCCTATTGCTGGACTCTTGCTTCTTTTCCGTCCCCTTATTAACCCTAGTCTCGTTTTATGCACAGTCCGAGTTTACCAGAGAGTTCCCCCGTCCCTATATTGCCCCTCCGCCCTTTCTAAGCAGTCTTTCCACAGTGTCTGTTTATCGCTTGAGTGAAGAAAAGGGAGCAGGTCTTCATACAAAAAAATCAACACGGAAGACGTACACGCAAGGGGCAATGGGGAAAAAGAGGAGTAAAGTCCATGCTGTCAGTTTATTTTAAAGACCCTTATAGACGGTCGCTTTACCTACTGTGTATTTTCCTTGTTCTTTCTTCCTCTCTCAAAAAAAAAAAAAAAACAGAAAAACACAATGTGGACAGAGAAACAAATAGAGAAGATACACGAGGGAGAGAGAATAATCAGTTATTCCAGGATTTATAAAGAATAATAAATCCATGCATTTTTGCCGGGTTTTCTACTGTGAGTGTACCATTCACTATATAACCATACCATCTCTGCGCCTAGTGATATGGCCCATGGTGTTTGCATATGGCTATATATTATACCGTCCACTTATTGGTATTAACAGTCCTTTTAGAACTATTTATCAGGCCTCCAATCAATTACTTATGATTATATATTACGTATGAATCCTGAACTACCGTTCCAGTTAACCGTATAACCGATTTTCTGTTGGAGGACTTTACTTATACAATGTTAGGTAAAAACTCACAGTATCCTTAATGGTTTAATTGTTAATTCTCCAGCTGGTAGATGGTAGGTGAAGAGGAAAGAAGGGTTGAGACCGTACATCACAAGGCAATGATTTCAAAAGTTCATTATTTGATGTCTGCTGGATTTTTTATTTATTTTTTCCCCAGGGAACCAGGGCTTTAATGGTAGAGAGGCATATAATCAAAATTCATTTAAAGACCCTGTTTTCCTGTACGCATCTCTGTCATAACACACTCAAAATCTTTTCCATCTGTCTTGATGTCCTTACAGATACCGTACCCACCTCCTATTTACAATGAAATTCAGGTGTCATACCTTGTGGGTCCATAAATTCCAGCTGCGGCTATCCCTCCTTGGAAAGAGAGACAGCTCTTTCTTACCTCTCGGCTTCTGTCCTCCCTCGCTTCCCCGACAGTATACCTCTGATTCGGCCAAGATAGAGGAGAGGGGAGATGTCCGTCCGTCCGGATCAGCGTGCTCCTGTAGATTCAGCGTGCGCTCCTCCCTCGCTGCCTGGGTACAGTCTGCTTTCGACCGTCCTGCTTCTCAGTTGCTGCCCTGGGCTAAGTTGTAAGACACCTGGCAAGGTGCCCGGCACAGCTCGTGGCATGAGGATCCCCGCCGCATCATTCTACACTCTCCATGGAGCAACCGAAGTCCGCGCTCCTCTCCAGCCCAGCAATCCCCTGCTCCTCCCTCCTAGAGGCGTGTCACGTCCTCACGTGCACGCCATCCCCCTCCTCCCTGTACTCCTAAGGGCCTGGTATGCTCTTGGACGTCTGTGCAGAACCTTGATCTGAGCGGGCCGAGTTCTGAGCATGCCCAGTGAGGTGCAGATTCGTGCGCGCATGCGCAGTACGGCCGGCCCTTCATTTGCATGGGGTCACAGGTCATTTCAATGGAGCACGCCCACTTCCTTCCCACTTTCAATTACCCCGCCTTACGCCTCGGAATTTACGTTACGCTGGCGCAAATTTGGGCGCAAATACTGTGGATACGGCACTTACGGCACAAAATTCAGCCGCCGTAACTTAAATGACATGCGTTACGCCGATCTAAATATGCGCCGCTCTACGTGAATCTGGCCCTTGGTGTTTACTGCACTTGTGCTGTTTAGTTTGCACCTAAACGTACTTGGTGTTACTGCACTTGTGCTGTTTAGTTTGCACCTAAACGTACTTGTAGGTAGATTCACAAATATTGCCCTAACTTTAGGGCGGCCTAGCCTAGCCTGTTTAGGCTACACCTCTGTAAATTAGTTAGGCTAGTAGTGATTCACAAACCACTTACCTGCTAATCTACGGCGGTGTAGCTTGCGCCGTCCTATCTTAGATTGCAATTTTTCGGATTGGCCGCTAGGTGGCGCTTCCATTGCGGCCGGCGTAGATTATGTAAATGAGCTTGTACACCGATTCATGAATGTACGCCAGGCCGCCGCAGTCGAATTACATCGTTTCCGTAAGGCCTTAGGCGGCCTAAAGTTATTCCACCTATGAGGTGGAATAACAATGTTAAAGTATGGCCGCCGTTCCCGCCACGAGGTTCGAATTTTTTTACGTTGTTTGCGTAAGTCGTCCGCGAATCGGGAGTTACGTTGTTTACGTCCACGTCTAAATTAATAGGCCCCTACGGCGTACTTAGCCGCAATGCGCACTGGGAGATGTAGGCGCCCGGCGCATGCGCAGTAGCACAAAATGTCAAACATGAGGTCAAGCCTCATTTCCATACAACACGCCCCCCTCCAACCAATTTGAATTAGGCGCCCTTACGCCCGCCGCGATTACACTACGCCGCCCTAAGTAAGGAGGTAAGTGCTTTGAGAATATGTACTTTCCTCTCTTACTTAAGGCGGCGTAGTGTAAACACGCTAGGCTTCGCCGACCTTAGTTTTGCGCACCCCTACCTGAATCTACCCATTGGTGTTTACTGCACTTGTGTTGTTTAGTTTGCACCTAAACGTACTTGTAGGTAGATTCACAAAGAGTTAGGCTGGCTTATCTCCAGATAGGCGGCGTAGGTGTAGATGTGCGCCGGCGCGCTTTTGCTCCGTACCCACAGAACAAGATAAGCCTGAAAATAGGCTTTTTCCGACCGACGCAGCTTTTCTAAGCCGGGCGCATATTTAGGCGCGACGCATCTTCAGCTTGCATTGATTTCCTATTTAAATATGCAAATTACGTAGATACCGCGATTCGCGAATGAAAGTGCGCCAGACTTAGGCTAAGCCCAGTGCAATCAAGTGTTACATCAGGCCTAAAGTTATTCCACCAAAAAGGTGGAATAACTTTGCACCAGGACACAGGTCAGCTGGAGAGCAGCTACAGCAGCAGCGTTACGGACGAGCTGAGCAAGCCGAGCACCAACACTTGCAGGACAACACATCTGTGTGCCAACATGCCAGGGGCAGGCGTGCTCCTAGCACTACTAATGGGTCCACGGACTCGTAGGAGGGAAGGGGAGCGGATCAACCAACCGCGCATGAACGTCTTTGCCATGGGGGAAGCAGAGGTGTATCGCATCTACAGATTCAGCCGTGAAACCATCCTGGATTTAACCACAATCCTGCAGGATGACATCACCAGCAAGACACACCGCTCACAAGCACTGCAGCCACTGGTCAAGGTCCTGGCAACACTGCATTTCCTGGCCAGTGGATCTTTTCAGCGGACAAGTGGAAATGTGGCTGGGATGTCACAAACCACCATGAGCAGATGTGTGCACCAGGTTGTCCCCGCAATCCTCAGATGCATGTCCCACCACTTCATCAGAACCACCCAGCAGCATCTGCAGCAGAAGGCAATGGAGGATTTCTATAGAATTGACAGATTCCCACGCACTGTGGGGGCCATTGATTGCACCCATGTGGCACTACGGCCCCCCCGTGAGATAGAGCACATATACCGCAATAGGAAGCATTGGCATTCAATCAATGTACAGGTGATAGTGGATGCCAAATGCCTCATATGGCACGTCCGTGCCAAACACCCAGGATCCAGCCATGACAGCTTCATATTCCGTCAAAGCACCATCCCAACAGATTTTGAACAGAACGTGTATGGGGACACCTGGCTGGTTGGTGAGTGACATGGGTGTCAGGTATGACTGTCCCCCCCCCATGATGCAGACATCACAAGGGGCACATGCATGACTAACATCCTCCTGTCTTTTCCCTTCCAGGTGACTCTGCATATGCACTTGGACCCCATCTCATGACTCCATTCCGGAACCCCCCAAACCCCAGGAGAGGAAAACTACAATGCTGCACACATACGTACCCGTGGAGTGGTGGAACGCACATTTGGCCTCCTGAAGTCCCGTTTCCGATGCCTGGAAAAGTCTGGGGGTACCCTGTTGTATTCCCCAAACTTTGTGTGCCAGATCATCGGTGCATGTTGCATTCTGCACAACTACGCCATGAGAAGGGGCCTGGAGATTGACATAAGTGATGACCTGACCCCCCAACCACACAATCCCCCCCTAACCGAGGGTACCCTGTCTGCTGTGGGAGCCGCAATCAGAAGGCGCCTCACAGAAGACATATTTACACGTTAAAAACACACATTAATCATGGCACAAGTAGAATGCACGCATGCACACCACTGGGGTCCCTAGCACAGACACATCTCATCCTCATCTAATTGGATTAGACCCAAAGACACCGAACGGGACTTGGGAGCAGCAACGCCATGCCAAGGCTCCAATTATGTCGCTGTACATTCATACACCTTTCACATGGCAGAGGGTGACACCCCTTTGCAAGCAGGAGTGACACCCCCCCCCATTCACACACCAGTCACACTGAAGCAGCACTCCTCACCGTGTGCTGGAAGAAATAAATAAAAAAACTCATCACCTGAGCAAAGTAAAAAAAAATAAACTCATCTCCTGAGCAAAAAAACAAAACACTCATCACCTGAGCAAAGAAAACTAAAAAAACACTCATCACCTGAGCAAAGGAAAAAAAAAGGCTTTCATTTAGCCTTTCTTTGGCTGCGCCTGGTGGCAGGTGATTGGCTCCTCAGCTGCCTGGGCGGAGCCTGGGGTGGTGGGGGGGGGGAGATCGGGAGGTGGCACATCTGCAGGTGACGGCTGCCTTGGCGGAGCCTGGGGTGGTGGGGGGGTGGGAGATCGGGAGGTGGCATATCGGCAGGTAACCCACTCCTGCCAGGTGATGGCTGCCTGGCCTCCAAGGCAGCGGCGATCCTGGTGAGGACCAGGTTGGTCTGGGCCTGCATCCTCAATTGCCTTGTGAGGTTGGCCCTCTCACTCCGCTGCCTCCATCTCCCCTCCTCCTGTATGGCAGAGGTATTTTTATTTACTGCCTCACAAAGGCAATCCACCTTGGTGGCCAGGTTGGCCATGGTGGCCTGCAGCTCTACCATGCAGGTGGCTACAGCAGAGCTGTTACAGCTCAATTCCTGCACAGCCTCCCTCAGATGTCCAGCATCCTGTGAGATCTTCCTCAGATCCCCAGCAATATCCCCCATATGCTGGGTCTGGTGGGTTTGGTCCTGGGCGATTTGCTCCTGGACATCGCCCACAACACCCCTGGTCTTCCTGGTCGCCTTCCTGGGGCCAGAAGAGGTGACAGAGCGGGTGTATGGGGAGCCCCTGGTGGTGGTTGCCCTGCTGGTGGGTGAGGGAGAGGGGCTTCCTATCATGGGGGTGGAGGTGGTAGAGGAACCATCACCATGGTCTCCTCAATAATAAGCCCAATCTGGGCAAGGTCTATGGTGTCATCCAGCACCACCGCTATAGGCGTGCTGTGGACTGTCCCCTCCTCCACCACAGTGTCTTGGGGGTCTTCAGGAAGCTCCTCAGAAGAGGTGGTGGGATGGCCAACAACCCCAGATGGGCCTGCCTCCTCCTGCACATCTGTGGATGACATAAAGCAGTCACATGTTGGGGGTTCCACACACTTGTCACATGTTCCCTTCCCCCACCCACACATGCTACACACCAGATAGGAAATATAAAACACACTTACCTGTCCTCAAGACATCTTCCCGGGAATCAAACCCCTCAATGCCATCCACCTGCTCCCTGCGCAGACACCAGGCGATCCTCTCATCCTCCGGGGTCAGCTCGACAGCACAGGGTGGGCCACCCCCAGTGCCAGTACGGTGCTTCCGAATTTTGGCAACCTTCTCCCGCACCCGAAGCCACATATCATTGATTTTTTTTTAAATATGCTTGCCAAGGCGGGGGACATTGCCAAGGGCATTGACCCTGGTGGCAATGGTATCATGTATCTCCTGCTTCCTGGCACGGGTGGTATTCCGGCTGGAAGGGCCATGGAGGGACTCATGAAACTCCTCCATCGCATCAATAATAATAGCCCTCTCCCAGGGAGAATTTTCTTTTTTCCTGTGGATGACAGGAGCAGCCACGGGAGCAGCCACGGGAGCAGCCACGGGAGCAGACATCGTAACTGTAAAAGGCAGGGGCAAAATTACCAAGCTCAGGGGGGGGAAAGCAGGATGTAATTTTGCATCGACCGGATGCATGTCTGGCCGTACTTGTACGCTCGAGCCTAGCCAATAGGCCGGCCTACAACAGGAAGTTCGGCCGACCTAGATGCGCGCATGCGCACAAGAAAGCGCTCCGGCTAAAACATCACTGCGCATGCTCCGTTGAAGTTAGGCCGGGCGTAAGCCACTGCACCACGCTCAGAAAATCATTTACATAAGTTGACACCGACTTCCACTTGCATCGGCTTAAGCCTCCAACTTTAGGTTTGGCCGGCGCACATTGGCGCGCAAATGCTTGGTGAATCATCAACTTTGCTCTACAGATTAGGCCGGTGTAGTGTAAACTCGCTAGGATACGCTGACCTAGATTTAAGCCAATCTACGTGAATCTACCTATTGGTGTTTACTGCACTTGTGCTGTATAGTTTGAACCTAAACGTGCTTGTAGGTAGATTCAGAAAGAGTTAGGCCGGCTTATCTACAGATAAGCCGACCTAACTCTGAATCTGCACCGACCTATGTTTAAGTGGCCTAGATTCAAGAAGCAATTGCGTCTGCGTAACCATAGTCACGCAGCGCAATTGTTTACTTGCGCCGGGGTTACGAATGCTCCTGATTCAGGAACCTCGTTACGCCGACTGCAGCCTAAGATATGAATGGCATAAGGCTTCTTATGCCATCGTATTATAGGCTGCATTCTTACGATGGCCGCTAGGGGGCGTTCCCGTAGTGGTCAGCGTATAGTATGCAAATTGCATACGCCTACGGGATCATTTACATTAGGCGCCCTTACGCCAGGCATTTTTGAGGAGCGCCCACGCAAATTACGTGGCTACTGCTTCGTGAATGAAGCGTAGCACAGTTAATTTGCGGGGGCGCAGGGCAAAAACGGGACGCTGCGCCTCCGTAAGGAGAGCGCCTCGGTACCTGAATCTACCCCAGTGTATTCTCTAACAGAGATACACTTAAACATATCTAAGATAGGACGGCTTGCGCCGTCCTATCTTAGATTGCAATGTTTTGGCTGACCGCTAGGTGGCGCTTACATTGCGGCCGGCGTAGATTATGTAAATGAGCTTGTACGCCCAGGCCTGACAGGCAAACCAAGCAATTGCCTGGGGCCCCCGAGCTGGCCAGGGGCCCCGAGCTAGCCAAGGGGCCCCAGCAGGGAGGGCCCTTGCCGCACCGCTGCTTCCTGCAGTCCGGTCGGCCGTATACCATAACCGTGTGGTACAGGAGAATCAGGTTCCTGTTCCCGGCCGGACTGACAGGAAGTGCACACACTGTGTGTTCACTTCCTCTCAGTCCGGCCCCGGGAACAGCAAACTGAATGCCCTGTACCGCGCGGTTATGGTACACGGCGGACCGGACTGCAGGAAGCAGTGGTGCGGCAAGGGCCCTCCCTGCTGGGGCCCCTGTGCGGACACCAGGATAGAGGTAAGCCGACCCCCCCCTCGCTTCTCAACTAG
Organism: Rana temporaria; assembly: GCF_905171775.1. Classification (NCBI taxonomy): domain Eukaryota; kingdom Metazoa; phylum Chordata; class Amphibia; order Anura; family Ranidae; genus Rana; species Rana temporaria. Next base: position 87,214,965 of record NC_053501.1, on the reverse strand, counting down.
AAAAGTGTTTTTTTTTTTGCTTGGGGCCCCCTAATATCTTCAAACGGCCCTGTGTACGCCGATTCAAGAACATACGCGCGGCCGCCGCAGTCGAATTACGTTGTTTCCGTAAGGCCTTAGGCGGCCTAAAGTTATTCCACCTATGAAGTGGAATAACAATGTTAAAGTATGGCCGCCGTTCCCGCCACGAGGTTCGAATTTTTTTTTACGTTATTTGCGAATCGGGAGTTACGTCGGTTACGTACCCGTCAAAATCAATAGGCCCGTACGGCATCCTTAGCCGCAATGCGCACTGGGAAATGTAGGCGCCTGGCGCATGCGCAGTAGCGAAACACTTCAAAAAACGTGAGGTCAACCCTCATTTCCATACAACACGCCCCCCTCCCAGTCATTTGAATTAGGCACCCTTACGCCAGCTCATTTTAGGCTACGCTGCCGAAAATTAGCAGGTAAGTGGTTTAAGAATCACTACTAGCCTAAATAATTTACGGCGGTGTAGCCTAAAAAGACTAGGCTAGGCCAACCTAAAGTTAGTCCTCTGTACGTGAATCTACCTATTGGTGTTTACTGCACTTGTGCTGTTTAGTTTGCACCTAAACGTACTTGGGGGCAGATCCACAAAGCACTTACGCTGGCGTATCTCGAGATGCGTGGCGTAAGTGTAAATATGTGCCGGCGTATCTATGCGCCGTATCCCCAAAACGAGATACGCCTGAAAACTAGGGGCCAGATTCTCAAAGGCGTTATGCCGGGGCACCTTGATATGCGCGGCGTAAGTGTACAAATGCGCCGTCGTATCGGTGCACCGTACCCACAGAACCAGGTACGCCAGAAATTAGTCTAGTTCCGATCGGCGCAACGTTTGTACGCCGGCGTAGCGTAGGCGCACATTTACGGCGAGAACGCCCAGCGCTCCCATTGATTTCCTAATCAAATATGCAAATGAGGGATATACGGAGATTCCCGAACGTACGACCGCCCGACGCAGGCTACGAGCGGTGCGCGTAAGCTGTTCGTCCGGTGTAAACTTGCCCCTCATAAAAGCAGGGGCAACTTTGCACCAGACGTGTGCAGGTCAGCTGGAGAGCAGCTTTAGCAGCACCCTTACGGACGAGCTGAGCAACCACACTTGCAGGACAAGACTTCTGTATGCCAACATGCCAGGGGCAGGCATGGTCATAGCACAACTAGTGTGCGCCCAGGCGCTTAGAAGGAGAAGGAGGAGGGCACGGCAGCGTTTTTACCGAACGCCATTAGACGTCTTGGCCATCGGGGAAGCAGAGGTGTATCGCCTCTTCAGATTTAACACTCAAGCCATCCAGGAAATAACCACAATCCTGCAGGATGACCTCACCAGCCCAACACACCGATCACATGCAGTGCAGCCTCTGTTCAAGGTCATGGCAACACTCCATTTCCTGGCCACTGGATCTTTTCAGCGCACAAGTGGAGGTGTGGCTGGAATGTCACAAACCAGCATGAGCAGGTGTGTGCACCAGGTTGTCCCCGCCATCCTGAGACGCATGTCCAACCAAATCATCAGACCCACCCAGGAGCATCAGCGGAATAAGGCAAGGGCAAATTTTGTCAGAATTGCAGGATTCCCACGCACCATTGGGGCCATTTATTGCACCCATGTGGCACTACGGCCCCCCAGTGACCTAGAGTACATATTCCGCAATAGGAAGCACTGGCATTCCATCAATGTCCAGGTGATAGTCGATGCCCATGGCCTCATATGGCACGTCCGTGCCAAACACCCCGGATCCTGTCATGACAGCTATATATACCGCCAAAGCGAGATTCCAATGGAGTTTGAACAGAACGTGTATGGGGACAGCTGGCTGGTTGGTGAGTGACATGGGTGTCAGGTATGACTGTCCCCCCCCATGATGCAGACATCACGAGGGGCACATGCACGACTAACATCCTCCTGTCTTTTCCCTTACAGGTGACTCTGCATACGCACTGGGACCCCATCTAATGACCCCATTCCGGAACCCCCAAACCCCAGGAGAGGAAAACTACAATGCTGCGCAAATACGCACCCGTGCAGTGGTGGAACAAACCTTTGGCCTCCTGAAGTCCCGTTTCCGATGCCTGGATAAGTCTGGGGGTACCCTGTTGTATTCCCCAGACTTTGTGTGCCAGATCATCGGGGCATGTTGTATTCTGCACAACTTCGCAGTGAGAAGGGGCCTGCAGATTGAGCTACGTGATGACCTGACCCCCCAACCCGACAATCCACCCCTGCCTGAGGGTACCCCATCTGCTGAGGGATCAGCAATCAGGAGATGCCTCGTTGAACGTCTCTTTGAACGATAAACACACACATTAAACATGGCACAATGTGAATGCACGTGTGCACACCACTGTGGTCCCTAGCACACCCCCCCACATGCACATCGAATTGGATTAGACCCAATTAAACTACATGGTTTTAGGGAGCAGTAACGCCACGCCAAGGCTCCAATTATGTCACTGTACATTCATACACCTTTCACACGGCAGAGGGTGACACCCCTTTGCTGGCAGGAGTGTCACCCCCCCCCATTCACACACCAGTCACACTATTCTGCACGCCTCACCGTGTGCATTTGTCAACAATAAATAAAAAACTCTTTACCAGAGCAATAATAATAATGAAAAAAAAACTAATTGGCCTGCCTTCGGCCCCGGCTCCTCAACTGCCTGGTTGAGGGGGGGGGGTTGCATCAGGCAGAGGAGCATCCACCGGGGCTGGAGGCCTGCCCTCTAATGCCACCGCTATCCTCCTCAGGAGGTTATTGGTCTCGGTTTGAACACCAACAATGGCAGCTGTGTGGCCCTGGACGGAATCATTTAGGGTCTGCACCTCTTTCACCAGGCTTGCTGTGGTGTTTTCTAGATCCTGCAAACAGGTGATAATGTCCTGAATCACATCGGTGACATGTCCCCTCTCCCCAAGGCTGTCAGCCACTCGAGTGATGTCCTGGGCCATCGCACCCATAAGGCGGGTCTGGTTTTCCTGCGCAGTGGTCAGGGTCACAGGCAGGAAATCGGGTACCCCCCTGGTTCTCCGCGTTGCCCTCCTTGGTCCACGAGAGGCTTCAGGCCTGGCATAGGGGAAGTGATTAGATCGGGGGGTGGGTTGGGGATGGACTCCGAGGATATGGAGGATCGTGGGCTTGAGGTCCGGGATGGACCAGCCAAGCTCCCCAAATCCTCCATGAAAAGGGACAGTGACACCTCCTCCCCCAAATGCTCCGCATCCTGCAGAACCTCCTCAATGGAGGCGTGGCCACCACTCTCCTCCACCAATGCCACTTGCCTTCCCTGGGGGTCAGGGGCATCTTCATCAGAAGAAGAGGGTGTGGGACGGGCAGGGACATCAGCATCAGGGGATGGTGTGGGACGGGCAGGGACATCATCATCAGGGGATGGTGTGGGACGGGCAGGGACATCATCATCAGGGGATGGTGTGGGACGGGCAGGGACATCATCATCAGGGGATGGTGTGGGACGGGCAGGGGCACGAGACGGGCCAGCTACATCCTGGACACCTGTGGATGACACAAAACATTCACATGTTGGTGGACCCACAAACTTGTCACATATTCCCTTCCTCCCTCACATGCTACACACCATATAGTAGAAATAAACACACTTACCTGTCCTCAAGGGCGGATGAACAGAATCATAGCCCTGCATACCCTCAACTTGCACCCTGGTAAGGCACCGGGCAACTACCTCCTCATCTGGTGTCAGACGGACCCTTGAGGCAGGTCCCCCACCAGTGCCCCTGGCATGCCTCGCCATGAGGGCCATCTTGTCCTTGACCCTCCGCCTTAGATCATTAATCTTTTTGGCTATGTCTTTGGGCCTCCTTGCCTCATTGCCCACAGCATTCACTTGATCCGTTATCCTCTGCAGGATCTCATCCCTTCTCCCCTTGCTTGTCGTTTTACTCCTGGACCCATGGAGGCGGTCATAGTGCCTCTCCATGCCTGCGAGAATTATGGCCCTCTCATCATGAGCGAAATTCTTTTTCCTGCTCCTTGTACGCTCAGCAGACATGTCAAAGCACTGCAAAAGTAAGCTCACCACCAAGACTAAACTAACAGGTGTACTTTTGCACACGATGGGCCAGATTCACAAAGGTTAGCGGATCTTTAGATCCGTGTAACCTATGTGTTTTAAGATCCGCCCTCGCAAGTTTGTGAGGAAAGTGTCAAATTCACAACACACTTACCTCCAAACTTGCGACGGCAGATCCTAACTCCCCCGGCGGAATTCAAATTCCGCGGCTGGGGGAGTGTACTATTTAAATCAGGCGCGCTCCCGCGCCGATTTAAATACGCATGCGCCGTCCGGGGAATTTACCGGCGTGCATTGCTCCCACTGACGTCAATAGGACGTCAGTGGTTGCGACGTGAGCGGGACTTGCGACGCGCGTGTTCGTGAATCAGCGTACGCAAACGACGTAGGAAATTTCAAAATCGACGCGGGAACGACGGCCATACTTAACAATACTTACCCCTGCTTTTAGAAAGGGTAAGTATACGACGGGTACCGCGCTACGGAAACGACGTAAGAACACAGCGTCGGGTCCGCGTAGGTTCGTGAATTTCGCGTATCTCGCTGATTTACATATTATTCAGTGTAAATCAGCGGGAACGCCCCCGGCGCCATTTTTAAATCCAAAAAAAGATCCGACAGTGTAACACAGTGTGACACTGTCGGATCTCGGCCCTATCTATGCGTAACTGGTTCTATGAATCAGGTGCATAGATAGGACCAGTAAAAATAAGAGATACGATGGTGTATCTGAGATACTCCATCGTATCTCTTCTGTGAATCTGGCCCGATGGGCGCATGTCTGGGCGTATTTATGCACTTGGTCGGAGCAACTCACCAATCGCGTTGTGCGCATGTGCATAGGGGCGGGGGACACCTGGTCACATGACGGCGCATGCGCCGTCCGTTCAGACCATCATTTGCATAAGGTCACGGTTCATTTAAATGTATCACGCCCACTTCCTTCCTACTTTCCTTCCTACGCCCACGAATTTGCGCTACGCCGGCGCAAATTTGAACGCCTGTGCTTCGGGAATACGGCGCTTACCTCTCTAAGTTAGGACGGCGTAGCGCATCTTGGATGCGCTACGCCCGCATAAGGATGCGCCGATGTACGAGAATCTGGCCCTTGGTTTTTCCGACCGACGTAATTTTTCTACACCGGCGCATCGTGGACGCAAAAATACGCTGGACGCACCATTGTTTTGCTATGCAAATATGCAAATGAGGGAGATACGGTGATCCACGAAAGTAAGTTTGTCCGGCGCAGGCTACGCGCTGTGCGCGTAAGCTGTACGTCCGGTCTAAAGTTACCCCTCATAAAAGCAGGTTTAACTTTGCACCAGACGTGTGCAGATCAGCTTCAGCAGCACCGTTAGGGACGAGCTGAGCACCCACACTTGCAGGACAACAATCTGTATGCCAACATGCCAGGGGCATCCATGGTCATAGCTATACTACTGGATTTAGATGCGCGTAGAAGGAGGAGGGCACGGAGGAGGAGGAGGGCACGGGAGAGGATATACCAACTGCGCATAAACGTCTTTGGCATGGGTGATTCGGAGGTGTATCGCATCTTCAGATTCACCCCTACTGCCATCATGGAATTAACCACAACCCTGAAAGATGACATCACTAGCCAGACAAAACGCTCACATGCAGTGGAGCCACTGGTCAAGGTACTGGCAACACTCCATTTCCTTGCCAGTGGCTCTTTTCAGCGTACAAGTGGAGTGGTGGCTGGGATGGCACAATCCTCCATTAGCAGATGTGTGCACCAGGTTGTGCCCACAATCCTCAGACGCATGGCCAACCAAATCATCAGACTGTCACGGAAGCATGAATCAGACGTACAACAACAGATAAATGAAATAGGAAGGCTTTAATAAAAACCAAACAGCAAGGTTAAAGTCCAAACGGATGATCAAACAGTCAGCAGAGTCTTCCACCGGAGCCAGGGTCGATAGCCAGGAATGGGAGTCAGCCAGCCGGAGTCCGTAGTCAGAGAGAGGTGGTGATCAGGAGCCAGAAGGATCGTCCGTGGAAGCCGGGTCGGTAACCAAGAGCAAGCAGCACAATCACAGGAGAGTGTAGACGAGAGGCCCAAGCAAGGACATGCTGCAGCTGCCCTCATATATATATATGCTGAGCATCCAGCTCCTCCCAGTGGGAAGGAGGAGCCGCAGGGTGTGGTAAGTTATAAGAACCCCAAGAAGCAAGATGGCTGCCAGCACATGTCAGTGATAAGAAGCCTGCAAGGAGGTAAGACCATGACACAGACCCACCCAGGAGGACCTGCGGATGAAGGCAATGCGTGATTTCTACAAAATTTCAGAATTCCCACGCACCGTGGGGGCCATTGATTGCACACATGTGGCACTACGGCCCCCCCGTGACACAGAGCACCTATACCGTAATCGGAAGCATTGGCATTCCATCAACGTACAGGTGATAGCCGATGCCCAATGCCTCATATGGCACGTCCGTGCCAAACACCCAGGGCCCAGCCACGACAGCTACATATTCCGTCAGAGCCCCATCCCAATGGAATTCAAACAGAACATGTATGGGGACAGCTGGCTGGTTGGTGAGTGACATGGGTGTCAGGCATGACTGTCCCACCCCATGATGCAGACATCACGAGGGGCACATGCACGACTAACATCCTCCTGTCTTTTCTCTTCCAGGTAACTCTGCATATGCACTTGGACCACATCTCATGACATACCGCAATTCCCAAACCCCAGGAGAGCAAAGATACAATGAAGCACATGCACATACCCGTGGAGTGGTGGAACGCACCTTTGGCCTACTGAAGTCCTGTTTCCGATGCCTGGATAAGTCTGGGGGTACCCTGTTGTATTCCCCAAACTATGTATGCCAGATCATCGGTGCATGTTGCATGCTGCACAACTTTGCCGTGAGAAAGGGCCTGGAGATTGACATATGTGATGACCTGACCCCCGAACCAGACATTCCCCCCCTGACCGAGGATACCCCATCTTCTGAGGGAGCAGCAGTCAGGAGATGCCTCGTGGAACGCATCTTTGCACTATAAACACACACATTAATCATGGCACAAGGAGAATGCACGCATGCACACCACTGTGGTCCCTAGCACACACACCCCACATCCTTATCAAATTGGATTAGCCCAAGTCCACCATGCAGGACTTGGGAGCAGCAACGCCATGCCAAGGCTCCAATTATGTCACTGTACATTCATACACCATTCACATGGACCTGGGGATCACTTCTCCCTGGTCCTGGGGATCCCTTCTCCACCACAACCGAGGGTGACACCCCTTTTCCGGCAGGAATGTCACCCCCACATTCATTCATCATTCACACTGTAGCCTGCCTGGGCTCCAAAAAAATAAAACAAATCATAATTTGAGTAAAAAAACAAAGAAACATATAACACTCATGACCTGAGTAAAAAAAAAAAAAAAAAAAACTACCGGCGCTGGTGTGACCCACGCCTGGGGCGGCCACGGCCACGGCCCCGGCTCCTCAGGGGAGACTCAGGGGGGAAATCAGGAGAAGGAGGAGCATCCCCTGGTCTCTGCCCACCTGGCGGCCTGCCCTCCAACGCCAGGGCGATGCGGGTGGGGCCCACATCGATGGCTGCCGTGTTGGCCCGGACAGCCTCGGTCAGGGCGCGCACCTCCTGACCCACCCCTGCTGTGGTGGTCTGCAGGTCGTTTAGGCATGTGATCACAGCCAAGAAGTTGCAACCCATGTCCTGCACAGACTCCTTTATGGAGGCCATGCTGTCTTCCAAGCGGTCCAAAGTCTGGGTAACCTGACCCAGATGGCGGGTCTGATGGGCCAGGTCCCTCCGGAGATTTTCAGGCAGAATCTCTGCCACCCCCCTTGTCTTCCGGGTCGCCTTCCTGGCTCCTGATGAGGCTTGGGGCATACGAGAAGGGGAGACCCTTGGGGGGGGGAAGCCCTGTTGGGGGAGGAGTGGGAGGGGCTACCCCTGATGGAGGCATGACTGGTGCCAGCACCAGGGCTAGACTCCTCCAAATGGAGCCTCACCTCATTCCCAGACATCACCTCCTCCTCCTCAACCTCCTCCTGAGGAGAGGTGTGGCCACTCCCCTCCTCAGAGGACTCCTGGATTGCCTGGGGGTCTGCATCAGACTCATGTCCGGGGGATGGTGCGGACTGGCCAGATGGCCCAGCACCCTCCTGCACATCTGTGGATGACACAAAACATTCACAGGTTGGAGGATCCACACACTTGTCACATATTCCCTCCCCCCCACACATGCTACACACCAGATAGGAAAAAAAACACTTACCTGTCCTCAAGACCTCTTCAATGGAGTCAAATCCAGGCACTCCCTCCACTTGATGCCTGTGGAGGCACTGGGCAACCACCTGTTCCTCAGCAGTGAGCCTGATAGTAGTTGCTGGTCCCCCTCCAATGCCCCTGGCATGAGTGGTCATCTTTGCCAGCTTACCTCGGACCACGCGCCTGAGATCATTAATCTTTTTCAGGATCTCATTGGGGGTCCTGCATTAACATCATCTGCAATAATTTGCAGGATCTCTCTCCTCCTGTCCTTGGTGGTATTCAGACTCTCAGGGCCATGGAGAAACTTATCATACAGGGTCATGGCCCTGACAATGATGGCCTCCTCCCGCAGGGAGTAGTTCAGCTTCCTCTTCCTCGCTGACATGACTCCAAAACACACGCTCCAAAAAAACACACCGACAAAAACCAACAAACACCAACAAACAACGGAACAAAAGCACCTTGCTTCAGGGGGGGGGCCAAGTGGATGTACTTTTGCAATGGACGGGCGTATGTTTGGGCATATTTATGCCCTGGGCGTATCTCACTAATTACGACGGGCCTAGTTCATATCTCACTGATTACGCCGGGCCGAGTTCTGAGCATGCGCAGAGAGGCGCTGAACATAGTCAGCGTCATGCGCAGTCTGGCCGGCCCTTCATTTGCATGGGGTCACGGCTCATTTCAATGGAACACGCCCACTTCCTTCCCACTTTCAATTACGCCTCGTAATTTACGTTACGCCGGCGCATAGTTGGGCGCAAATACTCTGTGGATATGGTACTTGCCTCTCTAAGTTGAGCCGGCGTAACGTAAATGAGATGCGCTACGCCGGTCTATATATGCGCCGATGTACGTGGATCTGCCCCTTGGTGTTTACTGCACTTGTGCTGTATAGTTTGCACCTACACCTACTTGGTGTTTACTGCACTTGTTTAGTATAGTTTGCACTTAAACCTACTTAGTGTATACTGCAAGTGTGCTCTGTAGTTTGCACCTAAACCTACTTGGTGTATACTGCAAGTGTGCTTATTACTTTGCACATAAAGCTACTTGGTGTGTACTACACGTGTCCTCTGCAGTTTGCACCTAAAGCTACGACGTGTGTGTACTGATTTTGTCCTCTTCAGGCCATTATAATGTCTTGGAAGGACAACAAAGAGAGGCAGAGAGTCAGCGAGCGAGAGGGCAAGCAGGCTCTGCATCTAGAGGCAACAGTGCTGGTGGTGGACACGGTGCATCCTCTTCAGCACGTGGCCGTTGCACACACTCGTCCTTCTTTTCGGGAGCTGGCCGGGTTGAGCCTCAACATGCAGACAAATTGGTAGAGTGGATGACCAAGCCATCCTCATCCTCGTCCTCATCCTCTCTCACCCAGGCTCAGGGTACTTTGTCTGGCAAATTAGCTGCCAAGGCGTCCTCTTCCCTCTGCTCAATGGTATCACTTACTCCTTCCCTGTCCCACCATGTCCTCCTGAGGAGTCCCCTGAACTGTTTCAACACAGTGTTTGGTACATGCTGCATGAAGATGCGCAGTGTTTTGAAGGCTCCAATGATGGAACACAGATAGAGGAATAGAGGAAGGCAGTAATGTGAGCCCAGAGAGAGGGGGTGCCCGAGAGGGACAGCAATCTGGCAGTCATGTTCCCCCAGCTGCAGCATACTGCCAGATTTTCGAGGTCACTGACTCTACGTGGGTGCCTGATAGGAGAGAGGAGGAGGAAGAGGCACAGGCACATCTCCAAAGAGGCAGGATGCCCTCCAGGGGCCAGCTTAAGGGCAGCACACCAACTGCATTACATCACAGAGCTATGCCTGTGCAGGGCGCTGCTGTGTCTTAACGTTACTGCAAAAGTTCTTTGGTGTGGGCCTTTTTTGAGATATGTGCATCAGATTGCACCATTGCTATTTGCAACATATGTCTCAAGCGTATCTCGTGTGGCCAAAACATCACCTGCTTGGGCACCACATGCTTGATCAGACATATGTCGACCTGCCATGCAGTTCGTTGGCAAGCACACCTGAAAGACCCACACCAAAGAACAAAGCGGACCTCTCCTTGCCCCTCATCAGCTGGGATCTCCAACCCCACTATACCCTCAGTCTTCTCTGAAGCCTGCACTGATAGGACTGAAGGTGTAGAATTAGGTGTGTCACAACCTAGTAGTACATGCGGGCAATCTACTATCGATACACCGATGTCAGATTGTACCAGCCAAATTTCCCTGCCCCAGCTGCTGCAGCGCCGAAAGAAGTACTCTCCCAGCCATCCACATGCCCAGCGGTTGAATGCTAGCTTAGTGAAATTGCTAGCACTTCAACTGCTGCCTTTTCAGTTGGTAGATTCTGCCCCCTTTCGTGAGTTTGTGGAATGTGTGGTACCTCAGTGGCAAGTTCCCAAACGCCACTTTTTCTCACGGAAGGAGATTCCGGCTCTCTACCGCCATGTGAAAGGCAATGTCCATGCCTCGCTGGACAGGGCGGTCAGTCGTAAGGTGCATATCACCGCTGACTCATGGTCCAGCAGGCATGGACAGAGACGTTACCTCTCTTTCACGGCGCATTGGGTGACTCTGCTGGCAGCTGGGAAGGACGCAGGGCAAGGTACAGTAGTGTTGGAGGTTGTTCTGCCACCACGCCTCCAAAACACTACTACCGGTTGTGCCACACCTCTCTCCTCCACCCCCACAGAGTTCTTCCTCTGTGGCCTCTTCCTGTGCTGATGTGTCCTCGGAACCAGCCGTGCTCCGTAGGCGTACGAGGGGCTACACAGGAATGCAGGCAAAGAGATGCCATGCGGTGCTAGAGCTGGTATGCTTGGGAGACAGGAGCCACACTGGGGCAGAGGTTCTGTCAGCTCTGCAGGGGCAGGCTCAGAGGTGGTTGACGCCACACCAGCTTAAGCCAGGAATGGTGGTTAGCGATAATGGCACCAACCTCCTCTCTGCCCTGCGACAGGGACAACTGACCCATGTGCCCTGTTTTGCTCATGTTCTGAATTTGGTGGTGCAGCGGTTCTTGGGCAGGTACCCGGGCTTACAGGATGTCCTGAAGCAGGCCAGGAAAGTCTGTGTGCATTTCTGAAGGTCATATAATGCCACTGCTCGGCTGACAGACCTCCAAAGGGAATACAACCTGCCCAAGAATCGCCTAATCTGTGACATGCCCACCAGATGGAACTCATTGGCCATGCTGCAGCGACTGCACACGCAGCAGAGGGCCATCAATGAGTACCTGTGCCAATATGGCAGCAGAACTGGGTCAGGGGAGCTTGGTTTTTTTTCCCCACGCCAGTGGGCCTTGATCAGGGATGCATGCACTGTCCTGTCACCATTTGAGGAGGCCACAAGGATGGTGAGCAGTGACAGTGCATGCATCAGTGAGACTGTCCCTCTTATTCACATGTTGGAGCACACGCTACGTGGAATAATGGACAGGGCCCTTGAGGCAGAACAGAGGGAGGAAGAGGAGGACTTCCTTACCTCTCAAGGCCCCCTTTATCCAGACAGTGGTCCTGCTTGCCTGCCTAGCACACAGGAAGGGGACGAGGAGGAGGAAGATTGTATCATCAGCATGGAGGTGGAGCCTATCACTCAGCAGCAGTCTTCAAGGGATCGTTTACAGTCCGAAGGAACCCATGGACTTTTACGTGGCTGGGATGAGGTGGTTGCGGATCCTGTCGTCCTCAGTGATCCAGAGGACTGTGCCCCGAATGCCTCAGCAAACCTATGCTGCATGGCCTCCCTGATCCTGCAAAGCCTGCATAAGGATCCTCGTATTCGTGGTATCAAGGGGAGATCATTACTGGCTGTCAACTCTCCTTGATCCACGTTACAAGAGTAAGGTTGCAGAGCTTATCTTGCCGTTGCAGAGGGAGCAGAAGATGAAACATCTTTGGGAGGCCTTGCAGAAAGGTCTGTGCAACGCGTTCCCAGAACCTGGGGGATTACCAAATCCTGGTCCTGGACAACGTGTTGCTGAGGCTTCGGTGAGTCAAAGAAGGAGCGGTGGAGAAGGTGGCCGTCTGACCGATGCGTTCAGACAATTTTTTAGTCCGCAGCCCCAAGGTATGACCGGTTCCAGCAACGATCGCCAGCGTCTGGTTTACATGGTGCGGGAGTATCTAGGGGCAAGATCAGACTTGGACACCTTCCCCACCGAAAATCCTCTGGCTTACTGGGTCTTGAGGATGAATCACTGGCCAGAGCTTGCACAGTACGCAATTGAGCTACTGGCTTGTCCTGCATCCAGCGTTCTTTCAGAACGCACATTCAGTGCTGCTGGAGGCTTTGTGACTGATCACAGGGTACGCCTCTCCACCGACTCTGTCGATCGACTGACCTTCATAAAAATGAATCGGGCTTCGATCAACACCAGCTACCAAGAAACTGATGCTGATGTAACTAAATATTTTTTAGGAAATGTCAGATCCCTTGGAGACTGCCTATGCTGATGCTGAGTGACTTGTCCTGTTATGCTGCTGACTGAATATCCTTTTCCTCCTCAATGATCTTGCTGATAGCTAGTAAGAACATTGTTTCTGGGCACCACCACCAGTGCCTAAGGCCCAATTTTTCTGTCCCTGTTTAACAGGGGCGTATATTAACAATTTTGGATGCAATACTTTGCATGTGGCTCTTTGCTGCGCTCCAATTACATTATCTGTGAGGGGTTGCAGTTTTGTGGCACCGCCACCAGTGCCTAAGGCCCAGTTTTTCTGCCCCTGTTTAACAGGGGCGTATAATAACTATTTTGGCTCTTTGCTGCGCTCCAATTACAGTATCTGTGAGGGGTTGCAGTCTTGTGCCTAAGGCCCAATTTTTCTGCCCCTGTTTAACAGGGGCGTGTAATAAAAATTTTTGATGCAATTCTTTGCATGAGGCGCTTTGCTGAGCTCTAAATACAGTATCTGTGAGGGGTTGCAGTGTTTTTTTGCACCGCCACCAGTGCCTAAGGCCCAATTTTTCTGCCCCTGTTCAACAGGGGCATGTAATTACAATTCTTGATCTAATATTTCACAGCAGGGCGTTCCAGCGCCCACCAGGACTAACTGTGAGGGCTTACAGTGTTGTGGCAACACCAACACCTAGGTACCAAGGGCCTGATCCACAAAGCAGATGCGCCGACTTAACTCGAGATACGCGGCGTAATTACAATTTACACGGCGCGTATCTTTGCGCCTGATCCTCAAAACGAGATACGCCTTAAAATCAGGTTTTTCCATCCTACCTAAAATAATTACACCGGCGCTTTTTCATGCGCAAATTACGCTAGACACGCCGCTGTTTTGATAGGCAAAGATGCAAATGAGGGAGATAGGGCGATCCACAAAATTAAGTGTGTGCGCCGTAGATTACGCCCTGTGCGCTTCTGTTAGTTTCATGGTGTAAAATTACACTTTATAAAAGCAGCCCTAATTTTACACATGCCGTGTAAAGGTCAGCTAAAGCAACACCATTAAGGAAGAGCTGAGCACACACACTTGCAGGACAACAATCTGTATGCCAACATGACCATGCGCATATCTATACTAGTGACTTTAGTAACCCAGGGTACCCCCTCTTCTGAGGGAACAGCAGCCAGGAGACGCCTCGCAGAATGCATCTTTGCACAGTAAACACACACATTAATTAGGTCACAATGAGAATGCATGAATGCACACTGTACTGTTTGGGGGACCAGTTTGATCGCAGGACACAGGCTTTTTAAATCAAAACTAAGGTTTATTAAACTTAAATGGCTTAGCAGCAGCAAAAACAAAGGAAATAACAGTCTCACCGACTTGTACAGCTCAGAACTGCTATCGCAGTTAAATAGTCCTTGCAGGTAAGTCCTTCAGTAGCAGGCTTTCAGGCAACACACTGCCAAGTCCTTTCACAGCTTTTCATAGCTTCCACAGCTTTCCTTGTCCACCATTCACCATGCATAGACTCTCCTACACTCCTTCACTCTCACCTGCACTTCCTGTCTGCTTTAAACTACTTCCTTGGACAGGTGCATTAACCCTTTCCGTTCCCTTAAAGGCACCACAGTCCAAACAGAGGGGAAATATAACGTCCTTCCAGGACCCAGCCATGGCGTCCTGTACATATCCCCCCCCCTGTGCCCCAACGCCAAGGAGGTGGAGGCAACAGTGGAGCTCAAACAATGGACTCGGGAGAGGGCATCTGCATTTTGATGCAGTCTCCCGGGCCTATGCTCCACTATAAACTTAAACTCTTGGAGCGCCAGGAACCACCTGGTAATCCTGGCATTAGTCCCTTTACCTTGCCTCAGCCACGTTAAAGGGGCATGATCAGAAATTAACCTAAATTTCCTCCCCAAGAGGTAATATCTGAGGGACTCCAGAGCCCACTTAATGGCCAGACACTCTCTTTCAATAATAGCGTAGTTTTTCTCCGCTGGTGTCAACTTCCTACTGAGGAAGACTACTGGGTGCTCCTCACCATGAACAACCTGTGATAATACAGCTCCCAATCCTACATCGGAAGCATCAGTTTGGACAATGAACTCTTCAGAAAAATTGGGCGCTATCAAGACAGGGTGTTGGCACAGTGCTGACTTGAGCTCCAAAAAAGCCTTCTCAGCGTCTGCATTCCACTCCACCATGACCGATTTCCGGCCCTTGGTCAGATCGGTCAATGGAGCCGCCAATGTGGCAAAGTTGGGTACGAACCTCCTGTAGTATCCCACCATGCCCAGGAATGCACGTACCTGCTTTTTTGTGAGGGGGCGGGGCCAACTCTTTATAGCCTCTACCTTGCTGACCTGAGGTTTCACCACCCCTCTACCCACAATATAGCCCAGGTATTTCACCTCCTCCATTCCCAAAGCACATTTTTCAGGGTTTATTGTAAACCCCTCTTTCCAGAGAGAGTCCAGTACTGCCTGGACTTTGGGCAAGTGTGACTCCCAGTCTCTGCTAAAAATGACTATGTCGTCCAAGTACACTGAGGCATACTCCCGATGAGGTCGTAAAATCCTATCCATTGCTCGCTGGAACGTGGCTGGAGCAGTTTGCAGTCCAAAAGGCATTCTTTTGTACTGAAAACTCCCCTCTGGAGTAGAAAAAGCAGTTTTCTTTTTAGCAGCCTTAGTTAATGGGATTTGCCAATACCCCTTGGTAAGGTCTAACGTTGTGATATACCTAGCTGGACCTAGTCTCTCAATAAGTTCATCTACCCGGGGCATGGGGTAGGCATCAAACCGTGAAACTTCATTAAGCTTCCGGAAATCATTGCAGAATCGCAGAGTCCCGTTGGGCTTTGGTACCAACACAATCGGGCTCGACCACTCACTCTGCGATTCCTCAATGATCTCCAGGTCCAGCATCTTCTTTACTTCCTCTGAAACGGCCTTCCTTTGAGCCTCTGGGATGCGGCAGGGCCTGACAAAAACTTTGACTCCAGGTTCCGTGATAATATCATGCTCTATGATACTAGTTAGCCCCGGCAAGTCTGAAAACTTCTCTTTATTTCTCTGCAAGAACTCCTTTGCCTGCTGACTTTGGTATTTAGATAGGGTATTTGCTACTTGGACACTCTCCACCCCAACCTGTGGCTCAAGCCTTGCACTAGCCAGGGAGGTCACCGGTTCCCTGTCTGTCCAGGGCTTTAATAAGTTGACATGATATATCTGATACGGTTTCCTCTTGCCTGGCTGGTGGACTCTATAATTGACCTCTCCCACTTTTTCCACAACTTCAAAGGGTCCTTGCCACCTGGCTAAGAACTTACTTTCCACAGTGGGAATTAGCACCGCTACTCGATCCCCCACTTGGAAGTGCCTTATTTTAGCAGCCCTGTTATAGACCTGTCGTTGAGCCTCCTGGGCTTTTTGCAAATGCTCTTTGACTAGCGGCATAACGGTTTGGATCCTTTCCTGCATTTGGGAGACATATTCCAGGACACTCTTATGCTGAACAGGTTCACTTTCCCACTCCTCTTTAACCACGTCAAGAAGTCCGCGAGGTCTCCGCCCATATACCAACTCAAAGGGCGAAAAACCCGTGGAGGCCTGGGGCACTTCCCGGATAGCAAACAGGAGAGCTGGTAACAGGCAGTCCCAATCTTTCCCATCCCTTTGTACCACTTTCTTGAGCATAGATTTAAGGGTCTTATTAAAGCGTTCCACCAACCCGTCCGTTTGGGGATGGTAGACCGATGTGCGTAGCTGTTTAATCCGGAACAGCTTACACACATCGGCCATAACCCTTGACATAAACGGGGTACCCTGGTCTGTGAGTATTTCCTTGGGGAAACCAGTCCGTGTAAACATCTGGAATAATTCCCGGGCAATGGCCTTTGAGGAGGTATTCCGCAGGGGTAGCGCCTCAGGATATCGGGTGGCATAGTCAAGAATCACCAATATGTAGGAGTGACCTCGAGCTGACTTTACCAAGGGACCCACTATATCCATGGCTATCCTCTCGAATGGGACCTCAATTATGGGCAGAGGGACCAAAGGGCTCCGAAAATGAGTCACCGGAGCGGTCAACTGACAGGTCGGACAAGAGGTACAGTATCTCTTTACCTCTGCTTTCAGACCTGGCCAGTAAAACCGGTCGGTGATCCGTGCCTCCGTTTTTTCAACTCCCAGGTGTCCCCCTAACACATCGTTATGGGCCAGGTCCAGAACCTTTCGTCTATATTGTTGGGGTACCAACAATTGCTCTACCACATTTTCTCTCTCCTTGGTAACCCGATACAGCAATTCATTATATATTGAAAAGTGTGGCCACCTCTCATTCGCACCTGGCTCTTGGGGAACCCCATTTACTACTACAACTTGTTCCCGTGCATGGGCCAAAGTGGGGTCCTGCATCTGAGCAGTCCCAAATGCCCCCTGGGGAACACCCAAATCCGGCAGCGCAGGGGTAGAGGCCACTTCCTCATCCTCTTCCCCCAGCATTGCCCGAAGTGGGGAAGGCTCCTCCCCCTTAGGGTTTTGATAGGTCTGTGGACCACATATCTTGACATTCTCAATAGTATCAACACTACTTTCATCACCATTAACCCAATCATTAGCATTTTCCTCATCTGGGTCCACATTAACATTTGGCAGTTCAGGGTTATCCCTCTCAGCAGCAGGAACAGGGGGGCTAGTTTCTCCCCAGTCTCTGAACTGTTCTCCTTGTTCCCACAGTTTTGTAAACAATGGACAGTCTCGTCCTATTATAACATCATGCACCAAGTTCTTTACCACCCCCACCTCTTGAGTAACAGTGCCACATGCTGAGGCGATAGACAACGTGATGAGCGGGTACTCTCTAGTGTCCCCGTGAATGCATACCACCCGTAAAGTTTTTCTTACCGGACCGATCTTCCCAATCACTCTAGGATGAACCAGGGTTACCATGCTTCCAGAGTCCAACAAAGCCCGGGCAGGGAGGTGGTTCACTTGGACTTCACACTCAAACTTTTCCTCATCCAGGTCGAGGTGTGTGGTGCACACTTTATGGGCACAAAAAGACCCCCTCCGAAGAACCCCGCATTCCATGGGCTCCTCTTGCAGTGGGCAGTGTGTCCGGGTATGACCCCAGGAATGACATCGCCAACATTGTACATCCCCTCCTCTCCGAGCAGGAACAGAACGCTGAGGAGGTACCGGGAGTGACTCTTGGCCTTCCGGGGTGTTTGTCCCAGGGCTCCTTGGAACATCCTTTCGAAGGGCAGCAGTTGGTCGAACAGGCCGTGGCAGACTGGGCCCTATGCGCTTGGTAGGTCCGAGCAGGTCCTCCACCACTGTATATCGTTCCACCATCTCAACAAGGAGGTTTGCTGTTTTGGGGTCTCCATGGCTGACCCACCGTTGAAGGTCATCTGGCAGGGACCTCAGGTATCGGTCCAGCACGACCAGCTCCACGATTTGGGGGCCAGACAACACCTCAGGCTGCAGCCATTTTTTTACTAGTTGCACTAGGTCGTGCATTTGAGACCGGGGTGGCCGATCTGGATGATATTTCCATTGGTGTACACGTTGGGCCCGAACGGCCGTAGTCACCCCCAGACGAGCCAGAATTTCTGCCTTTAACTTTTGATAGTCTTTAGCATCATCTGGTGGCAGGTCAAAGTAGGCTTTTTGAGGATCTCCAGTGAGAAAAGGAGCAATGAGGCCGGCCCACTGGTCCTGAGACCATCCTTCTCTCTCCGCTGTCCTCTCAAATGTAGCAAGAAATGCCTCTACATCATCGCTCAGGGATAATTTCTGTAGAAAATGGCTTGCCCTCACAGTCACCTGGTTGCCAGGGGCAACAGCCGCTTGTTCCCGAACCTGAGACAGCTGCTGCACTGCTTCCTTTAAAGCCGTCACCTGAGCCTGCATAACCCCTTGCTGCGTCGCTTGCTGGGCCGCCAACAGGCGAGTATTTTCTTGCTGCAGAGCCAGCGCCTCTTTGTGGTAAGTTTGTTGTGCCTCCAGCTGGGCTGCTAAGCGCTGATTAGCTTCCTCATTGCGAGTCTGCGCTTGCATGTTAGCCAAGGTCAGCTGTTTAATTAGCTCCTCCATTGCTTCAACTTTCAATGTTTGTGCAGCTTTAACCCAGGACATAAATTCAATGTACTGTCTCTTTAAATGTCAGTTCAATATAAAGTCCAATGCAAAAAGAAAAAAAGTTTTTTTTTTTTTTTTTTTTTCTTATGCCTGTTATTCTGTCCTGCCCGCATTCGAGCACCAGTGTAATGTTTGGGGACCAGTTTGATCGCAGGACACAGGCTTTTTAAATCAAAACTAAGGTTATTAAACTTAAATGGCTTAGCAGCAGCAAAAACAAAGGAAATAAACAGTCTCACCGACTTGTACAGCTCAGAACTGCTATCGCAGTTAAATAGTCCTTGCAGGTAAGTCCTTCAGTAGCAGGCTTTCAGGCAACACACTGCCAAGTCCTTTCACAGCTTTTCATAGCTTCCACAGCTTTCCTTGTCCACCATTCACCATGCATAGACTCTCCTACACTCCTTCACTCTCACCTGCACTTCCTGTCTGCTTTAAACTACTTCCTTGGACAGGTGCATTAACCCTTTCCGTTCCCTTAAAGGCACCACAGTCCAAACAGAGGGGAAATATAACGTCCTTCCAGGACCCAGCCATGGCGTCCTGTACAACACCCACTGTGGTCCCTAGCACAGACACATCACATGCACATCTAATTGGATTAGATCCAAGTACCCCCCCCCCTGGTACTTGGGAGCAGTAACGCCCCGCCACGGTTTCAATTCTGGTGCTGTGCATTCATACACCATTCAGGGACCTGGGATCACTTCTCCCTGGTCCTGGGGATCCCTACTCCACCAAAACTGGAGGGTGACACCCTTATTTAATCAGGAATGCCCCCACATTCACACATCATTCACACACATAAACCAAATCATAAGTACAGTATAATAAACAAAATCATAAAAATAAAAAAAAATCATAAAAATAAAAAAACAAAAGTACCCCTGCAAATTAATTGCGGCGGCGATTGCTATGTCTGGGCCGCCCACGGCACGGACATGGGCACGGGCCACGGCCAACTGGAGGATCTTCATGGGGGGGTGTGAGCAGGGGAGGGAGTATCTTCATGGGGGGGGTGTGAGCAGGGGAGGGAGTATCTTCATGGGGGGGTGGGTGAGCACGGGAAGTAGGAGCCTCCCCTGGTGTCTGTCCTCCTGCTGGCCTGCCCTCCAAGGCCACGGCTATCCTTGTGAGACAGAGAGTGAGGGCAGCCGCATTGGCCTGGCCAGCCCGGGTATTGTCCTGGACATCCCTGGTATTGTCCTGCACAGCCTGGGTCAGGGCAGTCACCTCCTGGGCCACGCCTGTTGTGGCGGTCTTCAGGTCCCACAAACATGTGATGACCGCCAATGAGTTTGTGGCCCCATCACTGAGTGACTCCTTCATTGCACCCAGGCTGTGCTCCATCTGGGTCAGAGTCTCTTTTATCTGACCCAGATGGCGGGTCTGCCGGGCATTGTCCTTCTGCAGACTGGCCGGCAGACGCTCGGCCACCCCCCTGGTCTCCTGGGTCGCCATCCTGCCTGCCGCTGAGGCTTGTGGCCCTGGAGGAGGGGAGAGAGTGACCCTTGTGGGTTGAGCCCTGTTGGGGGAGGAGTGGGAGGGGCCACCCCTGATGGTGGCCTGACTGCTGCCAGCCTCAGGGGTAGCCTCAAGGGTAGCCTCAAGGGTCAACATATCCGAGGCCAAAAGGACTTCCCTGCCAATCTGCAGATCTTCTTCCTCCACCCCCTCATCCTCCTCCCCCTCAACCTCCTCATGAGGGGAGGTTTGGCCACTCCCCTCCCCTGGGGAATCCTGCCCTTCTTGGGACTCATCAGCAGCCTCTTGTCCTTGGGGTGGTGCAGCAGCCTGGCCTGATGGCCCAGCAACCTCCTGGTCATCTGTGAGGACACAAAACAATCACAGGTTTGAGGATCCACACACTTGGCACATCTTCCCTTCCCCCACCCACACATGCTAATCACCAGATAGAAAAACCAAAAACGTACCTGGCCTCACAGCAACATCTGACTGATATCCACGCAGGCCCACCACCTGCTCTGGCTGGAAACATCGGGCCACTGCCCATTCCTCCTCACTCAGCCGGATGGGACAGGGTCCCCCTCCTCCAGTGCCCGTGGTATGGGCATTGATCCTGGCCACCTTGTTACGGACCACGCTCTTTAGATCGTTGATCTTCTTTTGGATGCCAGCGGTGGTCCTCGTCCCCCCCCCCGCCGCATTTATCTGATCCGTAATCTTTTTTAGAATCGCCTTCCTTTGGGCCGGGGAGGTGTTCCGGCTATCAGAGCCATGCAAATATCGCCCATATAGGACGATGGCCCGAGCAAGGATTTGCTTCTCTACCAGAGTAAAATTGAGCTTCCTGCGCTTGGGTGCCATCACAGACACCACTCAGCAACAAGAATAAACTCACAGAACAAACAAACAAAAATACACACACAACAAACAAACAAAAAAACTCACAGAAGAAAAACACAAAAAGCAAAACACACAAGCAGACAGCTACTACTAAATTCAAAAACAAACACGCAAAAAACAAAACACAAAATACAATCAGAAAAAACAAACAGAAAATACAATCAGAAAAAAAAAAAACTCAGAAAAAAACAAACAGAAAATACACTTAGCAGAAACAAACACCAACTACAATCTAATACTCCTCCAAAACTTTTCTCTCACACACAACTCACCAACAAACATCGACAAATGTTCAGAGCAGAAGCAACTTGCTCTAGGAAGGGTAACACAGGGAAATACTTTTGCAAGGGAAGTGTGTTTGTCTGGGGCTATTTATACACAGGGCGATCTTCAAACTAAGTACGCTTGGCCTTTTACCTATCTCACTGATTGCACCGAGCAAAGTTCTGCACATGCCCAGTGAGCAGCAGATTCATGCGCGCATGCGCAGTACGGCCGGCCCTTCATTTGCATGGGGTCACGGCTTATTACAATGAAGCACGCCCACTTCCTTCCCCACTTGCGCAAATGCCGCTGTGGATTACGGCACTTACGACACCAAATTAGGGCGCCGTAACTTAAATGACATAAGTTTTGAGTAACTTAATTTGCGCCGCTGGCTGTGGATCAGGCCCCAAATTTCTGCAGAGTATATACGGCAGGCCCCTACTTTTAAACATCCAAATTACAAACGACTCCTAATTGCAAACGGAAGGAGACAACAGGAAGTGAGAGGAAATCTACCCCTAGGAAGGGAAATTCTCTTCTGTAAGAGGTGTCTCCTGTCCACTGATGCTTTATCACAATCCTTGTTTCACAAAAAAACAACACATTTTCAAAAAATCATTTGTCATTGGGACAGAAAGTGAGGTGCAATCTTCTGAACAGATGCACACAGACAGCAAAACCAATGTTACAGGGGTGATATGATAACCCTTCTCTATGTTTTCAGAAAAGCTTAAAAAAAGATTTTACGGTTGAAGCTACACTTTAAAGAAGTACCAGTTAAAAATTACAAATAGATTCTACTTAACAACAAACCTAGAGTCAGGGGGGTAGATTCAGGTAGATGGGCACATCCTTATTCCGGCGTAGCGTATCTCATATGCGCTACGCCGGCGTAATTGTGCGAGGTTAGCATAGTATTCAGCAAGCATTGCGCGTAACTTTGCGCCGGCGTACTGTAAAATTTGAAGGCGCAAGCCGGCGTAAGTTAAGTGGGTGTTCCCTTATGCAAATGATGGGCTGAACGTTGAGCAGTGATTACGCCCGGCGTATCATAGACGGAGCAATGCGCAGATCCCGTGGACGTACGATCGCTTCCCTGTGCGCATGCTCACAACTACGCCCGTCCTACTTCCTTGGATGCGCCGGCCCGCCGGCTTATGCCGAGCGCATAAATACGCCCAGACATGCGCCCGTCCGGCGCAAAATTACATCCTGCTTTTCCCCCCCCTGAGCAAGGTAATTTTGTTTGATCATGAGATGGCACCTCCTCAGAAGGAGAAAAAGAGGAAGCATAACTTTAACGCAGCGGAGATGGAGGTTATGTTGGCGGCACTGACCAAGTACGACGCCGCCCTGTATGGTGCCCAACAAAAAATACATGCAAGGCACAGAGGAGGGCAATTTTTGAAAGTATCACCCTGGATATTAATGCCATTGGCAATGAGACCCGGAGTTGGGATGATATACAAAAATAACTGAATGACATGCGGCGTCGGGTCCGAGACAAATTGGTCCTGATTAGAAAGCATGCCAGTGGCACAGGAGGAGGACCAGCCTGTGTATTGCGGTTGACACTGGAGGAGGAGATTATTGCCAGGTGTCTGTCGCAGGAGCAGGTGGAGGGCGTCCCAGGATATGACTCCACTGTTTGGGACTTGGGGACAGGTAAGTGCGTTTTATCTTGTATACGGTGTGTAGCATGGGAGGGGGTGGAAGGGAACATGTGACAAGTGTGTGGGTCCACCAACATGTTTTTTTTTTTGTGTCATCCACAGATTTTGAGGATGAAGCTGGGCCGTCGTCGGCTGCTGGGCGACCCACGCCATCCCCAGAACATCATGTTGCCCAGTCGGCCCCCCTTGAAATCCTGGGCATGTTGGTGGAGGGGAGTGCCCATAGGTCATCTCTCGAGGTTGTTGTGGAGGAGTCCATTGACCTCCCACCAGGAGGACTCCATATACCTTGAGGAGGTTTCCAGTATCCCTGGACTCCCCACCACCTCCCCGACCCATCAGGTCAACCCCCTCCAGGGCAACCCCCTCCAGGGCAAGCCCTTCCCTGTCTTCCCCCATCTGGACGGGCCCCAGCCTCTCCTTCTCCCAGGAAGGCTCTTCGGAAGACGAGGGGTTTACCCGGAGGCCTCCGAGAAGGGCCTGCAGGAGGAGCAGGGCCGGCAGACCCGCCATATCGGGGCTATGGTGGGTGACCTTCGACGAGTGGCGGGACAGCCTGGCCTCCTCTGCCAAGTCCCAGGCTGCATGCGCAGCCACATTACAGCAGGCCCTCACCCTGCATGCTGATCTGGGCAGCAAAAATACTGAGAGCCTGCAGGATGTCGGCTCAACAGTGTGGCGATGGTCACCTGCATGGTGGAGCCAGCAGGTCGCCACAGCAGTGCTCAACAGCGGAGGAGAGCAGGTTGGCAGGGGCTGTAAGAGGCCAACACTGCTGCTGTGCATGAGGAGGGGAGGCAAACCCGGTCTGGCACCAGCATCAGAATACAACCCACCAGCTTAGGATGCTGGCACAGACCAACTACGTGCTCACCCGCCTTGCCAACGCTATGGAGGGCAGGCAGGCACCACCTGCCAGGAGTGACCAAGCAGGGGATTATGCTACTCCCCCCCTTCCTCCCTCCCCACCCCAGGCTCCCTCCCGCCAACTGAGGAGCCAGAGGCCGTGGCACCCGTGGAACCAGCCCGGCAAGACGCAGAAGAGCAGATAAATGCTCAATTTTTGGAACACTTCTGCTCCGTTTTTTTTTTTTTGTTTATGCTCAGAGTATGAGCTGTATTATGATTTTTGTTTATGCTCAGAGTATGAGCTGTTTTTTTTTATATTATGCTCAAAGTATGAGCTGTATTTTTATTTTTTTATTATGCTCAAAGTATGAGTTTTATTGTTTAAGTTGTAGTTCATATACACGGTGAGGAGTGTAAACTACAGTGTGACTGGTGTGTGAATGTGTTGGGGGTGTCACTCCTGCCGGCAAAGGGGTGTCACCCTCTGCCGTGTGAATGGTGTATGAATGTACAGTAACATAATTGGAGCCTTGGCGTGGCGTTGCTGCTCCCAAGTACCGTCCAGTGTACTTTGGTCTAATCCAATTTGATGAGGATGTGGGGTGTGTGTGCTAGGTACCACAGTGGTGTGCAATGCGTGCATTCTCCTTGTTGCCATGATGAATGTGTGTGTTTAACGTGCAAAGATACATTCCACGAGACAACTCCTGACTGCTCTTTCCTCAGTAGACCAGGTAGCGTTGGTTAGGGGGGGATTGTTGTGGTTCGGGGGTCAGGTCATCACGTAGCTCAAATCTCCAGGCCCTTTCTCATGGCGTAGTTGTGCAGAATGCAACATGCACCGATGATCTGGCACACAAAGTTTGGGGAATACAACAGGGTACCCCAGACTTATCCAGGCATCGGAAACGGGACTTCAGGAGGCCAAATGTGTGTTCCACCACTGCACGGGTACGTGTGTGTGCATCATTGTATCTTTGCTCTCCTGGGGTTTGGGGATTCCGGAATGGAGTCATGAGATGGGGCCCAAGTGCATATGCCACGTCACCTGGAATGGAAAAGACAGGAGGATGTTAGTCATGCATGTGCCCCTCGTGATGTCTGCATCATGGGGGGCGGACAGTCATTGCCTGACACCCATGTCACTCACCAACCAGCCAGCTGTCCCCATACACGTTCTGTTCAAATTCTGTGGAGATGGGGCTTTGACGGTATATGTAGCTGTCGTGGCTGGGCCCTGGGTGTTTGGCACGGACGTGCCATATGAGGCAATGGGCATCGACTATCACCTGTACGTTGATGGAATGCCAGTGCTTCCGATTACAGTATATGTGCTTTGTGTCACGGGGAGCCGTAGTGCCACATGGGTGCAATCAGTGGCCCCCACGGTGCGTGGAATCCTGAAAATTTATAGAAATCCGCCATTGCCTTCACCCGCAGGTCCTCCTGGGTGGGTTTGATGAAGTGGTGGGACATGCGTCTGAGGATTGCGGGGACAACCTGGTGCACACATCTGCTCGTGGTGGATTGTGACATCCCAGCCACCACCCCACTTGTATGCTGAAACGAGCCACTGGCAAGGAAATGGAGTGTTGCCAGGACCTTGACCAGTGGCTGTACTGCATGTGAGCGATGTGTCTTGCTGGTGATGTCATCATGCAGGGTTCTGGCTAATTCCTGAATGGCTTCAGGGCTGAATCTGAAAATGCGAAAAGACCTCTGAATCACCCATGCCAAAGATGTTCATGCGCGTTCGGTATATCCTCTCCCGTGCCCTCCTGCGAGTCGGTTCACACAGTAGTATTGCTAGGACCATGGCTGCCCCTGGCATGTTGGCATACAGATGTGTTGTCCAGCAAGAAGATTTTCACCGCTCCAGGTGAGCCCTATAGACAATCAGGGACGGTCGGATTACCAAGGTGCTGGCAATGCACGTAGCAGTAGCAATAGGAGGAAGGAGATGGACAGCCGCACTCCGAAATAACTTTTCAAAAAAGTTGTCTTTTATTTTTCAAGCAGGAACATGCATAATCACCACAACCATAAACCAGGACAGCCGACTAGTTTTGCACTCTTGCTAGTGCTTAACCATGGCTGAAGTATGGTTCAAACACAATAAAATTTATACCAAACATCAAATTTAACATGTGATTTTTTCAGCCTATGGCATCATAGAATTAATTGGAGAAGGGTACACACCCAAAATCAAGGCAATTAAGAAAAACACACATGTGTATAAAAAACCAAAGCACATCTTAAATACTGTGAAGTACAAAAATATATATGCATAGATTTCAAAAAAAGCACAAAAGGAAAATTAGGTAAAAATATATATATACTTTTAAAAAAAAGAATATATGATGGTGAAATAATAAAATGAAATAATAATGTATATATAATATAATATGATATAAATAAATAAAAGTACATATACCCACAATGTCTATTGAGGCAACATATATATACACATACATGAAGTCGAGCAAACCTAAACCTGAATAAAGGTGTATTAGAGAGGCCACGAAAATTTATGTATGTAAATATATAAATAAACTATGTGAATACTAAAGATTTTCTTAGGGAATAAACATAAGTGTCATAATGATGTGTCCCATGTAGATGAATATGCACAGAACAATGTGAAGTGTGTGGATATGCAGAGATATATATAGATTCAAGTGCATCAATTATAATATAGATACAATTATATACTATACAAAGAAAAACATAACACATATGTGTGTGTATATGCATATAGGATAAAAAGTAAAATGAAAGGAAAGAAGGATTGCTTTATACTGGGGTGTTGTGCAATAATATGTCATAAAAGATTTTTCTGAACGTAGTCAATATAAACATATGTGTATAACTATATAAAGAAGAAAATCTAATAAATAAATAAAGTGCACACCAGTATTAAAATGCATCATGTGTGTAGGAAACTACTAGTGCAGAGATGAAATCTATTAGTGTAATAACAAAGGTGAAAGGGGGACAAAATCCCGTGTAAATAAAAAATGTGCATTATTATCCGAGCCTGGGGGCCATACACGGATAAACGAAAAATTAGAACAGATAGAAAGTGATCAAGAGCTAACATCATGTGGTGCTAATCAGTAATGGTAATGCATGTCAAAACTTGGTCTCAGATCTAATCATAGAGTGGGACGTGTCAAATGACCAATGTAGCCAATGTAGATCCGTAGTTAATTTCTTGTCTAAAACCAAAAATAAAAAAATAAAAACAATAGAAAATACATGATAGATGAAGCTCTCCAAAGCAGCTATAAAAGTAAAGGCTGCAAAGTGGAGACTGAAATAGCACACAACGCACATATATGTGAATAATAACAAGAGTAAACGCACATACATAAACACATATTTTATCGTCGTAAGAAAAAAGTGAATATAATCAGAAACACAGATCTGCTAGCAACATAGAGTTAGCTGTGTTTCTGGTGATGGCTATATCTTAAACCGCAGCCTGCATGTATCTAGAAGATGGGAAGAAAGAGAGGAGCAAAAAGGAAAAGTTGAGAAATGACCAAGGAAAAGCAAGAAAAAGAATATAAAAAAAGAGAAAAACACAGAAGAAGGAAAAGAGAAGAAAAGAAAAAGAAAAATGATACATCAGCAGACAGACTGAGTTAATGTATGCGTGCATATATATAGTGTAATGTTTGGGGGACCAGCTTGATCGCAGGACACAGGGGGCCAGATCCACAAAAACCTGGCGTAACTTAAA
Organism: Rana temporaria; assembly: GCF_905171775.1. Taxonomy (NCBI): domain Eukaryota; kingdom Metazoa; phylum Chordata; class Amphibia; order Anura; family Ranidae; genus Rana; species Rana temporaria. Next base: position 87,187,151 of record NC_053501.1, on the reverse strand, counting down.
AAATCCCATTTAAGTTACACTGCCTTAAAGTTTCTACCTAAGTGCCTGATCCACAAAGCACTTATCTAGAAATTTCAGGCTGTGTAACTAAAATTCCGCCGGCGCAAGGCGTTCCTATTCAAATGGGGCGAGTCCCATTTAAATGAGGCGCGCTCCCGCGCCGGCCGTACTGCGCATGCGCAAAGTTACGTTACGCCGAGTTTTGAGGATCGCGACGGCTTAAAAAAGTTGCGTCGGGGAAAAAAAAAAAATGACAGCGGCATGCATTCCTGAGGGAGAACTCCATGCCAATTTTCAAAGAAAAAACCGGCATGGGTTCCCCCCCCAGGAGCATACCAGGCCCTTAGGTCTGGCATGGGTTGTAAGGAGACCCCCCCACGCCGAAAAATTGACGTAGGGGGTCCCCCTACAATCCATACCAGACCCGTATCCAAAGCACGCTACCCCGGCCGGCCAGGAAAGGAGTGGGGACGAGCGAGCGCCCCCCCCTCCTGAGCCGTGCCAGGCCGCGTGCCCTCAACATGGGGGGGTTGGGTGCTCTGGGGCAGGGGGGCGCACTGCGGGCCCCCCCACCCCAGAGCACCCTGTCCCCATGTTGATGAGGACAGGACCTCTTCCCGACAACCCTTGCCATTGGTTGTCGGGGTCTGCGGGCGGAGGCTTATCGGAATCTGGGAGTCCCCTCAAATAAGGGGGCCCCCAGATACCGGCCCCCCACCCTAAGTGAATGGATATGGGGTACATCGTACCCCTATCCATTCACCTGTAGGCAAAAAGTTAGTTAGTAAACACACAACACAAGGCTTTTTAAAATATTTTATTATTCTGCTCCGGATGCCCCCCCTGTCTTCGTTATTAGCTCAATTACCAGGGGGGGCTTCTTCTTCCACTCTCCGGGGGTCTTCTCCGCTCTCCGGGGGGGTTTCTTCTTCCGCTCTCCGGGGGGGCCTCTCCGGACTCCGGGGGGCTTCTTCCATCTTCTCCCCTCTTCCGCTGTTGACTCGGCGAACCCCGGTTCTTCTGCAGCTCTCCGGTGCCTTCTTCTTCAGCGCTGGCTGCCTGCTATGTTTGTGTGTTAGCTCGATTTCAAACAGGCAGCCGGCGCGGTCTTCTGTGACGTCAGGGTCTTCTGTTCTTCTCTCTTCTGATGTTGACTCGTCGCCTGTTGTCGCTGTAATGATGGAAGCGCGCCTTGCATCCCATTTATATAGGCATCACCGTCCCATCATGCTCCGGTAGGTACCCACGTGGTGGGTGCACGTGGGTAGGCACCCACCACGTGGGTACCTGCCGGAGCATGATGGGACGGTGATGCCTATATAAATGGGATGCAAGGCGCGCTTCCATCATTACAGCGACAACAGGCGACGAGGCAACATCGGAAGAAAGGAAGAGAAGACCCTGACGCCACAGAAGACCGCGCTGGCTGCCTGTTTGAAATCGAGCTAACACACAAACATAGCAGGCAGCCAGCGCTGAAGAAGAAGGCACCGGAGAGCTGCAGAAGAACCGGGGTTCGCCGAGTCAACAGCGGAAGAGGGGAGAAGATGGAAGAAGCCCCCCGGAGTCCGGAGAAGCCCCCCCCGGAGAGCGGAGAAGCCCCCCCCGGAGAGCGGAGAAGACCCCCGGAGAGCGGAAGACCCCCGGAGAGCGGAAGACCCCCGGAGAGCGGAAGAAGAAGCCCCCCCTGCTAATTGAGCTAATAACGAAGACAGGGGGGGCATCCGGAGCAGAATAATAAAATATTTTAAAAAGCCTTGTGTTGTGTGTTTACTAACTAACTTTTTGCCTACAGGTGAATGGATAGGGGTACGATGTACCCCATATCTATTCACTTAGGGTGGGGGGCCGGTATCTGGGGGCCCCCTTATTTGAGGGGACTCCCAGATTCCGATAAGCCTCCGCCCGCAGACCCCGACAACCAATGGCAAGGGTTGTCGGGAAGAGGTCCTGTCCTCATCAACATGGGGACAGGGTGCTCTGGGGTGGGGGGGCCCGCAGTGCGCCCCCCTGCCCCAGAGCACCCAACCCCCCCATGTTGAGGGCACGCGGCCTGGCACGGCTCAGGAGGGGGGGGGCGCTCGCTCATCCCCATTCCTGACCGGCCGGGTAGCGTGCTTTGGATACGGGTCTGGTATGGATTGTAGGGGGACCCCCTACGTCGATTTTTCGGCGTAGGGGGGGTCCCCTTACAACCCATACCAGACCTAAGGGCCTGGTATGCTCCTGGGGGGGAACCCATGCCGGTTTTGTTTTTACAAATTGCCGTGGAGTTCTCCCTCGGGAAAGCATACCAAATGCCGTCGCTGGAATGGGCTTTTACAAGGTGTGACTAGTTTACACTTTGTAGAACCAGCCCTAATTTTACACTTGCAAAATAACACTTACGGCGCAAAAAGGAAGCTGGAAAGCTTTGTGGATCGCCTTAAGTGCTAATTTGCATACTAGAAACGGCATTTCGACTCGAAATGCCCCCAGTGGCGGATGCGGTACTGCATCCTAAGATTCGGCAGTGTAATTCAATTACACATGCCGGATCTTCTGCCTAACTTTGGAAAAAGCCTTTTGAGGATCGTTTCCAAAGTTACACACAGACTGAACAGCAGTTAAGTCGGAGTATCTCTTTTGTGGATCTGGCCCAGGCTTCTTAAATCAAAATTGAGGTTTATTAAACTTAAATGGCTTAGCAGCAGCAAAAACAAAAGAAATAACAGTCTCACCGACTTGTACAGCTCAGAACTGCTATCGCAGTTAAACAGTCCTTCCAGGTAAGTCCTTCAGTAGCAGGTTTTTAGGCAGGACACTGCCAAGTCCTTTCACAGCTTTTCACAGCTTTTCATAGCTTCCACAGCTTTCCTTGTCCACCATTCACCATGCATTGGACTCTCCTACACTCCTTTTCTCTCACCTGCACTTCCTGTCTGCTTTAAACTACTTCCTTAGACAGGGGCGTTAACCCTTTACATTCCCTTAAAGGCACCACAGTCCAAACAGAGGGGAAATATAACGTCCTTCCAGGACCCAGCCATGGCGTCCTGTACATATCCCCCCCCCCTGTGCCCCAACGCCAAGGAGGTGGAGGCAACAGTGGAGCTCAAACAATGGACTCGGGAGAGGGCATCTGCATTTTGATGCAGTCTCCCGAGCCTATGCTCCACTACAAACTTAAATTCTTGGAGCGCCAGGAACCAACGTGTAATCCTGGCATTGGTCCCTTTACCCTGCCTCATCCATGTTAAAGGGGCATGATCAGAAATGAGCCTAAACTTCCTCCCCAAGAGGTAATACCTGAGGGACTCCAGAGCCCACTTAATGGCCAGACACTCTCTTTCAATAATAGCGTAGTTTTTCTCCGCTGGTGTCAACTTTCTACTGAGGAAGACTACTGGGTGTTCCTCACCAGGAACAACCTGTGACAACACAGCTCCCAATCTTACATCGGAAGCATCAGTTTGGACAACAAACTCTTCTGAAAAATTGGGCGCTATCAAGACAGGGTGTTGGCACAGTGCTGACTTGAGCACCAAAAAAGCCTTCTCAGCGTCTGCATTCCACTCCACCATGACCGATTTCCGACCCTTAGTCAGATCGGTCAACGGAGCCGCCAATGTGGCAAAGTTGGGTACGAACCTCCTGTAGTATCCCACCATGCCCAGGAATGCACGTACCTGCTTTTTTGTGAGGGGGCGGGGCCAACTCTTTATAGCCTCTACCTTGCTGACCTGAGGTTTCACCACCCCTCTACCCACGATATAGCCCAGGTATTTCACCTCCTCCATTCCCAAAGCACATTTTTCAGGGTTTATTGTAAACCCCTCTCTCTTTCCAGAGAGAGTCCAGTACTGCCTGGACTTTGGGCAAGTGTGACTCCCAGTCTCTGCTAAAAATGACTATGTCGTCCAAGTACACTGAGGCATACTCCCGATGAGGTCATAAAATCCTATCCATTGCTCGCTGGAACGTGGCTGGAGCAGTTTGCAGTCCAAAAGGCATTCTTTTGTACTGAAAACTCCCCTCTGGAGTAGAAAAAGCAGTTTTCTCTTTAGCAGCCTTAGTTAATGGGATTTGCCAATACCCCTTGGTAAGGTCTAATGTTGTGATATACCTGGCTGGACCTAGTCTCTCAATAAGTTCATCTACCCGGGGCATGGGGTAGGCATCAAATCGTGAAACCTCATTAAGTTTCCGGAAATCATTGCAGAATCGCAGAGTCCCGTTGGGCTTTGGTACCAACACAATCGGGCTCGACCACTCACTCTGCGATTCCTCAATGATCTCCAGGTCCAGCATCTTCTTTACTTCCTCTGAAATGGCCTTCCTTTGAGCCTCTGGGATGCGGTAGGGCCTGACAAAAACTTTGACTCCCGGTTCCGTGATAATATCATGCTCTATGATACTAGTTAGCCCCGGCAAGTCTGAAAACTTCTCTTAATTTCTCTGCAAGAACTCCTTTGCCTGCTGACTTTGGTATTTAGATAGGGTTTTTGCTACTTGGACACTCTCCACCCCAACCTGTGGCTCAAACCTTGCACTAGCCAGGGAGGTCACCGGTTCCCTGTCTGTCCAGGGCTTTAACAAGTTGACATGATATATCTGATACGGTTTCCTCTTGCCTGGCTGGTGGACTCTATAATTGACTTCTCCCACTTTTTCCACAACTTCAAAGGGTCCTTGCCACCTGGCTAAGAACTTACTTTCCACAGTGGGAATTAGCACCGCTACTCGATCCCCCACTTGGAAGTGCCTTATTTTAGCAGCCCTGTTATAGACCCGTCGTTGAGCCTCCTGGGCCTTTTGCAAATGCTCTTTGACTAGCGGCATCACAGTTTGGATCCTTTCCTGCATTTGGGAGACATATTCCAGGACACTCTTATGCTGAACAGGTTCACTTTTCCACTCCTCTTTAACCACGTCAAGAAGTCCGCGAGGTTTCCGCCCATATACCAACTCAAAGGGCGAAAACCCCGTGGAGGCCTGGGGCACTTCCCGGATAGCAAACAGGAGAGCTGGTAACAGGCAGTCCCAATCTTTCCCATCCCTTTGTACCACTTTTTTGAGCATAGACTTAAGGGTCTTATTAAAGCGTTCCACCAACCCGTCCGTTTGGGGATGGTAGACCGATGTGCGTAGCTGTTTAATCCGGAAAAGCTTACACACATCGGCCATAACCCTTGACATAAACGGGGTACCCTGGTCTGTGAGTATTTCCTTGGGGAAACCAGTCCGTGTAAACATCTGGAATAATTCCCGGGCAATGGCCTTTGAGGACGTATTCCGCAGGGGTAGCGCCTCAGGATATCGGGTGGCATAGTCAAGAATCACCAATATGTAGGAGTGACCTCGAGCTGACTTTACCAAGGGACCCACTATATCCATGGCTATCCTCTCGAATGGGACCTCAATTATGGGCAGAGGGACCAAAGGGCTCCGAAAATGAGTCACCGGAGCGGTCAACTGACAGGTGGGACAAGAGGTACAGTATCTCTTTACCTCCGCTTTCAGACCTGGCCAGTAAAACCGGTCGGTGATCCGTGCCTCCGTTTTTTCAACTCCCAGGTGTCCCCCTAACACATCGTCATGGGCCAGGTCCAGAACCTTTCGTTTATATTGTTGGGGTACCAACAATTGCTCTACCACATTTTCTCTCTCCTTGGTAACCCGATACAGCAATTCATTATATATTGCAAAGTGTGGCCACCTCTCATTCGCACCTGGCTCTTGGGGAACCCCATTTACTACTACAACTTGTTCCCGTGCATGGGCCAAAGTGGGGTCCTGCATCTGAGCAGTCCCAAATGCCCCCTGGGGAACACCCAAATCCGACAGCGCAGGGGTAGAGGCCACTTCCTCATCCTCTTCCCCCAGCATTACCTGAAGTGGGAAAGGCTCCTCCACCTTAGTGTTTTGGTAGGTCTGTGGACCACATATCTTGACATCCTCAATAGTATCAACACTACTTTTATCACCATTAACCCAATCATCAGCATTTTCCTCATCTGGGTCCACATTAACGTTTGGCAGTTCAGGGTTATCCCTCTCAGCAGCAGGAACAGGGGGGCTAGTTTCTCCCCAGTCTCTGAACTGTTCTCCTTGTTCCCACAGTTTTGTAAACAATGGACATTCTCGTACTATTATAACATCATGCACCAAGTTCTTTATCACCCCCACCTCTTGAGTAACAGTGCCACATGCTGAGGAGATAGACAACGTGATGAGCGGGTACTCTCTAGTGTCCCCGTGAATGCATACCACCCGTAAAGTTTTTCTTACCGGACCGATCTTCCCAATCACTCTAGGATGAACCAGGGTTACCATGCTTCCAGAGTCCAACAAAGCCCGGGCAGGGAGGTGGTTCACTTGGACTTCACACTCAAACTTTTCCTCATCCAGGTCGAGGTGTGTGGTGCACAGTTTATGGGCACAAAAAGACCCCCTCCGAAGAACCCCGCATTCCATGGGCTCCTCTTGCAGTGGGCAGTGTGCCCGGGTATGACCCCAGGAATGACATCGCCAACATTGTACATCCCCTCCTCTCCGAACAGGAACAGAACGCTGCGAAGGTACCGGGAGTGTCTCTTGGCCTTCCGGGGTGTTTGTCCCAGGGCTCTTTGGAACATCCTTTCGAAGGGCAGCAGTTGGTCGAACAGGCCGTGGCAGACTAGGCCCTATGCTCTTGGTAGGTCCGAGCAGGTCCTCCACCACTGTATATCGTTCCACCATCTCAACAAGGAGGTTTGCTGTTTTGGGGTCTCCATGGCTGACCCACCGTTGGAGGTCATCTGGCAGGGACCTCAGGTATCGGTCCAGCACGACCCGCTCCACAATTTGGGGGCCAGACAACACCTCAGGCTGCAGCCATTTTTTTACTAGTTGCACCAGGTCATGCATTTGAGACCGGGGTGGCCGATCTGGACGATATTTCCATTGGTGTACACGTTGGGCCCGAACGGCCGTAGTCACCCCAAGACGAGACAGAATTTCTGCCTTTAGCTTTTGATAGTCTTTAGCATCATCTGGTGGCAGGTCAAAGTAGGCTTTTTGAGGATCTCTTAGAGAAAAGGAGCAATGAGGCCGTCCCACTGGTCCTGAGACCATCCTTCTCTCTCCGCTGTCCTCTCAAACGTAGCAAGAAATGCCTCTACATCATCGCTCAGGGACAATTTCTGTAGAAAATGGCTTGCCCTCACAGTCACCTGGTTGCCAGGGGCAACAGCCGCTGGCTCCTGAACCTGAGACAGCTGCTGCACCGCTTCCTTTAAGGCAGTCACCTGAGCTTGCATAACCCCTTGCTGGGCTGCTTGCTGGGCTGCTAACTGGGCCACCAACAGGCGAGTATTTTCTTGCTGCAGAGCCAGCGCCTCTTTGTGGTAAGTTTTCGCTTGTATGTTAGCCAGGGTCAGCTGTTTAATTAGCTCCTCCATTGCTTCAACTTTCAATGTTTGTGCAGCTTTAACCCAGGACATAAATTCAATGTACTGTCCCTTTAAATGTCAGTTCAATATAAAGTCCAATGCAACAGAAAAAAAAAAAACGTTTTTTTTTTTTTTTCTTCTTTTCTTATGCCTGTTATTCTGTCCTGCCCGCATTCGAGCACCAGTGTAATGTTTGGGGGACCAGCTTGATCGCAGGACACAGACTTCTTAAATCAAAATTGAGGTTTATTAAACTTAAATGGCTTAGCAGCAGCAAAAACAAAAGAAATAACAGTCTCACCGACTTGTACAGCTCAGAACTGCTATCGCAGTTAAACAGTCCTTCCAGGTAAGTCCTTCAGTAGCAGGTTTTTAGGCAGGACACTGCCAAGTCCTTTCACTGCTTTTCACAGCTTTTCATAGCTTCCACAGCTTTCCTTGTCCACCATTCACCATGCATTGGACTCTCCTACACTCCTTTTCTCTCACCTGCACTTCCTGTCTGCTTTAAACTACTTCCTTAGACAGGGGCGTTAACCCTTTCCATTCCCTTAAAGGCACCACAGTCCAAACAGAGGGGAAATATAACGTCCTTCCAGGACCCAGCCATGGCGTCCTGTACAATAGATAAACAGACCGTCTAGTAAACCCGGTCCGATGTGAGCAATCTCAAAGGATCGCAATGTTGTGTGTCTATAGGTGTATGACCCGAAAGGGATAAAAGGTAGTTTTAATTGGTATAGATGTAAAAAGGAGAGAAAGGTACTCCTCTCTCAGGTAGTTAAATGATGTGTTCAACAGTACATGTTTCCAAACGGAACAAGACTAGAACCATAAAATAGTGAGGTTTGACTGACACATGCCAGAGGTCCAAAAATTAAAAGAAAATAGAAAATAATAATGATACATTCTCCTGTGGAAATGCAAACGGGGACAAGAGGTGGCTAGAATGGGACCATCCTATGAGCCAACCTCGTCACACTGTAGTCGCATGGTTCCATATATATAACATGGAGAGCATAACATGACCCTAACTAGGCATGGTTCGATCAAACCCACTATGCAAAACCCTCAAACTGGGAGCAGTTTATTATATATACAACAAAAAACCGCGCTACCACAACACAGTCTTTAGGCAGCGGCTAGCGTGCGATAACAGAAGAATAAAACAATATAAAAGAGCCGCGCCATTTATTATATATAAAAAAGGAAAAGGAAAAAGGGAGAAGAGAATCGATGTGGCAAAGTTGGGTATGATATATGTCCTGTATTCTGCTTGTATGTAGTGTATAACCCCATAAGATGAATGTGGGTATAATGCCGTCTGATCTTTAGTATATAATTATCAAATCAGGATGATACAAAAAAGGAAGATCCAGGCACGATCAACTCAAATAGCATAATTCAGTCGGAGGATGACAGATTTTTCAGGGAATGATAAGAAGGGGGCAAGACAAAATTTATAAAGGCTGTTAAGAGGATGATTATTAGTCGTAGAAGTGGGATACATCCCATTCAAAGTTGAGGCCCTTAGGCAATCTAGAATTTAAATGAAAGATCCAATATACCTCACGTTTACACAAAAGCCTGAATTTGTCACCCCCCCTAACCGGACATGCGATTTTTTCTATGCCTTGTATAGACAAACTGGAAATGTTTTTAGAATGTACAACATTCCAGTGCCTGGCTACATTTGTGCCATGGTCTTTGTCTATATCGTATAGATGATCGCTAAGTCTATCTCGCAATCTTCTAATGGTCCTGCCCACATACTGGACATTGCAAGAACTGCAGGTGATAACATATACTAGAAATTTTGTATTACAATTAATAAATTGTTTTATGTCAAAGCTTCTACCATTAGAACAAGAGTAGCCAGGTCTGTGAACCATGTTTGGTTTGAAATAAGCTTGGTGACAGGACACCTCCCAGTGTGGGAGCCCTACGGCTGACCGTTCTGAAACCTTTGGACAGGATAGTATGATAAGTGTCATCATTATATAACACTGGTAAATATTTAGTAATAATATGTTTGATTTTATAGAACTAAGTGCTATAAGAAGTTGAAAAAATGGGGGTGAATTCATTAGAAGAAAACCGAGTATGTCTGTCTCTAGAATTCCCATTTTCCAATAAAGAGACTCTGGGAACCAAATCCACTTTGCGGAGGGCATTGTTAATAACCTTGGCGGGATAGCCCCTGGCTTTAAATCTATATGCCATCTTCTTAGCCTCACTAGAAAATTCCGTGGGCGAAGTACAAAGTCGCTTAAGTTGCAGAAATTGCCCAAAAGGGATGCTTCTAATCAGGGCCGGTGCAAGGATTTTTGACACCCTAGGCGAAACCTCATTTTGCCGCCCCCACTGGGTCCGCCCCTGACTCCACCCCCTTCGCCAGTGTTAAATCGTTTGATTTAACCCTCTAACTGCTACATCTGCAAGACAGCTCGTTCTTTTGAAAAACATAAGACTTATTAGCAGGATCACAAGGTGAATATAAAAGAAAAAACCTAAAAACAAAACTAATGCAGCCACCCATCTATAAATTGGTAATCTGCAGTAAATTAAATATTTTGCTTTAATACCACTTTAAGAGGATAAAGTTAATCAATTAATTCTGTTATACAATCAATATATAGGCAGATGATGGTAAGGAAGGAGTTGAAACAAGAGATAAACAGACTGGAGTAAAGCTACTTTTAGTGCTGACAAGGAAAGAGAGAGTGAAGGGGGCTGTCAGGGAGGAAGAGAGAGAAAGAGGTGGGGCTGTCAGGGGGAGAGAGAGAGTGAAGGGGGATGTCAGGGGAGAGAGAGAGAGAGAGAGACGGGGGCTGTCAGGGAGGGAAAGAGAGAGAGATGGGGGCTGTCAGGGAGGGAGAGAGAGACGGGGGCTGTCAGGGAGGGAGAGAGATACGGGGGCTGTCAGGGAGGGAGAGAGAATGAGAGAGAGAGACGGGGCTGTCAGGGAGGGAGAGAGAAAGAAAGAGAGAGAGAGACGGGGGCTGTCAGGGAGGGAGAGAGATGGGGGCTGTCAGGGAGGGAGAGAGAGAGACAGGGGCTGTCAGGGAGGGAGAGAGAGACGGGGGCTGTCAGGGAGGGAGAGAGAGACGGGGGCTGTCAGGGAGGGAGAGAGACGGGGGCTGTCAGAGAGGGGGGGGCTATCAGAATGGGGGGGCTATCAGAGACAGAGAGGGGGGCTATCAGAGAGAGGGGGCTATCAGAGACAGAGAGGGGGGCTATCAGAGATAGAGAGAGGGTGCTATCAGAGACAGAGAGGGGGGGGGCTATCAGAGACAGAGAGGGGGGCTATCAGAGACAGAGAGAGGGTGCTATCAGAGACAGAGAGGGGGGGCTATCAGAGAGGGGGGGCTATCAGAGACAGAGAGGGGGGGCTATCAGAGAGGGGGGGCTATCAGAGACAGAGAGGGGGCTATCAGAGAGAGGGGGCTATCAGAGACAGAGAGGGGGGGCTATCAGAGGGGGGGGCTATCAGAGAGAAAGAAGGAAGCAGAGTCTGGTAAGTGAAAGAGCTCACTCACTTACCAGAATAGTCTCACTGGTTCATCATTCAGCAGTGTTTCGTGTGGCTGCTTGTTTTGGATCTTCCCGCCCACCTCCCCTTCACAGACGAGTGCACAGGAGGGATGGGTCTGGTCTACGGAGAAGTCTGTAGCTGCTCCGGGCAGACATAATGTATTGGACAGAGGACATCGGGACTCGGGAGAAGTGTGGAGATCATGTGACATTGTGATCTCAGAGCGGAAAGGAGGAATTTCTGTCAGGGAGGGAGAGAGAGACGGGGGCTGTCAGGGAGGGAGAGAGAGACGGGGGCTGTCAGGGAGGGAGAGAGACGGGGGCTGTCAGAGAGGGGGGGGCTATCAGAATGGGGGGTCTATCAGAGACAGAGAGGGGGGCTATCAGAGAGAGGGGGCTATCAGAGACAGAGAGGGGGGCTATCAGAGATAGAGAGAGGGTGCTATCAGAGACAGAGAGGGGGGGGCTATCAGAGACAGAGAGGGGGGCTATCAGAGACAGAGAGAGGGTGCTATCAGAGACAGAGAGGGGGGGCTATCAGAGAGGGGGGGCTATCAGAGACAGAGAGGGGGGGCTATCAGAGAGGGGGGGCTATCAGAGACAGAGAGGGGGGCTATCAGAGAGAGGGGGCTATCAGAGACAGAGAGGGGGGGCTATCAGAGGGGGGGGCTATCAGAGAGGGGGGGCTATCAGAGACAGAGAGGGGGGGCTATCAGAGAGGGGGGGCTATCAGAGACAGAGAGGGGGGCTATCAGAGAGAGGGGGCTATCAGAGACAGAGAGGGGGGGCTATCAGAGGGGGGGGCTATCAGAGAGAAAGAAGGAAGCAGAGTCTGGTAAGTGAAAGAGCTCACTCACTTACCAGAATAGTCTCACTGGTTCATCATTCAGCAGTGTTTCGTGTGGCTGCTTGTTTTGGATCTTCCCGCCCACCTCCCCTTCACAGACGAGTGCACAGGAGGGATGGGTCTGGTCTACGGAGAAGTCTGTAGCTGCTCCGGGCAGACATAATGTATTGGACAGAGGACATCGGGACTCGGGAGAAGTGTGGAGATCATGTGACATTGTGATCTCAGAGCGGAAAGGAGGAATTTCTGGACACACCAGAGCGGAGGACGCTCTGGTGGGGGAACTGCATAGCTGCTGGACACATGTCAGAGTGGAGAGAGCACCGCGCACGCGCGGGGGGGCAGGCGCGGCTCTGTTTAACACATGTCAGAGCTGCCTGCTAGATAGTTGCAAGCTCTGTACAGTGCGTGCGGGAGTAGAATACCCAGCGGCTGAGCGCTCTAGGCAGTTTTGCGCTCTAGGCGGCTGCCTAATCCGCCTAGTGGTAGCGCCGCCCTGCTTCTAATGGTGTGAGGGGGATGGGATGAGTCAGCCCGTAGCAGGGCATTGCCGGCTGTGTCCTTCCTGTACAGACCTGTAGAGATGACACCGTTAACCCCTGTAAGTCTGACATCCAAAAATTCTATAGTCGCAAGTTGCAAGTTGCCAGTGAAGCGTAAATTCAAGTTATTGTCATTGAGAAAATGCAACCATCTATCAAGATCAGCAAATTCATCAGAAGTGATGAAGAGAAGATCATCAATATAGCGACAATATAGAATGGTGTCCCCTCGGCGGGGGCCATCACATTCAAAAGATGCGGGACCTCTCCCACCACCCCATGTAGAGATTAGCTAGGGATGGTGAGAACTTAGCCCCCATGGAGGCCCCGCACCTCTGGAGGTAATGCACCCCGTCGAACATGAAAAAGTTGTGGGTCTTCAAGGTATTCAAGAGCCTGAATGATGAACTCCTGCAACACTAATGAGTATCTGAAAAAAATTGTATCAGAAGTATTGAAAAAAATTGTATCAGAATAATAAAGGACATACGAGGGGTGGGTATGGACCCCCCCAATACGGACAGGGTACATCTAATCAAGGATATGATGACCACTATGAAATCAGCACACACAATAGATATGATCCTCTTCAGGATACTAGGGGGAATACCTATTATGCACCATCACCTAGACCAGTCCCTTTTTTAGGGAGAGGCATGAGGGGCAACTCTCGGGGACGAGGGAGGGGCAATCGACCATGGAGAGGACGAGGACAACCATCCCACAACCCCAACTTTATGAGAGAGTGGTGGAACCCACCACAACGGGAGAACCATCACAGCCCAGCCAGGAACAACAGAACCACAACAGGAGAGGATGTCGAGCAGGGCAACGTATCCAACAAAAAAAGGCCAAGACAGGGCGATTAAGTGGAATATACAACTTATCAACAGCAACCTTGACACAGAAGGAATCCAATATACTAAATGCGGGGTTAAAATGTACCACCACAAAATCAATAAATAAGTTTAATGTATACATTGACATACAGAAATACATTAGAAAGATAAACATTAAAAGATATTTCCTATCAAATAGTTTTGGTGTGAAAAGCAACAAGTACTCTGAGATGGTTGGGATAGACAGTGGTCTTAAGAATAAGTCACTCTTTAACCCACCACAAACGAATAACCAAGTAGAGGTTTTTAAACAGTTAGTATTAAAAGATCTTGAAATTATGCCAGCTAAGAAAAGTCTAAACCCCAGATATATAGAGGAAGGTATCAAAGCTCTTGAACAACGCAAGGACATCATCGTCCGACCGGCTGATAAAGGGGGAGGAGTGGTTGTGATGGATAAAACATATTATCACACACAATTAAAAGAAATGCTGGATGATCAAAATACGTACCAACTTCTAAAGAAGGACCCAATGAAACAATACAGAGTTGACCTGCACAATCTGATAGATTATGGGTATTACATGAAGGTGATAACACAGAAAGAAAAGTTATATTTATGCCCAAGTTTCAACAGGACTCCAACGATATATACTGTCCCCAAAATACACAAACACCCAACACTACCACCAGCGAGACCTATCGTAAATGGTATAGAGTCCGTCACAGCTAGGATTGGACAGTATCTAGATCATTTCATGCAAGGTAGTGTCATTACTACCAAGGCATTTCTAAAGGATACTACTAATTTCATACAGAAAATAAAAGAAGCGAGATTTCCTAAAGATTCAGAAGTGTTCCTAGTGACAGCGGATGTCGCTGCACTTTATACCAACATTCAACATGATGATGCCCTCCTAGCCCTTAATTGGGCTATGAGTAAAAGAGAAGATTTACCTTTTGTCCAAAAGAAATTCCTCAAAATGGCACTGGATTACTGCCTTACCCATAATTATTTCTGGTATGGGGGGCAGTTCTACACTCAGAAGATAGGTGTGGCTATGGGTGCAAAATTTGCACCCAGCCTAGCCAACCTATTCATGAGTGAATGGGAAGACAGATGGATATATAACAATAGGAAGCAAGAGTTGATTTTCTACCAGAGATATATAGATGATCTCTTCATCATATGGCAAGGAACGGAGGAATCACTCATTGCATACTCAGAGTGGCTTAATGGTAATAAGAATAATATCAAACTGGAATTCTCTTGGAGTAAACAGGAAATTCATTACCTAGACGTTACGGTCATTAAAGGAGTAGATCACCTAACAACTAAGGCCTACTTCAAAGCAACAGATAGAAACAGCTTCATTCCAATTCAGAGTGGACACCATCCACGCTGGCTTCGAAATATACCTAAAGGTCAGTTCATGCGAATCAGGCGCAACTGCACGGAAGATGATGATTACAGAATACAATCTTCACTGATTCAACAGCGTTTTGTGGAAAAGGGGTATAAAGAAGAACTGCTAGATAAAATAAGACACCAGGTGGGAGAGAGCTCACAGGTAGCCCTTCTACAACCTAAAGAACGCCCACGTGAACAAACACATGAATGGGGCTTTATATCAAACTATCATGATCAGTACCGTGAAGTGGAAATGATCTTCAAAAAACATTGGAACATACTAGCTATGGACAAAACATTAAAACCAATGTTACCTGAATCTCCTGTGTTCATCTACAGAAAAACAGCAACTTTTAGGGACCAAATAGTTCATAAAGTCTTAGACCCCCCAAAAAAAGTCCAGATGTTTTGGAACAAACCAGGTTTTACAGCCTGTAGAAAGTGTAAATCTTGCCGCCAGGTATCCACTCACTTGAGGGGCATAAGTAGCTTTACATCTACGGCCAATGGCAAAACTTTTGAAATTAAAGAGTCGATAACTTGTGCTACCACACATGTGGTCTACGCTTTAGAATGCCCTTGTGGCCTAATGTACATAGGACGAACAAAAAGAAAATTGTCAAAAAGGGTGTCTGAACACATATACAATATTACCATTGGGTATGAGGAACATAGCGTTTCGTTACATTTTCTGAAGAAACATGATAAGAACCCCATAGGACTGAAGTTTTGGGGGATTGACCGGGTTGGCCCCAACTGGCGGGGTGCCAACATGGTCCGAGAAATCTCAAAACGCGAAACACAATGGCTGTATATGACCAACACTCTCAGTCCGAATGGCTTGAATATAGATGTGGACCTCAATTGTTTTATTAGCAACCACTAGAAAGACTGATATCAGAATAGGATTAAGGCAATCTTTCCTTATTATTACAAAATTTCAGGTCCTCTTTTTAACATAATATTTTTAATATTTTAATATTTTTAAAATTTGGAATTTTTAAAATTTAGATTTAATTTAAATTTCATTACAATTTATTGTGTATTACAGTCTAGTTGTTATATTTATATTTATTTATAGAACAGTATTGGAATGACTCAGATCCATTTATCAGATGGTAATAATGATCAAAGTGAGAGGATTCTTATCATTGCCTTCTGTATAATTAGCTATGTACAATTGTTGTGGATAAATATTAGAGGTTGTACTATAGCTACACAAATGATGGATGCTGCCATTTTCTATATATAATGCTATTTTTTATATATAATAGTTCCAATGTTTTTCAGCTGTCAGAAGTGTCTGCTCACACAGTAATAGGGTGACAGCCGCATATATATATTGTCACCGAGATATGCACATATTTATTTATAGTTTGCATAAAACCTTTATAAAATCTTAATCATTATAACAAGAGTTTCCTTATAACATATGTTTTAAAAAAAGTTTTTAAAAAAAATATTCTTTCAAATAATCCTTTTAAACAATAAGAAATGCAAATTTGTTTAAAAGTTATTCTAAATGATCCCCTAACTTCCCTTTCTAGGACCAGCGACAATCCGAGAGGAATAACTGAGCCAGAGGGGTTAACAAGGAAGGATACACGGCTCCACAATCGCATAAGAATGGTTGGAGTGGGAGTATCCATCAGCCGACAAGACACATCAGCTAACACAAGCGATGGTCAAAACGAGGGCTGGTTCCAGTGACTGGAACGCACGGTCAGCATAGTGGGAGGACTTCTACTAAGGCTGCTGACGTGCGTCCAGTCAGCATAGCAGAGGGGTGGGAACTCTGTATCCCGATCTCTCGGACCACGTGACCGCCGCGCACCAATCAGGGGTGAGCGGTATACGTCACGGTAAGCGAATCCAGATGAACGGCGCACAGCTGATGGGGAGGTTCCTTACAGCCCTGTCAGACGGTGACCAATAGGGTTTAGAGAGGGGAGGTACCCAAAGCAGAGTCCCCACTATAAATTAAACAGACCAAGACGTGTAGCCACGCCCTCTGAAGACGTGGACCTATCACGAAACGCGTCAGGGCGTGACTACACGACGATTCAGCTTGCAAGGCAGCTTAGCTTCTACCCGGGACTTACGAAGGAAAATTTGAGCCTGAGCATTTGGAGCCATATTCCTGAGTGAGAAGAGGCAGCAGCCTTCATGACAAGCGTTTTTTATCTTTATTTGTGTAAGCATGAGCGGGTAGCAGGGGTTTTAACTGTTTAAATAAAAGGATTTTACACTATGCAAAGTTTCTCTTGCCTCCCTGCATGACTGCCAAGCTACACTGATTGAAGAGCACACGGAACATTACCACACACCAGAGGAGGAGAACCGATGCGTGATCACTACAAGTGGATGTATCCAATGATTTTAAAGTACTTCATTCTGGTGAGTACAAAACCTTAGGGGGAAATCACAGAGAGTCCCTATCAGCATTTGAGCAGACAAACGTCTACACTGTGAGATCACTCCTAACAAAGAACTGTACATCTGAGGAATTGCATGGACTACCATTAATGAAATTACAAAGAGTGGGAACACATGTTATATATCCACTAGGCAAATTTAATGTGATGTATATATAGTCCTACAAACTTTTTCTCAAATTTACCATTGCAGTACATGAGTATTGGACTCATAAGCCATTTATAGGCTCATTTTAGCGCTGTTAATGTTTTGTTAATATCTTTTAATAACACATTGTTTTTTACTAATGAGTATCTGCCTGACTCCTTTAAGAAATGAGATGCCGCTTATAGACCTAGGTGGTGCAGAATACTCGAGTAAAGGCTAGATACGTCAAAGCTCATCCATCTATAGTTGTCTTCCCAGGAAAGACCATTCAATTTGGAAAGTAGATGTTTTGTGTCTCTCAGATAACTAGGAAGTTCTAATACTAAAGGTTGTAACTGTCCATCCACCCATTCCCCAAGCCTTTCATTGAGTGACCCTATACCCGCCACAATAGGTCTACCCATAAGGGGGTTTATTCCCTTATGGATTTTGGGTAAATGGTGGAAAATGGGCATTATGGGATGGGCAGGGACAAAGAGTTTACTGTCAGTGTCAGAAAAAATTCTGGCGGACACCCCTCTATTCAAGAGAGAGATGATGTCCTTAGTATATGCCGCAGTGGGATCAGATTTAAGACATTGATAAGTTGATTCATCTGACAGTTGGCGGAGGGCTTCCTCCTTGTACATGGATGAATCAAGTACAACCACAGCCCCCCCCTTATCGGCATTCCTGATGGTAATGTTATGATCTGCACTCAACGACCTTAAAGCTTCTTTTTCTAGATGTGTCAAATTGGCGGAACGATTAACATTATGACAGTTGCGGGCCAGGTGAGTGAGATCTCTTTCAACTAACTTCTGAAACATGTCCAGTTCACTGCCCCTAGATCCCAGCGGGTAAAATTGAGATTTAAGTTTAAATGATATTGTAGCAGGATCATCCGCGGGATCTGTGGGACAGGGATCTGATTCAATGAGACAACTCCTGACTGCTCTTCCCTCAGTAGACCGGGTAGCGTTGGTTAGGGGGGGATTGTGTGGTTCGGGGGTCAGGTCATCACGTAGCTCAATCTCCAGGCCCTTTCTCATGGCGTAGTTGTGCAGAATGCAACATGCACCGATGATCTGGCACACAAAGTTTGGGGAATACAACAGGGTACCCCCAGACTTATCCAGGCATCGGAAACGGGACTTCAGGAGGCCAAATGTGCGTTCCACCACTGCACGGGTACGTGTGTGTGCATCATTGTATCTTTGCTCTCCTGGGGTTTGGGGATTCCGGAATGGAGTCATGAGATGGGGCCCAAGTGCATATGCCACGTCACCTGGAATGGAAAAGACAGGAGGATGTTAGTCATGCATGTGCCCCTCGTGATGTCTGCATCATGGGGGGCGGACAGTCATGCCTGACACCCATGTCACTCACCAACCAGCCAGCTGTCCCCATACACGTTCTGTTCAAATTCTGTGGAGATGGGGCTTTGACGGTATATGAAGCTGTCGTGGCTGGACCCTGGGTGTTTGGCACAGACGGCCATATGAGCAATGGGCATCGACTATCACCTTAACGTTGATGGAATGCCAGTGCTTCCGATTGCAGTATATGTGCTCTGTGTCACAGTGGGGGGCCGTAGTCCACATGGGTGCAATCAGTGGCCCCCACGGTGCGTGGAATCCTGAAAATTTATAGTATATCCTCTCCCGTGCCCTCCTAAGAGTCGGTTCACACAGTAGTATTGCTAGGACCATGGCTGCCCCTGGCATGTTGGCATACAGATGTGTTGTCCAGCAAGTGTGGGTGCTCAGCTTGCTCAGCTCGTCCATAACGGTGCTGCTGTAGCTGCTCTCCAGTTGACCTGTGGACGTCTGTTGCTAAGTTGCCCCTGCTTTTAGGAGGAGCAAGTTTGCGCTGGGTGTACAACTGGCGCGCACTGCGCGCAGACTGCGCCTGACATGCGCATGTTTGTGAATTGGCGTATCTCCTTCATTTGCATATTTGCATAGGAAAACAATGGGAGCGCAAGATGCAACCCAGCGTAAAAATGCTCATAAAATACGCCGGCGGAGAAAAGTTACGTCGGTCGAAGAAGCCTAATTTCAGGCGTATCTATTTTTGTGGGTACGGCGCATAGTTACGACTAGGGTACGGACTTTGGGTTTTTACAGAACCCGGACCCGAATCCGAATAATTGGAAAAAGGTTTCGGGTTCGGAGTTCGGGTATGTTTTGGTGCGCTGCACGGCAGCCAATCGCCATTCGTGTTACTACTGTGACTGGGAACTGATCACAGCCATGCCTACTTATGGCATGGCTGTGATTGGCCAGTGCAGCATGTGACCTATCATGTGACCAGTCTCTATATTAGATAGAGGCACACAGCACAGATCGTCACTCTGCTTCACTCATGATAGGGAAAGGCTGCTGGAATCTGCTGCTTAGGGAAAGTCTTAGGTGTATCTGGCTCGTTGTCACTGTGCTTCACTTATGTGAGGGAAAGGCTGTTGAATCTGCTCAGGGACAGTTTTAGGTCTATGCTGCTATGCTGCTCCAGAAATATCAAGAAGCACACTTTATTTCTTTGATATCTGCATCATCTTATGGCATCTGGCTCGTTGTCACTGCGTCACTTATGTGAGGGAAAGGCTGCTGAATCTGCTTAGGGACAGTTTTAGGTGTATGCTGCTCCAGAAATATCAACAAGCACTCTATTCCTGTGACATCTGCTGTGCTTCATATAGTTTAGGAATTTTGTTCAGCTATAGGGGCAGTTTGCAATCTATAGGTGACTCTGAATATTTCAACAGCACTGCACCTGCCACACCACCTGTGCACCTGTGATATACTGTGTTTCTGTCAAGTACATAGTCAGGGACAGGTTCCTGAAATATTTTTCCTATAGGGGCAGTCAGCAATCTATAGGTGACTCTGTATATTTCAACAGCACTGCACCTGTCCCCTGTGATATACTGTCTGTGCAGTACATTGTTTAGGGCTGGGTTCCTGCTTCTTGCTATAGGTGGAGAAATATATAGGTGAATCTCTGCCTATTTCACCAGCTTACACTTTTTTGTATTTAAAATTTCTCAAAATTAGGGCAAGACCCTAAATTTGAGAAATATATTGGTGAATCTCTGCCCATTTCACCAGCACTCCACCTGTCCCCTGTGATATACTGTCTGTGCAGTACATTGTTTAGTGATGGCTTCCTGCTTATTGCTATAGGTAGAGAAATATATAGGGAAATGCCTATTTCACCAGCTTACACTATTTTTGTATTTAAAATTTCTCAAAATTAGGGCAAGACCCTAAATTTGAGAAATATGAGGAAAACATCAAATAAGGGATGTGGCCACGGTCGTGGTGCTGCTGGTGGAGCTCCTGTTACAGGGAGAGGACGTGGTCGATCTGTGCCAGCTACAAGCACAAGTGAAACACCTTTCTAAGGTGCGAGTAGCCGACAGAGCCTGCAGCGGTATTTGGTCGGGCCTAATCCAGCTCTACGAATATTGAGGCCAGGAGCAGAACAGGCGGTAGTAGATTGGGTTGCTGACAGTGCCTCCAGTTCCTTCACATTGTTTTCCAACCAGTCTTGTGCTGAAAGCTCAGAGTTGGCGCCTGCAGCCGATGTCCACCATCAGTCTTTCACCTCACCCCCTTGCAAATCAGCCAAGCAGTCTGAGCCCCAAAGCATGCAGCAGTCTCTTCTTCTTTTTGATGAGTCTGTTGGCATGTGTTCCCAGGGCCATCCACCTAGCCCAGCCCCAGAAGGGGAAGAGATTGAGTGCACCGATGCCCAACCACTTATATTTCAGGATGAGTTCATGGGGGGACCATCACAGCACGTCTTGCATGATGATGATGAAACACAGTTGTCAACTGCTGGTGCTTTTGCAATTGTGCAGACCGACAAGGAGGGCAGTGGTGAAGACTGGGTGGAAGATGATATGGAGGACGATGAGGTCCTCGACCCGACATGGAATCAACCTCATGCAGGTGACCCATGTAGTTCAGAGGAAGAGGCGGTGGTCGCACAGAGCCACCAGCACAGCAGAAGAGGGAGCAGGGTGCCAAAGCAGAGCGTCTGTCCCCTAGACAGTACGCCTGCTACTGCCCAACGCAGCAAGGGACCGAGCACACCAAAGCCAGGTCCAAGGAGTTCCCTAGCGTGGCAGTTCTTCACACAATGTGCTGATGACAAGACACGTGTGGTTTGCACGTTGTGCAATCAGAGCCTGAAGCGAGGCATAAACATTCTCAACCTGAGCACAACCTGCATGACCAGGCATCTAAGTGCAAAGCACGAGCTGCAGTGGAGTAGACACCTCAAAAAACCAAGAAAGGTCTCTGGCTCCTCCTGCTTCCTCTTCTGCATCAGTCTCGGGCCTCTCTGCCTCTTCATCCACCTCCGTAGTGACAGTGCCACCTGCCACCCCTCAATTAGAGGACCGGCAAGCAACACTACCACCTGGGTCACCAAACATCTCCACAATGTCCCATGAAAGCATTCAGCTCTCCATCTCCCAAACACTGGAGCGTAAGAGGAAGTACCCCTCTACCCACCCACGATCCCTGGCCCTGAATGCCAGCATTTCAAAATTACTGGCCTTTGAAATGCTGTCATTCCGTCTGGTGGAGACGCAGAGTTTTAAAAGCCTGATGGCATTGGCTGTCCCACAGTACGTCGTGCCCAGCCGCCACTACTTTTCCAGGCGAGCCATCCCTTCCCTGCACAACCAAGTGGGGGACAAAATTAGGTGTGCACTGCGCAACGCCATCTGTGCCAAGGTCCACCTAACTACGGATACGTGGACCAGTAAGCACTGTCAGGGACGTTATATCTCCCTAACAGCACACTGGGTAAATGTAGTGGCGGCTGGGCCTGAGGCGGATAGCAGTTTGGCGCATGTCCTTCCACCACCGAGGATTGCAGGGCGCTTCAGTTTGGCTTCCTGTTTCCTAACTCCTTCTACTCCGCTTCCTCATCTTCTACCGCCTCCTCATCCAGTCAGCGTAACAAATTCACCACCAACTTCAGCACAGCCATGGGTAAACGCCAGCAGGCAGTTTTAAAACTTTCCTGTTTGGGGGGAAAAACCACACACCGCGCAGGAATTGTGGAGGGACATGGAACAACAGACCGATGAGTGGTTGGCGTCAGTGAGCCTCAAGCCGGGCCTGGTGGTGTGCGATAACGGGCAAAATCTTGTGGTGGTGCAGAGTTTCCTGAGAACTTACCCCGATATGCCACAGCTGCAGCAGACAGTGTGGGCCGTCTGTGTGCACTTTCGGCATTCTCACCCTGCTGCTGCTCGCCTGGCAGCGCTGCAGCGTAACTTTGGCCTTCCCGCTCACCGCCTCATATGTGATGTGCCCACAAGGTGGAACTCCACCTTGCACATGCTGGCCAGACTGTGCGGGCAGCAGCAGGCGATAGTGGAGTTCCAGCTGCAGCACGCACGCGTGAGTCGCTCTGCGGAACAGAATCACTTTACCACCAATAACTGGGCCTCCATGCGAGACCTGTGTGCCTTGTTGCGCTGTTTTCAGTACTCCACCAACATGGCTAGTGCTAATGACGCCGCTCTCAGCGTGACTATCCCAGTTCTATGCCTCCTTGAAAAAACGCTATGGGCGACGATGGAAGAGGATGTGGCACAGGAGGAGGAGGAATCGGGATCATTTGCAAGGCTTTCAGGGCAGTCATTCACAAGTGGCTCCGAGGGTGGGTTTGTGCATCAACAAAGGCCAGGTACACAATTGTCTAGCAAGGGCACAGTTCTGGAGGATGACGCGGTGGAGGATGAGGAGGAGGAAGACATGGAGGAGGAGGAGGAACCATGTTCACAGCCGGATGGCATCCAGACCAGCTCATGGCCATTACTGGTGCGTGGCTGGGGGGATACAGAGGACACAGATGATACACCTCCCACAGAGGACAGCTTTTCGTTGCCTCTGGGCAGCCTGGCACACATGAGCAATTACATGCTGCAGTATCTCCGCAACGACCGGCGTGTTTCGCACATTATGACAGGTGCTGATTACTGGGTGGCCAGGCTGCTGGATCCCAGTTACAAGGACAATGTACCGTCCTTAATCCCCTCACTGGAGCGTGAACGCAAGATGCGCGAGTACAAGCGCACGCTGTTAGACGCGCTGCTGGTGCAATTCCCACCTGGCAGCGGGGGCACAGTGGAAGCAGAAGGTGAAGGCAGAGGAGGAGGAAGAGGTCGCCAACGCAGCAGGGGCACCTCAGAAGGCAGGGTTAGCATGGCCGAAATGTGGAAAAGCTTTGTCAGCACGCCACAACAAACAGCACCACCAGCTGATATGGAACGTTTTAGCAGGAGGCAGCATTTCAGCAACATGGTGGAGCAGTATGTGAGCACACCCCTACACGTACTGAATGACGGCTATGCCCCCTTAAACTTCTGGGTCTCCAAATTGGGCACATGGCCTGAGCTTGCCCTTTACGCCTTGGAGGTGCTGGCCTGCCCTGCGGCCAGTGTATTGTCTGAACGTGTATTTAGCACAGCAGGGGGCGTTATCACAGACAAGCGCAGCCGCCTGTCCAGAGCCAATGTGGACAAGCTCACGTTCATTAAAATGAACCAGGCATGGATCCCAGAGGAGTTGTCCGTACCTTGTGCAGAATAGACACCGGCCTTACCCAGCCATTGTTTTTTTCGGAGCTTTCTAGGGTTGCCAGCTCATCCCTTCCAAAGCAAAAACATATTAATTACAGAGGTTCTCTGGCTGATTAAGGTGCTGTTAATTAAACTCACTTGGTGCCTTATCGAGTCTATCAACATTAAATTAGCCCCAGAACCTGTGTAACTCTGTGTTCAGGTTTAAAGGGATGAGGTAGCAACCCTAGATCTGTCTCACTATTTTGGGGTTTACCCTAATTTAAAAAATAAATCAATTAAAAACCAAAACCTGCTGTGTTGGCTACCTCCTCCTCCTCCTCCACCGCCGCTTCCACCTTCAGTCACATTCTTAGGCTTGCGCACTGCAACTGCTTTCTTTAAGTCCCACCAGAGGTTCTCAATCAGATTTAAGTCTGGTGACTGCGATGGCCACTCCAAAATGTTCCAGCCTTTAATCTGCAACCATGCTCTAGTGGAGTTGGAGGTATGCTTGGGATCATTGTCCTGTTGAAAGGTCCAATGTCTCCTAAGCCTCAGGTTTGTGACGGACTGCATCACATTGTCATCCAATATCTCCTGGTACTGAAGAGAATTCATGGTACCTTGCACACGCTGAAGCTTCCCTGTATCTGCAGAAGCAAAACAGCCCCAAAGCATGATTGACCCCCCGCCATGCTTCACAGTAGGCAAGGTGTTCTTTTCATCATAGGCCTTGTTCTTCCTCCTCCAAACATAGCGTTGATCCATGTACCCAAACAGTTGTAATTTTGTTTCATCAGTCCACAGAACACAATCCCAAAACGTGTGTTGTTTGCCCACATGACTTTCGGCATACTGCAGTCGACTCTTATTCTTTGGAGACAGCAAGGGGGTGCGCCTGGGAGTTCTGGCATGGAGGCCTTCTGTGACGGTATCGGTATGATATCCCCGTCAACGTTCCCTTCTTCCCATAACGAAAATCACCCCAATATTCCACGAGGAGGGATATCCCTGGAATCGCCCAGAAAGCCACACATGCCAAGCTTACTGCTAGAACAAGACAGACTTTAATGTTGCAAAAACTCAGCTTATATGTGGTTACAACCTGTTAGGAATGCCCCCCTCACACAGTGGGGTTTCCCATACAGATTATAGGAGACAAGTCGGAGCCGACCATGCAGACACGTTTCTTTAGATAAAGACATCAGTGGAGTTAATTAATACACTGAAGCAATCAGAATAATTAACATACTACTTCTCTAATCATTTAGCCTGATGATACAATACACATCTGTTAAGGGTAAACACAGATCTTCTTCACACAACACAATAGATCAATTAACGTTTAGAATAGTGAGGGGACATTAGCACGTCAATAACCTGTCAGAGGAATGAATCACACATGAAATTCCTTTCTACCTCTACCCATATGGCTAGCAGGGAGCAGTAAACTGAGACATATAGGCAAATGTATCACAATGGCCCCCCTTTTGCTCCCTGCTTCGGCAAACCCGGTTGGACCTTCCCTGGTCCAGTAGGGTTGACGGGTTCAGAGCTTTTAGTCCGAGGTTAACTCCCTTGACAACTGCTTCAGACTCAGGTATGTCACCGGGTCGTCAGATCACACGCCGGTCAGTCCAAGTCTGTGTGTGATCTGCAAAGTCACCAGAAGTCAGTGTGAAGACAGCGAATGGGTCTGTGCGCCGCCGTCTAGGTGTCCCGCTATGGGAGGGGGCAGGTTATGGCTCTGAAGTGACAATCACAGGAGATTCATAAAAAGAAAAAGTTATATTTGTTGAAATGCTGTAGCACTGGTGCTCAGAGTTCGGGGGGGGGAGGGGAATCAGAGCCCCATAAGATCAGCCACCCCCTGCTCCCTCCGCAGCCGCCGGTTCTCCTCTTGGAGCTTCTCCAGCTCCATCTCCAGTTCATGGAGCCTGGGGGGGGTCAGCCTGCTGTGACCTCAGGTGGTTGTTCTCCTCCTCCATGCGGCTTATGCATTCCTCCAGCTCTATGTACTCACGGATCAGCTCCTGCTTGCTCATGTCCTGCAGGCTCTCCACGTGGTCCTTCATCATCAGGAACTGGGTGGTGGTGTAAGGGGCCACCGGTGGCCCTTGGTGAACATCTCGGCCCGCATCTGGGATGCCCGCTGCGACTCCCTCTCCTCCAGTCGCTTCTTCTCCTCCCAGGTCAGCTTGTTATACGGCTTCCAGGACCTCTTCTTCTTGGGGGGTAGCTGGCGGTGCCTCTTTCTGCCCAGCTCCCTCCAGGACCCCTCCGTCTCATGGCTGTCGCCCATGACCAGCTGACAATGGTGTTCCCTGTTGTCCGTAATACCCGATTGTACCGTGAGGACTTCGTAAACGGTGTCCGATGGTTCTTCCGGACCCAGCTCCTGGAGATCCCAAGCCGAGTCTACACAATGGGCTGCTGCTGGTGGGCGGTACCCAGGTTGAGACCAATTTGACCTGGTGTTGTCGTTCATGGGGCAATTCTGCTTGAAGTGACCCAGCTGTTTGCACCGGAAGCAGCGTTGTTCGTTGTCCTCCTGGCGTGGGTAGCGAGGGCTAGATGTCACCGGTCTGTTAGGAGGTTGGTATCTAGCGGCTGGTGGGTGTGAGGGCGCCGTTGGTCGTGGAGGTTGTACCCGTGGTGTGACCTGGTTCGTCTTGCGAGTATCCGCATATTCATCCGCCAACTTCGCGGCCTCTGGTAGAGTCATGGGCCTGCTATCTCTCACCCAATATTTGACATCCGTCTGGATGTGATTGTAAAATTGCTCCAGGAGCATTAGTTGCAAAATGTCCTCTGCAGTGGTGGCCTGGCTGCTGTTAACCCAGTTAGAGGCCGACAGGGACAACTGGCATGCCCACTCCGCGTAAGAGTCTTTCGTGGTTTTGCGTGAGTCCCTGAACTTCTGTCGGTGGGACTCTGGGGTTACTGCATAACGAGCTAGGAGCACTACTTTAACCCGGGCGTAGCTATGGATATCCTGATCTGGTACGGTCCGGAAAGCATCAGAAGCTTTGCCTGACAGTTTGCCTGACAATATTGCAACCCAGTCTCCTCTAGCTATTCGGTGCAGGTTACATTGTCGCTCAAAGTCTGCCAGGTAGTTATCAATCTCACAGTCCTTTTCATCAAAAGCTTTAAAAGCGCTAAACGGGATTTTCCTTGTGTCTGCTGTGCTGTACTCACTGTTTGGAGGATGTGCGGCTGCTTGTTGGACTGCTGCCAGTTTTAACTGTAGCTCTGCGTCTCTTATTTGTTTATCCTTCTGTAGCTCTGCGTCTCTTATTTGTTTAGCCTTCTGTAGCTCTGCGTCTCTTATTTGTTTAGCCTTCTGTAGCTCTGCGTTTACTAACAGGTCCATCACTCTCAGCACCACATCCGGCGTTGGGTTTGGGCCGAACCACGCTAGCTTCTCTCTCATTACTTTGTTGGCTGGCGATTCCTCCTCCTGAATCACTGGTGTCTCCATCTCTTGTACTGCTGGCGTTGCTGCAATCCCGTCCTCCTGGTCTATCTCCATTGATTCTGCTATGATGACCCGCTTGGTTTTGTTGCTAGCAATCCTTCCACGAACTTCCAGTAGTTCTTCCAGTGTCTGCTTGGAATCCGGGTGTGAAGGGGAATAGAAGGGAAAATCCCACTGCTACCAACCAATTGTGACGGTATCGGTATGATATCCCCGTCAACGTTCCCTTCTTCCCATAACGAAAATCACCCCAATATTCCACGAGGAGGGATATCCCTGGAATCGCCCAGAAAGCCACACATGCCAAGCTTACTGCTAGAACAAGACAGACTTTAATGTTACAAAAACTCAGCTTATATGTGGTTACAACCTGTTAGGAACGCCCCCCTCACACAGTGGGGTTTCCCATACAGATTATAGGAGACAAGTCGGAGCCGACCATGCAGACACGTTTCTTTAGATAAAGACATCAGTGGAGTTAATTAATACACTGAAGCAATCAGAATAATTAACATACTACTTCTCTAATCATTTAGCCTGATGATACAATACACATCTGTTAAGGGTAAACACAGATCTTCTTCACACAACACAATAGATCAATTAACGTTTAGAATAGTGAGGGGACATTAGCACGTCAATAACCTGTCAGAGGAATGAATCACACATGAAATTCCTTTCTACCTCTACCCATATGGCTAGCAGGGAGCAGTAAACTGAGACATATAGGCAAATGTATCACACCTTCATTATGCAGTGTGCGCCGTATTGTCTGAGCAGAAACTTCAGTACCCACATCTGACAAATATTTTCTCAGTTCCTCAGCAGTCACACAGGGACTTTTCTCCACTCTACGCTTCAGGTAGCGCACAGCAGTCAAAGTCAGCATCTTCTTTCTGCCACGACCAGGTAGCGTTTCAACAGTGCCCATTGCCTTGAATTTTGCATTTACTACTGTATTACAAAACCAATTGATGTCATATTAGTTGCATATGGTTCTTTATGAAATCCTTGTAGGATTTCATTCTGAATACAATTACAAATGTACACTAAATACCCTAAAACCCTTTACAGCATTGGGGGGTTCAATAATTTTGAACAAAACTGTATGGACCTCGTCCTCAAAGGTCAAAAATCATTATTTTTTATTTTAATTTTTTTATGTTATTTTAAGTTATTTCCCTATCCACGTTTATTTCCAGAGTACTTGCCATGCTCTTCCCGACATTTTGCTGCCATTTGTAGCCCTCCAGCCCTTTCCCTTAGTTTTTTAGAGACATTTTTGTAGTCAAAAGTCCGGGTCCCCATTGACTTCAATGGGGTTCGGGTTCGGGTCAAAGTCCGGGTTCGCTCAACTCTAGTTACGACGGCGCAGATTTTGACTTACGCGGCGTAAGTCCTACCTGAATCTACCCCCCTGTCTTGTTTGCACCGCCTGTATACTTCTGTTCAAAGTATATAGGGCCAAAGGGGCTTTTGAATGACCTGGGGGAGGGGGGGCAGGGAAACCCATGCTATTTTTCTCACTGATTTTCATCGATATTGCAGGGACCAAACATTACATTAAAGCCGCAAGCAGTCTTAAATGACTTTTTTATTATAGTAATCTTATTTTGTGCAGGGACAGTTCTAAACACGTGCCACTACTATAGACACCCAGCAGGTACGATATTTAAAGGAATTTTTCATTTTTTTTTTCACTTTAAGCATCATTAAAATCGCTGCTCCAGAAAAAACTACTGTTTTTAAAACTTTTTTTTCCATTGATACATGTTCCCTGGGGCAAGACCCGGGTCCCCAAACCTGTTTTCCGTCTATAACTTATATAACGTATATTGGGCTTTAAAATGAGCACTTTTGAATTTGAATGTTCGAGTCCCATAGACGTCAATGGGGTTCGATACATTTGCGCGAGCGTTAGGTCCGTTCGAAGGTTCTGGTGCGAACCGAACACAGGGGTGTTCGGCTCATCCCTACTCCACAGCACAAGGATCCCGGACGAGGATTCTCCGGTGTTTCAGTTGTCAGCTGGGTCGTCTCTCCGATCTCCGGGAACACGGGCTGGATACTGGAGTCTTGCTTCCTTCTGGATGGCTGGTCTTTCGGTGGATTTAGGCCCAGGCTTCAGGCCTAGCAGAACGGCTGTGCTGTCCTCGGCAGCTCCGCAGAGGTGAAGATGCTGGTCCAGAGAGAGAGAGAGAGAGAGAGTAGCCACTCCCTTTCCTTAAGTAACCCCCACATAAGTCTGTGCGGAGGTGTCACATGTTCAAATGATGCAAGGCATTGTGGTAAGCGTAGTCTGTTTCTCCTAAGAGTCAATGGAGTCTATATCTCCTGCTACTTGAAGTCCCACAATGCATAACTTTCTTAAAGGTATCTTACATATTTACAAGCGTGAATAGAGTTCCGGCTGGGATTGCCTGTCATTAGACTCTGACAGGATGACTCCGCTACACACTCCCCCCACTTCAAATCTTTGGTCCCCAAAGAGGGCAACAGTATGTATCCTGATACATGCTTTTCAAAATACAAGCGGAGAAAAGTTTGTTAGAACATGCAAGGTAATAAACTCTGTGCATCACTTCTTACTTTGCTCAAAGCAAAACAGCTCATGGTCTCACATAGAGTGAACAGAGGATCCCCCCACCAATCGTCAGGTATGGGTAGACTACTCTGTCCACTGTTTACCAACACTAAGGTATTGGATTCAGATGTGTCAGGGGGTGAGCAGTGGTTATCCTCCACTAAATAACAGTGGGGGGATCACAAACCCTCAGATCTTTTTGAGGATGAGGATAGGTTCCTCAGAACACTCCCCCAATTGACTATAGGTCAGTCTCTTTGGAGGATGAATGACTCTTCTTCCCTTTGGTTCTTCTGGCATTGAGGGGTTAGGAAGAACAGGATCTATTTAATTATTCTGAAGAGTAGCATCATCCTCCGTTTCTGACACAAGAGATTCCTCATCTTCCAGAGCTTGGGTGGCCTGATCCATCCATTCTTCAAACCCATCCTCTGAAGACGGCACAGGGTGTCTCCCAGAGAAAGCTCTCAGTTTTCTATATCCTGTGATCAAACAATCTGGAGGGTCCTTCTTGCACTGGGCTACGATCTCCTCCAGGACTGCACATAACTCTGGGTTTATGTCCTTAAGTTGTGTTTTGGCAGACCCCTTCACTGTTTTCCCTGGGGCTCCCGTGAGTGCCGAAGTACTAGGAGAAGTAAGAGGAGTTGTACTAGAAGAGGAGGGAACAGCTGAGTCTTTTTCAGGTTGTATCAGAAAAAGTTCCGTGCCCTTGGTGGTCTTCACACTAGGTTTCTTAAAACAGTCTAGAACTCCATCTGCCCATTCACATAAGGCATAGTTGTGGGGGTTGGTATCATCCACCCTCGAGTTCATTACCCAGAACTTCTGGCCTGGGGACAAAGCTTCCAGGACTAAGAGTACTTCCTCTTCACTCCAAGCTTCTCCCCGCACTTCAATCACTAAGCCTTTCTTTACAGGAACACCCTCTTCGATGCACCACTTGGTTGCAGAGGCTGCATCCATGGCTGATCTTGGCAAGGGGGAGGTTCAGTATAAGGGGATATTTGATAGTTTGGGAAGTAGAATCCCGGACAAGCCCCCATGTGTAGCGCTACTGTCAGGGACCTGCCAATAGGCTCCGGCGTGCACGCATGCGCACACATACTGATGGTCAGAATCAGCACCAGTCACCTATTCATGTGCTCAGGCGCGCCCCACATGCAGACGGATATGTGCCAAATGCGCGCATCTGTGCGCCAAATGTGTGCACGCCTGTGCACGCGCATGCGCCTACTACACGCACACGTGCACGACGGCGGGAACGCGCGCATGCTCGTTAAAGCGCGATTGGCGCCACTCAGCCTTTAAAAAGTGAGCAGCTGCAGTGACACTTTGCTGTCTGATCTGCAGCGTTGTATCAGTGAAATCTGTGACCTGTTGTAACCTGTTATCTCAAGCCGACCCGGCTCCGTCTGACCATCCGACCCTCTCCACTCCGACCCCTGGCTTGCTCTGACTCCGCTCTGCTCTCCTGCCCACCGTTACCAGACCCTGTGCCTGAATCTGACTACGCTTGCTTAACCCACCTGATTATCTGCTAACCCGGTTTGCTTCACCAGCTCCTGCTATCCAGTGCCTGTACCAGCTCCAGAGAAGCTGTCTCCTACAACCACCGTCCCGAAGGACCACCAACCATGCCGAGCTGCTATCATCACCAGGCACTCCTACCTCGCCGCGCTCCCGAGCTTGCTGTCCCAACTCCAGCAGCTCCAGAGCCGGGGCTGTAAGAGAGGCCTCTTCCTGCACACTAGGCTCTGGCTACAAGGTACGTTCCAGTACATAACAGCTACCCCCTCAGGAGCCGCTGGTTGTTTTGGGATCTACTATCTCTTTTGCTTGGCTCACCCCTATTTGACTGGCTCGAACCCTCTATTGACACATCAGAAGTCTGGTGGGAATACCTCTGCTGGGGTCACAATAGCAGACATGTAATATTCAATGACAATGTAACAGTAATATTACCTGCTTTACGGATGATCCCTCCAGACGAAAAAATACACTTCACACAGTAGTATATTTAAACCAAAAGAATGAGTATACTTTATATGAACTCAAAGAAGACAAGCATAAGTTTAAATCATAAATGAGCAACTGTCACACATTAGCACAATATGATTTCGCAAGGGCCCTTGCGGGAATCAGTAATGAAAAGATCTAAGCTAGGAATGGTACCATTCAGCTGAACTAAACAGGCAGTCTATGCTTGCGAGCTCCTTCTAGCGAGCGATCCTGCAGGACAGCTAAAGACCACATTGCGGCCCATTGGTGCACGTTAGGTTTTGTAATCCGCAAATGGTAAATGATGAAAAGAAAGAAGGTAGTTAAACAAAGTATCCTGAACAGCAACGTTGGTGAACTGATCGCTCATCAGCGTCAGTCACTTCTGTATAACGACTATAAAGTTAAAGGATATTAGCTGGAGGCCAAACACGTGTCTCCGGCCTGTGGGGTGGCACTAGGTTAACTGTCTAAAGGGAAGGTTTGAAGCTGAGCATGTGCTCTCTCACCCGACAGGCCCGACCCGCCTGAGTTCTTCTCAGAAGGTGCGTTGATAAATCACTGCTCCACAGCACAAGGATCCCGGACGAAGATTCTCCACTGTTTCAGTTGTCAGCTGGGTCGTCTCTCCGATCTCTGGGAACACGGGCTGGATACTGGAGTCTTGCTTCCTTCTGAATGGCTGGTCTCTCGGTGGATTTAGGCCCAGGCTTCAGGCCTAGCAGCACAGCTGTGTTGTCCTTGGCAGCTCCGCAGAGGTGAAGATGCTGGTCCCGAGAGAGAGAGAAAGAGTAGCCACTCCCTTTCCTTAAGTAACCCCCCCATAAGTCTGTGCGGAGGTGTCACATGTTCAAATGATGCAAGTCATTTTGGGAAGCGTAGTCTGTTTCTCCTAAGAGTCAATGGAGTCCATATCTCATGCTACTTGAAGTCCCACAATGCATAACTTTCTTAAAGGTATCTTACATATTTACAAGCGTGAATAGAGTTCTGGCGGGGATTGCCTGTCATTAGACTCTGACAGGATGACCCCGCTACACAAGGGAATGGGAGAATAGGATTAGGAGGGAACTAGAGAATACAGAAAAGGAATATATTGAAAATCCAACACTGGAGAAACAAAGAATATGGTTAAACAAGCAACAGGAATATAAAGTTGAAATGATAAGAAAATCTGAGAATAAGAGACTATTTCAAAAGCAAGCTGCATTTGGGGAGGGGGAAAGTGTTGAGAGAATTTTGGCCCATTTAGTAAGAACTAATTCCTCTCCCTCCACGGTACCCGCGATTAATACATCTAAGGGAGAAATTTCCACACAGGTGTCAGTGATTACAGACACATTTAGAGAATATTATGACAAGTAGGGATGAGCTTCGTGTTCAAGCCGAACTCACGTTCGACTCGAACATCGTATGTTTGACAGTTCATCGAAATATGAACGTTACGGGTCGTTCGCGCCAAATTCGAGTGGCGTGTTATGGCCCATAATTCACTGCTGCATTGCAGTGCAATGCTGGCTGATGATTGGCCAAGCATGCACTATGAACCGCATGCTTGGCCAATCACAGTTTGCAAAAAACGGAGAGCCATAATTGGCCAAAGCCAGCGTGGCTTTGGCCAATTATGGCTCAGGGGGTTTAGTACACGCCCCACACTATAAAAGACCGGCTGCAGGTTGGCCTTGTGTAGTGTGTTGTGGTGGTTAAGAGAGAGAAGACAGAGAGAGAGAGAGTGTAATTTATTGCAGGTAGATAGAGCAGGCAGGCAGACAGGCTAGTCAGTTAGAGTTACAGTGTGTAGAGGATATATATGCATCCCAGGTGTTGTATATATATTTATACACTGTATAGTTTAGCTAGATCCGCTCTTCCTAATTTACTGACAGGCAGGCAGGTGATTGTGCTAGCTGCAGTATTCTCACGTGGTTTGCTGTCTGTGTCCTCTGCAGTGTGCACCTAAAGCTACGTGGTGTGTGTACTGTCCGTGTCCTCTGCACATTGTGCACCTAACGTAAAGCTGGTGTTTCTCATATTTACTCCTAGAAGCAGAGATCTTCTCATATTAATACTACAGGCAAGGTATATTGCTGCCAGTACTTTCACGTGGTGTACTGTCTGTGTCCTCTGCAGTGTGCAGCTAAAGCTACGTGGTGTGTGTACTGTCTGTGTCCTCTGCAGTGTGCACCTAAAGCTATGTGGTGTGCGTACTGTCTGTGTCCTCTGCATAGTTTAGCTAGATCCGCTCTTCCTAATTTACTGACAGGCAGGGATCTGCTCATATTAATACTACAGGCAGGGTATTTTGCTGCAAGTACTTTCACATGGTGTACTGTCTGTGTCCTCTGCAGTGTGCACCTAAAGCTACGTGGTGTGTGTACTGTCCGTGTCCTCTGCACATTGTGCACCTAACGTAAAGCTGGTGTTTTTTTCAAATTTACTCCTAGAAGCAGAGATCTTCTCATATTAATACTACAGGCAGGGTATATTGCTGCAAGTACTTTCACGTGGTGTACTGTCTGTGTCCTCTGCAGTGTGCACCTAAAGCTACGTGGTGTGTGTGTACTGTCTGTGTCCTCTGCAGTGTGCACCTAAAGCTACGTGGTGTGTGTACAGCCCGTGTCCTCTGCACATTGTGCACCTAACGTAAAGCTGGTGTTTCCCATATTTACACCTAGAGGCAGGGATCTGCTCATATTAATACTACAGGCAGGGGATATTGCTGCAAGTACTTTCACTTGGTGTAATCTGTGTCCTCTGCAGTGTGCACCTAAAGCTATGTGGTGTGTGTACTGTCTGTGTCCTCTGCAGTGTTCACCTAAAGCTACGTGGTGTGTGTACTGTCCATGTCCTCTGCACATTGTGCACCTAACGTAAAAAGCTGGTATTTCTCATATTTACTCCTAGAAGCAGAGATCTTCTCATATTATTACTACAGGCAGGGTATATTGCTGCAAGTACTTTCACGTGGTGTACTGTCTGTGTCCTCTGCAGTGTGCACATAAAGCTACGTGGTGTGTGTACTGTCTGTGTCCTCTGCAGTGTGTACCTAAAGCTACGTGGTGTGTGTACTGTCTGTGTCCTCTGCAGATTGTGCACCTAACGTAAAGCTGGTGTTTCTCATATTTACTCCTAGAAGCAGGGATCTGCTCTTATTGATACTACAGGCAGGGTATATTGCTGCAAGTACTTTCATGTGGTGTACTGTCTGTGTCCTCTGCAGGCCATTAGTATGTCTGGAAGGACAACAAGGAGAGGCAGAGAGTCACAAGCCAATAAAAGAGGGCAAGCAGGCTCTGCGTCTAGAGGCAACAGTGCTGGTCGTGGACACGGTGCATCCTCATCAGCACGTGGCCGTGGGACATGCTCGTCCTTTTTTTCGGCAGCTGGCCGTGTTGAGCCGCAACATGCCGAAGACTTGGTAGAGTGGATGACCAAGCCGTCCTCATCCTCCTCATCCTCCTCATCCTCTCTCACCCAGGCTCAGGGTACTTTGTCTGGCAAAGCAGCTGAGAACGCGGCCTCTTCCCTCTGCTCAATGGCATCAGTCACTTCTTCCCTAGCCCCACCATGTCCTCCTGAGGAGTCCCCCGAACTGTTTGACCACAGTGTTGGGTACATGCTGCAGGAGGATGCACAGCGTTTTGAAGGCTCCGATGATGGTAAACAGCTAGAGGAAGGCAGTAACGTGAGCCCAGAGAGAGGGGGTGCCCAAGAAGGACAGCAATCTGGCAGTCATGTTCCCCCAGCTGCAGCATACTGCCAGGTTTTCTACAGTGATGAGGAGGGAGGGGAGGATGAGGTCACTGACTCTACGTGGGTGCCTGATAGGAGAGAGGAGGAGGAGGCACATCTCCAATGAGGCAGGATGCCCTCCAGGGGCTAGCTTAAGGGCAGCACACAGACTGCATCACAACACAGAGCTACACATGTGCAGGGCGCTGCTGTCTCTCAGCGTTATTCCAAAAATTCTTTGGTGTGGGCCTTTTTTTGAGAGTGCATCAGATCGCACTGCTGCTATTTGCAACATATGTCTCAAGCGTATCTCGCGTGGCCAAAACATCACCTGCTTGGGCACCACATGCTTGACCAGACATATGTCGACCTGCCAAGCAGTTCGTTGGCAAGTGTACCTCAAAGACCCACACCAAAGAACAAAGCACACCTCTCCTTGCTCCTCAGCTGGGATCTCCAACCCCACTATACCCTCAGTCATCTCTGAAGCCTGCACTGATAGGACTGAAGGTGTAGAATTAGGTGTGTCACAGCCAAGTACTTGTGGGCAATCTACTATCGGTACACCAATGGCAGATTGTACCAGGCAAATTTCCCTGCCCCAGCTGCTGCAGCGCCGAAAGAAGTTCTCTCCCAGCCATCCACATGCCCAGTGGTTGAATGCTAGCTTAGCTAAATTGCTAGCACTTCAACTGCTGCCTTTTCAGTTGGTAGATTCTGCCACCTTCCGTGAGTTTGTGGAATGTGCGGTACCTCAGTGGCAAGTTCCCAAACACCACTTTTTCTCACGGAAGGCGATTCCGGCTCTCTACCGCCATGTGGAAGGCAATGTCCATGCCTCGCTGGACAGGGCGGTCAGTGGTAAGGTGCATATTACCGCTGACTCATGGTCCAGCAGGCATGGACAGGGACGTTACCTATCATTCAAGGTGTATAGGGTGACTTTGCTGGCAGCTGGGAAGGATGCAGGGCAAGGTACAGTGGTGTTGGAGGTTGTTCCGCCACCACGCCTCTAAAATGCTACTACTGGTTGTGACACACCTCTCTCCTCCACCCCCTCCTTTTCTTCTTCCTCTGTGGCCTCTTCCTGTGCTGATGTGTCCTCGGGACCAGCGGTGCTCCGTAGGCGTTCAAGAGGCTATGCAGGTACGCAGGCAAAGATATGCCATGCGGTGCTTGAGCTGGTGTGCTTGGGGGACAGGAGCCACACTGGGGCAGAGGTTCTGTCAGCTCTGCAGGGGCAGGCTCAGAGGTGGTTGATGCCACGCCAGCTTAAGCCAGGAATGATGGTTTGCAACAATGGCACCAACCTCCTCTCCGCCCTGCGACAGGGACAACTGACCCATGTGCTCTGTTTTGCTCATGTCCTTAACTTGGTGGTGCAGCGATTCTTGGGCAGGTACCCGGGCTTACAGGATGTCCTGAAGCAGGCCAGGAAAGTCGGTGTGCAATTTCCGATGGTCATATAATGCCAGTGCTTGGCTGGCAGACCTCCAAAAGGAATACAACCTGCCCAAGAACTGCCTAATCTGTAACATGCCCACCAGGTGGAACTCTACGTTGGCCATGCTGCAGCGGCTGCACATGCAACAGAGGGCAATCAATGAATATCTGTGCCCATATGGCAGCAGGACAGGGTCAGGGGAGCTTGTTTTTTTTACCCACGCCAGTGGGCCATGATCAGGGATGCATGCACTGTCCTGTCACCATTTGAGGAGGCCACGAGGATGGTAAGCAGTGACAGTGCATGCATCGGTGACACTGTCCCTCTTATTCACCTGTTGGAACACACGCTGCGTGGAATAGTGGACAGGGCCCTTGAGGCCGAACAGAAGGAGGAAGAGGAGGACTTACTTACCTCTCAATGCCCCCTTTATCCAGACAGTGTTCCTGCTAGTTCGCCTATCACACAGGAAGAAGAGGAGGAGAAGGAAGAGGAGGATTGTGTCAGCATGGAGGTGGAGCCTAGCACTCAGCATCAGCAGCAGTCTTCAAGGGATTAATTACAGTCCCAAGAAACCCATAGACTTGTACGTGGCTGGGACGTGGTGGCTGTGGATCATGTCATCCTCAGTGACCCAGAGGACTCTGCACCGAATGCCTCCGTTGTATGGCCTCCCTGATCCTGCAAAGCCTGCGGAAGGAACCTCGTATTTGTGCTATCAAGGAGAGGGATCATTACTGGCTGGCAACCCTCCTTGATCCACGTTACAAGAGTAAGGTTGCAGACCTTATCTTGCCGGCACAGTGGGAGCAGAAGATAAAACATCTTCGGGAGGCCTTGCAGAAAGGTCTGTGCAACGCGTTCCCAGATACTGGGAGGTTACAAAATCCTGGTCCTGGACAACGTGTTGCTGAGGCTTCGGTCAGTCACAGAAGAAGCGGTGGAGAAGGTGGCCTTCTGACTGATGCGTTCAGACAATTTTTTAGTCCGCAGCCCCAAGGTATGATCGGTTCCAGCAACCATCGCCAGTGTCTGTTTTTTTTTTTTTTTTATATAATTACACTTTATTAAATTTTTTTCTTTACATATAACATTGACACTTAAAAGGCAGCTCGATACTACCATCCTTTACTATATGGTGTATTCCGGTCCTCCCCAAGAAGAAAGAAAAAAAAAAGGGGAGGTGTCTGTTTTACATGGTGCGGGAATACCTAGGGGCAAGATCAGACTTGGACACCTTTCCTACCGAAAATCCTCTGGCTTACTGGGTCTTGAGGATGGATTACTGGCCAGAGCTTTCACAGTACGCAATTGAGCTACTGGCTTGTCCTGCATCCAGCATTCTTTAAGAACGCACATTCAGTGCTGCTGGAGGCTTTGTAACCGATCACAGGGTGTGCCTCTCCACCGACTCGGTCGATCGACTGACCTTCATAAAAATGAATCAGGCTTGGATCACCAGCTGAAGTCTTGTTCTATATCCACTCATGTAACATATAAAAGACTATCATGGTGTAGTATATCAAAGAATTTATTATGATTAAAACATATATAGTTGGTTATTCCACTCACATGTAAAAGTGCCTGAGAGACGGCACTGAGCTAATCCAGCCATAAATAGGAGTATACAAGTGTACGAGTATGTCCTGGTCCGCACGTGTGATGCCTCACTTTGTCACCTGCGTTCCCAGCCTCGTTATATTCAGACTGGACATGACGAACTGGCAACGGCCAGCCTCTCAGGAGCATTGGGAGTGATTGCTGATAAACCTGAGAGAGGGAGTGGTTATCCATATGAACCAAAGGCAGACTTTTGGGTCCATCTGGTGAGTGGCCATTTTATCCGGTGACGGTGTAGGCACTATTTGCGGTGAAGGTGGAAACATAGCTGGGCATCACTGCAAGAAATCATCTATTAAGGACTTTCTTAGCCCATATACATATATATTTTTTTTATTTATATATTTTTATTTTATATATTTTTTTGTATAAAATACATTTTTCTTGCTTTCTTGGGGCACATTCATGCTGTGGACAGTAGCATATTTGAAATCTTTTAGGATTTATTTCGCATTTTTTTGATGGATTGAGTTAGTTTGGCACAGGGCACTGTACTGGTATTCATTGCACACTATTTGTTGATTGTTTGCACATTAACTAATAATCATAGACACATGTACATACTTTTTGTTTTTTGAGCAACAAGTTCACAGGATCAGTCGTGGTAAAATGTTTATATAAGTTAGCAATACACTTCACAAATACACAAATCTATATCCAACCTTTTGAGGTTGCACTTTTTTTGCAGCAAGACTTATCTAGGGTTGTCCCGATACCACTTTTTTAGGACCGAGTACAAGTACCGATACTTTTTTTCAAGTAGTCGCCGATACCGAATACCGATACTTTTTTTAAATGTGTCCCCAAATGCAGCCATGTCCCCCCCATATGCAGCCATGTCCCCCACATATGCAGCCATGTCCCTCTAGCCATGTCCCTCACATATGCAGCCATGTCCCTCTAGCCATGTCCCTCACATATGCAGCAATGTCCCTCTAGCCATGTCCCTCACATATGCAGCCATGTCCCTCACATATGCAGCAATGTCCCTCTAGCCATGTCCCTCACATATGCAGCAATGTCCCTCACATATGCAGCAATGTCCCTCACATATGCAGCAATGTCCCTCTAGCCATGTCCCTCACATATGCAGCAATGTCCCTCTATCCATGTCCCTCGATGCGGCGGCACGATGCGGCAGGAGCGGCGGGGGGGGGGGAAGGGGGGGAAGTATTCTATTTAGGTATCGGGGGTATTTGCGTGAGTACGAGTACTCCCGCAAATACTCGGTAACGGTCCCGATACCGATACTGGTATCGGTATCTGGACAACCCTATTAATAAGAATATTGATATTATCTTGGCGCGGGTAACACACACAATTTTTTCTTGGATCAGCAGCTACCAAGCACCCGATGCTGATGTAACTGAATATTTTTTTTTTAAATGTCAGATCCCTTCAAGACTGCCTATTCTGAGTGCTGAGTGACTATCCTGTTATGCTGAGTGACTATCCTTTTCCTCCTCAATGATCATGCTGATAGCTTGTAAGAACATTTTTGGTTCTGGGCACCGCCACCAGTGGCTAAGGCCCAATTTTTCTGCCCCTGTTTAACAGGGGCGTGTAATTACAATTTATGATGCAATACTTTGCAGCAGGCTCATTCCTGCGCTCCAACTAGAGTATCTGTGAGCGGTTGTAGTGTTGTGGCACCAGCACCAGTGCCTAAGGCCCAATTTTTCTACCCCTGTCTAACAGGGGCATGTAATTACAATTTTTGATGCAATACTTTGCAGCGGGCTCATTCCTGCGCTCCAACTAGAGTATCTGTGAGGGGTTGCAGTGTTGTGGCACCAGCACCAGTGCCTAAGGCCCAATTTTTTGGTCCCTGTTTAACAGGTGCGTGTAATTACAATATTTGATGCAATACTTTGCAGCAGGCTCATTCCTGCGCTCCAACTAGAGTATGTGTGAGGGGTTGCAGTGTTGTGGCACCAGCACCTAAGGCCCAATTTTTCTGCCCCTGTCTAACAGGGGCGTGTAATTACAATTTTTGATGCAATTCTTTGCAGCAGGCTCATTCCTGCGCTCCAACTAGAGTGTCTGTGAGGGGTTGCAGTGTTGTGGCACCAGCACCACCACCACCACCAACAAAGGCCCAATTTTTCTGCCCCTGTTCAACAGGGGCATGTAATTGCAATTCTTGATCTAATATTTCACAGCAGGGCCCATTCCTGTGCCCACCAAGAGTAACTGTAAGGGCTTACAGAGTTGTCGCACCAGCACCACCACCACCACCACCAAAGATCCAATTTTTCTGCCCCTTTTCAACAGGGGCATGTAATTACAATTCTTGATCTAATATTTCACAGCAGGGCCCATTCCTGCGCCCACCAAGAGTAACTGTGAGGACTTAGTGTTGTGGCACCAGTGCCTAAGGCCCAATTTTTCTGCCCCTGTTTAACAGGGGCATGTAATTGCAATTCTTGATCTAATATTTCACAGCAGGGCCCATTCCTGCGCCCACCAAGAGTAACTGTGAGGACTTACAGTGTTGTGGCACCAGCGCCAGCACCAAAGGCACAATTTTTCTACCACTGTTCAACAATGGCATGTAATTACAATTCTTGATATAATAGTTCACACAGCAGGGCGTTCCAGCGCCCACCAAGACTAACTGTGAGGCCTTACAGTGTTGTGGCAACACCAACACCTAGGGCCAAAATTTATGCAGAGTATATACGACAGGCCCCTACTTTAAAAACATTCAACTTACAAACATCTCCTACTTGCAAACGGAAGGAGACAACAGGAAGTGAGAGGAAATCTACCCCTATGAAGGGAAATTCTCTTCTGAGGTGTCTCCTGTCCACTGATGCTTTATCACTAAAAAAAAACAAATTTTCAAAAAATCATTTGTCATTGGGTCAGAAAGTGAATTGCAATCTTCTGAACAGATGCACACAGACAGCAGAACAAATTTTACAGGGGTGATAACCCTTCTCTATGTTTTCAGAAAAGCTTAAAAATAGATTTTATAGCTGGAGCTACACTTTAAAAAAGTACCAGTTCAAAATGACAAACAGATTCTACTTAACAACAAACCTACAGTCCCTGTCTTGTTTGTATTGCCTGTATACTGATGTTCAAAGTATATAAGGCCAAAGGGGCTGATAATGACCTGGGGGGAGGGGGGCGGAGAAACCCATGCTATTTTTCTCAATGATTTTCATCCATATTGTAGGGACCAGACATTACATTAAAGCCGCAAGCAGTTTCAAAAGACTTTTTTCTTATAGTATCTAATTTTGTGCATGGACAGTTCTAAACACGTGCCACTTCACAGGCATACTATAGACACCAAGCAGGTATTTTTTTTTTACTTTAAGCATCATTAAAATTACTGCTCCAGAAAAAACTACCGTTTTTAAAACTTTTTTTTTCCATTGATACATGTTCCCTGGGGCAAGACCCGGGTTCTCAAACCCGTTTTACGACAATAACTTGCATATTAGGCTTTAAAATGAGCACTTTTGAATTCGAACGTTCGAGTCCCCAAGACTTCAATGGGGTTCTAAATGTTCGCGCAAACGTTCGGTCCGTTCGAAGGTACTGGTGCAAACCGAACGGGGGGGGGGGGGTGTTCAGCTCATCCCTAATGACAGGTTATATAGGTCACAAGGTGCAGCGGGAGCGGAGGAATTGGAACGTTTTTTTGAGAAATTTAGAATATGAGGACCCAGACCTTAGCAGAAATCCCACAACTGGAGATAGTGGGGACAATGAAATATCTAGAAATATACATAACAAGTGACCCTAATAAATAGATAGGGAATAATATAATCCCCCCTCCTGTCTAAATTTAAAAATAAAATTCAAATCTGGCGGTACCTCCCATTGTCGGTTGCAGGGAGATGTAATTTGATCAAAATGCTGTGGATGCCACAATTATTATATGTATTGCATAATGCACCAATATGGATACACAAAAAATGGTTTAGGAAAATAGATACTTTGTTTAGAGAACTAATATGGAAAGGAGGACAAGCTAGGATAAAGTTACAAACCCTGCAACTACCAATAAGAGAGGGGGGTATGGCAATACCACATCCACGATGTTGCTTCCTGGCAGCACAACTGCAGCATATAGGAGTAAGAACAGAGCTAGGAGGAGATACAAACGGGGTCCAATGATCTTAGGGGCACCCCATAAAACAGTTGTAGAGGTGTAGGAGGCCAACTCATTTATTAATAAAACCCCCACGGTTAAGATGGCTATTCAGGTATGGAAGGCAGCAAGGTCACTTGGAGGACAGGGTGGAGTGACAGAATATGCGCCTCTGTGGAATAACAGAAACTTCCAGGAGCTGGAGACAGTTGGGGAAATTAGTGAATGGCCCGTAAAGGGGGTTTAGTTATATGAAGGAAGAACCTTAAAAACGTTTGCTGCTTTAAGGGTGGAATATGACATACCCAATCATACGTTTAAGGCCTTGTACAGACGACCGGACAGTCCGCTGAAAACGTTCCGCCGGACCGTTTTCAGCGAACATGTCTGGTCGGAGATTTCTGTCTGATGGTTGTACACACCATCAGACAGAAATCCGTGCATAAACAATACGCGGGGACGTGGCCGCGCCGTCGCCGCGAC
Organism: Rana temporaria; assembly: GCF_905171775.1. Taxonomy (NCBI): domain Eukaryota; kingdom Metazoa; phylum Chordata; class Amphibia; order Anura; family Ranidae; genus Rana; species Rana temporaria. The sequence continues at coordinate 87,143,962 of NC_053501.1, read as the reverse complement.
GATGACGCGGCGATGTGGGCGGCCCTGGAAGTTCAAAGCTTCCACGCATGCGTCAAAACAGTACGACGCATGCGAGGGATGGCGGTCGGTCGGACATGTCGGGTGAGTCTGTACAGACTACCGAACATGTCCGACGGACATGGTTCCAGCGGACAGGTTTCTTAGCATGCTAAGAAACATTTGTCCGCTGGAAACTGTCCGATCCACCGGACAATTGTCCGGTCGGGCCTACACACGACCGAACATGTCTGCTGAAACTGGTCCGTCGGACCAGTTTCAGCGGACAGATCCGGTCGTGTGTACGGGGCCTTATAGATATCTCCAAATTAGACATGCTTTAAATGTCCAGTTTGACAGAGTAGGACCATTGTGGGATAGGACCCTCGTCTCGCAAAAACTGGGTGGCAGGAATGAGATGGGGGGTATATCTCCGAAATCTATCCATACATATGTGAGGGAAGCATTGAGGGCCAAGAACAGCTTAAAAGCAGAGAGAAATGGGAGGAAAACCTGGGGATCATAACAGATGGACAATGGAGGAAGATATTTGGGAGAGGACATATGGTGACATTCTCGCCTGCACAGAAGTTTTCATTTTTTAAGATGATACATAGGACGGATTATACACCAAAAATATTATTTCATTTTGGGTGGAGAGTAGATGCGAGATGCCCCAGGTGCCAGAATACAGGGTACTTAATAAATATGTTATGGAGGTGCCTGAAATTGTTTAGATATTGGCTAGGGATTCTCAATGTTATAAATATGACATAAAAAACGAAGTTGGAGATGGACCCCAGAATGTGCATATTGGGTTTGGGGGAAGAAATAAGCGGAGTAGCCAGTAAAACAAAAGCAGTGCTAAGGTGCCTCTTTTAAGCAAGAAAATGAATTGCTCAAAGATGGCAAGCAGAGAACCCCCCATGAGTAAGAGAATGAGCTAATGCAGTTAACAAAACAATATGGAAGGAGAAGGTAGTGTATACTAAGAAAAGAAACATCAAGGAATTTGGCAAAATGTGGAGCCCTTGGCTGGAAATAGGAAAATTTATTCTTACCTGAAATTTTCTTTTCCTGTAGTCCGTAGGCTGGGTTAAGCCTTCTTCTAACCCCTAAAGGAAGAAAGAGCTAAACTAGCAGTGAGACAAGTTAGATTAAATGATTAACCATAGTGGGACCACCTGTCCCCGCCCTATAAACTGCCCCCAAGAACACAGACACACGTATTTTATGCAGCAATAGAGTAATTTTAATGGGAGGGAAAGCTGTGCCGCCTACGGACTACAGGAAAAGAAAATTTCAGGTAAGAATAAATTTTCCTATTCCTGGTCGTCCTACGGCGGCACACAATGGGATTTGCAAAGCAGTGCAAAAAAGAAAAAAAGGGGGGGAATCAATGGTTTAAGGCCGCCTGAAGCAC